>NC_059170.1:75091074-76291074 GCF_019923935.1 Bubalus bubalis | reverse complement strand
AGGTGGCCAAAGTACTGGAGTTTCAGCTTTAGCATCACTCCTTCCAAAGAACACCCAGGACTGATCTCCTTTAGAATGGACTGGTTGGATCTCCTTGCAGTCCAAGGGACTCTCAAGAGTCTTCTCCAACACCATGATTTCCAAATTTGGGTAAAGTACAGTCAGGAAATGATTTGAGGATTTAAGACAAACCTGAAGTTGTTGTAAAGGATTTTCATGACTCTGGGGTCCTCTGAACAGCCGTCTAGTGGATGCCTGTTGCTTTGTCCTGATAGGAGTTCTTCAGTGACTGAGAAGTGCTGGGGATGAGCCTCAGGGATAAAGGGTGAGTGGGTGTGCCAGAGCAGTATTTAAGGCAGCAGCAACTGTGGAACTTGCTCCAACTAGACGAATTTGTACTTCAGTGTTTGTCAGAGATACAATTTGTAGACAGTTCTAGACATTTTATTACTTTTTCAGTCTTATTATCAATATTTTCTATCTAATTTGGGGACTGTCATTGGCTGAATTGTAACCGCCAAAATTTGTATGTTGAAGTCTCATCCCCCAGTACCTCAGAATGTAAACTTATTTGGAGTTAAGGTCTTTAAAGAAGTGATTGAAGGAGGCTCTTTGAGTGGAGCCCTAATCCAATATGACTGGACGTCTGTTTAAGCAGAAGAAACACCAGCAGCATGCTGGCATAGAAAAGAGACAATGTAAGGACACAGTGAGAAGGTGACCCATTATAAGCTAAGGAAAGAAGCCTGAGAATGAACCCGTTAACACCTTGATTGTGGACTTCGAGCCTCCAGGACTGTGAGAAAATCCATTTCTGCTGCTTAAGCCACTTTGCCTATGGTATTTTGTTATGGTATCCCTGGCAAACTAATACTGATGCTAACTCTGTATCACATGGAAAACAAGCTGCCTCTTCTCCCCATAAGAATGGAGGCACCCAAACTCAGCTCAGATCAGTGACTACCCTCTAAAAGCAAGAAGGACTGAGATTTCCCATGGGCCTCCAAGGTTTCCAGATGCTGGGCCTCTGACTTTCCTAGGCAACTGGATGCCCAAGTAGCCCACCTCTGACAAGGCTGTGTTCTCATTACTGTACTCAAAGTACAGTGTAGTTGGTGGACCTTCCAAGTAACCATCAATCTCTAGACCCAGATCTCCTTTTTGAGATGATGGGAGCAACAGGAATCTACACCTCCTCCTGCTGACACTTCAACTGTAAAATTCTCTAATCAAGTCTATTTCTTAACTCCTGTCACTTGTCACTGTGGAATTCATGCAGAATCCTCTCATTCATAATGACTAGAAGCAAATCTTCAGAAGAAAAATGGCCCACTTGCTTGTTTCAGATATAAGAAGAAAGAATAAAGTTGGAGACAACTTGTTCTCTGCCATTCATACATTTACTTGTTCATTTAACTGGTATGAATTGATTCTTACCATGTGTTAGACACAATGCTAAACACTGTATCTTAGCCTGGCAGAGACAAACATGTTTACCAAAAATTACAAGGCCATTTGGTAGGCTCTACATAAGAAGGCATTGTGGGAATACAGGAGCCTTCTTTGTTTGTGAGCCACAGAAAGCCAATCTGATTGACTTAAGCTAAAGGAACTTATTAGGAGGTTCACAGATTCAATGAGGTTGATCAGGAATCAACGCATCCTTGCAAACAGTGGCGAACACTCCCGCTGGGATGGACGAGGATCAAATCCTTTTAAGACCTTCCTCTCTCTGTTCCAGCTCCCTGATGAGTCTGATGGGTCTAGTAGGGAAGACAAGGCATCTCATTACATTCCTATAAGAATTTATCCATTGGAGAAAACCTAATTCCCCAAAAGGAAATTGGGATGGTGAGAAGGGTAAAATGGATGATGGGAAGCCCACAAACAGCAAATGACCACCCACTTCAGGTCCCTTACTCTGGCCTAGTGAAAGAAAGAAATCTTCACAGATGAAACAGCACTTTAGACAGTTCTCCAAAGGTAGGTAGGAATTTGCCAGACCAAGAAGATGAAACTGGTACTCCATTTGGAGGAAACAGTTGGTGCAAAATAACTGGGGTGGGCAGTGTGTTTTAAATGAAGACAGAGAGCTTGCAAGTCATAGCCGGCTAGGCAGTCAAAGTTGGCAGCCAGTGATACTGAGGAGAGTGGACAGAGACGTGAAGGACGGAAGGGAGGAGGCAAGTCAGGGCACTGTGAAGGTGAAGGCAGGATTGCTAGGAGAAAGACAGAGGGAAAAGAAGCGGCAGGAAGCTGGCCCTGAGCAGAGATCGCTGCTTTTGAGTTTGAAATTATATTGGTGCCCTGGCTCTACATGTGGCTGGTAAATGGCTGAGGAGAAATAGGGATGAAGTTGATTGGAATCCAGGAGGTCTAGCAAGTAAGGCAAGGTCTTACAACAGGGATATTTAACCCTGCAGGGTGCTGGAGGCCTCTAGCCACTGACTGATGGGTGTGGAAGTACAAGAGCCCAGCTCCCTTGCCTGTGGGAGGGGGACAATCCTCTAGCGCAATTTGCTCTTCAAAATCCTAAACTTCTGAAACTCTGTCTTTGCTCAGCTTCTTCCCTTGCCTTAATCTGCATTACTCATTTTCTTAAATGTTTCATCAGAAAATCTAAAACTTTAACATTTAAATTCAAGTATATAAATATTATCTAAATGATCTAGAAAAATAAAAGGGAAAAGAATATTAAATTCCTTAGTCTGAATCTCAAATTTTATTACTTCTTGAATCACATAAAGGACCACTGAGAGTTAAAAGAATGTCTTGACATTGAGAGTTAAAGGAGATGAATATCTTTTAATCTAACTAAAAATCAGGTGCTTTCACCATTAAAATGATACATAAAGATAAAATGGGAAAATCTTTGCAGAAAAGCTTGCCTCCACAGACACTGCATCTATCTAATTTTAATTATATTTAATATAAGCCAACTTCAGTTTCTGATTTTCCAAATAATGCATCAGAAGAGCTCTTCGCATTTGCCCTTAATCTCTGCTAGAAAGATACAATCTCAGATAAGGTGGGAGAGTAACGATCCATTTCTAAAAATAATATTCCACCTAAGAAAGAATGACTCAGCAGAGTTTAGTCAGATAAAGATGCCATCAACTCAAATACACTTGAATACAGCACAGATGTTTACAACAGTCAAATTTATTCATTCTATCCCCAGATCATTGTCCTCAGACATAAATACCTCCATTGGTATTTCTTGGAAACATAGACAAATTATAAGTAAAAAAAAAATTTTTTTTCCTCTTCAAATATCTACTAAGCCAAGCTTAAAATAAGAGAGACCCTGACTTAGAAAGATATAATTCATGATCTAAAATCCTTAATTTATCAGAAAGACATGCATTATAAAAGGGAAGAATCAAATAATATATAGTTATAGTTATAATAGGTGCTAATATTCATAAACCACTTGGATCCTAGGCAATTTTCTCATTGGCTGTCATTTTACAGATGAGTCGGTATATGCACAGAGCCTATACTACTTCTCAGAGCTACATAATATGCAGAATCATGTGTTAAACACAAAGTTATTATCAAATGATGAAAAATTTGAGAAAAAGGCCCAAAATACATTTTAAAAATAAATTTACTGTAATTGTTTAAAGTATCTTATAGTTGTTTCTTTACAGTAATACTTCATTTACCTGACTCTTAAGAAATATGTTTCATATAAATCATTTTCCCCATTAGATGAATCATATCTCTTTTTATTTTGAGTATTTTCTGATGTAAATCCGTCTAAAAAGGGTACAATATATTCCTCCACCTTCCCCAACAGAAGATAATGAGCGTGATTTAACCAGGTCTTGATGATTCAGAGCATCATTATACACACATGATAATTCCCAGTCTGGTTGGTTTGGACATGATTATGTAAGAAGACAATGCTTATGGGAGGCCTTGGATAATGGAAAGACCTTCAGTAGTGAATAGGAGCAGAAGGGGCAAGAAAAGAAAGTGGCATGCTGTATTCATGTCCTCTGGGGTGGACAAGAGTGCCTGCTGGAAGTGGCTGGGCTGACACTGAGGTGCACATGATAATTTGTAGTACCTTAGGTCACTGATTCCCAAAGGGTATGTAGGATAATTTTTTATTGGAATAGAGTCACTTTACAATGTTGTGTTAGCTTCTGCTCTACAACAAAGTGAATCACCTATCAGTTCAGTTCAGTTCGTTTCAGTCGCTCAGTCATGTCTGACTCTTTGCGACCCCATGGACTGCAGCACGCCAGGCCTCCCTGTCCATCACCAACTCCCGGAGTTCACTCAAACTCATGTTCATTGAGTCAGTGATGCCATCCAGCCATCTCATCCGCTGTCATCCCCTTCTCCCGCCTTCAGTCTTTCCCAGCATTAGGGTCTTTTCAAATGAGTCAGTTCTTCGCATCAGGTGGCCAAAGTATTGGAGTTTCAGCTTCAGCATCAGTCCTTCCAATGAACATCCAGGACTGATCTCCTTTAGGATGGACTGGTTGGATCTCCTTGCAGTCCAGGGGATTCTCAAGTCTTCTCCAGCACCACAGTTCAGAAGCACATATGTATACGTATATCCTCTCGCTTTTGAATGTCCCTCCCACCCCCACCCCCATCTCACCCCTCTAGGTCGTTACAGAGCACTGAGCTGAACTCCCTGTGCTATACATCAGCTTCCCACTAGCTAGCTATTTTTGCACATGGCAGTGTGTATATATATATATATATGTCAATCCTGCTCTCCCAATTTTATCTCACCCCATAAAATAATTTTAAGTGGTACACACACAAACTTTAAAACTTTGATAGTTAAAATACTTAATATATATTCACCTGTAGATTCTTTTTATGTCAAGTAATGCTAATTTCTATTTATTTTAAATAACCATGAAATATTTCAAACATACAAAAAAAGTACAGAAAATGAAACATACCTCACTATCAGCCTCTCCGCCTCACACACACAGTTTAAGGGATGGTAACATTTTGCCTCACTTGTTTTATGTACCAGTTGTAAGGAAACGATGTACAGATACAGGCAAGCCTCCTCCCAACAAACCTGCCCCTTGTTCCCTCTTCAGCGGTGGGTATTTTCCTGGAGTTGCTGGGTAGCTCTTCATTTATTTATTTGGTTGCGCTGGGTCTTCCGTTGCTGTGCAGTCTTTCTCCATTTGTGGAGAGGCTACTCTTTAGTTGTGGTGTGTGGGCTTTACATTGCTGTGGCTTCCCTTGTTGTGGAGCACGGGCTCTCGGGCGTGCAGACTTCAACAGCTGTGGCACACAGGCTCGGTAGTTGTGGCCTGATGGGCCCTGGAGTAAGCAGGCTTCAGTCGTTGCAGCAGGTGGGCTCGGCGGTTGCGGCTCACAGGCTCTAGAGCTTGGGTTCAGTAGCTGTGGCACACAGGCTTAGTCGCTCCGTGGCGTGTGGAATCTTCCTGGACCAGGGATCGAACTTGTGTCCCCTGCATTGTCAGGCTGATTCTTGTGTACTGTTCCACTAGGAAAGTCCACTGTGTAGCTCTTTTTCTACATATGTGTACCCAATGTTATTTCTATATATAAGTAGCATCATACTATATATACTTTTGCAACTAAGCTTTTCATGGTTTGAGATTTATTCATCTTGATTCAAGCAAGCTTCATTCATTCATTTTAACAGTGCCAATTGTCTGGTCAAAATTCTTTATATGAATGAAAGTGAAAATGAAAGTGAAAGTCGCTCGTGTCCGACTTTTTGCAATCCCATAGACTATACAGTCCATGGAATTCTCCAGGCCAGAATACTGGAGTGGGTAGCCTATCCCTTTTCCAGGGGATCTTCCAGACCCAGGAATTGCATCGCGGTCTCCTGCATTGCAGGAAGATTCTTTACCAACTGAGCTATCAGGGAAGCCCAGTTTATTTATTCATTCCTTCATTATTTCTCCTAGGCCTTCCATGAACATTCAGTTTTTCCACTTGTATGGTACCCAAACTAATTCTGCAATGAAAATCCTTGTGCACATTTTCTTCTACGGATGTGTGAGAACTTATCTAAAATTACATTACTCAGCCATTAAAAAGAATACATTTGAATCAGTTTTAATGAGGTGGATGAAACTGGAGCCTATTATACAGAGTGAAGTAAGCCAGAAAGCAAAACACCAATACAGTATACTAACACATATATATGGAATTTAGAAAGATGGTAACGATAACCCTGTATCTGAGACAGCAAAAGAGACAAAGATGTATAGAACAGTCTTTTGGACTCTGTGGGAGAGGGCAAGGGTGGGATGATTTGGGAGAATGGCATTGAAACATGTATAATATCATATGTGAAATGAATCACCAGTCCAGGTTCGATGCATGATACTGGATGCTCGGGGCTGGTGCACTGGGATGACCCAGAGGGATGGTATGGGGAGGGAGGTGGGAGGGGGGGTTCAGGATGGGGAACACGTGTATATCCATGGCAGATTCATGTTGATGTGTGGCAAAACCAACACGATATTATAAAGTAATTAGCCTCCAATTAAAATAAATAAATTTAAATTAAAAAAATAAAAGTACATGTGCAGAGTGGGATATATGCATCTTAAACTTTACTAAATATTACTACATTGCTGTTCAAAGAGGTTGTACCAAACCTCACTCTCACCAGTGATATATGAGAGTTATTGTTTCTTCACATTCTGGGTCACTCATGGGGTTATCTTTTAGTTTTGCTAATCAGTGTGAAATAATTATTCTTTGCTATTGAATTTGTTTCTGCAATTATAAGTGAAGTTAAGTATATTTATTGACCTTTGGTTGTTTTCCCCTTTCGGGTAAATGGCAAGAAATAAATGTTGGTGAGGGTGTGAAGAAAAAGGAACCCTTGTATACTGTTGGGAATGTAAATTGATGCAGACACTATGGAAAAAGGTATGGAAGTTCCTCAAAAAATTAAGAATAGGACTACCATGTGATCCAGCAATTCCACTCCTGGGTATTTATCCAAAGAATATGAAAACACTAACTTGAAAAGATATATGCCCCCGTGTATTCATCACTTCTGTATTCACAATAGCCAAGATGTGTAGACAACCTAAGTGGCCATCAACAGATGAATAAAGAAGATGTGGTTGCACCTCTGTCATTACATACCAAAATCCTCTGTATATATAAGACTGATTCTAGACTCTCTTCTCTTTTTCAATCTATGAACCAAAATACCATTTTATAGGAAGAATTCAGTGGGACAAGTTCCCCTTATCATTCTACTTCAAAAGTGTCTTGGCTATTTTTAGACTTGCTTTCACATATACTTTAACATTTATTATTTTAATTGGAGGATAATTGCTTTACAGTGTTAAGTTGGTTTCTGCTGTACAACAACACAAGTCCATCATAACTATATATATATATATATATCTATATATCTATCCCCTTCCGCATGAGACTCCCTCCTACCCTCTCCCCGCTCCCACCCCTCTAGCTCATCACGGAGCACCAGGCTGGGCTCCCTGTGTTATATGCAGCTTCCCACTAGATGCCTATTTTGTACACAGTAGTGTATATATGTCAATGCTACTCTCTCCGTTCATCCAACCCTCTCTTTCCCCTGCTATGTCCACAAGTCCACTCTCTACATCTGCATCTTCATTCCTTCCCTGCAAATAGGTTCATAAGTACCATTTCTCTAGATTCCATATATATGAGTTGGTATATAATATTTGTTTTTCTCCTTGTGACTTACCTCATTCTGAATAACAGGCTCCAGGTTCATCTACCTCACTACATCAGACTCAAATTCATTCCTTTTTATGGTTGAGTAATACTCATTCCTTGGTGGCTCAGTGGTGAAGAATATACCTGCCAATTCAGGAGATGTGAGTTTAATCCCTGGGTCGGGAGGATCTCCTGGAAAAGGAAATGGCAACACACTCCAGTATTCTTGCTTGGGAAATTCCATGGATAGAGGAGCCTGGAGGAGTCCATGTAGTTGCAAAAGAGTTGGATACAACTTAGTATCTAAACAACAACAATATTCCATTGTATATATGTACCACAACTTCTTTATCCATTTATCTGTCGATGGACTTCTAGGATGCTTCTATGTCCTAGCTATCGTAAATAGTGCTGCAGTGAACACTGGGGTACATGTGTCTTTTTGAATTGTGATTTTCTCCAGGGATATGCCCAGTAGTGGGATTGCTGGGTCATATGGTAGTTTTATTCTTAGTTTTTAAAGGAATCTCCATACTGTTTTCCATAGTGGCTGTATCAATTTACATTCCTACCAACAGTGCTAGAGGGTTCCCTTTCCTCCACATACTCCCCACCATTATTGTTTGTAGTTTTTTGATGATGGCCATTCTGATTGATATGACCTGATACCTTATTGTAGTTTTAATTCACATTCCTCTAATAGTGAGCGAAGTCGAGCACCTTTTCATGTGTTTATTGGCCATCTGTATGTCTTCTTCGGAGAAATGTCTTTTCAGGTCTTCTGTCTAGTTTTCACATATACTTTTAAAATCTGTTTGTCAAATACTGTGAAAATCCTCTTGATCAATTTTTAAGCTAATTTGACAAGATATAATATCTTACAATTTTGAATTTTCCCATTCACAATCATAATAACTATTCTTTTACATATTATTCAAAAAGGTTTTACACTTTTCCTTTTCTCAAACATCTTGTATATCTTTTATTAGATTTAGTCTTAAGTACCTTTTACTTTCTATTGCTATTTTAAATAATACTTTAGTCATTTCATTATATTTTGCTTTTCATACATGATATACAGAAATGCTATTGAGTTTTATATATTAATTTTTAAATCTAGAAACTTTTCCAAACTCTATTAATTCTTATAGTTTAACAGATTTTCCTTAATTTTTCAAGATCAACATCATATCATTCTGGTGAATTGTTCTTATGAACACTATGTGATGATACTTTCTCTCTATTAAATGTCTTTACCTTGAAGTCTATTCTGTATAAAATTAATAATAGGTTTCTTTCACTTAGTATTGCTTGAGATATTATTTCAGTCCTTTTACTTTAAGTCTTTTTGTGTCATGCTTAAAGTATATGTCTTGAAAATGGTATACAACTGAGTACAATATTTTTATTTTAATCTAAAGGTCTCTTGTTTCCACTTCCTATTTTCTTTCTGAGCTGCATTCAGGGCAATTTCTTCTGATCTTTTCTTATTTCATTAATGTTCTCTTCAACAGTATCTAATTTTTCTCTTTACCCATCTGTTCACTTAATTTAAATGAGTATGCTTTTGTTTTTCCTTAGTTTTATTTGGTTCTTTGGCACAGATGCTCATTCGTTTTTCATGATGTCTTCTCTTTTTTCTTATGGTTTCTTAATCACTTAAAAATACATTTATTTCATAGATTTATTTTCATAAACTTGGGGGGGTCTATGCCTTATATATTGTATGTGTGGGAAGGGTGTGTGTGTGGGTGGATGCATGTACTTGCAAACTGACTCTCGCTGAGTAGAATTTTTTTAACTTGGTACATTAAAATTTTTTTTTTTCATGAAAGCTTCTCTCCAATAAGATTTTTAATGTATAAATTGTGGAAATGTTTCTCCAAAAAGTGATTTTGCGTTGCTTCTGTCAGGTTTCCGGATTTATCAACTTATTAGTGGAAGGAAATTCATATATTTGAACATATTGGCTTGAAAAGTATTCACAAAAGTACTGGGTGGCATAAATTCAAATCCAAATCTATATAAGGTGCAGGGATGTGGTGTAAGTTTTCTCCAGGGAGATGCTTTCCCCTTGAGAGCCCAAGAGGAGGAGCAGCTTCTTGATATTTGCCTCTAATGGTGAGTGGTTTGTTGGTATTTCCTAATCTCTTCTTTCACTGTATACACACCTTTGTGAGACTCTTCGCTTTACTCATAGCTCTTCATTCCAGTTCTCTTGTCAAAAATCCTTGTCTATTTTATTTACCCAGCCTAGGATTAAAATTCAAGGCTCATCTGTTACCAGCTCTGATCACATCTTGCCAAAACATCAATTTACAGGCTTATTTTTCATTATTTCTAGCACCTGGGGATTTCAGTTTCTTGTGAGCCCAGCTCTGCATTTAAAAAGAGTTTTGGTATACTTTAGGTGTAAATTTTAGCTATTTGTAGCAGTAGGATTTTTATATTGAATTAGATCACCATTTTGCAGAATAGGAGAGCTTCAGTGATTTAAAAAAATCAATTTATTTGCAAAATGTGTTGATTCAAAGAAAACTTTCAGTAATAGGAAAGCTATTAAAGGGTACACAGATTGGGTTCCCGGATAACCAGACTTTCGGGGGGTTAGTTATTAAGAGGTAACCTTGGGTATCCGGGGGAGAAGTTGGATTGGGCAGAGAGAGAGGAGCTATGATGCAGGCTTGTAACAAAGAATAAGCCTGACTCCATAGAGCATCTATTCCTTTAACTCTAACCCTTGTGCTCTGTTTCCTGTGCTTTTTCAAGCTGGCTCTGCACCTTTTGTAAAAGAATGTTGCCTGTAGCCTGAAAGATAGGTGAGCGCCTATTCTCAAGTTTCTGGTCTTTAAAGGCACACCTCGTTTCCATTCATGGAGAGTTAAAAAGTTGCAGAATGGAAAATAACAATTGTCTTGATGGAGGATAATAGGTTTATAGGAACATTGTCACAAGATCTGCTTGGACAGCTGCAAGAATAAAGGATTCCTCCACCAAAAAGTTTTCAACAAGTCATACTTTTCCCGTTTTAATACAAAAGAAGCCTGATTTCTAACTCAGGTAAGATGGTTCTTTGGAACATTAATCCACCGTCTTTTCAGTCTGCTGATTTTCTGAATAAAATCACTGTTCCTCACCCCAGCAACACATCTCTTGATTTACTGACCTGTCACATGGTGAACAGGACAAATTTGCACGTGGTAAAAAGCCCAGTAAAACCCTTTCCTGACCGCACAGGGTGCTCTGGAATTAACATGTCTCTTCTAACTTGTCCCATTTAGGCTGACATGGTCAAGGCTTTATGCGCCTACATTGATTAGTCATTGGAAGTGGGCTTTCCCTGGAAGGAGGCATAACCTCGGGTTATGCAGTTGTCTGCACCTAAGATAGTCCCTGAAGGACCTGCTGCTGAAGGCTGTCTGTGAATTGTACTCTCAGCAACTGGGCAACAAGTTCCCCATTGAAGAGAGAATCTGCACGGCACTTCCCAGTGTCCTCCACATACATTCCAAAGTCAATAAAGTTTATCAAATGATAAACTTAGCCTAGCTGGTCACAGACTCCAGAAGTGAGAAAAAAAAAAATGTGGAGACTGGCTTAAAGTAAGATTCCAAGACACCGCCCCCTGCCAACCAAGCACGCAGAAGTGATATGGTCTGATCACCAAAATTAATGAGGATTTAATTCCAAGAACTGCCAGGAAGGATCTGGTCAGGAAGGACAAAGAAGCTAGTGTTCCAGTTTCTTGCAGGAATAGGCTCCACTGTTCCCAGTGCATGATTAATTATTGATTTGTCTTGCTAACAATTTAACAAAGATAATTACTCTATTAGACTCAATTCTGACTCAGAAGGAAGTATTAATTGTTGAAATTATAGTGATAAGATACCCTGAGAGAAAATGAGCATGCCATTAAAAAATTGTAATGGGATGTTAAAGTATTGTGTTCAGCCCTAAAACACTATTCAAATGTACTCTAAAAATGTAAGGCTTTATTGTTATTATTCATTTATTTTTTGATCACGTCACACAGCTTGTGGGATCTTAGTTCCATGACCAGAGATCCAACCTAGGTCCACTGCAGTGGAAGCAGCAAGTTCTAACCACTGGACCACCAGGGAATTCCTAAGGTTTTATTATTTTTATGTAGCACCTATATTATAGAGAGTGCTGAACCTGAATTCAGAAGATCTGAGTTTACATCTTAGCTCTGTACAGGAAGAATTCAACTCAATTTAATTCAGCAAATATTTATTCATATTAAGTATGACAGACACAATGTTAGGCATAGATCTTGCCTTGAAGTAAAGGGAATACAAATGTTATTGGTTATAGTTTCAACCTCTAGGAAAAGGAAAAACTGGTAGAGGTCTGAAAATTGGTAAATAGTTCCTCTACTTTCAAGATGTGGAAAAACACATTCATATTCTAGAAACAGCTTTATGTCAGCCTCCTTAAGTTCTAATTTTTTGAACAAATTTTTATACACAGTTTATGACCTTGAGTTAAGGAGATATGATCACTAAGAATTAGGAAGTTGTTTGGAGAATGTTAGGTTAAATCTCATTCTTCTTTTCTGAAGTCTGAGGAGTAGCATTTGTATAAAACACCTATAGCCTATGTTTTATGATATCTTATGCACATGGCACCCCACTCCAGTACTCTTGCCTGCAAAATCCCATGGATGGAGGAGCCTGGTAGGCTGCAGTCTATGGGGTTGCAAAGAGTCCGACACGACTGAGTGACTTCACTTTCATTTTTCACTTTCATGCATTGGAGAAGGAAATGGCAGCCCACTCCAGTGTTCTTGCCTGGAGAATCCCAGGGACAGGGGAGCCTGATGGGCTGCCGTCTATGGGGTCGCACAGAGTCGGACACGACTGAAGTGACTTAGCATAGCATAGCATGCACAAAATGGTGAAAAGGAAACTGCATGAGAATGAAAGTTAATGTTTTTAGCCAGTTCTATAACCGTGTATGCTGTCCCAAGTGGTACAGGGGTAAAGAATCTGCCTGCAGTACAGGAGACACTCGTTCAATCCTTGGTTTGGGAAGATTCCTTAGAGGAGGAAATGGCAGCCCATTCCAGGATTCTTGGTGGGGAAATCCCAAAGACAGAGGAGCCTGGTGGGCTACAGTCCATGGGTTGCACAGAGTCAGACACGACTGAGTGACTGAGCACAATAACTGTGTGTAATCCATGCTCCCGGCTCATTTTACAGCTTGTACACCTTCTGTCTAAGGAAGGTTTACTTCTCCATGGCTTTCTCTACTTTATTAACTGCTAATTCTACAGTTTCCTGATACCAGACTTCTGTGTGGGGCTGGAGATGGGGGAACAGGAGAGGGGGTTTGCCTATTTTCTATCAATGGCGTCTTCCTAAACAAGGTGTCTTCCTAAACAAGGGCAGTGCACTCTGTATAAGGCATTCTCATAACTAAAATTTTATGTTTTCAACCTCATCACATGTAAGATTTTCATCTGTCTTCAGTGGGTAAATATAATACTAGAGATTTATGGTGGATTATTGTGGGTTCTAGGCTCTAAACTTGGTCCTGCCTTGTTACCTTCTACAAGGATTTGGATAAAAGATTGATAGGCATGCTTATCAAAAACTTGAATGACAGAAAACTAGGAGAGTTTGATTGATATAATCAATAGGTTGAAATAATCCCAAATGAACACAATGAAACTAATAGAAATAAATGTAAAATCTTTCACTTATATTCAAAAATTTAGATAAACACCTAAGGATGAGGAGAGACTTGGTTGTGACGGGCAGTTTTGTGTTTCTTCTTGGTGAGGATATAGTCCCCAGTTATTAAATTCAACATGAATCTAGTTGTTGCTGTGACAGTATTTAGCAGCCACATTTAAGCAAGAGAAGTTATCCTAGGTGATCTGGGTCGATCTGATTCAAACAGTTGAAAGGCCTTAGGAATGGAATTGAGGTTTCTCTGAAGAAGAAAAAATTCCAGCTGTGAACAGCAGCTTCAGGTCCTGCCCAAGAATTCCTGTCTGCCCTTGTTGATAAACTGCCCCGTGGATTTTGGACTTGCCCTGCCAGCTCCCATAATAATCATGTAAGCCAATACCTTACAATAAATCTTCAAATATATATCACCTCCTGGCTCTTTTTTTTCCTGGTTGAACCCTGGTTGATACACTGGCGTAGTACTTTTAGGTGAGAAAACATTTCAGCTTGCTATAACTTTGTCATGGATCATCACTTGAAGTGGGTGCCAGAAACAGCTCACAGAATCTTAGACACAATGAGCACACACCACAGGACTCAGTGAAGATGGGGCAACAGCTCCATGACCGGAGTCCACACCCATAGCAGGATTATTCTGTCCAGCTCCAGCTGCCTAAGATCACCATGGGGAAGGGATTTTGGTTTAATTTAAGTTAAGAACTTGATAAGAAAGCGATATCTTCAATAATGTCACAGGCTGTCCTGTATGACGCAGTGAGCTTAGTCACATGTATGTAAGTGCTGCTGCTGCTGCTAAGTCACTTCAGTCGTGTCTGACTCTGTGCGACCCCAGAGACGGCAGCCCACCAGGCTCCCCCGTCCCTGGGATTCTCCAGGCAAGAACACTGGAGTGGGTTGCCATTTCCTTCTCCAACACATGAAAGTGAAAAGTGAAAGTGAAGTCGTTCAGTCATGTCCGACTCTTCGCGACCTCATGGACTGCAGCCCACCAGGCTCCTCCGTCCATGGGATTTTCCAGGCAAGAGTACTGGAGTGGGGTGCCATTGCCTTCTCCGTATGTAAGTAGGAACTGCTATTATCTGCCTGGAATATCTGATGAAAGATGCTGGCCGAGATGACCACTAGCGTTTCCTAATTCTAAGATTCTATAATATTACTTTTAATAACTATGCTTCTAATGCATGCCACTAAAAGTCCTCCTCCTTTCAGTTAATGCTGTTTAATTTCCCTGGTTTAAAAAGCCTGGTTGTCTTCTGATTGTCTTTCTAGAGCCATTCCATCCTGCTCTATGCCCACTTGGGTTCTTCAAAGGACTCCTTTGTCCTCTAGCTTCTGCTTAGATTTGGCTGAGAGGTACCCCCTGGAAGTCTGAAGGGTAGGAAGAGAGTTAAGTATTCCCTGGTTTCCCAGGTCTTATTTGTTATGGGCTGGCTTTGTCCTTGACCTAAGGTCATACTTCTGTTAGAGAGCCCTCTCCATACACCTCTTGCTTGCTTTCTTGGCATCGCTGTAGCCACTGCTGCCCTAAGACCCTTAAGATCTAGGGGTGGTAATGAGATTGCTGTTACTACTCTGAGTGGGGTGGGGTGGGGTGGGGGCGGTTACTTTGTGGATTCTCTGCACTCTGTGTGCCCTTTCAGAAATAGGCCCTTGATTAAACTTTACTTATTTTCTTGGACTCCGAAATTACTGCAGATAGTGACTGCAGCCATGAAATTAAAAGATGCTTGCTCCTTGGAAGAAAAGCCATGACAAACCAAGACAGCCTATTAAAAAGCAGAGACATTACTTTGCCGACAAAGGTCTGTATAGTCAAAGCTATGGTTTTCCCAGTAGTCATGTATAGATGTGAAAGTTAGACCATAAAGGAAGCTGAGCACTTTTGAACTGTGGTGTTGGAGAAGACTCTTTAGAGTCCCTTGGACTGCAAGAAGATCAAACCAGTCCATCCTGAAGGAAATCAGCACTGAATATTCATTGGAAGGACTGATGTTGAAACTGAAGCTCCAAGACTTTGTCCACCTGATGTGAAGAACCAACTCACTGGAAAAGACCCCGATACTGGGAAAGATTGAAGGCAAGAGAAGCAGATGACAGAGGATGAGTTGGTTGGATGGCATCACCGACTCAGTAGACATGAGTTTGAGTAAACTCCGGGAGTTGGTGATGGATGGACAGGGAAGCCGACCATGCTGCAGTCCATGGTGTCGCAAAGAGTTGGACATGACTGAAGGACTGAACTGAACTGAACTTAAATGACTCAATTTAAATGTGTCATTTATATCCTGTAAAAATCCTACCTGATACTTCAAGTCACATGCATGTCAATATTTTTATGTCCTATATAGAGCCAACTCTTCAACTGATCAGTGAACCATCTTTTGGAATAAATATGGGAAAATGCTCTTAAAATATTAAGATTTTAAAAATTTAAAATCTTTGTCAAGGTAAGACTCATAAAGATCAAGCAGAAAATAGAGTCAGTAAGAGTCTTTCCAGTTCTAAAACTAACCCCTCTCTCTCTTCTGGAATCCCTTGGTTCTTAATTTCTAATTATTTCTCTTATTAGTAGTGATCTCTTTCCAATACTTATAATACTTATGCCAGAAGGAAACACTTTCTAATTCATGTAAATCTTTATGAATGGATGTTATGACTATTGCAAGACAGGGCTTCTCAAATGTTCTTGAAACGTTTAGATAAGCAGCGATGAATGCATGTATACTCCCTAGAAATGTGGAGGAGAGGAAAACATTTTTTTAAAGTCTTAGGTTTGATAATTCAGAATGTGAATATTGAAATATACTGTATACATGATACCATTAGTTCTAAAATGAAAATGTTTTCAATTATTATATTTACAATTATTTATTCCCCTTAAAATTATGAAGTAAATTTTGTGCCCAGGAAATTGAGCATCTTTGCCATTTAGTTCAATATTTGCCCTAAGCCATTTTGAGAAGCATGGGATTAAAAGCACTTGTCCCACACTTACTTGCAAAATACTGTCCACTTACTTTGTGAGATGCATATGGTCCCCTTTATTTCTGTGTTGCAAGTTTCACACCTTATAAAGTGGAAATCATATAACCTATCTTAAGTTGACTAAACATTAAAACAATATGGGAGATGCTCAATTAGAGTTAGCTTAGTATTTACTATTATTAGGCATAATTCAACCAGTTCCATATAAGGGAAAATGATATCATTTGAAGGGTGGCCTTAGTTACTCTTTTAAGAAGCAGAAGCTCTCTTTATTAATCTCTACCTACCTTATTCACCAAATTAATCAATGATTTTCACATCTTCTATCCAACTTACGGACTGATGTCCTCAGGATATTGAATGCTTTGTGGCTAGTGGTATGCTCTTTGGTATAGGTGTTACTTCTGTTCTCACCCTTTGCATATTTACCAAAGATCGAGAGTGCGTGTTGCCAAATCTATTTGTATCAATTGTACTGTTATTATAATTACAGAATTTAACCAAACAATATGCAAACTTACTAAAATAAGTGCAAAAAGAAAATGTTTCTATGTAAAGTGATCGAAATATTATGAAAAAATGTGATAAGGAGAGCCACTAAAAGTTATCAAATTTAACTGTAGGTAAACCATTTATATATGACTTGGGGGGGAAGTCAGTAAATATCTGGAAGGATTTTGCTCATAGTTGTTCTATAAATGTTTTTAGCACTTTGTTTCATTAAAAATCTGAGATGGGAAATCATAGATAATACAGTTTGAGTGTAGTTTACACTGGAAATACCAATCTAAATAAAAGGCAGGCCACATTTCTGTGTCAAAAAATGGTCAAATTTATGTTTCAGTGTTTATGATTTAGATTTAAAATAACTTTAAGATATGTACATATAATTTTCATAATGCCATTAAAAACTGGTATTCTTAATTTTTCTCTGCCAAAGAAGATTCCCTCTCTTACATAAGATGTTAAATGATAGACATTCATACATATTTGTTAGAAGAGAGAAAGCTTTCATGTACCATGCTTGAATGTTGAAAATGTCTTAAGTTTTGTAACTGAGCACCAGTTAGCTCCTGCACACAGAACCTATGGAGACATTATTTATATTTTTCTAGACTCTTCTTGCACCAGAGAAATCTATCAACTAATCAGGTATGGCTTTACTAGAGAGAGTTTTAGATTGCTAGAACAGAAAAAAAAAGGGTACTGTATCAACTTCAGTTTTCTTTAGAGTATGAGAGTTTCCATTAGCAAAATATTTGATAAACGTTTTATTCACCTAATTATGGGATTTTTTTATCCATGAGCCCTACTTTGCTTGTTATCATTGATACAAATTCCAAATCAAGTCAGGGGATAGAAGCTAACAAAATTTAAGGCTTTCATGGGTATAAATCTTTATGACTATATCCCAAGATTTCTTGGAAAGTAGCTATAAAATTTGATTTTAAATTACATGAAGTCATTTAAATTTATGTGACTTACTTTATTTATCTACTTACAATGATCTTTATTTCTTTTCCAGAGATCTTTATTTCGAATTCCTTTTCGTCTTAGTTTATGATGATTCTTCTTATTTTCTAAGAGATTTTCTTTTTTACTGATTACATTAATTGGTTTTCTTTGTTCCAATATGTTTGTTAAATATTGTTTGACTTTGTTCACTGATACCTACAAAGAAAGACATTTTTGCTCATTTTTATGTGTTTTAAAATGAAACAAGAGACTCTTTAAAGATAGATTTACTGAGATATAATTCATATACTATAATATAAATGTATAATTGTATATTTGTTTATTTATTAAAACATTTATTTTTACTTTTTGGCCATGCCATGCAGCATGTGAGATCTTAGTTCCCTAATCAGAGATCAAACCTGAGTCCTCTGCATTGGAAGCCCAGAGCCTTTAACCACTGGGCTTCCAGGGAAGTTCCTATAGTTATACATTTAACGTGATTCAGCAGTCTTTAGAACAGTAACAGATAATGTGCAATCATTACGATAGTCAACTTTAGAATATTTTTTATCAGTTCAAGAAGGAACCATGAATCCTCCAACTCTTACCCTCCCTCTACTCCTATCCCCTCTACTCCCAGCCTCAAAGTGAAAGTGAAATCTCTGTTGTGTCCAACTCTTTGCGATCTGATGGACTATAACCTACTAGGCTCCTCCATGGGATTTTCCGGGCAAGAGTACTGGAGTAGGTTGCCATTTCCTTCTCCACAGGATCTTCCCGACCCAGGGATCGAACCCAGGTCTCCTGCATTGTAGGCAGACACTTTACAGTTTGAGCCACAAGGGAAGTGGATCCATGGAACCATGAATCCTCCAACTGTTACCCTCCCTATACTCCTATCCCCTCTACTCCCAGCCTCATGTAACCACTAATCTGTGGTCTGTGTCTCTACACAATCCCCTCTTCTGGACTTTCCTGTGAATGAAATCATATAGTATGTGAATTTTTGTGACTGACTTCTCTCACTTAGTATAATGTTTTCACGTTCAATCCTTGTTGTAGCTTGTATTGTCACTTCATCCCTTTACATGGCCAAATACGATTCTTTATGTGTATACGCTACGTTTTGTTTACCCATTTGTCCACTGATGGACATTTAGGCTGTTTTTACCTTTTCACTATTATGAATAATGCTGCTATAAACATTCATGTACAAGTCTCTATATGGATACTTGACTTTATTCTTATTGTAAGTTTGCCATATTTAGCAAATACAGGATGCCCAGTTAAATCTGAATTTTATGTAAGCAATGAATTGTTTTAAAGTGTGGGTGTCCTCCCTGGGTTGGGGAGATCCCCTGGAGAAGGAAATGGTACCTACTCCAGTATCTTGCCTGGGAAATCCCATGGACAGAGGAGTCCATGGGGTTGCAAAGAGTCAGGTACAACTTACCAATAGACAACAAATGGACAAATATTATATGTTAACAAATAGGCCCACAGTATACAATGGCTCAGAATCAATAGCCAGGTCTTAAAGTCAATGTCACCTCTGCTTTATGCTATCATTCAGGGATTTGGGCAGACAGAGGCTATGCTAGCTTCAACATGAGGATTCCAAGATTTCCCTGATTTGGCTGATATCTAGCAGACAGAAAGGGAAAGAGCACAGAAGATCTTATGCAGAAAGTTTTTGCTGTTGTTGTTTGCTTTTGCTTTGTTACATTTGACTTGCTTTGTTCAATTTTCTTTTATAGGCCAGACCTAGAAGTGGCAGACAGTGTTTTCAGCCACTTTCCATTGGCTGAAGCTGTCACATGGCCCCACCTAACTGCACAGGGAGCTGGAATATTTGGGTATCACGAGGAAGAGAAAATGGATTTTGATGGGCCTATAGCACCTCTGATACAATGGGATTATCATGTTATTGCTATTAAAAGAAATTTAATTTTCAACTCAAAAATAGCCAACAGCTAAGTTGAGGAGGCAGTGAAGCTTGGCAAATGCCTCTGATTGTCTGCTGTTGGTATCTCCTCCTTCTACAGAGGCTGTTTCCCAATTTTCACTCCTTTCTCACCCAGCAGGAGTGGGCAGAACCACAGCCAGCTGGAGCAAGTATCAGGGAGCCCTGGCAGGCCGAGAGCCTTCCTCTAAATCTTAAAAGATTATATAATTCAATAGTAAGTATTTATTGTCTATCTCAGACCCTGTTCTAAGATCTGGGGAGATAGCCATGAACAAAAGTGTTCTCTGTCATGAAGCTGAGGTTCTGGTGGGGAAGAAGAGTCAACTGATTAAAGGAGGTTTAAAAAAGCAAGAGTAAAAGGGATGGAATTGATTGAAGTTGGTGTTTTTGACATGGATGGTAAGGGACAAATTCTCAGATAGCTTTTGAGTAGACCCCTTTGTGGGGAAGTAGGGAGTTAGGTGAGAAGGCAATGGCAACCCACTCCAGTGTTCTTGCCTGGAGAATCCCAGGGACGGGGGAGCCTGGTGGGCTACCGTCTATGGGGTCACACAGAGTTGGACACGACTGAAGCGACTTAGCAGCAGCAGCAGCAGCAGCGGGGAGTTAGTCATACAAACACCTTGGGAAAGAGAGTCCTGGAAGAAGGAATAGCAAAGACAGAGGACTTGAAGCAGGAGGAAGCAGGGGTGCAGTAAGACAGCCCGCTGAAGTAGAATAGTGTGGCGGGTAAATGAGAAGTCAGAGCAGAAGCTCTGAGATCACCCTCAGGATTGCCCATCACATTCTGTGTGAAGCAGGGACCTGGGGAGTGTTCTGAGTGGAAAAGCGATCCTGACTGACTTAAATTTCCAAAGGACCATCCTGGATACTGTGTGGAGGATATTCTATGTTGGAGAAAGAGTGGGAAAAAAGGAGACTGCTGAAGTAAACTGGGTGAGAGCTGATGGTGGCAGTCAAGTCAGAAGATGGAAGTGGTGATAGTGGCTGGTTTCTGGATATGTTTCAGAGGTATCGTTGGCACGATTTTCTGTGGAAAGACGATTCATGTGTATTTTTAGTTTTTAAACAGCAAACCCAGTGGAAGTATGTTTTTAAACTCCAAGTTTAAAGTATGTGCTTTGGAAGTATGTTTTTAAACTTCCAAGGCCCATTAGAGACTGAATATAGCTCTTGATCAGAGTGACACAGTGTTTTGATAATCTCCTACTTGGCTCTGCTGCCTCTTCACTCTCCCGTCTCCTGAAATTCAGGCCAGATGATCTTTTCTTAAGGATCCATTTGAACACGTCACTGACCAGCTCACAAGCCCTCAGTCCTCAGTGACAACAGGGTAGAATCAAACTCCATTGCACAGGATCTAAGACTGTTCAGAGTATGGCCTAAAAATGTCACAGTAATCTTATTTCTTACTACTCCCACACCTGCATGAACATCTGCAACAGCCAGACTCTTCTATTCCCTGTTCCCCAAATAGAAGAGGTTCTTTCCTCCCTCCAGAAGCCCTTGCTTATACAGTCTTCATTGCTCCCTCTTTCCTGTAATCCCAAATACCACTCCTGTCCCCAGACCCAACTCAAATTCCACTTCTCTCTGACCCACAGTGATCTCCCTCTCCTCTGACCTTGTGATAGCATCCCTTCTTCATAAGCAACAGCTGAGATTATTCTACCTCATGTATTTCATGTTATATCTACTCAACTACTTCCAGATGCACTGTAAACTCTTTAGTGTAGTTCTCATTTCAAGAGAGTGTCTTGAGTAGAGGGAATCCTAATGGATGTGTGGGTTTCCTTATTTGGGGGAAATCCCTTGCTTTCTTAAAGCACAGGAAGAGTAGGAACATCTTCTCTCAAGAGAAACTAAATGATTTGTGAGCTTGGAGGAAAGAAGGTTGAGTTTATCTCACATTTAAATCCTACATTTAACCCTGATTTATTTGTGGCTAGCTCATGCTTCTTGTGCCTGGCATGTTCCCTTGTGGCTCAGACGGTAAAGAATCTGCCTGCAATGACGTAGACCCAGGAGACCAGGTTCGATCCCTGGATTGGGAAGATCCCCTGGATAAAGGTATAGAAGTCCACTCCAATATTCTTGCCTAGAGTATTTCATGGACAGAGGAACCTGTCCACGGGTCGCAAAGAATCGGACATGACTGAACAACTACACTCTCTTTCTTTCATGCTTCTTGTGCCTAGAGACATTTCCAAAGAAGGGCCAGTCCTATGGTTTTTTGCCTGAAAGCAAAAACAAACAAATACACAAGCAAAAACAGTCCTGGGATACGGGATGCACATTGAATAGCTTCGTATTTAAAAGAGTAAGGTATCCTGCTAAGGCTAGTGAAATGACTTAAGGGCTTATTCTGTTTTGTTTGGAAGATAATTAATTGGTTTTATTATTTAAAAACACACAATTTTACATTTTAAACACAAGAAACTTTGATTACTTGTTAACATATAAACAGATAACTTGTTCATCCAAATTGCTCACATCCCCAAATAAATGTATTACAGATTTTAAAACTATTATTTTCATTCCCTTCATAGTATTTTCTGTTCACCACTAATTAAATGTGTCCAACTGTGGTTCTCCAAGCCAGGCTTCAGCAATACATGAACCGTGAACTTCCAGATGTTCAAGCTGGTTTTAGAAAAGGCAGAGGAACCAGAGATCAAATTGACAACATCCGCTGGATCATGGAAAAAGCAAGAGAGTTCCAGAAAATCATCTATTTCTGCTTTATTGACTATGTCGAAGCCTTTGACTGTGTGGATCACAATAAAGTATGGAAAGTTCTAAAAGAGATGGGAATACCAGACCACCTGATCTGCGTCTTGAGAAACCTGTATGCAGGTCAGGAAGCAACAGTTAGAACTGGACATGGAACAACAGACTGGTTCCAAAAAGGAAAAGGAGTACGTCAAGGCTGTATATTGTCACCCTGCTTATTTAACTTATATGCAGAGTACATCATGAGAAACGCTGGGCTGGAAGAAGCACAAGCTGGAATCAAGATTGCTGGGAGAAATATCAATAACCTCAGATATGCAGATGACACCATCATTATGGCAGAAAGTGAAGAGGAACTAAAGAGGCTCTTGATGAAAGTGAAAGAGGAGAGTGAAAAAGTTGGCTTAAAGCTCAACATTCAGAAAACTATCATGGCATCCGGTCCCATCACTTCATGGCAAATAGATGGGGAAACAATGGAAACAGTGGCTGACTTTATTTTTTGGGGCTCCAAAATCACTGCAGATGGTGACTGCAACCATGAAATGAAAAGATGCTTACTCCTTGGAAGGAAAGATGCTTTCCTTGGAAGGAAAGTTATGGCCAACCTAAAGAGCATATTGAAAAGCAGAGACATTACTTTGTCAACAAAGGTCCGTCTAGTCAAGGCTATGGTTTTTCCAGTGGTCATGTATGGATGTGAGAGTTGGACTATAAAGAAAGCTGAGCGCCGAAGAATTGATGCTTTTGAACTGTGGTGTTGGAGAAGACTCTTGAGAGTCCCTTGGACTGCAAGGAGATCCAACCAGTCCATCCTAAAGGAGATCAATCCTGGGTGTTCATTGGAAGCACTGATGCTGAAGCTGAAACTCCAGTACTTTGGCCACCTGATGGGAAGAGCTGACTCATTTGAAAAGATCCTGATGCCAGGAAAGATTGAGGGCAGGAGGAGAAGGAGACAACAGAGGATGAGATGGTTGGATGGTATCACCGACACAATGGACATGAGTTTGGGTAAACTCCAGGAGTAGGAGTTGGTGATGGACAGGGAGGCCTGGCACTGTGGTTAATGGGGTCGCAAAGAGTCAGACACAACTGAGCGACTGAACTGAACTGAATAGGCTTGTCCCCCAGGCCAAAGTTGAAGGTAACTTCTTGTTTTTTTGCTGAACCAGCTGAGCAGATGGAGATTCCAGTTACAGGGGTGAAGGAGAATAGGGAGCCAGGGGGAATTGTGGAGGGGGGAATCGGTGTCACCCCCCCATCCCCCGCCCCACAGATACCTGTACATGTGGTCATGTCTCCAAATTGTGTGACTATATACATGGAAAACAAAAAATGTTTTGGCTTTTTTGTTTAGGTGTGAGTGAGAGTCATGTTTGACATGGAAAGGGAAGTGAGGCTTGTTCCTTGCAAATAGAAGATACCGAGAAGCGAAAGAAGAACTGGAAGGGAAGGGTTCTTGCCTGTCAGACTTACTTTCCCTAGGGCTTAATAGTCAGGGGTGTACCTTGCTTTCCTTAACTATCTGTGTCCCTTTTCTTTTCTTCCTGGCTTACATACTTTGCAAGAGTCACTGTTCCTGGGCACTGTGTAATGTCCTAAATTCTGCTCAAAAACATCTCTGGAAAAAAGCACATGAAAAGTAGGGGCTTATTGAAAGGAGAAGACAATAAGAGTGTGGCAAACCAAGACCCGCTGAGCACCTCCTCATTAGCGGCCCTCGTCCACAGGGAGCAGTGGGGGGCTACAGGGCTCTGCCAGAGAGGGCAGAGTAAGCTCTGGCGGTGCATCCACAGAAGGTCTTGATCCAGGAGAACTTGGCCCAGCGTGTAGCCTTACAGAAGCTGGTGTGACTCTTCCCGCAGAAGAGGAAAAAAGCAATTGTTCTCATCTTCACTCAAAAGTCTACAGAATCAAAAATTCTAGGGGTGAAGCCCAGCCACCTGTGTTTTAACAAGCCCCCCAGGTGTTTCTGATGCAAGTGAAAGTTTGGTAGTAGTGCCCTACTACCCTGCCCTAGGTAGTAGTGAAGAAGGTAGACAGCAAATTAAAATGTGAGTAAAGTACACCAATAAAATAGTATAAAATTTTGATCACTTATCAGACAGTGACAATGTTTACACATATAGCAAAGATACACTGAAGTTGATGTTGTCTGAATTACAGTTTTTACCAGGAATTTAAATTAGATGGCTCAAGCCATCTAGATCTTAAATAAAGGTATGCATATATTTGGGAAACAAGGACTGGTGTTTTAAATTTGAAAATAACACCGATTTAATAGTTTTTCTCCTTTAAAGTAAGATTTTACTTGAGATGCTTCAACTGAAGCAAAGATATTTTGGGTAATGATCTTTTCATTTTTCATTTTTCCTGGGCTATGTTAAGAATATAAAATAATCTTAAAATAATTTTTTTCTAACATGCCTAAGATTTTCTTTTTTTTTTTGGCCTAAGATTTTCTTAAAGCAAATATGGCAATAGCCACCTCTCGTTAAAATAGCCACCCCTTTCAAAGAAGAAATAACTCATTCATCAGCAAAAACATTTCTTTCTCTTGGCAAGGATCTCTCTAATTATTTTATCGTGTATTTGTACATCTACCTTCAAAAGTCACAGAATAACAACTGTAGATGGCAATCCAAAGATATGTGAGAAATGTGGGAAAATGGTTAAGTAGAAAGTAAAATAGCACCAGTGAAAGTGAAAGTCGCTCAGTCATATCCGTGACCCCATGGACTACACAGTCCATGGAATTCTCCAGGCCAGAATACTGGAGTGGGTAGCCTTTTCCTTCTCCAGGGGATCTTCCCAACCCAGGGATCGAACCCAGATCTCCTGCATTGCAGGCAGATTCTGTGATACTAGTAATATAGTGCTAATATAACATTCTACTAATCATTAGATGCATTGTAAGGGTAGCTTTAAGAATTTAAGAGAACATTAAGAACCCATATATATTAGAGTATTTATATTCTGTATTTTTACATACAAGGAGCATAAAATTATAGTTAAACTTATAGCCATATTAGGTATTCATGGTACAGGGAATAAACAGGTTATTACAATCAAAAGGTAACCCTAGTCATCTGGTTTTCATCAGCCACTTTTTTCTCATAACTTTCACTAGAGTTTCTGTTCTGTCCCTTAAAAAGAAAGAAAATTCAGATACATGCTACAGCATGGATGAAACTTTGGCAAATTATGCTGAGTGAAATAAGCCAGTCACAAAAAAGACAAATACTGTTATGATTTTAAACACTTCTACAAGGCACCTAGAGTAATCAAATTCACAGAGGCGGAAACTATAGTGGTGGTTGACAGGGGCTGGGAGGGGTGGAGAGTTGTTACCTTATACATATCAAGCGTCAGTTCTCAAAGATGAAAAGAGTTCTAGAAACTGGTTGTACAAAATATGAATGAATGTACCTAACACTAATGAATTGTAGACATAAAAATGGTTATGAGAGTAAATTTTATGTTATGTATATTTTAAAACAATTGAAAAAAAAAAACCAACCTTGAGTTCTGAAACACACTTGTTTCCAAGGGTTTTGGAAAAGAAACTGTGGTCCTTTAATGATGAGCCACCAAGTCGAAAGCCAAGTAGGAAAAGAAGTGAGAATGTGAGGGGGATGATAGCAGTAAAAGGTACAAATAGATCTGAGGTCCTGGTGGGGCTGAAGGATTGACAGAGTGACCTAGAGAGTACCAGGTTGTCATTGAAGACTTAGAATCTTGAACGCTTGATCTGAAAAAGACATCGCTGAGCTTATGACCATGGGAGCAGAGAGAAGCGTGCAAATCTTGGAGCTGAAAGATCTAAATAACAGAATTAAGAGGCTAGGCTTCATGGGTGCTAGAATAATAGGAGCAGAGTTGGAGAGAAGCCTGTGAGTCACTTCCCTGCCCCTATTTCCTATTACTCTCTCAGTGAGAAGGCAGCAATACTCAGCACCCCAGCTAGGACTGATATTATATCCAATGGGAGAAAATTCCTGAGAGGGCTGCAGGGAATGTTGTCAGGAGGCAATCAGATTTCAGTTAAAATGAACGTAAAGACAGTATTTGGAGAAGTATGACACCAAGATAAGTGATTAGAAAAAAAGAGTCAGGGGATGGAGAATTGTAGCAGCATATTTAATTAAATCTTTAAACTTTTATTGTATCTTACCGCATGCAAAAAAGTTTGAAAATATACTTTATACTTTCTTACCCTTTCTTACCCTTCACAATCAAGTTTAAGCAATATCAAATGGAGGCTTCACAGAGCTAAAAAACATTACAACCTTTGGATATTCCAAGTTCCAGTAACTGGCAGGCATGGTGTTGAATGAGTGAAATTTGTATTATAAAGATCTTTTATATTTGAATGGGATTGGTTATGCTAATCTGTAGACGGGTATAATAATTAACTATTTAAATAACTTCTGTAACAGAAATCTTAGGAGGAATGAATAGCATATGTGAAGGGGTTGTATAAAGTACTATTATATAACTGTAAAACATAAATCAAAGTACCAAGATGTGTAAAAAAAAATCTCTTAGAAGAAGGTGTTAATCTCAAAAACAAGCAGAAAGAGTCTGCTTAGGTGAAACAGAGAAAGGAACTGAAGACTCTGGGACCTCTGGTGAAATGGCAATGCTGGGAGCTGGGCTACCCGTTTCTTGATTTCAGAGTTTTCATTTTCACTCTTGGTGCCGGTGGTTGTCATAGTGGTCTCTCAGCCATACGCTTGAATCGCTCCCTTTCAGGGCCTCAGTTACTCCCCTGTAGGACACTGGACACCTGAGCGTCTACGCCCTCTATGATCATGATCATTCTTTAATACTGAAGGAAGTCATACACAGAACTCCTGAAAATATTAGATCCTCAACACACAAAAAAGTGTATTTAAACATCATTTTAAGTGTGTAGGTGTGTTTTTAGAGTTAAATGTTGGGGAATGGAGGAATAGGTGATATGCTTGTGGATTTTAGAGTTCTAAAGCCAGAAAGAGAAAGCCTAGGGAAGCTAGCTATACTTACATAGCCATACTTCAGTGAAAGTAAAAGTCGCTCAGTCGTGTCCAACTCTTGCGATCCCATGACTATACAATCCCTGGAATTCTCCAGGCCAGAATACTGGAGTGGGTAGCCTTTCCGTTCTCCAGGGGATCTTCCCAACCCAGTGATCAAACCCAGTTCTCCCGCATTGCAGGCGGATTCTTTACCAGCTGAACCACAAGGGAAGCCCTAGCTATACTTAATTAAGGGTTAAAAAAATTACAGTGCAAATAGTAATTATTATGAAAGACAACTAGAATTTGCTGTGTCTGTAATGAAGGTAGAGACATGAGGAGGGCATCTTCAGCCAGATTATATTCTAACTCCTAAATATTATAAATAATAATATTTATTATAAAGGAGTCATGAAACAATGTGGCCAGTTGAGTAAATTGTTATTTTATCCTGGCTGTAGTGAAGCAGGGATATAAGGGAACTTTGCATTAGAGCCATTTACAGTCATTGGTCTTTTCACTTTCGCCGTCTGTGCTCTATGAGGATGGCACTCAGGAAGGCAGGAAAAGGAGAAGCTCCAGGGGAATTGTGAGACAGACAGTCTGCAAACAGGCTACCCTGGCATATTTTCCCATCTTGGACATGAAAATAGTACTTTTTTCCCCCAAATATTCTAAGATCTCTAGTATAGTTCATATTTTTCTTTTTATGCTTGGCTATACTTTGGAGAAGGCAATGGCAACCCACTCCAGTACTCTTGCCTGGGAAATCCCATGGACGGAGGAGCCTGGTAGGCTGCAGTCCATGGGGTCACAAAGAGTTGGACATGACTGAGAGACTTCACTTTCACTTTTCACTTTCATGCACTGGAGAAGGAAATGGCAACCCACTCCAGTATTCTTGCCTGGAGAATCCCAGGGATGGGAGCCTGGTGGGCTGCCGTCTATGGGGTCGCACGGAGTCAGACACGACTGACGTGACTTAGCAGCAGATACATGGGTGAAATTAAAAGACGCTTACTCCTTGGAAGGAAATTTATGACCAACCTAGATAGCATATTCAAAAGCAGAGACATTACTTTGCCAACAAAGGTCCATCTAATCAGGCTATGGTTTTTCCAGTGGTCATGTATGGATGTGAGAGTTGGACTGTGAAGAAAGCTGAGTGCTGAAGAATTGATGGTTTTGAACTGTGGTGTTGGAGAAGACTCTTGAGAGTCCCTTGGACTGCAAGGAGATCCAACCAGTCCATTCTGAAGATCAGCCCTGGGATTTCTTTGGAAGGAATGATGCTAAAGCTGAAACTCCAGTACTTTGGCCACCTCATGTGAAGAGTTGACTCATTGGAAAAGACTCTGATGCTGGGAGGGACTGGGGGCAGGAGGAGAAGGGGACGACAGAGGATGAGATGGCTGGATGGCATCACTGACTCGATGGACGTGAGTCTGAGTGAACTCTGGGAGTTGGTGATGGATAGGGAGGCCTGGCGTGCTGTGATTCATGGGGTCGCAAAGAGTCGGACACGACTGAGCGACTGAACTGAACTGAACTGATACATGGGTAAAGCTGGGGTCCTTTCCTGTGTTTACTATATAGGCCTCATCTATTGATGCTGGCATTAGGGAAGACACTTATGAGCCTGAGCAATATCCTTGGTTCCAAGCAGTAAGGTGATCCTCAGACCCAAAGAAGGCTTTTACACGCTATTGGGAGGCACTGAATATCCCAAGGCATCATGGAAAACAAGATGACCTGATGAAGCACATGTCCTTCAGTCTCCACCTGCTCAAGGACAAACTGAGTTTTTTTGCCAAGATCACTTCTATTTATGCAGATAACAATCCCACTGCTAATTATGAGATGTGGTAGTTATGGTAATGGTGGAAAGCTAAATTTGGAGGGGTTTAGAAAATATTGCAATGTAGAGAGTTCTTAACTTATGCAAACATTTCTTCAAAGTTTACCTGTTCAATCTGGATTTTAGATTTAGTCATTAATCAATAGACATTTAATGAGTGCCTGCTAAGTGTCAGGCACTGTTCTAGCTACTGGGATAATAGCAGTGAACAACAGAGACAAAAACTCCTGCTGTCATGGAGTTTATATTCTAGAGGAGGAAGAGTGACTGCAAGCATCGCAAAGTGTTACATAACGGTAGTTCTGTTACAGTAAGGAAGGGAGGTATAAAGTGTTGTGATAGGGTTAGTAATTTTGGATAGAGTGATTGCAACTTCACAGAATGCCCAGGGGAACACCCTCCTAAACAATGATTTTTGAGCAAGGGAAGGGAGCCACATGGATATCTGGGCTCAGGGACATTACAGGCAGAAAAAACAGGTGGGCATGTGTGTGGGGGTCTCTGAGCAATAGCATGGAGCCCGGTGCGTCTAGAATGGTGTGTAAGGGAGGTGACATCCGAGAAAAAGCAATAGGCCCAGATCACAGAGCCTGTTAAGCAAGACATTGGTTTTACTTGGCATGAGATGGGAAGCCACTAAAGGGTTTCAAGGAAAGGAGCAAGGGTTGCTGGGCTGAGAACAGACTGAAAATGCTGAATTCTTTCAAGATGTCAGAAGACATCCTGAGATTAATCAAATTTAACAAGCATCTGTGGCTCTATAAGCCAGGCTGGTCTCTGTCTGCCCTTTTTGTCTTGGTATTTTAGGACCTCAGACAGACCATGACTTATAGGAAGGCTCAAGCCTGATGACATTCTTTTTTTCTCACAGTGGAATGAGTAACTATTTGGTGAATGGATGAACAAAAAACATGGATTGAGATTGGAAAAAATAACAGAAACAACAGTCAAAAATTAGTTGTTTAAGAAATTCTGAGCATACCAAATATGTACTGTTAATAGTGCGTATAGCTTAATTTTGTGTTGGAAAAATAGAATGATATAGCAAAATTTTTACCTGTGTGGTGACATTTCTTCCTTTCTGCTTTTCACTATGTTTTTCTGCTTCAATAGCTGAAATACACAAAACATTTTTATAAAATACTAAAATTAAAAAAAATTTCACTAAGTACAGTTTCTTGTTAAAAAAAACTTGTGGGATAACTTAGAATTCCAAGAATAATAGTTTAAAATAATTTAAAACTTTAAAGTTATTAATGTGATACAAAGTAATTTCTTCACTGATAATTTTTAAAGATGTAACTTGACACCAGATATAATCTAAATACTTTAATCAAATATCCTGAAACTGATATAACCTGAAAGAGTTCCACAAATAATGGAGCTAATTACAACAGTGGAAAACTTTCTGAGCTAGAATTTAATTAAAATGTACACAGAAGAACTGTACAAAAAAGATCTTCATGACCCAGATAATCATGATGGTGTGATCACTGACCTAGAGCCAGACATCCTGGAATGTGAAGTCAAGTGGGCCTTAGAAAGCATCACTACGAACAAAGCTAGTGGAGGTGATGGCATTCCAGTTGAGCTATTCCAAATCCTGAAAGATGATGCTGTGAAAGTGCTGCACTCAATATGCCAGCAAATTCGGAAAACTCAGCAGTGGCCACAGGACTGGAAAAGGTCAGTTTTCACTCCAATCCCAAAGAAAGGCAATGCCAAAGAATGTTCAAACTACCGCACAATTGCACTCATCTCACACGCTAGTAAAGTAATGCTCAAAATTCTCCAAGCCAGGCTTCAGCAATATGTGAACCATGAACTTCCTGATGTTCAAGCTGGTTTTAGAAAAGGCAGAGGAACCAGAGATCAAATTGCCAACATGCACTGGATCATGGAAAAAGCAAGAGAGTTCCAGAAAAACATCTATTTCTGCTTTATTGACTATGCCAAAGCCTTTGACTGTGTGGATCACAATAAACTGTGGAAAATTCTGAAAGAGATGGGAATACCAGCCCACCTGATTTGCCTCTTGAGAAATTTGTATGCAGGTCAGGAAGCAACAGTTAGAACTGGACATGGAACAACAGACTGGATCCAAATAGGAAAAGGAGTACGTCAAGGCTGTATATTGTCACCCTGTTTATTTAACTTATATGCAGAGTACAACATGAGAAACGCTGGACTGGAAGAAACACAAGCTGGAATCAAGATTGCTGGGAGAAATATCAATAACCTCAGATATGCAGATGGCACCACCCTTATGGCAGAAAGTGAAGAGGAGCTAAAAAGCCTCTTGATGAAGGTGAAAGAGGAGAGTGAAAAAGTTGGCTTAAAGCTCAACATTCAGAAAATGAAGATCATGGCATCCGGTCCCACCACTTCATGGGAAATAGATGGGGAAACAGTGGAAACGGTGTCAGACTTTATTTTTCTGGGCTCCAAAATCACTGTAGATGGTGACTGCAGCCATGAAATTAAAAGACACTTACTCCTTGGAAGCAAAGTTATGACCAACCTAGATAGCATATTCAAAAGCAGAGACATTACTTTGCCAACAAAGGTCCGTCTAGTCAAGGCTATGGTTTTTCCAGTGGTCATGTATGGATGTGAGAGTTGGACTGTGAAGAAGGCTGAGTGCTGAAGAATTGATGCTTTTGAACTCTGGTGTTGGAGAAGACTCTTGAGAGTCCCTTGGACTGCAAGGAGATGCAACCAGTCCATTCTGAAGGAGATCAGCCCTGGGATTTCTTTGGAAGGAATGATGTTAAAGCTTAAACTCCAGTACTTTGGCCACCTTATGCGAAGAGTTGACTCATTTGAAAAGACTCTGATGCTGGGAGGGATTGGGGGCAGGAGGAGAAGGGGACAACAGAGGATGAGATGGCTGGATGGCATCACTGACTCGATGGACGTGAGTCTGAGTGAACTCCGGGAGTTGGTGATGGACAGTGAGGCCTGGCGTGCTGCGATTCATGGGGTCGCAAAGAGTCGGACACGACTGAGCGACTGATCTGATCTGATCTGATGTAAATAAATGCTATCGAGAATATTAAAACATAGGAAAGAGAATTCAATCTTTTAAATATTTATAGACTCATCCATGTGGCAGAGAGATACTAAAAACTAATACAGTTGAATGATATAAATATCTAAGAAATGTAGAATAGTATAATTATATCAAGCTTTGAAATTTGAGAACATTTTCACAAGAAATTTTTAATGACTCTTTTTATAAACAGAAGACTATATATACCATATATTAATAGACTATATATGTAGTCATTGGTATATTTCATTTTTGCATAGTACTTGAATTTTATTAACTTATGTATTTAGAAAAATAAGAATTTGAAAATCTGATCATAACAGGGTGATAATCATGACATGTCAACTGCTTTATTAGTATTACTCAGTTTCAATTACTGAAAAATTATTTGATGGACAGCAAAAATGTCACCCCACATATTTCCTGAAGTAAAACATGCATGTATGTGATACATTCAGCTTTTACAGACTGAAGAACTTGACTCAAGACAAATATAGGGAAGTCAAAATTTTACATTTCCAATATATGAGTTTGTCCTTTAAAGTGGGTTGTCGATGTTCTAATGTTATCTTTGACTTTTTAATAAAATTAATTTGATACATTTTATCCTTTCTGTCACTGATGAACTTTAGCACTTAACCTCATAATTCTGTTTACTTCCTAAGCCAGATCTCATAGAAACTGATCAGGTTGTTTGATATTTAGTCCTCTGTCAAATTAGAGAAACAGTTGGCAAATTCTAAATAAAAATCCAACAAGTACATGGTGCCAAATGCATTAATATAAAGCATATGAAAACTTTTAAAGATTATGTATATTTCAAACAATTATATACATTAGGATTGCTCTTTAGATTCAGAATGTAAGATAAATTATCCCAGAATGAAAATGTTTACTACAAATAAAACTTTCTTTATCTCAAGTTTGCCAAGTGATCATTTTGGGGTCATGAATACTCATTATCAGAGGCAACATACAGCATCATGACCCACCATTTGGACTTTGAGTCAAACAGGTCTGTGTTCAAGCCATAATTTTATATCTATTTTATTAATGTGTTATGCTAATTAAATGAGATAATCTAGGTAAAGTATTTGGCCCAGTACTTAATACATGTTCAGTATGTTTAAATGTTAGCTATAGAAAATGGCAACCCACCCCAGTATTCTTGCCTGGAGAATTCTATGTACAGAGGAGTCTGGCAGGCTACAGTCCATCACAAAGAGATGGATATAGATATGACTGAGTGACTAATACACTAATATATAAAATCTATAAAAATAATAACAATTATTATTATATGAAGCTTACTTCTTTAAAGGACTTAGATGCCTTCAAGATAATAGTACTTGTAAATTTGTATTTTAAAAAAACTATGATAAAGAATTATTAAAGATTTAATACACTATTAAAATTTATTAATGCTTTGCCTATTTGCCTTCTTTCTGAAGCACTTTCTTCAAATCAAATTAGTCTAGTTATATTTGTGTATTAGAAATCAGACAGTGACTGATACTACAGTCATAGTCAATGTCTACTAGCTTAAAAATTCCATTAACAATAACTAGAAAAATCAATGTGATTGGATAGATTCCCATTATTATATTCAAAGTACAGACAGTAAAATTAAAGTTAGTATGTACAGCATGTACAGACACAGAATAAGAAGTACAAAGTGTCATGTGTATTAGAGTAAGAAAAGAAAATTATGGATATTAAATGGAATAAAGTATATATTATACATTGGACCAGAAAATCAAACTGTCAGTTGGTCAAAAACTAACATGAAAATTACAGGGCTAAAAGCAGTTATCAAAAGTAAAATAAATGTAGTTAAAAGAATTAGTGAAATGGGGGGGAGATATAATAGTCTAACTCAAGGAACAAACTAATAGCTTAAAACACAAAAAGAAGATAAATGTAGTTGGTCATTATTTACAACAGAAGATATACAGTAAAAAAAAACCTCTTTTGAAATTCATTTCAAAATATGTGTTTCTTTTCTAAATATTAGGCTTCTAGGTTTTCACGTAGATAAAACAAAGTTTTGATTGGCTACCAGGGAAACCATTCTGCTGCAAAAAGTACCTTACACTATGTTTTCTAGTATATTTATATTAACTGAGAGACATCTGTGATTGTTGGAGACCTGTTGCACTTTCATTCTATATTCTTTCTATATAGATATTGATATTGCCGCAAATTTTAGCACTGCCTGAGAAAAACACAGTCTACTGGATGCAGGAAGAAAATATTAGACTTTCTACTTATGTGTAATTTTAAAAATATCTTTTATAATTTCTACTTCTGGGGTGTGTTTTATAATATACTAGATCAGTAATATGGGGCTTCCCTAGTAGCTCAGATGGTAAAGAATCTGCCTACAATATGGGAGACCTGGGTTTGATCCCTGGGTTGGGAAGATCCTCTGGAGGAGGGCATAGCAATCCACTCCAGTATTCTTGTCTAGAGAATCCCCATTGATGGAGGAGCCTGGTGGGTTACAGTCCATGGGGTCGCAAAGAGTCAGACACGACCGAGCGACTAAGCACAGCAACAAGATCAGTAGTATATCACTCTTATAAATAATATATGTAACAGCAGAATATACCATCAAAAAGTTTTGATATGGAGTTAGCTTTGGAAGGGGACTAAAGTTTTATTCAGCTCCAGAATTGTAGCTCTAGTTATAATATATGTATTTATTTACTTAAAAACTTTTTATTGGGGTATAGTTGATTTACAATGGTGTGTGAGTTTCAGGTGTACAGCAACGTGAACCTGTTATCCATATACATGTATCCACTCTTTTTTAGATTCTTTTCCTATATAGGCCGTTACAGAGTATTGAGTAGACTTCCTTATGCTATATGCTGCTGCTGCTGCTGCTAAGTCGCTTCAGTCGTGTCCGACTCTGTGCGACCCCATAGACGGCAGCCCACCAGGCTCCCCCATCCCTGGGATTCTCCAGGCAAGAACACTGGAGTGGGTTGCTATTTCCTTCTCCAATGCATGAAGGTGAAAAGAGAAAGTGAAGTTGCTCAGTTGTGTCAGACTCTTAGTGACCCCAGGTCCTTATTAGGACCTATTACCTACTTTATATATAGTAGTCTGCTTGTGTCAATCCCAATCTTCCAATTTAACCCTTCCCCCTTTCACCCCCTGGTAACCATAAGTTTATTTCTATATCTGTAATCTAACTATAATTTATTATATGTCAGTTGCTTGGCATAATTTAGTTCTACTCTCCTTAGCAAACCAGCAAGATGGTAAGCACAGAATATCTGTATTGTTATTTTACTGATGAGGAAACTGACACCAAATGAGCATGAATAACTTGTTCAAGGTCACATGGCAGAGTGGATTCAAATGCAGGTCTGACTCCAGAACTAGCCCTTTTTACCTACTGAGTCTCCAAATTACCAAAGGATTCATGATAGATCAAATGGCAAATTCTAATGAGAAAACTTCCACTGTCTTTATAAAAAAATCAATTTATGCACAATATTTGATATGGCATGTCTATTTGCATAATGTGAAACATACCCTTTTATGTACATAAGAGCTTTAATTTACTATCCCCTATTGGGTTGGGAAGATCCCCTGGAGAAGGGAATGGTTGCACAGTCCAATATTCTTGCCTGGAGAATTCCATGGACAAAGGAGCCTGGTAGGCTACAGTCCATGCGGTTGCAAGACTCGGACACGACTGAGTGACGAACACTTTCTTGTTTCATTGAGAAATAAGGATTTTGAAAAAGTAAGGAAGAAGCTAGCACTACAGCTCACTGCCTCCAAAAGAATTATTCATGTGCCTTTTAGGGTTATAGAGTGAACCTGAACAACTTTATAGAATATCCACATAGTGTTAAAAGAGTTGTGTTGAAAAAACATAACAGCTTGGAGTGAAAGAGAAGGAAATAGAAGAGGCTTCTGGGCCTCTGTCTTTCAATGAATAAGAAACAGGATGAGAAAGCTTCTCTATCTTTCTTTTCTTTTTTTTTTTTAAATTTTATTTTATTTTTAAACTTTACATATTTGTATTAGTTTTGCCAAATATCAAAATGAATCCACCACAGGTATACATGTGTTCCCCATCCTTAACCCTCCTCCCTCCTCCCTCCCCATACCATCCCTCTGGGTCATCCCAGTGCACCAGCCCCAAGCATGAGAAAGCTTCTCTCTTACAAGGATGGGTCATTTCTTACTGAGAGGGAAGAACAGCCAAGAGGGCAGAGTTGAGAGAATGTTGCCCAGAGCCCAAAAGAACAGAAGACTAGGCATATATTTCAAGAGAGTAGAACTGGGCCCTAATCAAGGAACTCTGCCTACTCCTGGAGTATAGAAACTTGCCAACATGCACCTGGATGGGTTTCCAAATTGTCATGGACCAGTAACTATTGTACATTTTGCCCTCTCCTTTTTTGAACATCAGTGTCTACTATATTTTTCTCTCTCTCCAGTATACATTGGTACCTGAGGAAGTGGGCGGATAACTTGCCTTTTTAGTTCACAAGTGTCTGAATCTCTGTAACCAAAGAGCCTCATTGACATCTTGACCTGATGCAGATTATGAGATTGTGGATTCTGAGCCCTATGTCATGACTGGATGAGATACAGTTTTGGAAGGGGAAGGGGGAGAATCACGTGAGAAAGATGTGAATCATCAAAACCTAGGGTAGACTGTTGTAGATTATCACATCAACCACCCCAGTGAATCACAATAACCCACGTTCATGCCCCTTTAGTGCTTCCTTGGTGGCTCCGCAGTAAAGAATCTGTCTGCCAATGCAGGAGCCATGGGTTCAATCCCTGGGTCAGGAAGATCTCTTGGAAAAGGAAATAGCAACCAAGTGAAGTATTCTTGCCTGAGAAATCCCATGGACAGAGGACCCTGGGGGGCTACGGTTCATGGGGTCACAAAAGAGTCCAATATGACTTAGTGACTCAGTTCAGTTCAGTTCAGTCACTTTGTTTTGTCCGACTCTTTGTGACCCTGTGGACTGCAGGATGCCAGGCCTCCCTCTCCATCACCAACTCCCTGAGTCCACACAAACCCATGTCCACTGGATCAGTGATGCCATCTCATCCTCTATTTTCCCCTTCTCCTCCTGCCCTCAATCTTTCCCAGCATCAGGGTTTTTTCAAATGAGTCAGCTCTTCATATCAGGTGGCCAAAGTATTGGAGTTTCAGCTTCAACATCAGTCCTTCCAATGAATATTCATGACTGATTTCCTTTAGAATGACTGGTTGGAACTCCTTGCAGTCCAAGGGACTCTCAAGAGTTTTCTCCAACACCACAGTTCAAAAGCATCAATTCTTCGGCACTCAGCTTTCTTTATAGTCCAACTCTCACATCCATACATGACTACTGGAAAAACCATAGCCTTGACTACACAGACCTTTGTTGGCAAAGTAATGCCTCTGCTTTTTAATATGCTGTCTAGGTTGGTCATAATTTTTCTTCCAAGGAGTAAGTGTCTTTTAATGTCATATCTGCAGTCACCATCTGCAGTGATTTTGGAGCCCCCCCAAAATAAAGTCTGCCATTGTTTCCACTGTTTCTCTATCTATTTGCCATGAAGTGATGGGACCGGATGCTATGATCTTAGTTTTCTGAATGTTGAGCTTTAAGCCAACTTTTTTTACTCTCTTCTTCCACTTTCATCAAGAGGCTTTTTAGTTCTTCTTCACTTTCTGCCATAAGGGTGATGTCATCTGCATATGTGAGGTTATTGATATTCCTCCCAGCAATCTTGATTCCAGTTTGTGCTTCATCCAGCCCAGCATTTCTCATGATGTACTCTACATATAAGTTAAATAAGCAGGGTGACAATATACAGCCTTGACGAACTCCTTTCCCCATTTGGAACCAGTCTGTTGTTCCATGTCCAGTTCTAACTGTTGCTTCCTGAGCTGCATACAGATTTCTCAAGAGGCAGGTCAGGTGGTCTGGTATTCCCAACTTAGTGACTAAACAACAACAAATGCTCCTTTACCATGTGATTTTCCCCAATCCTCCCATCAAGAGGTGGAGATTATGTTTCCTATTCTTTGAATGGGTTGCTTCTGTGACTGCTGCTGCTGCTAAGTCGCTTCAGTCGTGTCCGACTCTGTGCGACCCCATAGATGGCAGCCCACCAGGCTCCCCCGTCCCTGGGATTCTCCAGGTAAGAACACTGGAGTGGGGTTGCCATTTCCTTCTCCAATGCATGAAAGTGAAAAAATAAAGTGAAGTCACTCAGTCGTGTCCAACTCCTAGCGACCCCATGGACTGCAGCCCACCAGGCCCCTCCGTCCATGGGATTTGCCAGGCAAGAGTGCTGGAGTGGGTTGCCATTGTTTTGGCCAAAAGAAATGTGGCGGATGACATTAACTTCCAAGGGTAGTACTTGGGCCATTCGGTCTCTTTTACTGTCTTGGAAAAATGCCTTGAGCTTATCATATCCTAGTAAAAGAGCATATGGAGTGAGAGACCCAGCTGTCCCCACTGACCACCAGCTGAGAGAAGCTGCCTGAGTGAGCTCAGGTGAGGCCAGTGGAAAAACCACCCAAACAACCTCGAAGAGAATTACAACAAATAATAAATCATTGTTTCATACCTCTAAGTTTGGTTTTTTGTTATGAAGCAATTGGTAACTGAAATAAGCTTATTTCTCCAGCCTAGTAGGACTCCTTGGCTAGAATTCTCAATTATCAGAAGCCACATTAGACCAATACATGATGCCAAAATAAGTCATATATATATAATAAATTCATAGCATTGAGAATAGGATTTGAAAAAATAATATCCCCCAATATTGCTTTGATCATGGTTCTTTTCAGACCTACTTTCTCTTGAAAGGCTTGATATAATTAGCTCCTCGCTTTACCATGAAACCCCCCAGTTTGGCTCACCTCCTTTCTTTCCAGAACATAGTTTATCTTCCTTTAAGTGAACATCGGGATAGCAGTTAATGTGATTTTCACTGACTTAAGTTCTGCAAAAAACACTTCTATTCTTTAGGAGGGATCTGCCTGGGGAGTTAAAGTCAAATAAAATCTGTTTCTTTATTCATACAACACTGACAAACAAAACTAAACAAAGTATTTTATTGATTCTCCTGTCCTGGTTCTCTAAAATGGTGCTTTCTGCCTCACTATGATCTTCACTTGATTCATTTGGTGTAAAAAAAAAAATATTAGCAATTGGTTTCTTTCCCAACTTCCTTTTAGAACCTGCATAGTACACTGGCTTCTGTGACTTTACACTACCCTGGATATCGTTCTTTCTTTCAAACCCCTATGCTCGAGTTTCTCTGCGGTTTTATATCCACTAATGACTGTGTATTTCTCAATGCTTGGTCCTCACCTTTTCTCTCTGGTGTGATCTAAGGGCTGAGTGTGATCAGGAAGGGCTTTGAAGTGGACAGACGGTGAGTGCAGGAGGTCATGAGCTGGGAAAGGATAATGTGCTGATCCCAGGACAAGTGACAAGCAGCCATATAAGAAGGAAAACCGTGGGAATCAAACTGCGATGGTGGGAAAGCAGGAAAACACAGGTTACAGGAGAATCCAGAGAAAGAATCAGGTTGGCAGAGGTGAGACAAGTGATGGGCGAAAACCAGGCAATGAGGACAGTTTGAAAACTTGGGACTAAAATCATGGGGGTAGGTCAGGGTGGGCACAGAAGTGTGTAGATGAGCGAGAAATGAGTAAACAACTGTGGAAATGTAGGAGTAAGAAGAGTGAGGGTTGGCACCTGTATGGGTCCAGAGAAAATTCTGCGAAAGGATCTTGTGGGGGTGAGTATTTGGTTTCCAGTGTAAAGCATAGCATGAATGAGATCATCATTGTTTCAGGCCTGCATTCTTATAACAGCCCTCCAACAGATTGAATCATAATTTATCTAATACCATACAGAAATGGTATGGACCTAACAGAGGCAGAAGATATTAAGAAGAGGTGGCAAGAATACACAGAAGAACTATACAAAAAAGATCTTCACGACCCAGATAACCACCGTGGTGTGATCACTGACCTAGAGCCAGACATCCTGTAATGTGAAGTCAAGTGGGCCTTAGGAAGCATCACTACGAACAAAGATAGTGGAGCTGATGGAATTCCAGCTGAGCTATTTTGAATCCTAAAAGATGATGCTCTGAAAGTGCTGCACTAAGTATGCCAGCAAATCTGGAAAACTCAGCAGTGGCCACAGGACTGGAAAAGGTCAGTTTTCATTCCAATCCCAAAGAAAGGCAATTCCAAAGAATGTTCAAACTACTGCACAATTGTACTCATCTCACACACTACCAAGGTAATACTCAAAATTCTCCAAGCCAGGCTTCAACAGTACATGAACCGTGAACTTCCAGATGCTCAAGCTGGATTTAGAAAATGCAGAGGAACCAGAGATCAAATTGCCAACATCTGCTGGATCATCTAAAAAGCAAGAGAGTTCCAGAAAAACATCAACTTCTGCTTCAATGACTGCACCAAAGCCTTTGACTGTGTGGATCACAACAAACTGTGGAAAATTATGAAAGAGATGGAAATACCAGAACACCTGACCTGTCTCCTGAGAAATCTGTATGCAGGTCAAGAAGCAACAGTTAGAACTGGACCTGGAACAACAGACTGGTTCCAAAATGGGGAAGGAGTATACCAAGGCTGTAGATTGTCACCCTGTTTATTTAACCTATATGCAGAGTACATCGTGAGAAATGCCAGGCTGGATGAAGCACAAACTGGAATCAAGATTGCTGGGAGATCAATATCAAATATCAATAACCTCAGATATGCAGATGACATCACTGTTATGGCAGAAAGCAAAGAAGAATTAAAGAGCCTCTTAATGAAAATGAAAGACAAGAGTGAAAAAGCTGGCTTAAAACTCAACATTCAGAAAACTAAGATCATGGCATCCGTTCTCATCACTTCATGGCAAATAGATGAAACAATGGGAACAATGACAGACTTTATTTTTCTGGGCTCCAAAATCACTGTAGATGGTGACTGCAGCCATGAAATTAAAAGATGCTTGCTCTTTGGAAGAAAAGTTATGACCAACCTAGAGAGCATACTAAGAAACAGAGACATTACTTTGCCAACAAAAGTCCGTCTAGTCAAAACTATGGTTTTTCCAGTAGTCATGTATGGATGTGAGAGTTGGACTATAAAGAAAGCTGAGTGCCGAAGAATTGATGCTTTTGAACTGTGGTGTTGGAGAAGTCTCTTGAGAGTCCCTTGAACTGCAAGGCATTCAAGCCAGTCAATCCTAAAAGAAATCAGTCCTGAATGTTCATTGGAAAGACTGATGCTGAAGCCAAAACTCCAATACTTTGGCCACCTGATATGAAGAGCTGACTTATTTGAAAAGACCCTGATGCTGGGAAAGATTGAAGGCGGGAGGAGATGGGGACAACAGAGGATGAGATGGTTAGATGGCATCACCAACTCAATGGACATGAGTTTGAGTCAACTCCGGGAGTTGGTGATGGACAGGGAAGCCTGGTGTACTGCTGTCCATGGGTGAGAAAGAATTGGACATGACTGAGCAACCGAACTGAACTGAAGTGAGTCTAATTTTGATCTGGTTTTCGTCTTGCCTCAGAATAATTTCACCCAAGTACTGTTTCTGGCAATGCATGCATTTGCTTAGAAGCTCTTATGTCTTATTGTACAATGGCTGACTTCCTATTTTGACTTCTGGTTTCCTAATCAGGTTTAACTCCACATTCACAACTATTTTTGAAATCCAAATAATCTCTGCTTCATTAGCTACTAGTTGATTTTTTTTTTAAGTTTTCTTCCCCTAAATTTTAACAATTCCTATTGAAGAGACTAAACATTAAAATTTTTAATAAAAACAAATATGAGTTTAGGTCACTTATTTTGTTTTGTGAGATACTTAGCTTTGGATATCATCAAGAATGATGTTTAGAAATAACATTTCATACCTTCTTTTTAAAATTTTTATACATTTATTAGGACAAAGGATAATATATATTGGAAGCTGGGGAGAGTTGAGTGTATGCACTAAGGAACATAAATTAGTGGTAGAGACACAGACAAACCTGAGACCCAAGACTAATAATCTGTGTTTATGCATAATCTTGCCAAATTAACAAGTAGGCACAAAATCTCTACCATCAAAGTCTCTGCTGACATAAAACTATTTCATAGCTATTTATAAGAATTGGAGTGTAGTTGCCTCACAATGTTGTGCTAGTTTCTGCTATACAACGAAGTGAATCAGTTATATATATACATATATATCCTCTCCCTTTGGAACTCCCTTCCCCCCACACCCCCACTTCACCCCTCTGCATCATTCTGGGAACTGAGCTAAGCTTCACATGCTATAGAGCAACTTCCCACTAGGTCTCTCTTTTACACATGGTAAGACAATGGCACCCCACTCCAGTACTCTTGCCTGGAAAATCCCATGGACGGAGGAGCCTGGTGGGCTGCGGTCCATGGGGTCGCTAAGAGTCGACACGACTGAGTGACTTCACTTTCACTTTTCACTTTCATGCACTGGAGAAGGAAATGGCAACTCACTCCAGTGTTCTTGCCTGGAGAATCCCAGGGACGGGGGAGCCTGGTGGGCTGCCGTCTATGGGGTCACACAGAGTCGGACGTGACTGAAGCGACGCAGCAGCAGCAGCAGTGTATATATGTCAATTCCCAATTTGTCCCATCACCCCTTCCCCCATCATCCCGTCTACATGTCCATTCTCTACGTCTGCATCTCTATTCCTGTCTGCAAATGATTAACCTGTACCATTTTTCTAGGTTTTACATGTGCGTTAATATGCAATATCCATTTTTCTCTTTCTGACATTCTTCACTCTATATAGTCTTCTTACTTAAGCCATGTGACCTTAGATACTTTAACTTCTCTGAGTCTCAGTTTTGTATAAAATGGGAATATCAGTACTATATGTACCTCTTGGAGCAGATATAAAGACAGAATAGAATTAAACTGTAATGTTGAGTGTTTTACTAAATACATGGCAGCTAAATAATAAATGTCAGTATAATAATAAATATAATAATAACGTGTCTCTTTCTCCTTTTCCAAAGGCTTATCTTTTAAAAGAAAATGGTACTAGCACCTGTGAGATAAGCATTTCCCTCATCAAAATAAAATTAAGAAACTATACAGGTTTGTTATAATAGCATATAATTCTGCTCTTGGATCTAAAGGTCAGACAAAATGCTTTTAAAGTTACTACTGAAAACTTAGAATCAAAGAATCTCAGGTTTTGAATCATCAAATGAAATTACATAGCCACAAATTTTTTGAAAAAGCCTCAAGGATGTGGCTTTCCTCTTCAAAAAAATTTTTTTTACTGTTGCTATGCTTCATCCCTGCAACAACTTTGAATTAAGTAGTTCTATTCATGAAGTTGTGTTATTTTTAAATCTTTATATAATATACTGTTTTTCAAAAACAAAGATGACACAGGGCTATAACATTACTGTTCTTCCCCAGCCCCCACCCCCCCAGCTACCAGTAGAATTTTTATCCATATTGCTCTACCATTAGAACATTACAAATCTGGGAACAGGCTGACCGAGTTGAAGGTGATTTTAAGTTCATATGTTCTTATGTATGTAGAATTAATTGACTGATTGAAACTGCAGAAGTAATTGACTGATTACTTTTAGCAACCCGATATGGAGGATTTGTTTTGAGTATTGTAAGAAGTAGTTTTAGAGCAGGTTTAGAACTCTTGTAGCTTTTAGTTCTTATGTCCTTATTTATCAATGTGTCATTCTTTAAAAGTAAGAAAATGTGGATTATCAGTAGAGCAAGGTAATACGATTCAGAAGTCTTTAACTCAAGTCTTAGTTCCCCTTGTAAATGGATGTGCTAATTGATTTGGGGTGAGACATTTATGTTTACCACATCTTGTCTTCTCTGGTGATCTAAATGTATAATTTGGGGTGATTAAAATTACTTAAATAATTAATGCAGTAGGGATCAAAACTGACAGAAGTTGAAAGAAAGATAATTTATCTGGGCCTATTAAAATCAACCAACACAGGAAATAACCATGTAGAACATTCCTAAAGCTTTTGTATTGTGGTATATTTTGTATATTTTATACAAATATACATTTTATACAAAATATACATTTGTAGAAAAGTATGTACGTGGTCTTAGAAATGTGTACTAGTCTGGATCCTGTAAGCTCTTGAGGTAATGTTCAACATATTAAAAGTAAAATCCAGAATTTCAGGTTTGGGAAAGAGTTATCTCTACAATGATGTTACATTTCATTATTTAATGGATCAATTCAGTCAGTTCAGTCGCTCAGTAGTGTCTGACTCTTTGCGATTTCATAGACACATATTTTCAATGACTTTGCTATTACAAACAATAACACTGTGATGGATAATCCTGAACATGTTTTCTGTGAAATATGTATAAGGGTTTGCTAGAGTAGCCAACAAGACATAGATTTGCTCACTTAAGAAGTAATATGCCCAACTTAATTTTTAATAGTCAATGGTATATTCTTTTCAGTTCAGTCACTCAGTTGTGTCCGACTCTTTGCAACCCCACGGACTGCAGCATGCTAGGCTTCCCTGTCCATCACCAACTTCTGGAGCCTACTCAAACTCATGTCCATAGAGTTGGTGATGCCATCCAACCATCTCATCCTCTGTCATCCCCTTCTTCTCTCACCTTCAATCTTTCCCAGCAACAGGGTCTTTTCCAATGAGTTGGTTCTTTGCATCAGGTGGCCAAAGTATTGGAGCTTCAGCTTCAGCATCAGTCCTTCAAATGAATATTCAGGACTGATTTCCTGATTTCCTTTAGGATGGACAGGTGGGATCTCTTTGCAGTCGAAGGGACTCTCAAGAGTCTTCCCCAGCACCACAGTTCAAAAGCATCAATTCTTTGGTGCTCAGTTTTGTTTATAGTCCAATTCTCACATCCATACATGACTAATAGAAAAACTACAGCTTTGACTAGACGGACCTTTGTTGGTAAAGTAATGTCTCTGCTTTTTAATATGCTGTCAAGGTCGGTCAGAGCTTTTCTTCCAAGGAGCTAGTGTCTTTTAATTTCATGTCTTCAGTCACCATCTGCAGTGATTTTGGAGCCCCCTCCCCCAAATAGGCTCTCACTCTTTCCATTGTTTCCCCATCTATTTGCCATGAAGTGATGGGACCAGATGCCATGGTCTTAGTTTTCTGAATGTTGAGTTTTAAGCCAACTTTTTCACTCTCCTCTTTCACTTGCATCAAAAGGCTCTTTAGTTCTTCTTTGCTTTCTCATAAGGGTGGTGGCATCTGCATATTGGCATTCCCCCAAAAGCTACACTGACTTATAATTCTACACATGGTATATCAGAATATTACTTTTTCCTCACTCTAACAAAAATTTTCAACTTTTGCCAGTGTATTGAAGTTTGCATAGAAATTAATGATCTTTTAATGATCATTAATTAATGATCTGGCAAGGTTAGTGATCTTTTCTCATTTAGGGGCATTTGTAAAATATATCCTCTCCAGGAACTGACAGATATTTAGCCCATCTTTCTACAAGGCTTTTTAAAATATGTACCTTTAGGAGTTCTTTACATATTCTGGATATTATTTGATTAATGTATATGTTGTAAACATATTTTTCAATCTGTTGTTAGCCTTTAACTGTTTATGGTGTCCTTTGTAGCAGAGGTTTTAAATTCTGATGACATCAAAATTAATCTTTTTCTCACTTACAACCTGTGTGTGTGTGTGTATGTGTCTTGTTCAAGAAGGCTTTCTTACCAATCAGTTGAATATACATTCGCCTATATTTCCTTCAGCTATTTTTTGGAGTTTTGATTTTACTGTTTACTTTTTAAATCCTTTTAGAATCAACTTTTGAGACTGGTATGAAGCAGAATCTGATATTGTTTCCTAAATGAATGTACACTTAGACAACAGAATTCATTACAGTCAATCTTTTACCCGTTGCATTAAAAAACCTCTTTTCAGGTACCAAATTCCAATTTGTATACTGGTCCATTTTAAAACTCTCTGTTCTATTTTCTTGATCTATTTGTCTATTCTTCTGCTAATACTCTAATTACTGCAGATTAATAATTGCATATTATACAATCTGGTTGCAAGAGAACCTCTGTGAAGATCCACAGAAGTACACCCTCATTGTTCCTCTTTTAAGAACTTATCTTGGGAATTCTAGCATAATTTCTTTTTTAGAAAAATTTTAGAATAAGGTTGTGAGATCCATTTCAAAAAATGTATTGATATTTTCTCTGAGATTGCATTGGGTTTACGTATTAATTTACAAAGACCTGTGATATTTACAATATTGAGATATATTCAGTTGTGTAGTCTCAATTTATTCAAATTTTCTATTTAATGATCTTCAGAAAAATTTCATTTGTATTACTCATGTATGTATTGTTTCACTTTAATTAAATTGATTCTTGGGTATTTTATAAATTCTGTTGCTATTGTGGAAGGGATTTTTAAAAATGAATTTGTGACTGCTATATTTTTTAAAATTAAAATGAACATTAATGAGTAATCCTAAGTCTTAAAGATTTATTTGCTTACCATTGATTTTTAGTGTTCCTCCTGACCTTTCTTTCCTTCTTTCCTTATGATAGAGCATATCTTCTAGTCAATATTTCATCTAAAATTTCTGGGTGGTAAATTTTCTGAATCCATTCTTGTCTGAAAATGTCTTATTTAGCCATTACACTTGTCTGAGCATTTGTTAGATTATACAATTCTAGATTCAAAATCATTTCACCTCAGTACAAAGAAAATATTTCTCCAGTATCTTTTTGTACCCAATGTTGCTGATGAATTTGAAGTCAATATGTGCTTTTTTCCTTATAAATAATGTATTTTTTCATTTTAGAAGTCTTTAGGATTTTCTGGTTATCCATGAAATATTAAAGTTTTACCATTACTTTCTCAGGATGGGTCTTTTCTCAGTCTTCTTACTTGGCACTCAGTGGAATTTAATTTTAAAATGTGAGTCTTCTTTCACATCTGAGGACTTTTATTTATTTCTTTCTCTAAGTGCTTTGATTTTTCTCTTTCTGGAAATCCAATTTTGTGGATTTGTAGCTTTGGATTGGTCCTCCAAGGCCTTTAACCTTTATTTTATACATATCTTCTCTGTCCATTCACATTGTGGTCTAAGATAATTTCTCAGGTTGATCTTTGAGTATCCAAGTTGCTCTTCAGCCCTCAATTTTGCCATTCAGCTTTGAGGCTTTGTTTTCTTCTTCTTCCTTTTTTTTTAACCAGTATTTATTTCATTTCCAAAATAGCTCATCTTCCTTTTCTTCATTAAGACCCGCTCTTGTTTCAAGGATACAATAATCTCTCTAAATACATCGTATGACAATCATTTTATGTCTTAAAGTCGTCAACCATCTGTTCTACTTGTTCTGTTTCCTCAGGTGTTATTAGGGGTGTGTGTGTGTGTGTGTGTGTGTGTGTGTGTGTGTGTGTGTATAGGCTGATGCTTTCTCTTATGGTGTTAGTTTTCCTCAAATGTTTGTGAGTCTTGATTATATTCATGTTGGACTTCGATTTTCCCTCTTAACCTGTATGTGAATGCTATAACAATGAACTTAGCTTGCCACTAGTAACTTAGTGTTGCAGGATATGCTATTAAGATGTGACAGGAGCTAGTCTTCTGGGATAGAGGTTCCCTGAGTATCACTAGACATTTGCACCTGTAACCTGTATTTCTGGCCCAAGTGCCAACCCCAAAATGCCCCCACTTAATGGTGATTTGTCTCCTTGTGTGCTTAATTATTTTATTAAATACTAAAAAACTTATCTGAGTGAATTCTTTGAGATCTACAATGAAATTGCCTTCCTGTGAAGAGAATATGAATTTGCTTTTGCCAAGTGCCTGGGGCACTATAGTACAAGACCATCTTAGATCTAGTACTAGACTTAGAGTACCTGGGATAACCAAGTCTGAAAATCTCCAGGAGGGCTGGACACCACAACTTCACAGAAATGTACTTTTTCATTTTTCCTTTTCTCCCTGCTTTTCTAAGTGTCAAGACTCTGCAAATCCCTGGACTTTGGAAGAGGTGTATTTATTTCTAGTTTGTCCTTGTCCTAAGAGTATAGCACCTTAAGGATTTAGGTTAATGTTGACAAGGTTTCCTATCAGACGCCTCACCTCGGACAGGTCTTGAGGACTAGATTCCATCCTCCTTGCTTTGTGAGGCCACTAAAACCAAAGCCCAAGTTTATCTGGCTCAGAGCAAAAGAAGTTTTGGTGTTCAGGTACAGGGCTGGGACCAGGGTAAGGCAAGTCCTGGCCCTGCTCAGGTATTCTGTATTTACTTCTTTCATTCCAGCAATTTCTTATATATTTAAAAAAAATCTAGTAGTCCTTTACTAACTTCTCAACTCATTTGTATGCTTCTGTGTCATATTTTTCAGCGGGTTGCTGACCCCATAGACGGCAGCCCATCAGGCTCCCCTGTCCCTGGAATTCTCCAGGCAAGAACAGTGGAGTGGGTTGCCATTTCCTTCTCCAATGCATGAAAGTGAAAAGTGAAAGTGAAGTCGCTCAGTCGTGTCCGACCCTCAGCGACCCCATGGACTGCAGCCTTCCAGGCTCCTCCATCCATGGGATTTTCCAGGCAAGAGTACTGGAGTGGGGTGCCATTTCAGCGGGTGGGTTAGTCCAAATAACACCTCACTTAGGCTTTTGTTCCAGCAATCAACCTGTTGCCTTTTCCTTTGTATCCGGTGGGAGTGCCCTGTAGTGATGAGGGGAGGAGAGGTCAGAACTGCTAGGCTGCTTCTAATGTTTTCAACCAACAATCCTTTCTTTTTGCCCTGAGGCTCCTCTCCTTTTTCCTAAATCCATGTGTACATTTTTTTTATAGCCATATTCTCTTTTTACATTTTTTTTGGCAAAAGTTTCTTCTTTCAATCAATTTCTATTTCTTGTCCTTTAGGTATTCCTAATTTCATTTTCAACACAGACATTAGTTTCTCAGGACTGATGATCTGTTTTCTTTAAAAAAAAAAAAAAAAACAACTCCTCAGTGAGGGAAGCTGCAGGGTATATATTATTTTTTCCAATCTGGGAATATTCTCCTCAGTCCCCAGTAACGTTGGCTCCAAGCTTGTAGGGTAGACTTAAAGAAGTCTTAAAAGAAACCAGTTTTCCCTGCCTACCATATCTCTTTGGTGATAAACTACATAAATAAAATTAGATGGTTATAGCTAAAAAAAACACAGTAGTAATATTACAGAATCAGCAAAAAACTGGTAAAATGCCACTGTTGAAGTTTATGTAATCATCATTTTGCCAAAACAACTGGTTCAAAAGTAAGTAATGCAAATCAATCACCTAGCTGTTTGTTCTATACAGAAGCAAACATATATACACATTTTAAAATATTTGGATGATTGATTGAATTTTTATTTTTCATCTGATTGTTTGGTAGTATGTAGAAATAGCTCATGACAAGTAAATATGATAATGAGGCAAATACTCTGAACAGTCTACTTTGGAGAATACATAGAATAACAAACAGATGATAGGAAGTAAAAAACCAAAAAGCGAAACTTGATTCTCATTGGAGGATTTGGGTTTTCTAGATTTTAGAGTTTAGAAAATGTGTAAATCTAGAATAATAAAAATATTTACATGACTTATTTCATAGGTTTTGGGAATGTATTTTGCAAAGTTTTAAAGTGTTACATGGATATTAGTTACGATCCTACTTTACAAGTGCTCATTGAGCATGTGCCAAGTTCTGCAATGAGTTATAAGAAATATTAAATGTGAGGAAAACACAATCCTTAGTTGACAGTTTAGTGAGAAGGGTAAAAACTAACTCAATTGTGAGACTGTGATGTATAAGAAAATAAAGGCACAATTTTCTATGAGGAAGGGCTTGGGAACGTTTTTTATTGGAAGAGTAGAACTTGAAATGGACCTTTAAAGATTAGTAGGATGTTTATGCTGTGGATTTATGGTGCTGAATTAATTTCATGACTCTGGAAGACAGTCCTATCACCTGTAAAAACATTGAATTAGATGATTCTTAGTGCATCCTGGGTGGCTTAGATGGTAAAGAATCTGCCTGCAATGAAGGAGACCTGGGTTTGATCCCTGGTTTGTGAAGATCTCTTGAAGAAGGGAATGGCTACCCATTCCAGTATTCTTGCCTGGAGAATTCCATGGCGGGCTACAGTACATGGGGTTGCAAAGAGTAGGACACAACCGAGTACCTTACACTTTCTTTTTTTCAGTGCATTATTAACCATATGATCAAGAATTTGAGGTTTTGCACCTGAGAACCCAGGATGGTGGGAGAGATGTCGATGCCATTAAGAAGACAAGAAACATAAGAGAGAAACTAACTTGGAGAAAAAATGGTCAATTTAAGATGTTTGCAGATTATACCCTATTCATGACAATCATGCAGCTGATATGCAGGTCAAGAGATCTGGAGGAAGGTCTAGGGTGTAAATGAAGCCCTGGGGGACTTCCCTGGTGGTCCAGTGGCTAAGACTCCGTGCTCCCAATGAAGGGGGCCCTAGTTTGATCTCTAGCTAGGGAACTAGATCCCAAATGCTGAAAGTAAGAGTTCATATGTTGCAACTAAAGTCCCTGCATGCCACAACTAAAGATCTTGCATGTCGCAACGAAGATCCCACGTGCTGCAACTAAGAACTAGCACAGCCAGGTAGATAGATAAATTATAAAATAAATATAAAAGTCACAATTATTAAAAAAAATTGAAGCTTGGGGCTTGGGAAAGAGCATCAGAAGCACAGAATATGAAGACTAAGAAAGCTATGCAATGAACTTTGGGCTTAGCATTTAAAGGGAGGGTTGAGGAAGACAAACCAGTGAAAGTGTCTAAGATCATACAGAGGTAGAAAGGAAAAGAATACAGTGAACAGTGTCAAATGCTGCAGAGAGTTTAAGTAGTTAGAACAGTAAGAGCCCCCCTGGATTGGTAATCAATGGCTATTGGTGTTCTAGATGGGAAGTAGATCTTAGAATCAGTTAAGAACAGGTAGACAGCTATTGGGCTTCCCAGGTTGTGCCAGTGGTAAAGAACCTGCGTGCCAGTGCAGGAGACAGAAGAGATGTGGGTTCAATCCCTGGGTGGAGAAGATCCCCTGGAGGAGGACATGGCAATCTACTCCAGTATTCTTGCCTGGAAAACCCCATGGACAGAGGAGCCTGGCAGGCTACAGTCCATAGGGTTGCAACGAGTCAGACACGACTGAAGTGACTTAACATGCATGCACAGACAGTTATCACTGGCAGAGAGGATTCTTCGTGTAGGAGAGACATGATTCTTTGCATGGAGAAAATGGAGTAGAATTGGGAAGAGTGATTTCTGATATGACAAAAGGACATGGCAGAAATTAGTTCCTTGAAGCAGACAGAGTAACCAGAAATAAAGCTGATGCCAGGGCATTCATGGGAGCAGCTGGGGGAGAGGTCTATTCTGCCCTAGATCCTCAGGTTGCGGGCTGCCTTCTCCCCACAGAGTGCTGTCCTACTAAATGGTTCCAATGAGGAATAGTAACTTGTTAATATAGAAACATTTCAGATGACTCTAGGATATGAATACAAAGAAAAGGCTTACATATTTCAGGACAATTCACAAGAGGAATGAACTTCCTCACTGATCTCTAACATAACATAGAAACCAAAGCTCTCTCTAGTAGTCAGTGGTTACCCCATGACACACCTGCTCATTCCTGCTTCTCTGCAAGGAAAGATGCTCCAGATACTGGCAATTTATTCTCTCCCTATTTAGAGGCATAATGTAAGGGACTGAAAGGAAACAAAGGTAATTTAAAACTCCTGGATTTCACAAGTTATTCAAAATATAATAGAGCTGGTAATAAAAAGTACGTTTCTGAAGCAGTAAGACATCGCCTGCTTCTACTGCTTAGACCCAGCATCCTCTACAACATGTCCAGGACTTGGCCTTTACGTGGCTCCTCTCTGGATTCCCCAGGAATGTAGATGTGATTGCTAGGCAATTGCTTTCTGACCTCTGATTAGAGTGAGATCGATGAGCTTCTTGCCTTTTTCAACTGGGAAAGACAGTTGCTGGGTGGGAGAGTAACAGTGGAGAGAGTTGCTGCGAACTTTCTATTTTAGCATGTATTTTACTTTACTTTATTTTTTCAAATTGTAGAAGCTTATGATAGTGAGAAATTACTATCAGAAAGTGAGATAGGATAGAGAAACCTTGGATCCTGAGTGATCTAGAGCCAGAACTTGTGGCAATGTCTTCTTTCTGCCTCAGTTATATACCTTATGTGTACATGCGTGCTAAGTCGCTTCAGTAGTGTCCAACGCTTTGCAACCCTATGGACTGTAGTCCACCAGGCTTCTCTGTCCATAGGATTCTCCAGGCAAGAATACTGGAGTGGCTTGCCATGCCCTCCTCCTCCAGGGGATTTTCTCAACCCAGGCCTACTGTGGTTCCTGCATTGCAGGTGAATTCTTTACCACTGAGCCACTGGAGAAGCCCCTATGTACCTTATATTACCTCTTAAACCAGCAGCTGAACAGGTAGGGTGGATAGAGAGAAAACAGATCATTAGTTTTATTTCCATTTCCTAAGGCTCACTTTGGGATAGACTGTTCAGTCTTTCCATGAGCATCAACTACTTCATTTTGAGCATTTACTAAAAGGGAAACCTAAGATCAGTAATTATTTTAGAATGCTCCTGAGGTGAATGCAGAGTCAGGGAAAAATTGCAGTTATGGCATCATCCCTGTCTCAATAATTTCACATGAGTGAAGTCAAAGTAAAATGAATATAAGTGAAAAAAGCATAAGAAGGCAATATGCAAGCTCGAAAGGTATCAGTTCAGTTCAGTTCAGTCGCTCAGTCATGTCCGACTCTTTGCCACCCCGTGAATCGCAGCACGCCAGGCCTCCCTGTCCATCACCCACTCCTGGAGTTCACCCAAACCCATGTCCATCGAGTCGGTGATGCCATCCAGCCATCTCATCCTCTGCCGTCCCCTTTTTCTCCTGCCCCCAATCCCTCCCAGCATCAGAGTCTTTTCCAATGAGTCAACTCTTTGCATGAGGTGGCCAAAGTATTGGAGTTTCAGCTTTTGCATCAGTCCTTCCAAAGAACACCCAAGGCTGATCTCCTTTAGAATGGACTGGTTGGATCTCCTTGCAGTCCATGGGACTCTAAAGAGTCTTCTCCAACACCACAGTTCAAAAGCATCAATTCTTCAGCACTCAGCCTTCTTCACAGTCCAACTCTCACATCCATACATGACCACTGGAAAAACCATAGCCTTGACTAGAATGTTAATGTAAAAGGTGAGACCTGTTTTGCCTTGAAAACTAGGGGTAGAGAGTTAGGAAGAAAGAATAGAGTGGGGTTAAGGACTGATTTTACATATAGACCTTTAGGTGTTTTAGCACTTGCTTGGAAAGCAACTGTTTTCTCCCCTATGATACCTCAGTTGGTAAAGAATCTGCCTGCAGTGCAGGAGACCCTAGTTCGATTCCTGGGTTAGGAAGATCCATTGGAGAAGGGATAGACGACCCACTCCGATATTCTTGGGCTTCCCTGTTGGCTCAGATGGTAAAGAATCCACTTGCAATGTGAGAGACCCTGGGTTCAATCCCTGGGTTGGGAAGATCCCCTGGAGAAGGAAACGGCTCCCCACTCTGGTATTCTAGCCTGGAGAATTCCATGGACTGTATAGTCCATGGGGTTGCAAAGAGTTGGACATGACTGAGTGATTTCCACTTCACTTCTCCCTTACGAACTTCTTCCCTGGGTCTTTATATACCTGCAACCGATAAATGATCTGTTGAAAACTCCTCTGATCCTGTGAAGTGTGATAATCCCAGAAGAGCTCTGTAGTCATCATGGCTGCCTCTACTCGCTCTCCTCCTGTTCTCTCCTATCAATTGAAATCAAGTTTTTTCTCTGCTTCTCTGATAAAAGTGTCTTGGAAATGTAAAGATTCTCCAGCTATTAAATCCAGTGTTCACTCGCTGGCCTTTATTTCCCTTCCCTACTCTCTCTGGCATTTGGCACTATTGGTTATTCTCATCTTCCGGGCACGCTCTCACTCTGGACTCTTATGACTGTCTTTAGTTTTGTTTTCCATCTACAGTACTCCTTGGTCCCCACTGCTGTCGCTATAGTTGAAGTCCTCGTCATTTCTTGTTTGGGTCATTTAATAGTCTGCTACTGGTTACATTCATCGGGTCACAAAGAGTCGGACATGACTGAGCGACTGAACTGAACTGAACTGGTTACATGGTCACCAGAGTTACACAGCCGACCCACCTCCCTCTCAACTGCTAAAGTCATTTTTTTAAAAGCATAATTCTATTCACGTTCTTCAATGAGTAAACTCTTAAATGACTCCTTATTGCTCACAAGATCAAACCCAAGCTTCAAAGCCTATCACACAGTCTTTGCCTACTTCTCCAGCCTCAAAACTTTGTGTTCCATAGTTATTTATAGACTATGCTCTTTTATTCCTCTATGTCTTTATTTCCTTTATGTAGTCTAAAATGTTTTCCTCTTTTGCCTTCTTAGTGAACACTCACTAATCTTTCAAGATTCAGTTTATGCCATTTCGTTTATGAAGCCCTCTGACTGCTCCACAAACTTGTAGAATTGGGCATTCCCTGACTTGTGCCCTATATATAGTACCTTATAAATGCTATTATTTAAATACCTATGTGCTTAGTCGCTTTGTCATGCCTGACTGTGACCCCATGGACTGTAGCCCACCAGGCTCCTCTATCTATGGGATTTTCCTGGCAAGAATGCTGGAGTGGGTTGCCATTTCCTCCTTCAGGGTACCTTCCTGATCAGGGATTGGCCAAGGTCTCCTGCACTGTAGGTGGATTCTTTACTGCTTAGCTACCAAGAAGCCAAATACCTGCAACATTTTATAATTTATTCACTTATAACTTGTTTTCTTCTTCTTAACTGCTCAAGGATAAGGACTGTGTCTTAGATATTCTTCACATATCCCTGGCATATAATTTTTATTATATTCTTCCCATACCCCTGACATATAACTTTTATTAAATACTTTTCTCCCTGAAAGTCAATGGCTTTTAGTATATTCACAGATATGTACAACCATCGTTATAGTTTTAGAACATTTTCATTACTCCATCAGTAATCTTGTGTCCTTTAATTATAATCTCCCCAGGTATCCTACACCTCCCAGCCCTAGGTAATCAGTAAACTATTTTCTGTCTCCATGGATGTACCTAATCTGGACATTTCATTTATGGAAATCACACAATATGTGGCCTTTTGTGGCTTAGTACAATATTTTAATGATTATCCATATTGTACTTTATTGCTGAATAATACTCCATTGTATGGATATATCAAAGTTTTTTATTCATTCATTGGTTGATGAAGATCAGTTTTTCCCCACTTGTTGGCTACTATGAATAATGCTGCCATTTGTGTGCAAGTTTTTGCATGGAAATAAGTTTTTAGTTTCCTTGTAGATGTACTTAGGAGTTTAATTTTTGGATCCTATGGTAATTCTATGTTTAATCCTTTGAGGAACTCCAAGGCTGTTTTCCAAAGCACTGAAGTCAAATGGGCCTTAGAAAGCATCACTACGAACAAAGATAGTGGAGGTGATGGCATTCCAGTTGAGCTATTTCAAATCCTGAAAGATGATGCTGTGAAAGTGCTGCACTCAATATGCCAGCAAATCTGGAAAACTCAGCAGTGGCCACAGGACTGGAAAAGGTCAGTTTTCATTCCAATCCCAAAGAAAGGCAATGCCAAAGAATGCTCAAACTACCACACAATTGCACTCATCTCACACACTAGTAAAGTAATGCTCAAAATTCTCCAAGCCAGGCTTCAGCAATTTGTGAACCGTGACTTCCAGATGTTCAAGCTGGTTTTAGAAAAGGCAGAGGAACCAGAGATCAATTTGCCAACATCCGCTGGACCATAGAAAAAGCAAGAGTTCCAGAAAAACATCTATTTCTGCTTTATTGACTATGCCAAAGCCTTTGACTGTGTGGATCACAAGAAACTGTGGAAAATTCTGAAAGAGATGGGAATACCAGACCACCTGACCTGCCTCTTGAGAAATTTGTATTCAGGTCAGGAAGCAACAGTTAGAACTGGACATGGGACAACAGACTGGTTCCAAATAGGAAAAGGAGTACATCAAGGCTGTATATTGTCACCCTGTTTATTTAACCTATATGCAGAGTACATCATGAGAAATGCTGGGCTGGAAGAAGCACAAGCTGGAATCAAGATTGCCAGGAGAAATATCAATAACCTCAGATATGCAGATGACACCACCCTTATGGCAGAAAGTGAAGAGGAACTCAAAAGCCTCTTGATGAAAGTGAAAGAGGAGAGTGAAAAAGTTGGCTTAAAGCTCAACATTCAGAAAACGAAGATCATGGCATCCGGTTCCATCCCTTCATGGGAAATAGATGGGGAAAAAGTAGAAACAGTGTCAGACTTTATTTTTTTGGGCTCCAAAATCACTGCAGATGGTGACTGCAGCCGTGAAATTAAGATGCTTACTCCTTGGAAGGAAAGTTATGACCAACCTAGATAGCATATTGAAAAGCAGAGACATTACTTTGCCAACAAAGGTCCATCTAGTCAAGGCTATGGTTTTTCCAGTGGTCATGTATGGATGTGAGAGTTGGACTATAAAAATAGCTGAGCGCCAAAGAATTGATGGTTTTGAACTGGGTGTTGGAGAAGCCTCTTGAGAGTCCCTTGGACTGCAAGGAGATCCAACCAGTCCATTCTGAAGGAGATCAGCCCTGGGATTTCTTTAGAAGGAATGATGCTAAAATTGAAACTCCAGTACTTTGGCCACCTCATGTGAAGAGTTGACTCATTGGAAAAGACTCTGATGCTGGGAGGGATTGGGGGCAGGAGGAGAAGGGGACGACAGAGGATGAGATGGCTGGATGGCATCACTGACTTGATGGACGTGAGTCTGAGTGAACTCTGGGAGTTGGTGATGGACAGGGAGGCCTGGCGTGCTGCGATTCATGGGGTCACAAAGAGTTGGACACGACTGAGTGACTGAAGTGAGCTGAACTGAACTGTACCAATTTAAAAAATTGAGGTGAAATTCAAAACATACAAGTAACCATTTTAAAGTACACAATTAATTAAGTGTATTCACAACCATCATGTATTTTTAGTTTCAAAACTTTTTCATTAGCCCAGAAATACACTCTATATTCATTAAATAACTTCCCACTGTCTCTCTGTGCAACCACTGGCAACCACTAATCTTCTTTCTATTTCTGTGGATTTGCCTATTCTGGATATTTCACTTACATTTCATATAATAAAAATCAAATAACATGTGACCTTTTGTATCTGGCTTCTTTCACTTATTATAACATTTTTGTGGTTCATCCAACTTGTAGTACATTCCAGTACTTCATCCTTTTCATAGTGGAATGATATTCCACAGTATGTATACACAACAATTTGTTTACCTACTCATCCATTATTGAGGTCGTTTCCATCTTTCAACTATAAAAAGTCATGCTTTTATAAGCATTTGTATACAAACTTCCAGTGTGGACATATGCTTTCACCTCTCTTGGGAATATTCCTAGTAGTAGAATTGATGGGTCATTGGAATTGATGAGTCATATGGTAATTCTTTCCAAATGTGGTGCTGGAGAAGACTCTTGAGAGTCCCTTGGACTGCAAGGAGATCATACCAGTCAATTCTAAAGGAAATTAACTCTCAATATTCATTGGAAGGACTGATGCTGAAGCTCCAATATTTTGGCCACCTGATGAGAAGAGCCAACTCATTGGAAAAAACCCTGATGCTGGGAAAGAATGAAGGCAACGAGAGGAGGGGGCAGCAGAGGATGAGATGGTTAGACAGCAGCACAGGCTCAATGGACATGAATTTGAGCCAACTCTGGGAGATAGTGAAGGACAGAGGAACCTGGCATGCTGCAGTCTAAGGAGTCACAAAGAGTTGTACACAACTTCAGTTACTACTGAACAACAACAACAAATGACAATTCTAAATTTAACTTTGTGAGGAACTGCCAAACTGTCTCCCACAGCGGCTGTACCATTTTATACTTCCACTAGCAATGTGTGAGCGTTCCTATTTCTCCACATCATTTCCAAATCTTGTTATTTTCCTTTTTTAAAAAATTATAGCCATCCTAAACGAAGCTCAGCTGGGGAAGACAGGATGCTGAGCTTGTAGAAAGGTGCGTTATCAGCTGGTGAGAATGACTCCATGTTCTGGCCCCTTTGGAAAACACCAGCGTACAAGCTTGCCTGCTTCTTGCCTCTGGTTTCTGCCTCTCTCATCTTCACTTCCACCTCCTCAACCTTTTCTCTCCTTTATTGCCTTCTCCTGAGGGTGACCAACCTTCTAGATTTATCCAGGACTATCACATGATTGCATACAATGTAATATTTCATTGTGGTTTTGATTTGCATTTTCTTAGTAAGCAATTATGTTGAATATCTCTTTATGTACTTGATGGTCATTTGCATATCTTTTGGAAGAATATCCTTAGCTCATTTAAAAATGGGGTTAAAAAAACTGGGTTGTGTGTTATTTTGTTGATGAGTTGTCAAGATTTTTTCATACATTCTGAATACTAAACCTTTACTGAATATGATTTGCAACATTTTCTCCTATTCTGTGGGTTGTCTTTTTAGTTTCTTGATGATGTCTTTTGAAACATAAAAGTGTTTAATTTTGGTGATGTCCAGTTTATGGTTTTCTTCTTTTTGTTTGTGCTTTTGGTGGCATATCTAAGAAATCATTGCCTAATCTAGGGCCAAAAAGATTTATGTCTATAATTTCTTCTAGGAGTTTTAAAGCTTAAGCTATTATATTCAGGTCTTTGACCCATTTTGAATTATTTTTCATATAGAGTGTGAGGTAGATGTCTGACTGGGGTGAGATAGGTGGGTCTCCAGCTGTCCTCACCATATGTTGAAGAAATTATTCTTCCCCTTCCCCGTTAACTCAATATTTTGGCATCCTTGCCAAAAATTGATTGATGATAAATGTGAGGATTTATTTCTGAATTTTTAAAGATATTTTATTGATCTATATAATCTCTCTTCATACCAGTACCACACTGTGTTGATTACTGCAGCTTTGCAGTCAGTGTTGAAATTAAGAAGTATGTGTCCTCTTCTTTTTTTAAAGAAGAACATTCATTTCTATACTAATTTTCAGATTTCGTTAATTTTTACAAAGAAATTAGCTGGGATTTTGATAGGGGTTATATTGAATCTATAGATCAATTTGGAGAGTATTGGCATCTTAACAATATTAAGTTTTCCAATCCATGAACGTGGGAAGTGTTTTCATTTATTGAGATTTTCTTTTTTTTTTTTTAATTTTATTTTATTTTTAAACTTTACAATACTGTATTGGTTCTGCCATATATTGAAATGAATCTGCCACAGGCATACACGTTTTCTTTAATTTCTTTCAACAACTTTTTCAGTTTCAGAGGATGAACTTTGTACTTCTTTTGTTAAATTTATTTCTAAGTACCTTACCCATTTTGATGCTATTATGAATGGAACCAATTTCATTTTGATATGTTTACTGTGATGGTATAGAAATAGAATAAATTTTTGTCTATTAATCTTTTATCCTGCAACCCTGCTAAACTCATTTATCAGTTCTAATATTTTTTAAATTGAAAACCTTAGGATTTTCTGTGTATAAGATCCTGTCTTTGGTAAATATAGAGAGGTTTACTTCTCCTTTCCCAATCTTTATTTCTTTCTCTTATTTAATTGCCTTGGCTAAAACCTCCAGTACAATATTGAATAGGAATTGCAGGAGTGGACATCTTTGTCTTGTTCCACAACTTAGGGGACCACTGGGAGAAAGCATTCAGTGTTTCACCATTAAATATATTAGGTGCCAGTTTTTTGAGGATGATAGGTGTTTCGATTTCTTCTTTATTGAGTGTTTTTATACAAAAGGAAAGTTGATCTTTGTTAAGCGCTCTTTTTGCATCAATTAAGATAACCAGGTAGTCTTTGTCATTTGTTCTATTGTTGTGGTGTGTTACAGCAATTAACTTTCAGATGTTATACAAACCTTGTACTCCTAGGTTAAACGGAAATAAGTATTTCTTAAATTGAATTCATGATGAGCAAATTATGTAAGGACTGGGTAAAAATTAACTCAATAAATGACCAGAGAAACAAGACTGGAAAATAATATCCATTTTAAGATAGTAACTAGTTAGGAATTATGGAAACTTTGAAAGTAGAATTGTTATTGTAGAAAAATTGTAAGAGACTATAAGAATATCAATTAAAGCACTTTAAAACTCTTTGAGTCCTTTGAGTCTATAATTCTCATTTAAAGTTCTAGAACTAGATCTTCATGATATTCTAGATTTAACAAAACTCAACAACCTGTGTCAAATATCCTTACTCTATAAAAATTACTATAATGCTTTTCTTATAGATTTGCTCAATGTCTGCCCCTCTTCTCTCTCTTTTAATCTCTTTCTCTCTCTCTCTTTCACACACACACACACATACATATACACATATCCTTCCCAGGTACTGTCTTAAATGAGAGTATCATTGCTATCTATCCTTATTGCATATTTTAAAGTACTTATCTAAAAATTGTGTTACTTAGAAATATTGTGAAGTTATTTACAATTTTCTAATCAGATTCCACTCTTAGTGCTAAGACCCTCATAGAGAACCATAAGGACAGAAAAACTTACTTTTAATTGTGACCCCAAGAATTATCAATATCTCTATTAGCAGGAACAAGGGCTTCATCTTCTTCTAAGTAGCTCCTTCTTACTGTAACACAGGCAGAACTAGGTGGCCAGCCCACAAGCTTCCTCTTTTCAGGCCTGTAGGGGTCAGGACTTGGTTGCTAAGCAACAATTTCCTTACTCTTGGGCCAATGAGCTGCCAGGAATTTCCTTTCAACCTGGAATGATGGCAGCTGATGGACAGAGCAGACTGTGGGTAAGGAACCATATCTAGTTTGCTACTTCTCTGGTGAGAGATAAGTGGTAGGCTTGAAATAGGTAGGAGTTGCTCTCTCAACTCTTTTCAGAGTTGCTGGAAGTTTTTGTTTTTATGTTACCTCCAGAGGTGCAAGCTGCGATTATGGGAAAGCACAACTAAGCACATGAACTAACCTGACATCATCCTTTAATCTAACATCCCAAGGGTACAGTGGACAAGAAACATAGGGACAACTATGTTGTCCCCATCTTGGTGAAAATGTTTCTTCTCTGTTGAAGTAAGGAACTGCTGACATTTCACTGGGACCAAGTCAAATTTCAATCAATTACATTTTAAAAAGAGTGTTTCATTAGACATTTTTATAGAAGGTGTTTTAAAATGCCTTATTTACTATCTTAAAATATATGGGCATTTCACAAATGAATACCCTCAAGCCTAGGACCAGATATTAAAATGAGCATTTAGGTCTTGAAAGTCACTCAGTTGTGTCCGGCTGTTTGTGACTCCAGGGACTATACAATCCATGGAAATCTCCAGTCCAGAAAACTGGAGCTGGTAGCCTTTCCCTTTTTCAGGGGATCTTCCCAATCCAGGGATCAAACCCAGGTCTCCACACTGCAGGCAGATTCTTTACCAGCTGAGCTACAAAGGAAGTCCAAGAATTTTGGAGTATTCTTCTCCAGTGGATCTTCCTGACCCAGGAATTGAACCAGTGTCTCCCGCATCGCAGGTGGATTCTTTTACCAACTGAGCTATCAGGGAAGCCTGAGTATTTAGGTAAAAGTATAGCAATATTAACATTATCCAAAGAAAGGAGCCAGTAGAGGAATCATACCTAAAATATACCCAACTTTTACAGTGTGTTCAGATAATTACTTCAGAAACAGATGTATTTATTGCCTTGAATTTTCAGGTTTACTTTACTCCCTTTATTGTCACTGCTGTTGTGACAAATACTACAAAAACCCCAGAAATTTATTCTTTTACAGTTCTGGAGCTCAGGAGTCCAAAAGGATTCTTACAGGACCAAAATTAAGAGCAGAGCTAGGGACTTCCCTGGTGGTCCAGTGGATAAGATATCCAGCTCCCAATGCAGGGGACCTGGGTTTGATCCCTGATCAGGGAAGTAGATCCCACATGTTGCAAAGAAGACCCGGTGTGGCCAAATAAATTAAAAAAAAAAAGTGTTTAAGAAAAAGAGAGAGCAGAGCTAGTTTGTTCAGGGGAGAATCCATTCTTTGTCTGGAATTATCCAGGTTTTAGTGGCTGCCCACATTTCTCAGTTGGTGGCTATACCACTCCAATCTCTGTACAACCATTACTTTGCTTTCTCCTCTTCTGTGGTTTAATCTTCCTCTGTATCCCTCTTAGGACACTTGCAATTTCATTTAGGGACCACCAAAATACAGGATAATCTCCTCATCTCAAGATCCTTAGTCATATCTGCAAAGTTCCTTCTGCTACATAAAATTACATTCATAGGTTCTAGAGATTAGGTCCTAGAAATCTTTGGGATCATTATTTAGTCTACCAGAGTCCCTAATATCTTTTCCTTTTACTGCTGCTGCTGCTGCTAAGTCGCTTCAGTTATGTCCGACTCTGTGCGACCCCATAGACGGCAGCCCATCAGGCTCCCCCATCCCTGGGATTCTCAAGGCAAGAACACTGGAGTGGGTTGCCATCTCCTTCTCCAATGCTTGAAAGTGAAGAGTGAAAGTCTTAGCGACCCCATGGACTGCAGCCTACCAGGCTCCTCTGTCCATGGGATTTTCCAGGCAAGAGTACTGGAGTGGGGTTTTCCTTTCACTAAGGGACTTCAAAATATAACTGTCGCAACATCTGTGCTTTAAAAAAAAATCTCTAAAATTTATTTAGACTCTTAATGTCATCCATTAAATGTTCTTTATACAATCTTTTTAGCAGTCCCCATTTGGATCCAGAATTATCAGCATCTTTCTGCAGATGATTTTGCTTCTTATTTTCACTCAAACCATGGCCATTTGACCTATCTTCCCTCGATTTCCTTCCTTCTATGTCCAAACTTCTCTCACTTTTGATTCTATCCACATTTACTTTCTCTGGTACTTCAATCTATTTAGCATTTGTTCTTCTTTTTGTCCTTTTGTCTCTCTCTTTTTCTTTTTGCTTCAATCTTTTTGTATCAATTTTCTTCTTAGTTTAAAATCTCTTCATCTCTCCTAGAAAAATTTTCTTTTGACTCTAGTATCCTTACTACTGCTATTAATATCTTCTCTATTTATCTTTTAGCCTCTAAACATCTCAAAAGAATACTCTATAATCACTGCTCCTGTCTTGCTGCCTCTCACTTATTCTTCAACTATTTGCTTTCATTTTCACTAATTTACATAGACGATAAACCCAATTATCTTTTCTCAGTTCTTATCCTACTTAATCTCTGTGAGAAATCTGACATTTCTGATCATTAACCTCTTCTTGAAAATATAGTATTGGTTTTTCTGAAAATGGAATTGCAAGTAATATTCTACACTGTTGAATAAACTTCTCATTCTTCTTCCACTGCGTCCTCGCTCATTCATTCACGTGTTGAAAATCTGCCATATGCTAAAGATGAATGGTGACACTCTTTGAGGTGTTCACAATAATTTTATTTGTTAGCTCCTCTCTTGGTCTTCACATTAAAATTAGGGTCTCCCATTTTGGTCTCATGTACTCTTCCTTAATTTTGCTAACATTTCTTTACAGATGCTTCTTTACAGTTCATTCATTCAGTAAACCTTTATTATGTGCCAGGTGTTGGGCATTTTCTGTGAATGGTGAGCAACAAGATATATTTCCTGTCCTCAGAGAGTTTGTTAAGTCTAGAGTAAAAGATAAGTATTAATAAAATAATCTCAAAAAACCTGTGAAAAGTGTCTTATAGGAAAATGAATGAGTACTGATGACATATAAGGGGAAACTGTGTGAAGAGGTCAGGTGGGGGTCAGAATCACCAAAGGCTTTGCCAGGGAGAGAATTTTGCCAGCTATACTCTGAAGAACAAGAATGGGTTGGCTAAACATGACATGTCCTAGGTATAGTGATAAACATGTGAAAAGGCCATGTGGTGAGAATAAGATTTGTTCAAGGAGCTGAAAAGCTCTCAGGGCTGCTACAGTTGGAATCAGAGATGGGTGGCAGGGTGAAGCATGGCATAAGATAAAGCAGGATTGGCAGTGAGGGTCACTCCTAAATGATTCAGTTTTAATAATGATGGTTTTAGTCAGCTTGGGTGGCCAAGACAAAATACTGAGTGGCTTGAACAACAGAAATCAATTTTCTAACAGTTCTAGAAGCTGGAAGTCTATGATCAGGGTACAGCGTCATCTGCTTCTTGTGAAGGCTCTCTTTCTGGCTTGCAGATAGCTGCCTCCTCACTTTGTCTTTACATGATGGGGGACAGTGGAGTCAGGATGGTGGAGTTAGGGGGAAGGGGGAAGAGAGAGAGAGAGAGAGCGTGTGAATTCTTCCTCTTTTTTTAAGGTCACAGTCCTACTGGATTAGAGCTCCACCTTTATGACCTCATTTAACCCTAATGACTTCCAAAAGACCCTATATCCAGATATAACCATATCGTGGGCTACAGTTTCAACATATGAATTTTGGGGGAAACTCAATTCAATCTATAATTAAGGCCATCAGAAAGTCACTTAATGAGCTACAGCAGTGAAATGACTTGATCACATTAGATAACTCTAGATGCAGGGCATCGAACAGACAGAAGAGAGGCAAAAGTCGACAGGGGGACAGACAGTAAGGAAGCCTTTTATTCAGACTGAGCTTACTGCAGTGCTATTGGAAGGGTGAGTAATTCAAGAACAGTAGTACAGGAAATAAAACTGAGAAGTATAGCTATTCATTTGAAATGAGAGAAAAGTTTAAAGAGGTACCAGGGATGGTGTTTAGGTTTCTATATTGCTCAACTGAAATGGGTGAAGAAGCCATTCAAAAATATGAAGATGCTGCTGCTACTGCTGCTAAGTCATTTCAGTTGTGTCCGACTCTGTGCGACCCCATAGACAGCAGCCCACCAGGCTCTTCCATCCATGGGATTTTCTAGGCAAGAGTACTGGAGTGGGGTGCCATTGCCTTCTCTGGATGAAGATGCTAGAAGAGGTCTAAGAGTAGGGGAAAGATCAGTGTGGTACATGGTACATTTCAAATATTTCTGAGATATTAAATATTAATATTTAGTAAGCTCCAGGATTTGGTGATGGACAGGGAAGCCTGACGTGCTGCAGTCCATGAGGCAGCAAAGAGTCGGACACGACTGAGTGACTGAACTGAACTGAACACTTTTCAATGGTATTTTGTCAGAATAATTAAAACTAAATACTGAAACAAGGACCCTCTAACTACCAATGCCTTAACACAATACATAAGTTTCTTACTTACATCATAGCCTGATGTGGTACTCCTTCAAGCAGTGATACAAGCAGAGATACTCCTTCAAGCAGTGACTCAGGGATCTAAGTTCCTTCCTTCTTGAGGTACTGTTTCTGTGATTACTGTGGAAAAGAAAGAGAATATGAATGAGTGCACAGATGGTCTGATGGTTAGGCCTGGAAGTGGCATGGGTAACTTTTGTCCCATAACTGACCCAGGATGCAGTCATATGTACTAACTAAATTCAAGTGAAAGTGAAAGTCGCTCAGTCATGTCGACTCTTTGTGACCCCATGGACTATACAGTCCGTGGAATTCTCCAGGCCAGAATACTGGAGCAGGTAGCCTTTCCACTCTCTAGGGGATCTAATACAGGGATTGAACCCAGGTCTCCCACATTGCAGGCAGATTCTTTACCAGCTGAGCCACCAGGGAAGCCCAAGAATACTGGAGTAAGTAGCGTATCCCATCTGTAGGGGATCTTCCTGACCCAGGAATTGAACCGGGGTCTCCTGCATTGCAGATGGGTTCTTTACCAGCTGAGTTATCAGAGAAGCCAACCAACTTCAAGGGAGACTAGAAAATATGGTCTTGTTATGGACCAAGAAAGAAGACATTGTATTAGTGAGCATCTCTGCCACATTTACTATGTGCTAGTTACTTTGTGTTTTGACTCATTGAATCCTTACATCAGACTTATAAGGTAGATATTATATTTTCGTTTCCATATAACAGATCAACCCCCCTCCCCACAAAGTTTAGAGACCTTGAGTAACTTGCCAAGAGTCACATAGTCAATAAGGGTAAACCTAGAATTTGAATTCAGATGAACTGGCTCCACATGCCTTTTTACCAGTGTGTAACACTGCCTCTTAAAGTTAAGATCCAGTACATGGTAGAATGTATAGGTCTAAAGTTCAAGAAGAAAGTTTTCCTGGAAATAATAAATTTGGGAGTCATTGATGTAACTCAGGATTTCCTAACCTCAGCAGTATTGACATTCTTTGTTGTGCGGGACTATACTGTGCATCATAGGTTGCATAGCAGAAGCCTTGGTTTATACTCACTCAATGCCAGTAGCATTCTTCCCTCAGGTGTGACAACCAAAAATGCCTGCAGACATTGCTTGTGTCCCCAAGGGAGACAGAATTGCCCCTAGTTGAGAATTACAGTTATAAATGGAGCCATGAATATCAGGATGAAATTATTCAAAGTAAAAAGTGAAAAGAGATAAGAAGTTCTAGTTCTGAGTGTCAATGAACTCCAAAATGTAATGACTGAAAGAAAGATGGGGCAAAAAAGGAGACTGTAAAGGAACGAAGATATTAAGAAGAGGTGGCGAGAATACATAGAAGAACTATACACAAAAGATCTTCATTACCCAGATAACCACCATGGTGTGATCACTCACCTAGAGCCAGACATCTTGGAATACGAAGTCAAGTGGGCCTTAGGAAGCATCACTACGAACAAAGATAGTGGAGGTGATGGAATTCCACTTGAGCTATTTCAAATCCTAAAAGATGGTGCTACACTCAATATGCCAGCAAATTTGGAAAACTCAGCAGTGGCCACAGGACTAGAAAAGATCTCTTTTTATTCCAATCCCAAAGAAAGGCAATGCTAAAGACTGTTCAAACTACTGCACAATTGCACTCATCTCACATGCTACCAAAGTAATGCTCAAAATTCTCCAAGCTAGGCTTCAATAGTATGTGAACCATGAGCTTCCAGATGTTCAAGCTGGATTTAGAAAAGGCAGAGGAACCAGAGATCAAATTGACAACATCCTCTGGATCATCGGAAAAGCAAGAAAGTTCCAGAAAAACATCTATTTCTGCTTTATTGACTATGCCAAAGCCTTTGACTGTGTGGATCACAACAAACTATGGAAAATTCTTCAAGAGATGGGAATACCAGACCACCTGACCTGCCTCCTGAGGAATCTGTATTCAGGTCAGGAAGCAACAGTTAGAACTGGACATGGAACAACAGACTGGTTCCAAATAGGGAAAGGAGTATGTCAAGGTTGTATATTGTCACCTTGCTTATTTAACTTACATGCAGAGTACATTATGAGAAATGCTGGGCTGAATGAAGCACAAGCTGGAATCAAGATTGCTGAGAGAAATATCAATAACCTCAGATATGCAAATGACACCACTCTTATAGCAGAAAGTGAAGATGAACTAAAGAACCTCTTGATGAAAGTGAAAGAGGAGAGTGAAAAACTTGGCTTTGAACTCAACATTCAGAAAAGTAAGATCATGGCATCTGATCTCACCACTTCAAGGCAAATAGATGGGGAAACAATGGAAAGAGCGAGAGACTTTATTTTTTGGGGCTCCAAAATCACTGCAGATGTTGACTGCAGACATGAAATTAAAAGATGCTTGGTCCTTGGAAGAAAAGCTATGACCAACCTAGACAGCATACTAAAAGACAGAGGCATAACTTTGCCAACAAAGGTCCATGTAGTCAAAACTATGGTTTTCTGTTAGTCATGTATGGATGTGAGAATTGGACTATAAAGAAAGCTGAGCACCGAAAAATTGATGCTTTTGAACTGTGGTGTTGGAGAAGATTCTTGAGAGTCCCTTGGACTGCAAGGAGATCCAACGAGTCCATCCTAAAGGAGATCAGTCCTGAATATTCATTAGAAGGACTGATGTTGAAGCCGAAACTCCAATACTTTGGCCACCTGATGTGAAGAAACGAGTCATTTGAAAAGACCTGTTGCTAGGAAAGATTCAAGGCAGGAGGAGAAGGGGACAATAGAGGATGAGATGGTTGGATGGCATCACTGACTCTATGGACATGAGTTTGAGTAAACTCTGGGAGTTGGTGATGGACAGGGAAGCCTGGCATGCTGCAGTCCATGGGGTCACAAAGAGTCGGACATGACTGAGTGACTGAACTGAACTGAACTGAAAGGAATGACCAGACAGGAGGAAACTCAAATTTAAGTGAAAGTCTTGCTCAGTCATTTCTGACTCTTTGTGATCCCATAGACTATCCAGTCCATGGAATTCTCCAGGCCAGAATACTAGAATGGATAGCCTTTCCCTTCTGCAGGGGATCTTCCCAACCTAGGGATCTAACCAGGTCTCTCACATTGCAGGCGGATTCTTCACCCGCTGAGCCACAGAGAAGCCTAAGAATACTGGAGTAGGTAGCCTATCCCTTCTGCAGGTGATATTCCTGACCCAGGAATCGAACCGGGGTGTCCTCCATTGCAGGCAAATTCTTTACCAACTGGTCTATCAAAGGAAAAGAACACTATAAGGAGCAATAAGAGGTTAATAGTGTTAAATGCTGCTGAAAGATCTAATAAAAGATTGAACAGTGTTCACTAAATATAACATGAAAGTCATTGACTACCTTAGCAATAGCCATTTCTGTTGATTTATAGGATAGAACCCAGAACCCAGATTTGAGTGAACTGCAGAGCAGAAAGCGGATGTAAGAAAATGGACACATGATATTTTGAAAGGAAGAAGCTATAGCTTCTGTTAGTAGTAGTGGGTGTGGGATCACAGGAGGAATTTTTCTTTTCTTTCTTTCTTTTTTTTTTTTTAACATGGTAAAGATCTGAGAAAGTTTAAAAGTTGATGGATGGTCCCAGTTCTATGAGTCAACATGGGATAAAGGATAATCAATAGTGTAGTATTCCTAAGAAAGCACAGATGGAATGCCTGGCTCTGGGTTGGGGTGGTAAAAGCTTCTCTGTTGTAACAGAAGAGATGGTGCCTATATAATGCACTTTCCTGTAAACACATAACATTGTGTATTTCTAACCAAGAATTCAATATTTTTCTCACAAAATTGAAACTGTTTCTGTATTGTTCACTTTATTATTAATCATATTGCTGTTTTCCTCAATTATACCATGAAACCTTATATTCTCTTTCTCATTCTCTTCCCCAAATCTATTTCATTACCAATTATTGATTCTGTCTTGGAATGTGCCCTTTACTAGAGTTCACCTTTTATTTCCACTGCCAGTAAATGAGTATTTTTATTACTAGTTCAAATTTCACTTCCTTCTTGAAGCTTTCCTTATTTCTCTCAATTTTTTTAGTGTTTCACAGTGTTAAGAGAAAAACAGAAGCACTGTCACAATAAAAAAATTTACCTGTGTTATTAATCATTTTCATGAGTGTCCTGTTACTCAGAACATTTCATTCTTGACAATTCTAAGTGGGGCCTCCCCCTCTCTTCTCTTAAAAGAAACTGTGTTTCAAATAATTACTTGCTCTTACACATCTGCGGAGAAGGCGATGGCACCCCACTCCAGTACTCTTGCCTGGAAAATCCCATGGACGGAGGAGCCTGGTGGGCTGCAGTCCATGGGGTCGGGAAGAGTCGGACACGACTGAAGTGACTTAGCAGCAACACATCTGACTTACCTACAGCACATATGCCACAGCACTTCAATTATCAAATGCGGATTCACCACTTTCATCAAATCAGCCTTGTAGATGGTCTGATGTTTAGAAACACCATAAATTTGGGAAGGGGGTTACCAAATTTCCTCTAAATTCTAGGTCACCCTACTCTTATGGAGGACTTCAGTAGAACTGGGTTTTCAGAACACGTGCAGACTAGCATTGCCCAGATTCAAGAGAACGCTTTAGACCAGCAGCTTTACCTGAAGCAACTGGCGGAGAGAAAAGTAAGATGACGGACTTTGATTAACACCCACTTGAACTTGCTTTGATGCAAGTTCTTCAGTTTTCTATATAAAGTTTTGGCTGCTCACTCCTCCCCGGGTCTTAAAACTCTTGAGTAGTTCATTTTACCTCTGTTCCTTCCAGACTTCACCGAATCGAGTGAAATATGTAGTTTCTACTACAAGGTCGAGGAACTGATAGTGTATGGTTGGAATCATCACCTAATCCTTTCCCTTCTTTCGGTTATATTTGCCCACTACGAGGAATTCTTCAGTTTCTGTGGTAAAATCGGTCCAGACGGGGCGATGAGAGCGAGCGAGTGCTGACTGACATCCCTCCCACAGGTACACCTTTAGGCCCTGCGGCAGCGTTGCCCGTCTGCAGTCACCTGGCGCACCTGGCCCTCCCCATAGGCCACGCCCTCGGGTTCTCCCTGCGCAGCGAAACCGGAGTGAAGCCTAGCTCTTCTCCGAGTTCCCGGGTGGCCGCCCCACGCCACGCCCCAGTCGTGAGCCACCTCCAGCCCCCTCGCGCCCTGGCTCCACCCCCTCCAGCTCCCCAACGTCTCCGGCGTCAGGCCCGGGCCTGCGCCTGCGCCTGCGCCCTGGGGCCGAAGTCGGGGCGCGCGGCGGCTGGAACGCGGAGAGCGGCGGGCGGTGCAGCCAATGGGAGGCGGCGCTGGCTAGCGGCTGGGAGGCGGGGCCTGCGCGGGTGTTAGGTTAGCGCGAGGCGTGACCTAGTTGACAGGCTCTGAGGTGCTGCTGTGGCGGCGGCCGTGGGGCTGAGGCGGGTGGGAGCCGGAGCCGAGCGCGGGCTGAGGGAGGAGGGCGGCGACTGGAGAGCGGCGAGCGGCGCAGGACCCGGAGCCTCTTTCACTTTTTCCCTCCCGAGTGCCCCCTCCCCACCCTCCCACTCCACACACACCCTGTTTGCCCGTGAGCCTGGGGAACTTGCAGCTTAAAGCCAGCCACCCCCACGGCAACATGTACCCCAGCAACAAGAAGAAAAAGGTGTGGAGAGAGGAGAAAGGTAACCCGGCCGTCGAGTCCTGGGGGGTCGGGCGGCGGGGTGGGGTGGGGGCGGGGGTCAGGGGTCTGTGTGTGCCGCGGCGCGCTCCGCCCGGCTCCTGCCTCTCGCCCGCCCAGCCGGTGCCGCCTTCCCGGCAGGTCCGTGTGTGTACACGCGCGCACGCCGGCGTGCACGCGCCGCCCCCGGGCACCTGCGGCTCGCGCACGTGTGGGCGCACGCCCCTCTCCGCCTCCCGCTGCGCCCGGTCACCTTCGCCGGGCCGCCGGCGCGGACCTCTGCGCGGCAGCCCCTGGGCTCCGCCGGGCTCCCCCAAGCCCCCCGCCCTGTGCCCGGACCCCAGCCGGCACTCTGGGATTCCCCGCCCCGGTGTCCCCGCGGACACGTGCCCGCCGGCCGACGGCCGGACTGCAGCTGCTGATGCTGCCCCGCTCCCGCGGAGCCTCAGCCGGTCACCCGTCGCCTCGCTCCCTTGTGCTCCGCTGGCCGGGTGTCCCCGCCTCTGGGTATTCAGTCAGGGCCTTTCCTCCTGCGCCCGCCGCAGTGTGACTTTTGGAACCTGGATCTCCGGGGAATCCTAAAGCGAGCGTGTCTGGTCCGCGAGGCTAGGTGCCTTTGGAGAAGTCCAAATGGGTTTTTCTCCGCAGTGCTTTTCCTCTGTATTCCGTCACGGTCTGAAGTTGCTCCGAGTAAGATTGTGAGACTAATGTCACTCAGTGAAGGAGCCCACCGCTGAGTTTTGTGCAGATCCAAGTTTGCCCACATCAGCTAGGTTGACGGCGGCATTGAGGTCGATAAGACATTTAAATGTGCGACTCAACTATCTTTTCTCCCCCTTTCTCCTTGTTTCTCTTTGGCATCAGTTAGGCAATATTCCAAGAGTCTCTGCAGTTTTTTCTTTCTTTTTAAAAAATTAGCTAATTATACAGAAATGTAGTAAAAAGTACTTGCAGTGGTACTGCTAAGATATACTAAACTTAGTATATCGAATGACAGAACTGCAAATCTCTCCTTAGTACCTTACCTTCTTTATAGAGCAAGGATTAAAGAGTGACTAGAGTGAAAGTTGATTTCCTTGATGATAGATGTTTAAAACCTGTGGATTGTTATTGCAGCTCCTGGTCTTTATAAATAAGGCCAAGCAGCAGATGAAAGAAAGGGAATGAATGTGGGAAAAGAATCCTTTAATATAAGGCTTACTTCAAACAGTGCATGAATAAAGGGATTAATAGGGATTATTTTTTCCAGATTAACTACTGGCAAGAATTGACATAGCATAACTGAAGGACCCAATTAAAAGGGTCTTTAAATATTGACAGACTAGGTTGTATACCATTTAATTATATTTTAATGATTATGGACATAAATAGAACCTAATTTTGGTGTTGCAAAACAAATGCTGTTGATATATAAAGTAGTGGAAAATAATTTTGCTTTGTTTTCCCAGTAGAAGTTATTTGAATTTCAACAATTTACCTTGTAAGCTTTGAAAAATCTTTTATGCCCATTTTTATTGATAATCTTGAAATATTAGGTTGGGTATTATTGATAATAATGAAGGCAGAATAGTGAAAGACATGGAGGTTGTTTTCAATAGATGAATAATTAATGAAATTATAGCAATTACTGAAGAACTATCTTTATTCCATAATAATGTTCCTAAAGTAACAATGTTATAATAGTTCCTTCATTTAACACCTACACTGTTAGACTGTGATAAACAAGAATTTTAGAAACTTTTATATCTTGATTTTTTTCTTCTCTTGTAGTAATAGGAGAAAATATTACCAAATTAATATATCCTAACAGAGAAGCAAATGCACAGTTAAAGAAGGCGTTTAACAAAGTAAATTTTTCTCTTGTCCAAAACTAACCTATTTTTGCATGAAGTTGAATGTTAAAAGAGAAAGTTATTATGGCCTTGAACACGTTTTAGTGTGTCAGTGTTTTAATTAGGATATCTATTTTTGGAATATGTAGTATATATAATATTTTAAATCAACTATATTTCAATAAAATTTCTGTCTATCTTATGTTGTACCATCAAGAAGGAGATAAGGACTTCCAGGATCGTAGTATTAAGGATGGAATACATTACCTTCTTCTGAATTGCACTGAAGAGGGTATTATCGTATTTTTGTAGCTATTATTTAAATCTAAAGGAAGGCTTACCTACCTCATTGAAATGTCAAGGCATTCTATAAACACATTTTAACTCAGTATATCATACAGTAAGTATGATTGCAAAGCTGAAACATCCCTTAAGGAAAAGTTTTGTGTAAAACTGAAGAGACTGTATATATGACTCTGGCCTCCAGTATGTGTCATTGTTTAAATAAGTAAGGAATTCTCAAGTCCACATAGGTTAAATAAATGATGTTGATCTAATAGTTTGCACCCCCTAATTCAAAAGCACTCCATGTGTGCTATCGTTTTAAGTACTGAAAGCTAAATTATCTCAGTGTTTTATCTTGTTGTCTTATTTCGTGTCCATAGTTGAGTTTTTAAGTAAATGGAATGACAGAGGTCAGGTTGCTTTCCCATATATACTCTGATACTAAAAAGTACAAGTTGCTTTGTAATATTTTTGATCCTGATTGTTGATATTGCAGTATTTCCATATTAGTGATCTGAGCTTTTATGGTTGTGCTTTGGTAAACACCAGTCATCACTTTTATTCCTCTGTGATTATTTCATATTTACTGTTTCCTTCAAGCTTCTTTTTTCACCAAGACCCCAACCTCCTATACTAAACAGATGACATTCTCTTGGGTTTTTTTTTTTTTTTTTTTGGCTGCAATTGGTCTTTGTTCCTGTGCTCATGCTTTCTCTAGTTGCAGCGTAGGGGCTACTCTTGGTTGCTGTGAGCAGGCTTCTCATTGCGGAGGCTTCTCTTGTTGCGGAGCATGGGCTCTGGGGGTGCGGGCTTAGTAATTGTGGCACACAGGGTTAGTTGCTCTGTGGCATGTGGAATCTTCCTGGGCCAGGGATCGAATCCATATCCCCTGCATTGGCAGGCAGATAACTATCCGCTGTACCAGCAGAGAAGTCTGACATTGCCTTTTTTATTCATGGAGAAAATACATGTCATGAACACATGAACAGCCCTAACATCATTCTCCATAGTCTCTTTCTTTCTTTACATGTCTGTTGTTTTCCGCTTTCTTCCTTTTTTTTTAAGAGGAAACACTTTTTTTCTTGGTTTCTAAGGTTAACCCATCTGCTTGTGCTCTATATCATCTGTATTCTTTGAGATCTTGTATTGTCATTTATGCTCATTTGGGTATGTGTAGTTTCTCAGTGTCTTTGGGTTCCTCTTCTCAGCCTATAACAATTAAAGTCTTTTCTACCCTAAGGTAGCTTTCCTTCCATAGGGTTCCCCTTGGAGTTGCTATTCTCACTTTGCTCAGTCCCTCATCTCCTGGATCTCAGTTATGCTTTAAGGAAACTAATGTTTCTAAAGTCATTCAGTAATAACAATGATGGTGGTACTGGTATAAAAATACTATATGAGTTCTGTTTTTGTGTGCCCAGCACTATTTTAAGTAACATACTTGAATTGTCTTATTTAATTCTCACAACTTCATGATGTAGTATATTGTAAGCTTTGAGCTTGCACTCAAAGCTGTCTTGAGCTTTGAACTCTATTTGCCTGGGTTTGAATCCTAGTTGTATTGCTTACTAGCTGTGGAACTTTAGGTAAATTATTCAACTTCTCTCTCTTAGTTGTCTCATCTATACGTTGGGAATAATACCTACCAGCCTGCCTCAAGAAGAGAGATGCAAAGAGATTAAGTTACCCAGGATCACATAGATTTGCATGATTTGGTGTTAGAATCCAGATGGCTCTGTTGACCATTTTGTTCTCTTTTCAGTGTTGTTCTTGACCCAGATGATAAAAATGTGTGGCTTATTAATTTTCATTCTTCCTGATCATCCTGTGGCAATTGACAAGATTTCCCCTCTTCTCATTAAAACCCTTTTCTCTGCTGGTTTCTATATCACTGGGACCCTGATTCACCTTGTACCCCCAGTGACATCTGTTTTATTTTATTTTCCCATCTTTGTGTCCACTCCCTAAATGTTGTTTGCTTGAGGTTTGCTTTCCTATCTTATCCTTCCCTATGAACTTACTGTAGGACTAGAATTTTAGGTTATGAATTCCAAAATCACTAGGCTGGTTTTCTTTCTCCTGAGTTCCAGATTCTTGATTTCAACTTGAATGCCCTAGTGGTCTTTTTTTTTTTTTTAATTTTATTTTATTTTTAAACTTTACATAATTGTATTAGTTTTGCCAAATATCAAAATGAATCCGCCACAGGTATACATGTGTTCCCCATCCTGAACCCTCCTCCCTCCTCCCTCCCCATTCCATCCCTCTGGGTCATCCCAGTGCACCAGCGCCAAGCATCCAGTATCGTGGTCTTAAATTCAATATAGTGTTGACTCTGGAGTATTGTAGTATTGAATATATCCCATGTAAGCCAGTCCTAGGAGTAGGGAAGAATGTTGCTTCCCCAGTTTTTGTTCACTTGTGCTTACATAAACACTTTTTTCAGTTTATTTCTATGAAAGAATCTTTTACATTGATTATTTTATTAGGGTTAGATTACCTAAAATGAGATACTGTCCTTAAAACCACTTACCTAAACTACTGTACTTCATAGTATGCTGAAAGAGAATTGAGAGTGTGAGTATGACTATCAGTAGCTCTACATCATGGAGACCTTTGGTAAAGTACATGATACATGACAGCTGACATAACAAAATGAGTGAGGATGCCAGTGTCAGTTTATACATTTAATATTATTAAATCTTAACTTGTTACTCCCTTAGATTCAAACAGAATTTTTACATTATTTTTCCTCCTGTATCCTAGTAGATCATTTTATGCACCATCTAGGATGTGCATAATCAACTTTGTATATTAGTGGTGTAGTTTGTAGGATAAGGGCTTCCTTGGTAGCTCAGCAGTAAAGAATCTGCCTGCCAATGTGGGAGATGTAGGTTTGATCCCTGGGTGGGGAAGATCCCTTGGAGAAGGAAATGGCAACCCACTCCAGTATTCTTGACTGGGAAATCTCAAGGACAGAGAAGCCTGGTGGGCTACAGGCTATGGGGTTTTAAAGAGTTGGACACACTTAGCAACTAAACAACAACAACAACCCAAAACAGTTTTTAGGGTAAGATTAAACTGCTTGGCATGGTATAGAGATTTCTGTGCATTTTTGTTTTATGTTTCCAGTTACTTTTCAAATTTGTGGCCATTTTCCTCCTTGTATTAATATCTTCATTAAATTATTCTTGAATAATTTATTCAAAGCTCAGAATTCTCTAAGCTAGGCTTCAACAGTATGTCAACTGAGAACTTCCAGATGTTCAGGCTGGATTTAGAAAAGGCAGAGGACAAATTGTTAACATCTGTTGGATCATCGAAAAAGCAAAAGAATTCCAGAAAAACATCTACTTCTGCTTTATTGACTATGCTAAAGCCTTTGACTGTGTGGATCACAACAAACTATGGAAAATTCTGAAAGAGATGGGAATACCAGATCACCTGACTTGCCTCCTGAGAAATCTGTATGCAGGTCAAAAAGCAACAGTTAGAACTGGATATGGAACAACAGACTGGCTCCAAATTGGGAAAGGAGTATGTTAAGGGTGTATATTGTCACCCTGCTTATTGAACTTATATGCAGAGTACATCATGTGAAATGGCGGGATGTCCTGATGAAGCACAAGCTGGAATCAAGATTTCTGGGAGTAATATCAATAACCTCAGATGTGCAGATTACACCACTCTTCTGGCAGAAAGCAAAGAAGAACTAAAGAGCCTCTTGATGAAAGTGAAAGAGGAGAGAAAAAGTTGCCTTAAAACTCAACATTGAAGAAACTAAGATCATGGCATCCAGTCCGATCACTTTGTGATAAATAGATAGGGAAACAATGGAAACAGTGACAGACTATTTTCTTGGGTTCCAGAATCACTGCAGATGGTGACTGCAGCCATGAAATTAAAAGACGCTTGTGCCTTTGAAGAAAAGCTATGACCAACCAAGAGGCATACTAAAAAGCAGAGGCATTACTTTGCCAACAAAGATCCATCTAGTCAAAGCTATGTTTTTTCCAGTAGTCATGTATGGATGTGAGAGTTGGACTATAAAGAAAGCTAAGTGCTGAAGAACTGGTGCTTTTGAATGTAGTGTTGGAGAAGACTCTTAAGAGTCCGTTGGACTGCAAGGAGCTCAAGCCAGTCCATCCTAAAGGAGATCAGTCCTGAATATTCATTGGAAGATATGATGCTGAAGCTCCAATACTTTGGCCACCTGATGTGAAGAACCAACTCATTTGAAAAGATGCTGATGCTGGGAAAGATTGAAAGGAGGAGGAGAAGGGGATGACAGGATGAAATGGTTGGATGGCATCACTGATTCAATACACATGGAGTTTGAGCAAGTTCCTGGAGTTGGTGATGGACAGGGAAGCCTGGCGTAGGGAAGCCTGGCGTGCTGCAGTCACCTCTTGGGGAGCTTTCCTTGAGACGGTAGTACTGTATAGTGGCTAATGGTGTAGGCTATAGTTGTTGATGGAGATATCTATGTGGATTTTAATGGAAAGCTCTCTTGATTTGAACAAACCGCTGAACTTTGATGTGCTTCATTTCCCCATCTGCAAAATCAGGATAATTATACCATCAGTTTTTCTGAGTGTTGGAAAGATTATTTTAATTAAAGTATACATGTGAAGGTCCTGGCACACAGTGAGTTCTTCATAAATGACATCAGCTGTTGTTAATTCTAAGTGTTTAAAAAGTGTTATACTGTTATAATCAAGACTTATAAAGTATTATTTATAACACCTCCACAAAGGTATTATTAAATTGAAAGGACATTTTTATTGTTGATGGCATCATAGAATTAAGGAATATCTTGGTGGTTGCTTTTATTGTGCTTTTAGCATTTGTATGTATTTGTCTTAGGATTTTTTATTTTATTTATGTAGCTATTAATTTTTTTATCTTACCTGTTTCCCCTTTAGTCTTATGAACTCCTCCAGAGTTAAGGTCACCTTTGTACCTGCAGTGTATAAATGTATCATTTGGCACATAGTGGACTGTCAGTAGATGTCTGAAAGAGCTTCTTTCTGGACTGTCACAAGAATGTTTTCCTCATCAGGCTTTGATCTTTTTTTTGCCTGCTGAATGTTAATTTGACTCCATTCAAATATGGAGTCACTAGATTTGTATTTTGGTATTCTTCAAGCCCACATCAACTCTTGGTTAATTTAACATGGTTAATATTTAAATTATAAAATAATTCCTGAACTTAAAAGTTAAATACAAATGGAGATTCTGCTTTTATTTTGCAAGAACGTTTATTGAAGATGACCATAGAGGAGAGACGCAAAGAATACATAAGGGACTATGTTCCCCTGAACACCATCCCATCGTGGAAAGAGGAGATGAAGGGCAAGAGCCAAAATGATGGTAAGTTTCTCAGAACATTTTTTCAGGTAGATACCATTCCTATTTGTTTATGACCTCTGCAGGACAATTGGTGATAGAATGGAATAACTGGCACTTAATAAAGAGATGTCATTTTTGCTATATGAAATAACTGGTTGTCATTTAATTGTTTTTAGCAATCTACCCTGTGTTATTTAAACTTAAAGAAATTGTATTAACGTAATTCATGTTTGGAAATATACCACATTTATGTGGTACTTTTTTATAGTTACTTCAAAAAATGTATTCTACAGTAGTGTTTGGAACAAATGGTATTAGGGATATGTTGCTTTGGTGGGAAGGCCTGTTGGGTTTGTTTTGATTAGGTTCATTTGTAAAGTTATTTTAAGAATTGGATACAGTTGAAAGAGTGTATTAGGAAGAACAGAGAAAAACCAAATAACATTTCATGTAATTTTAGAGAAGAGTTTATATGTTGTATGATATGTTATGTTTACTTGTAAAGTATTTGTATGACAAAGTTAACTCACTCTTAAAGTTTTTATGATCTAATGAGAGTCTAGATTGTTTCAGGGAAATATATGTTTTAGAATATAAATGAACTATTAAGTATTAGAAAGGTATATGGAAACAGTTCTACAAAAGCATAAGAGATTTAATGGATGTTTAACATATTATCTCTGAATGAGTACTCATTGGTGTTAATAGTCTGAATGTGAAATTTAAGAAGAAATGGTGTTTTTTAAGGATATATAAATATTGAGAATGAAAGCTGATTTTATGAAAGGGACTTAGAACCTTCTAATTTCATAGATTGTGGTCTTAGATTGGGGCTTCCCTAGTGGCTCCAGACAGGGAATTATAGAGTATTCTATGGACCCAGATCAAGAAGATTAACATGGAATTCCTATGGGCAAAATCTGTGGGAAATAGCAGCCAAATTAGCCTTTGGTGTCTGTGCAGAGAAAACGTTTACCTCCGTGTTTGGGCTTTAGAGAGAATTGTGTTTTTCTAGGAAGGCAAAGCCTCTGGGCTCCTTTGGAGCTTACTCTGCCTGGAAACATGTGTGACCTTGGGCAAATGAGGTAGTGGCTGTACCCCAGGTTCTTTTGGGGTCACTGAACAAGCTGATTGAGATGTACACATATGACCTGCTTGCCCAGTGTCTTCAGCAAATGCAGTTGTTTTAATAATGGTTGAATTAAGATATCATTGAGAGAAGACAGTGCTGTGTAAAGAAAAGTATATAGATCAGAAGGACAGATTTCTGGGCCTTCTCTGAACTAGGGCCATGTGCCTCTTCATGTTTTGGTCTCAGTTATTCTTTTGTTTATGAGAAACTGATAGTGAATACTTAAGCTCCACTTTTTGTGACAGGTGAATCTCTCTTTTACTTGTGCTTCATTTATCTGATTTTCTTTCTTCATTGCTGTTGTAGGTGGTCATTTTCTAAGGATGATGATCTATTTAAACAAATTTTGCATCCTGAAACAGGTAGATTTCTGTTGCTGCCAGAATAATTGAAAAAGCAATAGTGATACGCAGGCTACACTGCCCAGTTTTGGGTCTGCTCACATCTGTGTAGAGGCTTGGCCTTTATGTTGGTTGCTTCTATTTGAATATTCATCATGAGAGACTTTGGGTTGAACTGGGTTGTTAGAGAACTCAAGAGTTGGGTATTTTCAGAGATACCACAGACCAAAATATTTCCCCCAATCAGAAAAGATACATTGAATAACATCTCACATTGTTCTTCCCTAACAAGAGCCTATTATTTAATCATTTCTCCCAATATGAGCTCTATAAGTGATTTACAACTGCTGTCTATATTTCATTTTTTTCTTCAAGTTTTTTGAATGTGAATGTTTTTCATGAGGAACTAGGTGGTGTTATCAAAATTGTATTTCTATTAAACAATGTTGTATTTCCATTTAATGTTACTGTATTGTGACCCAGAAATTGGTGACTGGTCTCTTCTCTTTTTCATGAAATGGAATAATATCTGTTAATTTCTCTGCATTATATATATCTTTCATTGTGGTTTCTTCCAGTGTTACCTATCCAGTGCTCAATTATACTGAAATATTAGTCAAGAGAGTTTTGGTATTTTATTAGTTTGAAAGATCCTATAAAAATATAAATCTTTGAAAAGTGATAAAGGACAATTATATAGTAATATTTTTATATTTTATTTTTGAGTGTTTAAGCCACTGCTTGTAAATGGGTATGTATTAATATATAAGTAGGTATTGGTATTTATAATAATTTAACCTTTTAAGTATAAGATTTCAAACTAAGTTTTAAAAGACATTTGTTTATGAGTCTATGTCATTTAGTTTCTGATTTGTAGGAAAGGAATACTATTTGTTGGGCTAGCATAAGCATAATATTCTAATTTTAAGTTTAATAGTTTATTGTTTATTATCTGTGTTTTTATGGAAGACCATTTTGGCCTTGATGTCCATGATTACATGGAATGTTCTCAAGCTATTGTTTAAAATTTTTTTTCTTAATTTTGTTCAGTTTCCCTTTAATTAAATGCTTCTTATTATTTTATTGTAATATATTTATATTTTTAGTAATATTTAGTAATATATTTTAGTAATATTTAATAGACATTTAAATAAAAATGAGGAGAGTGTCCAAATGTATTTGTTGTAATTTTAAGCTGTCTTAACAAAAGGAAACCAAAAATTGCCAAATAATATAAAATCATTGTTTCTGCAGAAAGAAAGAAGCAAGTAGATGATATTTTTTACTTTGACTTACTAGTTTGATAATATCAGAAAGCCAGGGACCCATAGACGAAGAAGGAAATGGCAACCCACTCCAGTATTCTTGCCTAGAGAATCCTGTGGACAGAGGAGGCTGGTGGGCTGATGTCCATGGGGTCCCACACAGTCGGACATGACTGAAGCGACTTAGCAGCAGCAGGGACCCATAGAAGAAAGAATGGGAGATTACCCAGAAGACTGATACCCCAAAACCCATTTGCTTATTATTCGTAGTTATATTTGTCAACTACTATTAGTAAATCTCTGAAATTATATGCTTCTGATTACTTCTTCCTCTGGTTAGCAATTATGTAATAATTCTGTTTCATTTGTCAGTTGCTCTGTTGTAGGAAATTTTAAAATACTTGTTTCTCCTATTATACTATTTCTCTAGTACCTGTAATAGTGCCTTATGCCTAGGTGGGCTCAGTTAGTATGTTACATAAGAATGCCTCAGAGGTTAACAGTCTACAAAGGACAATGCTTTTTTTTTCAGACTTTAAAATGAGCATTTACTTCACTCTGTATAATAGGCTCCAGTTTCATCCACCTCATTAGAACTGATTCAAATGTATTCTTTTACACTCTTTTGGACTCTGTGGGAGAGGGAGAGGGTGGGATGATTTGGGAGAATGGCATTGAAACATGTATAATATCATATATGAAACAAATTGCCAGCCAGTCCAGGTTTGGTGCATGATACAGGATGCTCGGGGCTGGTGCACTGGGATGACTCAGAGGGATGGCATGGGGAGGGAGGTGGGAGGGGGGTTCAGGATGGGGAACACATGTACACCCGTGGTGGATTTATGTTGATGTATGGCAAAACCAATACAATATTGTAAAGTAATTAGCTTCCAATTAAAATAAATAAATTTATATTAAAAAAATTAAAAAAAATAAAATGAGCATTTAAAAAGATATATAAAAATAGAGTAGTATAATGAACCTTTATGTGCCCACCATCCAGTTTCAACAGTTAATAATGATTAGTTTTATGTCATGTATATCAGTGTTCCCTGGACATTTCTCCCAGACTATTTTGGAGCAATTCCTGTATATCTTACCAACTTTATCTGTAAATACATGTATGTATGCCTGTGCATCCATCTCTAAAAGGTAAGGGCACATTTTTGTTATTTTAATATAACCACACTACTACTGCACCTGAAAATTAAGAAATCTTTAATTAAATGTCCAATTAGTATTCACATTTTTCTCATTATCTCATAGTTTTGCTTTCTTGTATGGTTGGTTTGCTTGAGTCAAGATCTAAACAAGTTTCACATACTGCATTTAATTGATATATTTCTTAAGTCTCTTTTAATCTGTAGTTTCTTCCCTTTCTGTCCTTTTGCCTCTTGCAATTTATCCATTGAATAAAGTAGGCTATTTGTCTTATAGAATGTGAAATTTTGGATTTTACTCAGTGCATCTTTGTTGTGTCATTTAGCATGTTCCTCTGTCCCCCTGTGTTTCTTACGAGCTGGTAGTTAAATCCAGAGGCTTGGTCAGACTTGAGTTTTATTTTTTGGAAAGATTACTTTATAGATTATTATGCATTCTTTTTTGCATAATGTCTGGTTATTGCTCTCTGTGGTGATTAAGACTGATCACTAGGTTCAGATATTGTCTGCCTAATCCATTCTTTGTAATGTTCCCTATCAACTTTTTGCCTACTGAATTTAGCAGCCATTGATGACTGATCCATTATTTTATTAGGGGTTGCAAAATAGTGTTATTCCAATTTTATCATTCCTCCTTGTTTATTAGTTGGACTTCTATAAAGAATTTTTCCGTATCAACTTTTTTGTTTTCAGGCAGTACAGTTTATACAGAAAAGGCAAATAAGTGCTGTTTCCTTTTATTTGCCTGTTTTCAGATTGCATTGGTTTTCTGAAATCCTATGAAAGGAACCAAAGGTTCTTTCTCTTTGAATCTTTCTCTTTAGTCCTTCTGTTGCTGCATATGGTAAATGGGAATGCCTCATTTAAAGTTAGTATCTGTACAATACATACAATTACTAAACTGTAGTCCTAGGATATAGTAGAAAGACAAAGATATATGAATGGATGGGTGGATATGATATAATAGAAGGATGGCATTGCTTCTTTGTAGGGACAAAAGTTCAGTTCCCAGGTTTAACTGGTGTGTGTTCTGTTCTCTTGTGCTACTTTCTTTACTAAAGTTCTACTAGAATACCAGTCAGAGAAACATGATTTTGCCATGCTTAGGCTAATTGTCTCTTACTGGTTGCCCTTAGGGAAAATAGCTATAGTTATAGGGGGATTGTGAATCATTACTTTTAATGTTTATATGAAACAGGGATGAAAACTAAAATAATGAAGATGAGTTAGATGGAAACTATAAAATTATTTTATTCAGGTATGACAAAATGGTAAAAGGGTCATTTAGAAACTTGATATTTCATATCTTATATGTAATATTCAAATCTGATTTATAGGTCATTTGAAAACATTTAACTAGAAAATACCTGAACTGTGAAGTCTTTGTAAGTCTGAATTTCCATTTTTTGAGGTATATAGAAATATTTTGAGATTTGTGGGTTTACTGGAGGCATGTGTGTTTGTTTCTTTTGATTAACTTAGAAGTTCAGCCTTATTTGCTCTCTTTAACTCACTTCTACTTTTGAATGATTTTTAAGAGGTGACAGCAAACCAAAAAATATGTTATTTCTGTAAGAGGTGATGGCTGACCAAAGAAATAAAAGTTAAGTCCAAATTCCTGAGTCTCTCTGTCACATTGAGATCTTATTTCAATGTTTTGAATTTTGTCATATTTTACCTATGTCCCAAGTTGACTGTTGATATTCAAAAATCATCAAAGAAAGAGTATCTTAGTCATGTTTCAGTTCCAGTGCAGAGCCCTGTATTGCTATGCTTAGTAAATTAGCAATAACTATTTCTTGAATGTCAGTATTTATTAATCACCAGAAATGAGGAAATAAGAATATAATTATGTTGCTGAAAATCAGATGGACGGGGTAAGGGACCATGTGGTAAAACAGATTTAAAAGTTTTAGTAACTATGATGAGGTGGGCTTTGCTACAGATTTTAAAACTATATTAATCGCATTATTTTTATTAAATATTTAATGTTGTTTGGAAGACAGGCCACATTTTAAAATGACTGAGTAGTTAGAAACATGATATTTATAACAGGATTGAATTTAGTAGGGTTATAAAAATTGGAAAGGTATGTTTCCTATTATAGTCTTTTGATATTGATTCCTTTTAATATTTTCAATTTAAGCACTATGCTTTAAAAGTAAAATAATCTATAGAAGCAGAAGAAAGCTCAGAGCAGAACACCTCAACTTTATTAGGTACAAGTCTTTTGTTTTCAGTGGGTGGTGATTTTTCCCCCCATTTTTTACATGATCTTAAAATGAATTTAATTAAAAAACAGAAATCTCTTTTTGCCTTAGGTAGCTAAGATCACTCAGGGTTATTCTTTTAACATTTATTTGTGAAGTTTCCATTACCTGTGAAGATGTTGCCCAAGTAGAGCTTATATTAGAAACAGATATTTTTCACTCCAGAAGTGAAAAGTAGACTAAAGACTGGGCTTCCCAGGTGGCTCTAGTGGTAAGGAACTTGCCTGCCAGTGCAGGAGACATAAGAGACTTGGGTTCAATGCCTGGGTTGGGAAAATCCCCTGGAGAAGGAAATGGCAACCCACTCCAGTGTTCTTGCCTGGAGAATCCCATGGATAGGGTCACAAAGAGTTGGATATGAATGACGTGACTTAGCACACAGCACATACAGATTAAAGACTAAAATCCTAAAATGATCTGAATTCTTCTATGATCTGGCCTTTCTCCTTTTGGCCTCTTATTATATCACCCTTTTTCTTGGTTTCTGCATCTAGCCACACTGTCCTTTTTTTTTCTGGAATGTACTGTGCTCCTTCCCACTGCTGATTATTTATCATTTTGTTTTTATCTTCACATCTCAGCTTTCAGTTCTCAAATTGAAACCTTTCTATTCTCCCTGAAGTCTTCCCTGAACCCTTGCTCTGAAACAGGTTCCTATATTAAATACTTTCATACAGCATTGGTAATAGTTTGTTTTTAATGTACTTAATCATAGAATTATCTGATCAAGGTTTATCCCCTTATAAAGACTACTTACTGTGAACATAGGGACCATGTTGTCTGTCTTAACTCCTTTATATCCCTGCCATCTAGCATAATGCTTGATGCACAGTAGATATTTAATAAGTATTTGTTTTGTGACTTGAATAAATGATAAACCATTTGCCTGGTGGTATTTCATTTCATACATTATTTTTTGTCTTCTCACCTTTTTTTTTCCCACTCAATTATAAAGATTCATGTGGGAATGATGGCCTTAGAAATTAATCCAGTTGTTTTTAATATAGATAATAAATACTTTTCCTGTCTGTAATATAAGGTCAGTCTTACTCTTTTAAAGGTTAGATAGCCTATTGATAAATAACAGTAACGATTCTACAGAACTACTGTATAGATATTTAACTAGTTAGTTGACCCAAGGATGAGAATTCATGTGTTACGTGCATACATCAGCATTGCGTATTGTTATTTGTAGTACTTAGTAACTAAACATCATTATTTTAATTTCTGTGTGCTTAAATGTCAACACAACTTAAGTTAAATGAGTGTAAATGTACAAACTTAGGCCTATTATATAACAACAGTTTTAAGTGTGGAAAAATTTTCAGGTATTCTGAGTGCCTTTATTTTGTAATTATTGATTTTTGACACATAAAAAAACCTAGAAATTATCTTATTATTATATCCTGTTTAAGCCCTTTACTGAGTTTATTGGTTTGCATCAAAAAAGAACTTGGCTACAGATAAAGAATTAGGTTCCCATGGAAGAATTAAGCTGAGTAAGAGAATTCTGAGGATAAATGACGTTCACACTAATGTGTGAAAATATAAACAATTTTTGTATAGTGGTATTTTGTGTGAAGATGTAAGCATTGGTTTTGTCAGACATTTGTGAAATAAGGTTAACTTCTAAAATGGAGGAAAAAGAATATGAAATGATATAGGGATTCATAATTCACTGCATGGTTTTTGTTTTTCCTCTGCCTTTAGCTTATCCTTGGTCTTCTAAACTACTTTCCAACACAGTTTTAACAACACATAAGTTTTATTGCACATTGCATTGTGCGCCACCAAGTGCTATGTAAATTGTCCTTGGATTTAAACTTGTTTTTTAAAATAATGTAGACAAAAATAAATTTTTTTTGATACATGTAAATATGACCCAGTTTTGAAACCACAGGATTAAAAGATCTTTCTGTGTATTTTATAGGTCCGTAACTTCATCACAGATTGTGTTAGTTTTCTTTTTTAACCCATTAAATGAATTATACGAGTAAGTATGGTTTTACTTAAATCTATTTGATCAATGCAGACAGATACTTTGAGATAGGTTATAGACTGGTGGCAGCCAAAGTCAACCTTCCCTCCGACCCTTGTCCCCACCTTGATTGTCTTTCCTGTATAAGAGTCTTCTTTTTTCAAATATTTATTTGTTACATTTTCATGTAAGTGTTCAAAATAAGGATTTGAATATAATTTACTGTTTTATTGAAGCCTTTGGTTTAGGACAAGTTGGGAGTTATTGAAGCAAGTAACAAAATATAGGTAATAAAGTTCAATAAACATCCTTATGCCTGGCCATATGAATGCCAGGGCAGAAGATATTTGTGCATTTGGAGGTTTGGAAATACTACATTTTAGTTTGGTCTAGCTCCAGAGCAAATCATAGATTTCAGATTTTTGTTTGTTTCCTGGAGATTGAATTAGGATATATTCAGTTAAGAATCCAGACTATCCCATCATTGTGGTAATTCTCCCATCAACTTAGATTTGAGATTATATCTGCCATATGAAAATAACAGAGTTAAGAGATTTCCCAAATTTTATACTTCTCCTGTACTAGTGATTCTGTTGGGGTAAAAACTTCCAGGTTTTTTTTTTGTTTGTTTTGTTTTCCTTTTTGGTATAAGTTGAGGCTTAATGTATCAAATCCCTTATGATTATACAGTGGAAGTGACAAATAGATTTAAGGGACTAGATCTGATAGACGGAGTGCCTGATGAACTATGGACAGAGGTTCGTGACACTGTATCGGAGACAGGGATCAAGACCATCCCCAGAAAAAAGAAATGCAAAAAGCAAAATGGCTGTCTGAGGAGGCCTTACAAATAGTGAAAAGAAGAGAAGTGAAAAGCAAAAGAGAAAGGGAAAGATATATGGATTTGAATGAAGAGTTCCAAAGAATAGCAAGGAGAGATGAGAAAGCCTTTCTCAGTGATCAATGCAAAGAAATAGAGGAAAACAATAGAAAGGGAAAGACTAGAGATCTCTTGAAGAAAATTAGAGATTCCAAGGGAACATTTCATGCAAAGATGGGCTTAATAAAGGACAGAAATGGTATGGACCTGACAGAAGCAGAAGGTATTAAGGAGAGGTGGCAAGAATACACAGAAGAACTGTACAAAAAAGATCTTCACGACCTAGTTAATCATGATGGTGTGATCATTCACCTAGAGCCAGACATCCTGGAATGTGAAGTCAAGTGGCCCTTAGGAAGCATCACTACAAACAAAGTTAGTGGAGGTGATGGAATTCCACTTGAGCTATTTCAAATCTTAAAAAGATGCTGTGAAAGTGCACTCAATATGTCAGCAAATTTGGAAAAGTAAGCAGTGGCCACAGGACTGGAAAATCAGTTTTCATTCCAATCCCAAAGAAAGGCATTGCCAAAGAATGCTCAAACTACTGCACAATTGCATGCATCTCACACGCTAGTAAAGTAATGCTCAGAATTCTCCAAGCCAGGCTTCAGCAATACATGAACCGTGACTTCCAGATGTTCAAGCTGGTTTTAGAAAAGGCAGAGGAACCACAGATCAAATTGCCAGCATCTGTTAAATCATCGAAAAAGCAAGAGAGTTTCAGAAAAATATCTGTTTCTGCTTTATTGACTATGCCAAAGCCTTTGACTGTGTGGATCACAAGAAACTGTGGAAAATTCTGAAAGAGATGGGAATACCAGACCACCTGACCTGCTTCTTGAGAAACCTATATGCAGGTCAGGAGGCAACAGTTAGAACTGGACATGGAACAACAGACTGGTTCCAAATAGGAAAAGGAGTACGTCAAGGCGGTATATTGTCACCGTGCTTATTTAACTTATATGCAGAGTACATCATGAGAGACGCTGGGCTGGAAGAAGCACAAGCTGGAATCAAGATTGTCAGGAGAAATATCAATAACCTCACATATGCAGATGACACCACCCTTATGGCAGAAAGTGAAGAAGAACTAAAGAGCCTTTTGAAGAAAGTAAAAGAGGAGAGTGAAAAAGTTGGCTTAAAGCTCAACATTCAGAAAATGAAGATCATGGCATCCGGTCCCATCACTTCATGGCAAATAGATGGAGAAACAGTGGAAACAGTGACAGACTTTATTTTTTTGGGCTCCAAAATCACTGCAGATGGTGATTGCAGCCATGAAATGAAAAGATGCTTTCTCCTTGGAAGGAAAGTTATGACCAACCTAGACAGCATATTGAAAAGCAGAGACATGACTTTGTCAACAAAGGTCTGTCTAGTCAAGGCTATGGTTTTTCCAGTGGTCATGTATGGATATGAGAGTTGGACTGTGAAGAAAGCTGAGTGCCGAAGAATTGATGCTTTTGAACTGTGGTGTTGGAGAAAAGACTCTTGAGAGTCCCTTGGACTGCAAGGAGATCCAACCAGTCCATCCTAAAGGAGATCAGTCCTGGGTGTTCATTGAAGGGACTGATGTTGAAGCTGAAACTCCAATACTTTGACCACCTCATGTAAAGAGTTGACTCATTTGAAAAGACCTTGATGTTGGGAAAGATTGAAGGCAGGAGGAGAAAGGGATGACAGAGGATTAGATGACTGGATGGCATCACCGACTCGATGGACGTGAGTTTGAGTGAACTCCGGGAGTTGGTGATGGACAGGGAGGCCTGGCGTGCTGCAGTTCATGGGGTCACAAAGACTTGGACACGACTGAGCGACTGAACTGAAATGTTATCATGCCCATCAACTATATGATAATGGGAGTGATTTCTATTATTTTGTTAAGTATACATGTGTTCTTTGTTACCTCTGGGAATGCACAGATTTTGGAATTAAATGTGTCTCTCCTCACATCCCAATTCTGCTGCTGTATACCCTACCTGGAGAACCTATGACATCCCTAAACTTGTCTCCTCATGTCTCAGTTACCCCACTGGGGTATTTATTTCTCCTTTTTAAGGTCATGAAGAGAACATAATTGAGATCAGAGCTCCTTCTTATTACAGAACACACCTTCCTCTTGTGTGAAACTTCTTGTGCCAATAGCCAGTGTATAATAGAAGGTAGATTTTTTGCCTATGCTTGTGACTGTCAGTACACATACAGTTTGAATTTGGACTGTCTGCTTTAGAAGGTAGGAAGTGTGACTGTTTCTTGGAATTTTATTGTATGGTGTCTAGTGGAGGTTGTTGTGTACCAACCCATTTTGTAGTTTGAGGTAAGTATGCTAAGTAGAGTTACAACTGGTCAAGGAAAAAAATTTTAAGACATTGCTAATTTGGAAACATCAGAAACTAATTTTTTTGTTTGTTTCTTCTATGAGTGCTTGTATGTGGTTTTTAAGAATTTTGAAATTTGTACTATTAGATTTGAGAGAGAAGACGGCATTTAAAACTGAAAATACTTTCTGAATTAAAGGCTACTGTTTTACAATTTCTAGTTTTTGTTATTATTTAGCACTTAGTAAGAGTTAATAACAAACTAATAACACTTCTGGCCTTTAATGTGTATGAATCCTAATTGTCATTGAAAAGGAGAAAAATTTCTGTTTAAAACAAAATCTGGCTGAACAGCTTTCATATACTAAGGGAATAGCATAATATGTACATCAGAGGAGATGACTTTCAGTTGAGAAAAATATCTTGAACATTTGTGGATATGAGAATCTTGGAAAGTAAAGGCAAAAGCAGACAGGAATTTTGAGTTTCTTAGGCTGCCTGAGAGAGAAAAGTGTGAAGGATGTAGAAGCAAAAGGAAAAAGAGATGTGAGAAGAAATAGTAGAGAGCAAGAGGTGGCAGGAAGCCAGTCCTGATGTAGAGACAATCTGTCCATCCTTAAGGAATATAAATAGGATGGGCTCTGGAAATATTTATCTTACTTAATTGTTAAAATAGGTGTGTCTGGGTGGAGATAGCCAGATGCCTGACATCTTGGTTGTTTTAATGATGGTAGAAATTAAATGACTCATAAGAATACTGAATTTGACCATGCTTATAAATGTCTGACAAATACAAAAAATATTCTGGGCTCTGTAGTTGCTGAGTTCTTCATCTTATGCAGGTGATACATGGCTGAGCAGAGATAATAATGACCATATAAGTTTACTAAACATATGCTCATCTCAGCTAAGTAACTGACTCAGATTTATGGTAACTTGGTTCTTAGGTGTGTTTAAAATCTGCTTAACCATTTTAACAATTCAGGGGTTTTTTTCAGTACATTTACAGTCATCAGTGTGTGTTAGTCGCTTAGACGTGTCCGACTCTTTGTGACTCCATGAAGTGGGGCCCGCTAGACTCCTCTGTCCATGGGATTCTCCAGGAAAGAATACTGGAGTGGGTTGCCATGCCCTGCTTCAGGGGACCTTCCCCACCCAGGGATCAAACCAGGGTCTCCTGCATTGCAGGCAGATTCTTTATTATCTGAACTACCAGGGCTTCCCAAGTCAGTGGTTTTTCAATACACTTACAGTCATCATCGGTACCCATTTCCAAAACATTTTTATCTTCCCAAATAGAAACTTGGTATCTTCCTAGGTGGTGCTAGTGGTAAAGAACCTGCCCGCCAATGCAAGAGTCATAAGAGATATGGGTTCAATCCCTGGGTCAGGAAGGTGGCTTGTAGAAGGAAATGGCAACCCACTCCAGTATTCTTGCCTGGAGAATCCCATGGACAGAGGAGCCTGGTGACTACAGTCCCTGAGGTTGCAGAGACTGACACGACTGAAGCGACTTAGCATGTACACACCTTCATGATCCATTATATAATAACTATCCATTTTCCTCTTTCATCTAAGTTCTAGCAATCTCTACTTATTTTTTGTATCCATAAATTTCCTGTTCTAGACTTCATATAAGTAGAATCATACAATATTTGTTTTTTATGTCTGGCTTATTTCACTTATTAAAATGCTTTCTAGGTTCATTCATATTGTAGTGTGTATTAGAATTTTCTTCTTTTTTATGGTTGGGTAATATTCCACTGTGTATATATGCCACATTTTGTTTATTCATTCATTTGTTGATAGACATTTGGGTTTCTACCTTTAGGCTACTATGAATAATGGTGCTGTAAACTTTGGGTGTCTGTTTGAGTCTCTATTTTCAGTTCTTTTGGCTATATAAATAGGAATGGAATTGCTGGATTATATGGTAATTCTATGTTTAACTTTTCGAGGAACCACAGTACTGTTTTCTACAATAGCTGTGCCATTTTACATTCCCATCAGCATTGTACAGGGTTTCCTTCACATTCTTACAAATGCTTATTTTCTGTTTTTTTTAAAATAATACAGATGGCTAACAAACACATGAAAAGATGCTCAACATCACTCATTATCAGAGAAATGCAAATCAAAACCACTATGAGGTACCATTTCACGCCAGTCAGAATGGCTGCGATCCAAAAGTCTACAAGCAATAAATGCTGGAGAGGGTGTGGAGAAAAGGGAACCCTCTTACACTGTTGGTGGGAATGCAAACTACTACAGCCACTATGGTGAACAGTGTGGAGATTCCTTAAAAAACTGGGAATAGAACTGCCTTATGATCCAGCAATCCCACTGCTGGGCATACACATCGAGGAAACCAGAATTGAAAGAGACACGTGTACCCCAGTGTTCATTGCAGCACTATTTATAATAGCCAGGACATGGAAGCAACCTAGATGTCCATCAGCAGATGAATGGATAAGAAAGCAGTGGTACATATACACAATGGAGTATTACTCAGCCATTAAAAAGAATAGAATGAATCAGTTCTAATGAGGTGGATGAAACTGGAACCTATTATACAGAGTGAAGTAAGCCAGAAAGAAAAACACCAATACAGTATACTAACGCATATATATGGAATTTAGAAAGATGGTAACAATAACCCTGTGTACGAGACAGCAAAAGAGACACTGATGTATAGATCAGTCTTACGGACTCTGTGGGAGAGGGAGAGGGTGGGGAGATTTGGGAGAATGGCATTGAAACATGTATAATATCATGTATGAAACGAGTTGCCAGTCCAGGCTCGATGCACATACTGGATGCTTGGGGCTGGTGCACTGGGACGACCCAGAGGGATGGTATGGGGAGGGAGGAGGGAGGAGGGTTCAGGATGGGGAACACATGTATACCTGTGGCGGATTCATTTTGATATTTGGCAAAACTAATACAATATTGTAAAGTTTAAAAATAAAATAAAATAAAAAAAAAAGAAAGTGGAGAAAAAAAATAAAGTTAAGTAAAAAAAAAAAGATAAAATAATAACAATATTTTAAAAAACAGAAACTAAGAATAATTTATTTCAGCAGTGTTTTCTGACTTTCATCGTACAAGTCTTTCACCTCAGTGGTTAAGTTTATTGCTAAGTACTTTATTCTTTTTGATGCTATTGTAAATTAAATTGTTTTCTTAATTTCCTTATCAGTTGTTCATTGTTTGTACATGCTCAGACATGCAGCTGAACTTTGTGTGTTGATTTTGTATCTTGTGACTCTACTGAATTCAACCTAGTAATATTTTGGGTTTTCTACACATAACGATCTTATCATCTGTGAACAGATACTTTCATTTCTTCTTTTCCATTCATAGGTGTATTCCCTTTAGGCTGGTGCTGAAATCAGTTTGTGTTTTGTTGAAGATTTTTGCATAGTTATTCACAAGGAATATTGGCTATAATTTTCTTGTAGTGTATTTCTTTATGATAAATTAGTTTTGGTAGGTGTTTCTAGGTATTTGTCCATTCCCTTTAGTTTATCCAGTTTTTTAGTGTATAGTTGTTCGTAGTATTCGTTATAATCCTTTTTATGTATGTGAAATTTGTAGTCCTGTCCCTACTTTTATTTCTGATTTTAGAAATTTTAGTTTTCTCTTTTTTAATTGGTATGTTTTCACTTGTGTCAGTGTATTTTCTGATTGTTTCCTTTGCCCACTGTTAATTGAATGTATTGTTTAATTTTCATATATTTTTTAATATTCCAGTTTTTTTTTTCTGTTACTGACTTCTAGTTCCATTGTGATGAGAAAAGATTCTTTGTATCATTTCAGTCTTTCAGAATTTATTAAGACTTGTTTTATGGCATAACATCCTGGATAATATTCCATGTGCACATGAAAATGACATTATTTTTGGCTACAGTGTTCTGTATATGCCTGTTAGCTCCTTTTGGTTTATAGTGTTCAAGTCCTCTACTTCCTTATGATCTTTTGTTTGGTTTTCCATCCATTATTTAAAGTGGGATATTTAAATCTCTTATTGTATAACTATATTTCTCCTTTCAAGTATGTCACTGTTCTTTTATATAATTTGGGGGGCATTTTCTGTTGTTTGGTACATGTAAATTCATAATGGTTTATATCTTACTGATGAATTGACCTTTTAATCAATATATAATGTTTTTTATCTCTTGTAACAGTTTTTGCCTGCAATTAGTAGAATCACCTCTGTTCTCTTTTGGTTACTGTTTGCCTGGATTATCTCTTTTGAAAATCCTTTCATTTTTAACTTATTTATGTCCTTAGTGAGTCTCTTGTGGCAGCATATAGTTGGATCCATTCTGCCAAATTCTCTCTTTTGATGGGAGAGCCTCATCCTCTCTTCTCATCTGCACATTATAGTCTTGTTGTATGTCTGCCCCTAATCTTGTCCCAGGCTCACAGACTCGGTTTCTGTGAGTCTGTAATTGCCTAGAGCTTTTATGAGCTCTTTTATGAGCATTGCCTGCTGATTTTTCGATCTTAGTTTTGAGTTAGTTGAAGTAGGGATGAATGTTTTCCATCAGTTCTTCAAGTATCGCCAGATAGAGGAGAACTGACTTACATAAGACTTTGCAAATAAGATCTGTTCTAATTCTCAGGCGAGAACTGGCAACCACTGCTACTGCGTCAAGGCCAAGACTGCTGCTTTGCTGGGGAGGGTGTAGGACAAGGATGAGTGAAAGTATTTACAAAGGTTTCCTCCTCTTTTGGAAATGAGTTTTTCTTGATTGGGTGTTTGCTTGGCTTCTGTATACCTTAGACTGTTTCCAGAATTTCAGCAAAGTTGATTCAGACAGTTTCTGCATGTTGTATTTGATGTTTATATCGGCAAATGAGAGGTTGAAGCTATCTGGTTCACCATTCTGCTTGAACTTTATAATTTCAGATATGAAAAGCAACTGATGGCTGCTTTAACAAAGTAACCTTCAAGTTCAGTGGCTTACCCTGATAAAAGTTTATTTCTAGTTTGCCAAACAGTCCACTGTGAGTGAGTGTGATAAGTGTCGGTGGAGGAGTGCTGGCGGTGGTGGTGTTTGGATTGGGGAGTGAGAGTGGGTGTGTGTTTGAGGGAGCATTCTGTTTCATGTAGTCCTTTAGCAACAGAGCTGATCAAGCCTATGCCCTCCTTAACGTGTTGCTTCTGAGGTTGCCCTGGAGAACCTTAGGGGAAAGGGGAAAAGAGGGATGTGTTAGAGGTGTTTATGAGATAACCCTTGGAGATGGTGCAGTTGATTTTTACTCACGTATATTGGGCTAGATCTCAGGCACATGGCCATAATTAATTGTAAGACAGGCTGAAAAATGTAATCTAACCATATACTTAGGAAGAGGATGAAACTGGAAACTGATTTTGATGAACAGTTGATAATTTCTGCCCTACCAGCCATGCACAGAGCTTCCTTGAACTACCATGTTCTGTTGAATGAGCTATAAGATACACCACTATTTTATATTCCATTAAGAAGGAAGGGGGAAAGTGTTAGCAATTGAATAAGTACACAATGCCATCTAATCACTCTTACCTCTTGCATTATATTTAAAATAGAAATTATTTTAGATTTACTCAAACAGCTTTGCCTCAGTCCACTTCTGAATCATTTTTCCCCATTCATAGTTGATGTGTTTTTTCCACAGAGTTATTTATGTGCAGTTAGGAAAGTTGGTGATATAGCCCTGCCTCTGTTTTGTCTGGGATTTTCTTCTAAACCACTGATAACTGTTCTGTAAGTTTTAATGCTGGCATATTCTTGATATTAGCAGATGGTGTTAATGAAAGGTTTTCAACCAATACTTGGACTCATGTTCTTTCTTCAAATGGTCATTTGGTTTGTTGCCTGAAATGTTGAGAGGTTGCAGTTGTCTAATTATATCATCATGAGAAGTGACAAATTCTCATACACAGTGGAGACTGTCATGACCACCACCTCCATGGTAGCAACTGCAAATACCTTTAATTGTAAGGCACCTGCCAGTTTCAGAGATGTTAAAATGTTTTTATTTTTTGAAGGTATCTTTCAGTTGAAGATGTATATAGTATATATAATGTTGAATTTGTTTTGAAATTCAAGTGTTTTTTTTAATAATTAAGACTTTAAAAAATGATATCTAAGCTATTGAAAATATTGGTTATTAGAACTTATTAAAAATTATATTTCAGTTTTTCAAGTTCTTTACTTTGGAGGATTAAGTGAAGGGTAAGATGGATCAGCTATTTGGAGCACTGGCTTAAAGTTATGAGAGTCTGATTTTAGAACAATACAGGAAAACACTTAAACACTGTTGGTTGCTTCTGAATGGAGTGGACTCTGACAGTGCTTTTTCTGTCATTGGAATTATTCATAAAGGTTTTGGATGAAAACCAGACAAAGTGAAAGCACTTCTTTTACTGGGCAGTAATTGAACAAAATGTTGTGTGGTGTGTCTTTCTGATTGTTGAGATTCTTATTCTGTAATAATTTAATTTTATATAAGTGGTCTTCCCTTTTCTGATTGTTGACAGTAATTTATCAATGCTTTCTGTTGGTTTGGAATACGAGTGATTTTTTTCCTTAATGTAAGACAGACAGCTAAATACATATTTCTGTTCTATTTCTAATTAAGTGATTAAACACACTAAGCCAAGGCATTTTTTGAAACACTGATTGGCCCAGAGGAAGTATAGATTCAAGGAATAGTATTTTTCTCTTTGTGGATTTCACTACAAATGTTACCTCATTTTTCTGGGGGCCCAGGAAAGTTTGTTGGTTCTTTTAAGGTTTAGTTTGTGAAAGTGGCTACTATCAATTTTATTTTTAATTAAAAAAAAGTCTTATGAATATAACTTTCTTTTCTTCTCTCCTCCCTCCTTCCTTTTTCTCTGTTTTTAGAGAGTACTTTTGGCCAGACTCTTTGGAATTATCAGTACGTAGTACTTCTAATATATTGAAGTTCTTTTTATTTAAAGTAAATATATAGTATCTCAGTATGCATATGGATTGAACTTCATTACTTTGATGATTAAGAATTTCTTAAATGCTGTGATACATGAAATATGTCTACAAATTAACGAGTAATTTATTTAAAGCTTTGTAATTGTTTCTTAAAATGAGTTAACATTACTTACAAGTAAATAACATGTAGCTTTAAAAAAATATTATTTATATTAATTAAAATTATTTTTAAGAAGAATTCAGTTCAGTTCAGTTGCTCAGTCATGTCCAACTCTTTGCGACCCCATGAATTGCAGCACACGAGGCCTCTCTGTCCATCACCAATTCCCGGAGTTCACTCAAACTCATGTCCATCGAGTCGGTGATGCCATCCAGCCATCTCATCCTCTGTCGTCCCCTTTTCCTCCTGCCCCCAATCCCTCCCAGCATCAGAGTCTTTTCCAATGAGTCAATTCTTCGCCTGAGGTGGCCAAAGTATTGGAGTTTCAGCTTTAGCATCATTCCTTCCAAAGGACACCCAGGGCTGATCTCCTTTAGAATGGACTGGTTGCATCTCCTTGCAGTCCAAGGGACTCTCAGGAGTCTTCTCCAACACCACAGTTCAAAAGCATCAATTCTTCGGTGCTCAGCTTTCTTTACAGTCCAACTCTCACATCCATACATGACCACTTTAAGAAGAATATATCGTAACAAATAAAATTTTTATTCTAGGAATTTATGTTAAGTATAATAATGACATAAAGAGGTTGGAAACCACTAGAAGTGGTGACTGTTATACATTTGTATATCTATGTATTTATATTTTGTTGTATTTTTATAAAGCAAAAGAGTACATTAAATTGTGACTATGATAAAGCACTCAAAAGGTATAAAAACATGAAGAATTAACGATGAGAGTTTCCACTTTCCTGAATACTGAATTCCAAACAAGTAAATACTGATAGTATTTGGCTCTTGTTTTTCCAAACCTTTATAAATTTTTAGCTTATTTTTATTTAATGCAACAATGTGTCAGGCATTGTTCTAAGCATTAGCAAATAGTGGAGAGTTATTATGAATACATTTTAAGTAGTTATTATGAATATGTTTTAAAATACTTATTACCCTAAGTAATAAATTATGAGAAACTGAGACCAAGAGAGGTTAATTAATTTATGGTTTAATCTAGTCAGTCTGTCCCTTGAGTCTATGCTCTTAATCTTTCTGCCTCTTAATGCTTTTGTAATGCAAATACTCTACTGTATATGTACTGTTATATAATATTTTGTTAGTTTTTATAGTAAAAACTAACATATATACATAGTTCTTTGGAGCTTGCTTTTTCTACCTAAAACTATATTTTGACTTGGCCTTGCTTTTTAAAAACTATGTTTTATTACAGTTCATTTAAATTTACTTACCATAAATTATTTTATCCTTGATGGACACTAGGTTTTTTTTTTCACAGTTACTAAAACATTATGATGAATATGTTAATAACCCACGTGTAGATGTGTAAGATTTTATGTGAAATCGATTCCTAAAAGTGAAACTGGGTCACAGGTAGTGCAGACTTGAAATTTTGGTAATATTGTTAAATCGTCCTTCAACATCGCTGAAATAATTTATACACACATCAGCATTGTATGAATACCAGTTTTCTCATAATTCTGCCAACAGAAGATGCCATTAATTCCTGAAATGTTTGCCAATGGAAAGGGTAAAAACTATAACTTGTGCTGTTGAAAATTACATTTCTTGAATACTTTCAATTTATCAGACATTTGAATTTCTTTTGTGAATTAATCTATGTATAATTTTTTCACACTTTTCTGTTGGATTGCCTGTTTTTGTGTTTTAGCTTTTAAATGTTGCAGTATTTTTTAAAAGCCCACTGTTGAGTTTTGTAGTTAAGAAAACAGACTTGATACAGACGGCCAGGCTGAGTCCTGGCTCTGCCACTTCTTAGGGAAGGTTGTTTAGTCTTCCTACGTTAGTTTCTTCAGTGGTAAAATAAGGTTAATGATGGTATACCTCAAGGAATAATTGTGAGGATTAAAATATTAGTAATTTATAAATGATATAGAATAATACCTAACCCTTAGCCAGTGCTCTCAGAGTACTAGCTTATAGTAATTAGTGCTGCTGTCACTTACGCTGTCTTGTTAGCAAAATTTAAAAATTTTGATCACATTGGCTAGTGTCTTATTTAGTATCTTTTGCACTTGAGATTTTGTTAAATTAAGACTTGTGCTCATTCAAATATCTGTGAAAGCTGGCGTTTTAGTGTCTTCAAAAAGTTGGATAACTTACAGGTTGCTCATCTTTGTGAAATTTCTTTTGTGTGGTAGGAGGTAGGTGGTCTTAAGACATTTGGTCCAAAGAAATCTAGTTATGCCCATTGATATTTTGTTAATCATGTACTAAAATTTCCACGTATGCAAGAATCTGTTTCTGGGCTCTTTTTTTCTATTTCATTGTGATCTATTTGCCAATTCTTGTGTCAGTATTACACTCTTATAATTACTATAGTTTATTTACATATTTTGATATTTTGTTTGGGAAAAATCTCTCATTCTTGTTCAGAATTTTCATAGTAATGGGATACACTTTTTCCAACTGGTTTTAGATTTTGCTCTATTTAAAGAATAGAATTCTATTCATATTTTATTAAAAAAATCCTGTAAGGCTTTAAAAAGGTTGATATTTTAACAGTGTTGAATGTTCTTATCCAAGAAATTAATAAATGTGATACATGCACATGGAGAGTCAAACAGTACAGACAGCATAAAATGAAAAATAAGCCTTTATCTTTGGTTTACTTCCAAAATCTGTTATCACCATTAATATTTCATGTATTTCATGTAGAAAAATTTTGTATTTATATAAATGTGTATTTAGAACTCCCTCGGGCTTCCCTTGGTGGCTCAGAGGTTAAAGCGTCTGCCTGCAATACAGGAGACCTGGGTTCTATCCCTGGGTCGGGAAGATCCCCCTGGAGAAGGAAATGGCAACCCACTCCAGTATTCTTGCCTGGAGAATCCCATGGACAGAGGAGCCTGGTGGGCTACAGTCCACGGGGTTGCAAAGAGTCGGACACGACTGAGTGACTTCACTTCACTATCCTTTTTAAAAAAACACTCATAGGATCATGCTCTAATACTTTTCTTCTTTCCACCTCATGATCTGTTGTGGAAATTTTTCAATAAGAAATTATAATGGTTTATTTATTCCTAAAATCTTTGTTGTCTACCCTTGTGTGGAAGTACTGAGATTTTATTTAATCACTCTCTTATTGATGGGCATCTTATTACATCAATTTTGGTCCTGCTAGTATAATTAATGTTTTATACGACTGAGTGACTTCACTTTCACTTTTCACTTTCATGCATTGGAGAAGGAAATGGCAACCCACTCCAGTGTTCTTGCCTGGAGAATCCCAGGGACGGCGGAGCCTGGTGGGCTGCTGTCTATGGGGTCGCACAGAGTCGGACACGACTGAAGCGACTTAGCAGCAGCAGCAGCATGTTGTATATTTATTTTTGTATTCTCATATATGTTTATGTCATAAGGCTAATTTCTAGCCATGAAATTGTTAGGTCAAAAGATTCAAGGTTTTCAATTGGCAGATGTTTCAGTTTCCACTCTTAAAATGTTAATTTATCGTTGTATTCCCACTTGTAGTGTATGCAAATGTGTATTTCCCAACACTACCTCTGGATTTTATCAACTGTGCTTTATTTTTTCCTCTTTGCTTGCTTTATTTTTTTAAGTCATGATGGAGGTTGAACCTAGTTTAATATGTTTGTTAGCCATTTTTTATCTTTTTAAGCTTACCATGGACAAAGCACCAGACTAAGTGAATTGCTTGTTCGTTTAATAAATTATTTGCATAATCATGCGAAATGCCGGGCTGGATGAAGTACAAGCTGGAATCAAGATTTCTGGGAGAAATATCAATAACCTCAGATATGCGGATGACACCACCCTTATAGCAGAAAGTGAAGCAGAACTAAAGAGCCTCTTGATGAAAGTGAAAGAAGAGAGTGAAAAAGCTGGCTTAAAACTCAGCATTCCAAAAACGAAGATCATGGCATCCGGTCCCATCACTTCATGGCAAATAGATGGGGAAACAGTGGAAACAGTGACAGACTTTATTTTTTTGGGCTCCAAAATCACTGCAGATGGTGACTGAAACCATGAAATTAAAACACGCTTGTCCTTGGAGGAAAAACTATGAACCTAGACAGCATATTAAAAAGCAGAGACATTACTTTGCCGACAAAGATCTGTCTAGTCAAAGCTTTGTTTTTTCCAGGAGGGCCTCCCTGGTGGCTCAGCTGGTAAGGAATCCGCCTGCAATGTGGGAGACCTGGGTTCGATCCCTGGGTTGGGAAGATCCCCTGGAGAAGGGAAAGGCTGTCCACTCCAGTATTCTGGCCTGGACAATTCCATGGATTGTAAAGTCCACGGGGTCTCAGAGAGTCGGACACGACTGAGAGACTTTCACCTTCACTTCACTTCATGTATGGATGTGAGAGTTGGACTATAAAGAAATCTGAGCACCGAAGAATTGATGCTTTTGAACTGTGGTGTTGGAGAAGACTCTTGAGAGTCCCTTGGACTGAAAGGAGCTCAAGCCAGTCAATCCTAAAGGAAGTCAGCCCTGAATATTCATTGGAAGGTGTGATGCTGAAGCTGAAGCTCCAATACTTTGGCCATCTGATATGAGGAGCTGACTCATTGGAAAAGACTCTGATGCTGGGCAAGATTGAAGGCAGAAGGGGACAACACAGAATGAGATGGTTGGATGGCATCACTGACTCAGTGGACATGAGTTTAGGCATGCTCTGGGTATTGGTGATGGACAGGGAGGCCTGGCATACTGCAGTGATGGGGTTGCAAAGAGTCTGACACGACTCAGTGACTGACCTGAACTGAGTGATAAGGGAAACAAACATTCCCTTAGAATTAGGAAAGATTCTGTTTTTTTGTTTTTTTTTTTTTCCTGTTTGTTTATTTTACTTTACAATATTGTATTGCTTTTGCCATACATTGACTTGAATCTGCCATGGGTGTACATGTGTTCCCCATCCTGAAACCTCCCCTCCACCTCCCTCCCCATCCCATCCCTCTGGGTCATCCCAGTGCACCAGCCCCAAGTACCCTGTATCATGCATCGAACCTGGACTGGCGATTCGTTTCACATGATAATTTACATGTTTCAATGCCATTCTCCCATATCATCCCACCCTCGCCCTCTCCCGCAGAGTCCAAAAGACTGTTCTATACATCTTTGTCTCTTTTGCTGTTTCAAATACAGGGTTATCATTACCACTTTCTAAATTCCATATATATGCATTAGTATACTGTATTGGTGTCTTTCTTTCTGGCTTACTTCACTCTGTATAATAGGCTCCAGTTTCATCCACCTCATTAGAACTGATTCAAATGTATTCTTTTTAATGGCTGAGTAATACTGCATTGTGTATATGTACCACAGCTTTCTCATCCATTCATCTGCTGATGGACATCTAGGTTGCTTCCATGTCCTGGCTATTAAAAACAGTGCTGCGATGAACATTGGGGTACACGTGTCTCTTTCCCTTCTGGTTTCCTCAGTGTGTATGCCCAGCAGTGGGATTGCTGGATCATAAGGCATGTCTATTTCCAGTTTTTTAAGGAATCTCCACACTGTTCTCCATAGTGGCTGTAGTAGTTTGCATTCCCACCAACAGTGTAAGAGGGTTCCCTTTTCTCCACACCCTCTCCAGCATTTATTACTTGTAGACTTTTGGATCGCAGTCATTCTGACTGGCGTGAAATGGTACCTCATAGTGGTTTTGATTTGCATTTCTCTGATAATGAGTGATGTTGAGCATCTTTTCATGTGTTTGTTAGCCATCTGTATGTCTTCTTTGGAGAAATGTCTATTTAGTTCTTTGGCCCATTTTTTGATTGGGTCATTTATTTTTCTGGAGTTGAGCTGTAGGAGTTGCTTGTATATTCTCGAGATTAGTTGTTTGTCAGTTGCTTCATTTCCTATTATTTTCTCCCATTCTGAAGGCTGTCTTTTCACCTTGCTAATAGTTTGCTTTGATGTGCAGAAGCTTTTAAGGTTAATTAGGTCCCATTTGTTTATTTTTGCTTTTATTTCCAATATTCTGGGAGGTGGGTCATAGAGGATCCTGCTGTGATGTATGTCAGAGAGTGTTTTGCCTATGTTCTCCTCTAGGAGTTTTATAGTTTCTGGTCTTACGTTGAGATCTTTAATCCATTTTGAGTTTATTTTTGTCTATGGTGTTAGAAAGTGTTCTAGTTTCATTCTTTTACAAGTGGTTGACCAGATTTCCCAGCACCACTTGTTAAAGAGATTATCTTTAATCCATTGTATATTCTTGCCTCCTTTGTCAAAGATAAGGTGTCCATATGTGCATGGATTTATCTCTGGGTTTTCTATTTTGTTCCATTGATCTATATTTCTGTCTTTGTGCCAGTACCATACTGTCTTGATAACTGTGGCTTTGTAGTAGAGCCTGAAGTCAGGTAGGTTGATTCCTCCAGTTCCATTCTTCTTTCTCAAGATCGCTTTGGCTATTCGAGGTTTTTTGTGTTTCCATACCAATTGTGAAATTATTTGTTCTAGCTCTGTGAAGAATGCTGTTGGTAGCTTGATAGGGATTGCATTGAATCTATAAATTGCTTTGGGTAGTATACTCATTTTCACTATATTGATTCTTCCAATCCATGAACATGGTATATTTCTCCATCTATTAGTGTCCTCTTTCAATAATGTATTAGTTTTGCCAAACATCAAAATGAATCTGCCACAGGTATACCCGTGCTCCCCATCCTGAACCCTCCTCCCTCCTCCCTCCCCATACCCTCCCTCTGGGTCCTCCCAGTGCACCAGCCCCAAGCATCCAATATTGTGCATCGAACCTGGACTGGTGACTCGTTTCATACATGATATTATACATGTTTCAATGCCATTCTCCCAAATCTCCCCACCCTCTCCCTCTCCCACTCCCACAGAGTCCATAAGACTGTTCTATACATCAGTGTCTCTTTTGCTGCCTCGTACACAGGGTTATTGTTACCATCTTTCTAAATTCCATATATATGCGTTAGTATACTGTATTGATGTTTTTCTTTCTGGCTTACTTCACTCTGTATAATAGGTTCCAGTTTCATCCACCTCATTAGAACTGATTCAAATGTATTCTTTTTAATGGCTGAGTAATACTCCATTGTGTATATGTACCACAGCTTTCTTATCCATTCGTCTGCTGATGGGCATCTAGGTTGCTTCCATGTCCTGGCCAATATAAATAGTGCTGCGATGAACATTGGGGTACAGTGTCTCTTTCACTTCTGGTTTCCTTGGTGTGTATGCCCAGCAGTAGAATTGCTGGGTCATATGGCAGTTCTATTTCCAGTTTTTTAAAGGAATCTCCACACTGTTCTCCATAGTGGCTGTAGTAGTTTGCATTCCCACCAACAGTGTAAGAGGGTTCCCTTTTCTCCGCACCCTCTCCAGCATTTATTGCTTGTAGAATTTTGGATAACAGCCATTCTGACCAGTGTGAGATGGTACCTCATAGTGGTTTTGATTTGCATTTCTCTGATAATGAGTGATGTTGAGCATCTTTTCATGTGTTTGTTAGCCATCTGTATGTCTTCTTTGGAGAAATGTCTGTTTAGTTCTTTAGCCCACTCTGTGATTGGGTCTTTTATTTTTCCGGAATTGAGCTGCAGGAGTTGTTTAAGTGCTCAATATGTGCCAGACATAGCTGTAAGTTCTTTACAGATGTTCACTTATATTAGCATCACAGCAGCCCCAGTGGGCACAGGGATTATGTTACTTTACAAATGAGGAAGCTCAGGTACCAAGTGGTGGTTTTGGTCAAGGTCGCACTTGGTTTGGGAGAGGCCTTCTGGCTTTCTGTCCTCTTCACTTACCCCCTGATAATGCGTGCTTTTGTTTTGCAAAAGTGTTGCTTCTGTTTTTATGTGATGTGTGCTTATTATTAATTATTTTTGAAAGATGTTTTTTATGCTGTGCATTGTATAATTTTTTGGATTACAATTCATAATTGGCATGATTTAATTTTTAACTTAAACAACTAGTAGAAAAAGTAAAGTTGTGGATAATAAAATTGTTAATAATTGTCAAAAAATTGTCAACATTGTGAAGACGGCTTTGTTCCCTCAAGTAGATGTGTAATGAGTACCACTTTACACAGGATTTATTCACTTTTCTTTGTCAACCTGTATTCCAAATTTGTACTTATGAATTATTGAAAGTTTTTTTAAAAACATCTGCTTTTTTATTTTTATTTTATTTTTTTAAAATTTTATTTTATTTTTAAACTTTACAAAATTGTATTAGTTATGCCAAATATCATAATGAATCCGCCACAGGTATATATATATTTTTTTTACAGGTCATAATTTTTTTTTTCACCAGTTATAATTTTTTTTTTCAAGTTAGTGCAATGGACCACATATTAAACATAAACTACAATTTGCAACTTTTAGCAACATAGTCTATGAACTTGCTGCTCAGACTGGAGTGCTTAGGTATCTATGAATTTTTAGCAGGGAGTCTGTGAAGCCATGCAATAAAATGTATTACTCTTTTAAGCACCATTTCTACTAAAAGATTGGTGGGGGTGGAATATTAAGTAATTTAATTGCTTGACATTTAAAAAGAAACTAATTCTGAACATAAAAGACAAAAAATTTCACATTGATGGTCTCTACCATAGAGATCCTGAAGGTATGTATCAGTTCATTGTGTAGAAAGGTTTCAGCAGTTAGTGGTTGCCTTTGAAGTCAGTTGGGGTCTTGGAAAGTTGTGAAACGAGTGAACTAACCAACATAAAATGCTGATCAATAAGGCTGAGCAAGAGCCCTGCATTTTAGCATTCATTTACTATATATAGTATCGATATCAAAGTGTTAACCAGTAATCTTTGTTGGGTTGTTGAAAAGAATAATACTATTAAAGAGACATTTTGTTTTAAATCTTGGGAATATTTTCTTGGATTTTATCAAACCCCACTTTTAAGTAATCCTGAGTAAAATTAGGGTTTACTAAAAAAAAAGATAATTTGGGGGTTATTGTTTGATTTGCAAAAGCATTGAAAATAATATTTCTTTAAATAATTTACTTCTTTAGTTTCTTCAGCTCATATTCACAGTGTTCAGCCCTACATAAAAATATACATAAAAATAAAGCAAAGAACCACCAATAGTTTACAGACTTTTCTTTTTTTTAATGTAAAACATTGTGGTGAAAGATTAAAAGGATATAAATTTGAAAATTTGAATACCCAGTATTTTGTTTTTTAAAATATCTAATAAGTTTGAGTAAAAGCAATATTAATAACTGCCTTTAATTTTATTCTAGATAATGAGATCAGGGCTTGAATGTGCCACTTTATTTTTTTTTTTTTTTTGGAGTATAGTTGATTTACATGTTGTGTTGGTTTCAGGTGTATAGCAGAGTGATTCAGTTATACGGATACGTATATTCATTCTTTTTTAGATTCTTTTCTCATATAGATTATCAGAATATTGAATATTGTTCCCCTGTGTTACACAGTAGATCCTTGTTGGTTATCTATCTTGTGTATAGTAGTGTGTGTTTGTATGTTCGTCCCAAGCTCCTGATTTACTCTTTCTCCCCACATTTCCCCTTTGGTAACCATAAGTTTGTTTTTGATATCTTTAAATCTGTTTCTGTTTTATAAATAAGTTAATTTACATCATTTTAAAAAATTAGATTCCACATATTACTGGTAGTATATGATATTTTTTTCTCTGACTTACTTCAGTTAGTATGATAATCTCTGAGTTCATCCATGTTGCTGCAAATGGCATTATTACATTTTTTTTGTGGCTGAGTAATATTCATACACACAAACACACACTCAAGTAACCCATATTCTTTATCCATTCAGTCATTGGACATTTTGATTGTTACCACTGTTTTTTATTAATAAATATGACCATCATCATTCAACTTGTAGAGTGACATGAATATATTCTTGAAGTATGCAGATGATAATAGCTTTTTTACTTAAGTGACTTCAGAAAGAAAAGAAGGGCAAGGTGGGTGATAGGGAACCTTTAAGTAGGGGAGTTGTAGGAAGAGCAAATTAAAGAGTTAGCATGCTGTCCTGGGGTGTATTTTCTGTGTGGAATTTGCACCCATTAACAGAGGAAGTATAAAGCATTCTCTTTGTGTAATAAACTAAACAAGATAAAAATATACTTTGTTCTTTTTACTTTTACTTTGTTTTACTGCCATTTAGACTTGACTGAGGAAGAAAAATAGAGGTCGGTAGAATTGGCATAGTTCTTAGTTTGAGTTTCTTTATTTTTCACTGTTATTTGTTCATTCAGGGATTTTTATTTATATCATCTGAAACTCTGTAGATTGCAAATTTTCTATAACATGGCTAATTACTTTTATAATAAAGAATATACATAGAACAGAAAGCAAATTGTCCAGGATAAAAAAAAAATCTAATTTCTTTGACATTTCTTTATGCTTTAAGTAGAAGATGAACCAGAAGTGAGAATTGAAGAGTTGGAGAGTTTTGTTTTGTTTTTTGGTGTTGGGACAGGCAGGGGGAGGGGTTGTTCATAAGACACAAGAAGATTACTAAAATAGAGGAGGTGGGGGAAGGAACTTTGTAAACTGAGAGGTGTGTATACAGGATGGTGATTATATGAGACTCCTCTAAGATGTGCCCCTCAATTTTCTGTTGTTCTTGTTATTTTAGGGGGAGAAATCCCGTGTTTTGAGGATATGATTTCTGTGATATGATGAGGAGTACTAGGATTTTAAAAAATTACTGCAAATATATGTTAGTTGGCCAAGTCCAAATTGTAGTGACAAAAGAAAATAATAAAAAATCCATCGCAACTCTGGAAAACAGGAAAGGATGCTGTCAGTGAACATTTGGGGACTTCCTGGTAAATATAAGACTGATTAGATTATTAAAAACCACTACTGAATAGCTTATAGCATAGGGAAAATTGCCTGTGGGTAATATTGGGGTAGGTAGATCAGTGAGTTCAGGATCAGTGAATCTAGATGAGAAATATACTAGTTTCTCCCCTTTACCACACTAAGGGCAAAACCCACCTAGAAAGTCTCACAGTCATTTATGGGAAGGGTGGGAGTTGGCGAGACTCTTGAGGAAGGTAAAGCAATGTCCTGAATCAATCATAAGTATTGAACAGTCTAGGTCTTTATTTAAACAGATGAAGATAATGATGAAATACTGGATATTTGAGGGCTTCTCAGGTGGTGCCAGTGGTAAAGAACCCACCTGCCAATGCAGGAGACACGAGAGATGCAGGTTCAGTCCCTGGGTTGGGAAGATCCCATGGAGGAGGCCATGGCAACCACTCCAGTATTCTTGCCTGGAGAATCCCATGGAAAGAGGAGACTGGCAGGCTACACAGGGTTTCTGAGTTGGACACGACTAAAATTTATCAACTTAGCACACAGCAGTGCTAAACAGAGGACTCATTCTAAAATAGGCAGAGCAAATAGCCCAGAAATCAGTTAATATATAAAAAAAAGCAAACTGAAAATATTTAGTTTCTAGAGAAAATAACAGTGAAAAAAACCTCTTGACAATTATTTGATTGCCAAGTACAACCTATGGAGGCCAAAAAATATAGAAGGTACTAGAATCCAGAGTGCTGAGTTGATATCAATCCAAAGAGCAAGTGCACAGAACACTTGCTGACTTAAACACTTACATTTACAGGTCACATGCTTTTGAGGGGAGAGATCTTTGGGTTTCCAGTAGATGAGAAGTTATAATTAAGGCCTCTGCATAAGGCCAAGGCTCTTCAAGATAAGGTTTTAATGGAAGAGTCTCCAGAAAATGAAATTTAACTTCCAGCAGAGAACATCAGAGAAGTTTTCTTCCCTTGGTATTTCTGTGTAAGACTAAAAAGTCTTCCCCTAAAAATTTGTGGCCATAAGCTTGTCTTCATGTGGGTGTGAGATTCTAATTTATACTAACTGCCTAGTTCAGGAAACTGCAGGCAGAGAAAATTTTTAAAAAATCGTCAAATGTTCATAGTGCTATGAAGCACCTAACAGAAACAAAAGTAAATACTCTTTTAAAGGCGGGTACATGTTCAAGATGAGCCTTTTAGTATATCTCTTGGTAGAGCCTGAATGAAATGCTTTGGAGAAAATCAGCAATCATGAGCAAGAGTAAGCAGGGAAAAAACCCCAGCAACATTAGACTTCTGTGATATTAAAATTAATAGGAGTATGGAATTATATACAAATGTTAAAAGAAATAAAATGGAAGATTAAAAACAAGAGCAAGAGACAGAATGCTGTCAAGAAGTACCAGGAAGATTTGAAAAAGAGCTTGTAGAAATGAAAAATATAATAATTATATTGTAATTGGAAAACATTGAATGGCTTAAATATATGAAACCTAGCTGAAGAGGGAATTAATGAACTAGAAGATAGATTTGAAAAAACAGAGAAACGGGAACATGAAAGACATAGAGTCAGAAGAATAAACATGTCTTAATATGTGTGAAGTTGGAGTTCAGAAAAAGAGAATGAGGAGACTGACAGTCTATATCCAAAGGAGGAATGAGCGTTTTCCGAAATTAAAAGATATCTATCATTAGACTGAAAAAAAAAAAACAAAAACAAACCCCAACACAGTAAATCCAGAGGAAGCAAAATACCTGGATAATACTTAGGACAAAAGGAAGATAAAAGTAACCAGAAATAGCTTACCTGCAGAGGTATAAAATTAGACCAGTAGCAGACTTTTAAACAACTGTAGATGCGGTAAGAGAATTTTAAATACTAAAAGATTACAGATACCATCTTGAAAGTAACTAGCAAAATCAATCAAAAACAAGTGTTTTGAAATGTATTTTCAGACAGGTATCAGATTGTTAAAAAGATTAAAGTGTGACTATACTATATGGGTTAGCATATGTAACAACAAGAACTCTTTAAGTTTGCAGAAGTATAAACAACTAGTTTTCGAGAGTCATTTGGCAAAATCTAAGAAGCTTGAATGAACATTTCTCCAATGATCTGGAAATTCTGCACACACACACACACATATATATATATATATATATATATATACACACACACACATATACATATATGTATATATACTCATGCTTACATATACCTTAGCATTGTTTATTGATCTGTTTTGACCATAACATAAACTTTCAGGAAACAAAATTTACTGTGTATAGCACACTTTGATCCACCTCTGTGCCTTACCACTTTTTCCCTTTTACCTTTACTCCTCACCTATGACCTTGACCTACTAATGTGATTTTATTGATGGGTTGTAAGCTGTAGTTTGAAAAACACTTCCTTAAAAAAACTCACATATAAGTGTAGGAATGTTCATACCAGTATCATTTGTAAAAGTGAAACACTGGAAGCAGTCTTAAGCTCTTAATAAATGGAGAGTGGACAAGTAAACTGTGGCATATTTCATGTAAGGTGAAGAAGACTGTGTAAAGTGTTAAGTTTTTATGAAGCTTAAAAATATAAAGCAATACTATGTATAGTTTTATGGATGTATGTATATATAAAATATATAAGGAAATCCATGGTAATGATAGACACCAAGCTTAGATTATCTCTAGGAGGAAAATAAAGGTATTCTGTTATGTAGGTAACAATTTTTCTTGAACGGAGGAGTAGATACATAGGTGTTTGTTAAATGATATCTTATACTCCTTTGTATGTCTAAAATATTTCACAATAAATTTTTTGAAAAGGGAGATAGTGATATTGACAGATTGAGATTTCTTTCAGGGAACAGAGCAAAAAGAGTTGGATTTTATAAGAGAAAAGTTTGAGACCTAAAAAATAGATTCAAGAGATCATCTGTGAAGTAAGAATTCCAGAAGTGAAAAATACATACTGTAAAAGCAGTAGACAATGAAATGGTAGAGTAAAATTTTCCTGAACTGAAGAATGCCATCAAATAAGATATGCTGAAATCAAATTTCTGGTATAATCAAATAGTGGTCAGATTTTGAATTTCAAGGATCAAAAGAAAACCAAGTTTCCAGATAGAGTAAACAGACTTGCCCTAATGCAAAAAAAGTATCAGGTTGGCATCTGATTTTTCTTTTGCAGCACTGGATACTAAGGAACAGTGGAAAATTTCTATAGAATTCTGAGGTAAAAGTACTATGATCCTAAGGTTCTGTATACAGGCAAAATTGTTTTAAAGTGTGAAGACAAATATAAAAGAACTCTGAGCTATAACACTTACAAATGAATATATTATTTGGAAGTACTTAAGCAAAATGAAATGAGTCAGAGAATTCTGGATGGAAAAAAGAAAGACATGCACTAAGTATAAATGAACAAAAGCAAACAATAAACCGAAACAGTCAGTGAAACTTTTGGTTAAATCTAAAAACTTGTCGCTAATGTACTTTGATGTATATTTGAGGTATAATATAAACAGAGAAAATATTCCTAATAAAATGCAAGATCTGAAAAAATGACCACTAGGAAATAAGATTTAGATGTTTTAATAAGAATAAAACCTGGGCTTTGGCAGGTGATGAGTGGAGGGAGGAAAGTAAAAGAATACTATGCATAGTTTGCTATGTAAAGTATTTCTATTCATAGAACTACAGAAGTGGATACTTTTTGCTTTACTTATGAAGGAATATAGAAATCTTGAAAATTTGAAGAGACTTTTGTTAAAAGATGGCAGGGTATCAGCTCTCTCAAACTTCATCACATCTTTTTGAAACAACTAAAAATGTATTTTTTTTTTTAAAGAAAAATATGTTGGGCAGCAAGAAAGGGTGACATTTGTATAGCAAATTTGGGGGGAATTCCCTGAAGATAGAAAGTAGATGGAATGAGAGAGACAGAGAAACAAGAGCAGAGAAAAAACTGCAAGTGAAACCAAGTTTTTCCTTGGTACACTTCAAGAAACTCCCATCCGTTTTAACAGTTTCAGAGGATTCAAGTGGTCTGTGGCATAATCATCAGATTAATTATTTTAAGAGCTGCTTGTACCAAATGGACTCTTTTCTTCTTCAATTGTACAGAATGATAGTCAGCAGTGGTATTTGTCTCTAGGATAGGAGACATGGCTTCTGTTCTGCATGTGATGAGTCTAGGAAAGGCTTCTGATTGTGGATGCTGTAGTGGAGAGAGAGCAAAGCGGAGCCTGAAACACAAAAGGGGGGAAAGGGAAGATCAGTTCCACGGATATGAAACACAGTAAAACAGTCTGCCCCAAAAGTAAAATCTTCCTGTTGTTTTCAGTCTTTCAACAACCCACTTTATGACATACATTCTAAATTGAAACCTCTGGATATGCTCTGCCCACTCACACTCATCCTGAAATCAACTCTCCAATTCAGGGAAGATTCCTTCAGAAAGTGACAGCCCTACAGATCTACATTAGAAACCCTGGCTATTTAGCTAATTCTGGGACACCATTCACAAATTTGGAAGATCAATGATTACCAGAAAACCAAAAATATGAGTAGAGGATGAACTGAGAGAAATTGACTCCTGAAAAATGAGAATGATACAAGATGTAGGTAGAACCTAAATGTAATTTGCATCCTTAGAGATTTAAGATCATAAAGCAGCTGTAAAATTAAGCCAGCTTGTTCTGAAAGCAATCTGCAGAGTTCTCAGAAACAAAAAAATATTGCTAAAATAAAAAATATTCAAGGGAAGGGCTGAAAGTTAAATTAATGATATAGAAGTAAGGTTGAGGAAATATCCTAGAACCTGAAGTTTAAAAGATGGATATTGGAATATGAGCATTTGTTTAAGTTACGTGGAACATGGAACCAGATATGTGTTCCAGGAATGTGAGGGAGTGTTGAATATTAACAGAGATTGGTATATACAGATGTGCAAAGATGGCCAAGATACATAAGGTGAATAAACGTGTTGCGAGAATAGTATTTTAGTATGTTTGTGATCATAAATCATATGCATGTTTGAATATGAATGAGAAAGATGAAAGGACATGAATGATCTCCTTTTGGGAAAAGGATGGAGGGATGAGAGAGGAATACTTTTCATTTTTCTTAAAGCATGGTATTTTAAAAGGAGTATATTTTTATTTAAACAATAAGTTATTAAAAGTAATGTTGCTTGAAAAGGAGAGCAACATGAAGTTAGCAGGTATTACTTAAAGGGATTACTATGATTTATGCATAGTCTCAAGTCCATAATTTTCTTTGTAGTGTACAATTTTTTCTGTTACTTCTTAGCAATTGTCTCCTTCCCTTACTTCCTAGATTCTCAACCGAAGTGTATTTTCACACACTTCTCTGAACCTTCTTTACGCAGAGTATTGGGGCGGGAAGTGCTAATTCCTTTGTTGCATGTGAATTTTATCAGAGAGGATATATATGTGGAGAATACCTTCAAGTAAGGATATTTTCTAGGTATTGCTTTATGAATAAAGGGTAGTATCAATCCAACACCTTCTGTGGAATGAGTCAGGATGTAAATAAATTATGTTAATGATTAATAAAGGGAAAAACAGGAGAATTCCATATTTAAGATTTTGAAGTATATTCTGGTGGGATTTTTTGGGATGAGAGTGGGAATTGCTCAATATCAGAACAGTAACATGTGAGTATAATCACAGAGGTGTGAAGTGGTGATCTGGACCACCTGAAAGGCCCCATCCTTTTTGTGAGGAGATGGATATGATCCTTGATCTCAGTTTGCTACATCTACTGTAACCTCTGACCCCTCCACCATCACTGAGGATGCTTCTCTAAGGCCTGAAGAAGCGGTAGAGGATCACGAGAGAGCGAGTGCCTGAAGATCCTTGCCTGGGACAAGCTATGGGAAGAAAAGTCCTGCAGGTATTCTTCTTTTGTGTTTTACTTGGTTGCTGTGTTTTTATTGGAGAAAATAATTCTTTTCCTTGGAAGGGGTGAGGAGTGGTTGGTGGGAGGTGGGAGATGAGAAGGAGTAGTTCACTTTTCACTTTCATGCACTGGAGAAGGCAATGGCAACCCACTCCAGTACTCTTGCCTGAAAAATCCCACAGACGGAGGAGCCTGGTAGGCTGCAGTCCATGGGGTTGCTAAGAGTTGGACACGACTGAGCGACTTCACTTTCACTTTTCACTTTCATGCATTGGAGAAGGAAATGGCAATCCACTCCAGTGTTCTTGCCTGGAGAATCCCAGGGACGGGGGAGCCTATGGGCTGTCGTCTATGGGGTCACACAGAGTTGGACACGACTGAAGTGACTTAGCAGCAGCAGCATTCTTTTGTAAGTGTGATAGAACAGTTGGGAAACAGTACCAGCATCTTTCTGTCCTTTTCTTTTTCTGCTTTTACATGGTGTTTTCTGTCATCTTCAAAATAAAAGAGGCTATTCTTGAATCACAGATTCACTTCTGTGGTGTTAAGATTCACTAAGAACATTTAGGTACATAGCATGCTGACATAATAGATTACCTAGTTGCAAATTTTAAAAACTAATGGTAAATGTTTAGATCTGTGAATGGTATTGAATTTAAATTTCTGAATATATGCTTAAAAAGCTTGTTTGTAATTGTTATTTTTTCTTTTGTGTTAGTTTAACCATTTGACACTGATTTATTTCTTTGGCATGAAGATTTAATACTGATATGCACTTAAGTAATTAATTAACTGGAGCACCTTAAGTCTTACATTTGTTATTTTTCTCTAGAATAGTAGTCTCAAGTGCCAGGAGCCCAGCTCTAGTTCCAGTGCAACTTAAACATATTGCAAAAAATTATTTTCTTCAAACTGTATGGCAGAGAATTTCATTGAGATTTTCTAGGTACTACTTATTGAAGTTTTAGAAATGGTATATTCAGATATATTCTTGATAATTTGTTAATTCTGTTGTGCTTTTTTAATGATACTGTAAGAAGTATGCTTGAGTGTGGGGAGGGGTTGTTTTTGAAAATTTAGAGCATTTGGAACATATAACAATTCAATTAAGTGAATATAGACAAAAATATGTCAATAAAATTGACCAAGGAAAAGTAAGTGAAATGACAGGATATGCTGGTAGTTTTCTTCTTTTCTGTTTGAATGAAAATAAGAAATGTTCTTAATAGAGATTTTTGTGTCATTTTCTCTTCCTTTTTTTTTCTAGCATGAACATTAGGAAAAGACCTCTTTTTATTTCATCTTGTCTTCCAGTCCATTTTGAATCAAAAAAGACTCATTGAAAACTCCTTTGAGAAGAGTTTTGAAGAAGGAAAAAGAAATACTGTTGAGAGAAGTTGTGCAGACCAGAAGGGAGATAGAAACACATGTTTTGGTGTGTAACACCAGCAGGACTTCATAGAACGTGGAGAACTGAGAAGAGAGAAAATTAAGAAGTGACTGAAAATTGTGGGGCCTGGTGGGAAAGTACTGGCCATCTACTAATGTGGAAAGGCAGTTAATGCTTCAGTCCCAGGGCTTTTTGTCTCTGCTGTGCAGTTAGCATAAATTCTTCTCACATTCTGAACCGCCCCTTTATCCTCTGTGAATGATGGAACTCTACTTCTGTTTCAGCAGTGCTTCCAAAGATGAGTGAAAATATATAGTGTCTGCCAAAATCTGAAAAGTGTAGTCCATTTACTTATCACTAGAGCTTTGTAAGGTACCCGCTCCTGCATTTTAAATTTCTGTAGTTCGCAAAACCAGCCATTGTAGGGTGTTTTTTTTTTTTTTTTTTGTCAATAAATACTAGATTGTCAACGTGAAATATAATGATTCTTCATCATTGTGGCAGTTTTCTCCAATTTGATATCAATAGTCACCTTGGTGAAAACTAAGATTTTATTTTTTACACTTAAATAATTATGTTGTTTTTGATGTGTCATTGTATGAGTTCCTGTTTTTCTTGAGATTTTAACAGACCTTGACTTACTGTATATGTCAAAATAAAAATCTTTAAATAGTAAATATGTTGTAATATTGTGGATACTGATCTTATATTAATTTTTCACTAAGTATTGAGTTTGATTTTCATATAAACCCTGACCCTAACTGTCATATTTATCTCAAATTTTGGAAATTAGTTTGTGTTATATAACAAGCATCTTATGGATTTGGCTTCTGTGTGTTTTAAATTTTACTTGTTTTAAGCATTTTTTATAAATAATGTACTCATTCTATTAGGCAGCTTTTCTTTGGAAGTCAGGAGGACTTTATGTTTTTGAAACTGTAATTGGTTGTTTAAGTTCTCCAGACCAGTAATACAAATTCTGAATCTTGTTTCTAATTCCATCTTTTCTTATTTTAAGGACTTTTAGGATACATTGTGATCCTTTTTGAGCATAATATCTCAGTAGTGAAGAATATGTTCTCCTCATCTTTCTCCAAGGAGGATTTCTTGATTGAAAGTTCCTCTTGTACACTGGGTTCTCTTCTGAGTACCCTCTTACTAATGCAGAGTGGTTGTGTGTGTATATGAAAGGGCATGATGTTGTTTCAGTTTGACATAAGAAATTGTACAAACGTGTTTATTAACTGCATTGCTTGTTGTGGCAAAAAGCTAGAAATAACTTTAACACACATCAAGAGGAAGAATGTTTGTGATGGAATGTTACAAAACTCTTAAAAATGGGTTCTCTGTTCATTCTAAGGAGTGTGTGTGATTTTTTTTTAATAAGTGAAGAAATTTAGGTATAATTCACAGTGTATCCTATTTTAAAAAACTTTGTTTCTATGAAACATGTTTTATATATTTTTTTTTGTTTTATATATTTTAGATAAATGATAATTATCTTGACATATGGGATAGAGGATAAGGAAGAAATAGGGATGATCTTTTTTTTCTTTTCATATATTATCACATTCATTTATATGAAAGTGCTACTTTTTATAATTTTTCAGGAAGAGTTTAAAGATTATCAAGAAAGTACTTAAATGTAGTTTTATAGTATTTTATAACTTTATAAAAATACAGAAAAATAAAAATACTTGTAGTGGTCAGTGATATATACACACACACACACACACATATATATATAGGTTGCTATTACTGTGATAAGGAGGATGCAGTATGGATTATGATTCCATGGGAACACTAAGAAGCCAGCTTTATCTATAGGAAATAATGAGAGTCAGGGATAGTATGGACGTCTGAAATGTGGTCAAATGTGAGACACTAAATTGCCCAACAAAATTTAATTGAATTTACTTGCGGCCCTTCTTTCCTCCTTCTTAGAAAGGAGCAGGCAGAAGAGGAGCATCCAACAGTGTAAAGAGGAAAAAGCGGAATGTTATTTGAATTCTGTGCTGGAGAACAACACACTAACTAGAACTGGGCATGGTGAACCAGGCTCGGACCAAAACATTTCTGGGCCTCTGTTTTCTGAGCTATAAGGACTTTGTACTCAGGGCTTTCCTGGAAATAGGATTACACAATAAAGAATCCCCGCATAATAGAGAGTTAATTTTAAGTTTTAATATTTCCTCTGCTAGTAAATATTAATAGCTTTACTGTGTTTTGGAGAGGGTGGGGTTAATATAGCGATACATGTAGATGTGAAGTTGGCCATTACTTTGCTCAACTAGAGTATAAGAATATTTATCTTTTAAGACCTGATAACTATTACATAAGGAAAATTACTGCATTAGTAAATATTTGTGGCTTCCTTAGATTTGTACAGGTAACCTCACGAGTTCATAGGGTGTAAGTGATAAAGTATAACTTAAAAATACAGAAAAGTGACAGTTAATAGATCTGGAAGTCTTAGGAAATGCTTTTATAGTATTGAGGGAGACAAAACTTTAAACTTATTTTGTATTATGCCCAGGGAATTGTGTGTATAACTTAAAAAACAATTAACCTTGAGTTTACTTGAGGAAAAAACATAATGTCTGTGGGATAAAGATGAATTTTTACTATTAAGCTTCCTATTATGTCAAGTCACTGAACTAAGGTTTCACAGGCAGAGACTCTATTTGCTTTTCATTTTTGTCTCTACCCTTTCTCTTTCTCTCAGCTTGAATACTCATAAGTCCCTTTGATTATTTTAATACATGATTATAAACTTAAATAAATTGTATTAGCCATGTTTTTCTCCTTTCAGCTGGGTTATCAAAGGATTATATAAACCAGTATTTTCTAAACTTCAAATAGTTTTGTACAATATTGTAATCTAATATATGTGTGTACAGCATAAACTGTAATCTGATTTGTGAGTTGTGGTTCTCTATTTGCTATCCATATGTTTTAAAAGACTTACCTGTTATTTGGGTTTTATTATAACTCACAGGATAATTATAAAGATTTGACAGTGGATAGGATAGCTTTGATGGAGAAGGCAATGGCACCCCACTCCAGTACTCTTGCCTGGAAAATCCCATGGACAGAGGAGCCTGGTAGGCTGCAGTCCATGGGGTCGCTAAGTCAGACACGACTGAGCAACTTCACTTTCACTTTTCACTTTCATGCATTGGAGAAGGCAATGGCAACCCACTCCAGTGTTCGTGCCTGGAGAATCCCAGGGACGGGGGAGTCTGGTGGGCTGCCGTTTACGGGGTCGCATAGAGTCGGACACGACTGAAGCGACTTAGCAGCAGCAGCAGCAGGATAGCTTTGAAAACTATCAAGATTATACAAACAAATTGTTATTATTTTATTCACTGGTTTAAAAATATTAGAGGTCCTAGAACTATATTCTTAAGAGCTGAAAATACTTTGGAAATCATTTACTGATTTTAGGTGTAATTGAAATGGTACAGTTTTATGAATAGCAATATTTCCATTATATTAGAGAAAATTGAGATGATTTTACTAGATGACTACTGATTATAACCAGTATTATTCAATGAGTTATGGAAATATATAAGATATTACCAAAATTTAGGAACAATCTGGCACTTTTCAGAGTCAATAAGTAGACTTTGTCAAATAGTTAAGTGGCTCTGAAAATATCCAACATTATCCCATAGTTTGGGACCACAGTGTATGACTACAAAGTATTGAAATTTATTACTTTTTGTTTCTAACTCACTTTGGCCAAAACTAAACTCATTGTCTTTTCAAGCCTTTTCACCCTGTGGAGAAGGATCCTTTCGTCTCTTCAGTTACAGATAGCTGGATAACTTGTCTGAAGTTGTCATTTATTACTCTTCAGTAACACCTATTTCCAGCAGGTGCTAAATTGTTAAAATTTCTTCTTTAAAATGTCTTTTTTTTTTTTTTTCCGGTGCTTCTGTTTCTGTCACGTTAGCTATGACCTGAAATCAGACTCTAAATATTTTTCATTTGGGTTATAATAGTACCCTCATAACTCATCTGCCTATCTTTAAAAATCTTGCTTCATCCCATCCATACCATTCTCAAAAGCAACTTTCTAAAGGTAAATTTGATGAAGTCACTCTTTTGGTGTCCTACCCTTTAAAAGTCCTGTGATAAAGGACTGAACTCATACAAAGGGCCTCTTTATAACCCTGCAAGATCTTTTTCATTATATTCCTTGTGCTTTGTGTTACCCCTGGTACTTTGTATGTCATTAAATATTGGCAGAAGTAATTCTGGTAGGTCCTGAGAGATTGGAAAAGTATAAAATGTATATTGAGAAATTCTCTTTATCTTCCTAAAGAACTTTTTAACACACAGTTTTTATTTATTTATTTTTTTTGTTTTATTTATTTTTTTTGTTTTCTTTTTCTTTTTTTTTTTTAAATTTTATTTTATTTTTAAACTTTACATAACTGTATTAGATTTGCCAAATATCAAAATGAATCCGCCACAGGTATACATGTGTTCCCCATCCTGAACCCTCCTCCCTCCTCCCTTTATGAGCCTTTGTCTCCATTTCACATAGCATAGTACTTGGCAATTAGTAAGTGCTCCATAAATGTTGTTAATTTGATCCATTTGAAATCATTTGAATCTAAATATTGATGGCAGCAGTGAGTATGGGACATAGTTGCTTTGGCAAAGAAGTAATCAGTTTTCATGTTCCATTTCCACTCTAGTTGAGACAAAATTATACTGTACATCTTCTGAGCCTAGCAATCTCCTTTCATTTTTAAGCATTTATGTGGCTTATTTTGGTCTTATCCTTTTTTTCTATGTCTATTTTTTCAATAAACTTCCATTTTTGTTCTCTTTCCTTAACCAATTTAAAGATGGCTTGTGGGTACTTCCTGTCTATGACAGGACTTGATTTTGTGAACCATTGATCAGCTAAGGAGATCCAAACAAGAAAAGATGAATCATTAAAAAAAAAAAAAAGCTTCTCTTCCTTTCTGTGTGTAAAAGATATACATATTTCCCTAACAGCCAGTTAAAATTCAAACTTGCTGATTTACCAAATTGCCAGTTAGATGTCACACTTAATTGTTGGTCTTCTGTGTAGTCTGGGTATTAGATGGCTTCCCTGGTAGCTCAGCTGGTAAAGAATCCTCCTGCAATGCAGGAGAAGACCCTGGGTTGATTCCTGGGTCAGGAAGATCCCCTTGAGAAGGGATAGGCTACCCACTCCAGTATTCTTGGGCTTCCCTGGTGGCTCAAATGGTAAAAGAATCTGTCTGCAATGTGGGAGACCTGGGTTCAGTCCCTGGACTGGGAAGATCCCCTGGTATTAGATAGCATTTAGATTGAATTAGTCTCGGGGACTTGATCAGTGAAAAAATTGAAAAGTCATTCATTAACCATTAGTTGTAGATGTTTTTCCTGTTACAACTAGTACCGATTTTTAGTGTCCGATTTACTCAAGGTTCACTTTGTCCAGAATTTAATAAATAATGAAATTTATATAGAAATTATATAGCAATATGGGTGTTAAAAATAAGCACAGACAAGTTCATAAACCCTAAGGTAAATTCTTTCACTTTTCCATTTAGGCACATTTTACCTTGAATTAGGACGAAGGATTTAGTGAAACTGTGCTATGTACAAATCCATTTTTCAAGAACAGCCAATTAAGCACTTAAATGCTGTTCCTCCTTTTCATAATTTTTCAAGTAGGGAATTCATACTTGACTCTTTTTCTCTGAAAGAATTAAATAATCTGTCAGTGGTACGCCTCCTTTTTTCTTGCCCGTGGAGATAACTTTGGTTTCTAAATTACTACTTGGTCACTGTGCAGATCCTACTTTGTGAGCATTAACCACTTGTAGTGGCAACGATTCTAACCACGTCCTCCCACTCCAGCCCCTACAGTCACATACATAATCAGCTGTTCAAAATTATTATCCAAGGTGGCAATTTCCTCCTACCTTTAAACTTGTACAGATAATCTTGTCAAAGGATTCTTTCTATGATGAATTTTCATTTTTCCAGAAATAGCTCAAGGTGACACTTTCATTTCATAGTGCTGTTTAGTTGAGTTTACTAATCTTTATTAAATAAAGTTTCCAGAGTCATCACCAGTTATTTCTTGAAATAGGACCTCTAAATTTAGCTTTGATTTGTTTACTTCTGTTTGTTTTTATTGTTGCAGTGAAGGAACAGAATGTGTATTTATTGCCTCTATGCAGAAACTGGCTCAGAATAGAAAACACCAGGCTACTTCATCAAAACTGTTCATGCTCATTTATAGTTTAACTCAACTGACATTTTTAAAGCACTTCTAATTATGCTCCCCTGGTGGCTCAGATGGTAAAGAACCCGCCTGCAATACAGGGGACCCAGATTCCATCCCTGGTCAGGAAGATCCCCTGGGGAAGGAAATGGCAGCCCACTCCAGTATTCTTGCCTGGAGAATCCCATGGACAGAGGAGCCTGGTGGGCTACTTTCCATGGGGCCACAAAAGTCAGACATGACTGAGTGACTAGCCCAATGTTGGTGTTGCTTTCAGGTACTTGGAATACGAAGAGTGAGATAAAGATTCTGACATCTAAGATATTTTAAATTGTAAAATAGTATGTAGTCCTTTTTGGAACTATAGGGACCAAGGAGAAGCAGGTGTGGTTGGGAGAACTTTAATAAAAGAGGTGATAACAGTGCTGAGACCTAAGAGAATCAACTTGGGAGTGGGTGGAGGGGCACCAAAAGTAGAAAAAAAGGTTTGCGAGACTTAAAAGACCTACAGAGTTCTAGAGTCCTCTGTTAGCCATTTCTGAGGATGGAGGGTTCTTTGTGTGAGCAGGGCAGGTGAGATAGTGGCAGAGGGAGTCAGGGCCACCGGATGAAAGGCATTGCAGACCGTTGCCTTGGCGTGACAGATTGAACTAACATAAACATGACCTGCCTGTTAAAATACAGATTCTGAGTAAGTCAGGAGTAGGACCCTGAATTGGGTGAGGGGGTGTTCCCAAGTGATGTTGATTACTGCTGGTTCCCTAACCACAGTTTGAACAGCAAGATTATCTACTAGTGTGAAGAGTTTTGCCTCTATTCTATGGAGCTTGAAGGTATGTATGTGATCAAACTCTCATAATTTTGTTTACATAAGGGTAGAAGAGGAGACGTGGTCATCATTAGACTTAGCAAGGAGAAAGAATTGTGTGATGCTGAAGAGGAGGAGGAGATAGAGGCAAGAGATACACAGAAAGTAGAATAAAAAGCACCTGATTATTAATTGGCTATGGAAGGGAGTTGTTCAGTGGAGGTAATTTGGTAAGTTCATAGGTTTGGAAGTTGACCAGTTCAGTTCAGTCACTCAGTCATGTCTGACTTTGCGACCCCATGGACTGCAGCACGCCAAGTTTCCCTGTCCACCTCCAACTCCTGGAGCCTACTCAAACTCATGTCCATTAAGTCAGTGATGTCATCCAACCATCTCATCCTCTGTTGTCTCCTTCTCCTCCCGCCTTCAATCTTTCCCAGCATCAGGGTCTTTTCCAGTGAGTCAGTTCTTTTCATCAGGTGGCCAAAGGATTGGAGTTTTAGCTTCAGCATCAGTCCTTCCAATGAATATTCAGGACTGATTTCCTTTAGGATGGACTGGTTGGATCTCCTTCCACTCCAAGGGTCTCTCAAGAGTCTTCTCCAACACCACAGCTCAAAAGCACCAATTCTTCTGTGCTCAGCTTTCTTTATAGTCCAACTCTCACATCCATACATGACTACTGGAAAAACATGACTAGATGGACCTTTGTTGGCAAAGTAATATCTGTGCTTTTTAATATGGAAATTGACTAACCAGTATCTACTGAGTTAGAGAGGAGAAGCAGGTTGATCTTGTGCCTGTGTGTAGAGGGCAGTGGAATAGGACTCCACTGGGGAAAGGGAGCAATAAGAAGAAAATGTCAGCTAGACAGTTCTAAAGGACCAAATTGTCATGTCTGGCAAGTACATGTAGACCATGGGGGCCGCATCAGGTCAGCTCACTTCACATTTATTGAGGGTCTGATGCTTGCCAGTTCAGTTCAGTCGCTCAGTCGTGTCCGACTCTGCGACCCTATGAATCGCAGCACGCCAGGCCTCCCTGTCCATCACCAACTTCTGGAGTTCACTCAAACTCACGTCCATCGAGTCGGTGATGCCATCCAGCCATCTCATCCTCTGTCATCCCCTTCTCCTGCCCCCAATCCCAGTTCCCTACTAATACTGCTTAGCATACTAGAAAAGGTGAAATGTGATCTCTTCAATAAAGGATCTTACTATTGAGCGGGAAGATAGAATCAAATGAATAATTGGAATCTTCGCAAACCAGTTTGCCAAGGGGATTCCTGGAAAACACGGGGGAAACTTTTAGAGTAGCTGACAGTTCAGCAAGGTGTAGACAGGTGAAGAAAGTACTATAAGCAAGTGGATAGGAATGGATATCCCAGTCAGTTGGAATGGGAAGTTAGCTTTTGGAGTCCAAGTTGCAGGTCATTTGCCATTGTCGTTCCGTCACCCAGTCATGTCCAACTCTTTGCGACCCCATGGACTGCAGCACGCCAGGCCTCCCTGTCCTCACCATCTCCAGAAGTTTGCCCAAGTTCACGTCCATTGCATTGGTGTTGCCATGCAGCCACCTCATCCTCTGATGCCCTCTTCTCCTTCTGTCCTCAATCTTGCCCAGCATTAGGGTCTTTTCCAGTGAGTTGGCTGTTCGCAACAGATGACCAAAATACTGGAGTTTCATCCGGTTTTAGATGAGTTTCAGCATCAGTCCTTCCAATGAGTATTCAGGGTTGATTTCCCTTACGATTGACTGGTTCGATCTCCTTGCTATCCCCACTTTCAGGAGTCTTGCACAGTTCGAAGGCATCAATGCTTTGGCGTCCTGCCTTCTTTACAGTCCAGCTCTCACAGCCGTACATGACCACTGGAAAGACCGTAGCCTTAACTACACGGACCTTTGTCGCTTTTCAACACACTGTCTAGGTTTGTCATAGCTTTCCTGCCAAGAAGCATTCGTCTTCTGATTTCATGGTTACAGTCACCACCCACAGTGATTTCAGAGCCCAAGAAGAGGAAGTCTGTCAGTACTTCCACCTTTACCCCTTCTATTTGCCATGAAGTTATGGGGCCAGATGCGATGATCTTAGTTTTTTTAATATTTAGTTTTAAGCTGGCTCTCTCCTCTCCTTTCCTCCTCATTTGCTATACCAGTAGCTTAAATTAGAAAGCTGAGTGGTGGAAGAGGAGGCTGCAAGCGTCTGGTTATCAGTTTTCTTGTCACATGTGGTCCCTTAACCTGTAGATAATGAGAGTAGGGGTCCCTGAAGTGGTTAATTTTGCACTTTGCATTTTGTAGGAAACAATCCAGTGTCAGTGTGAAGGCTGAATTGGAGAGAGGTAAAATGTGGGACTTGAATCCCAGGTAGACAGTCTTAAGTAGTGTGTCCTAAGTCCAAATAACTGAGCCAGCCCAAAACTCAAATTCCTTAAGGGGTCAGACAGATGAGAGGAATACAGAAGTATCAGCATGTAAGGCTTAAGGAAGGGCAGGTTCTGCTGCAGAAGGAAATGCACTGTGTTCCTCCCACCACCCACCCCCGCCCCAGGGAATCCACAGTGTGCTGTCCAAATGCCCTTCGCATAGTAATTTCTGATCAAAACCAAGGTGGTTACAGTGATGACAGAGAGAAAGTATTTGGAAAGTAGAGTTTCTGTCTTGAGAGACAATAAGAGACCAACTAAGGACTAAAGGGTATGGGAAGAATCACATGCTTTTGGTGAAAAGTGAGGACATGTTGGTTTAGTGATGCTTGCAGAATCTCCAAGTAGAGACAGCTAGTTTACAGTTGTCAGAACTGCGCCAAGGAATGAAGTTTTGGGAAGTGGAATGAAGATTCTCCAAGGAAAAAAGTTCCTGTGAGAGAGGAGAACGAGGGCTGAGGATGGAACCCCAAGGAATTGTGAACTTTAAACAATGAGCAGTGAGAGGAACAGCAGAGTACTCTTCATGGTCAAAGAGGCTGGTGGCTTGGCTATGCTAGAGACAAGGAATCAGTGCTTCATTGAAGAAATCATTCAGTTGTGTCACTTGCCACGGAGAGGTACACAAGCAAAGAATGCCAAGAGTCCTTCAGATTTGGTACCAAGCAGCCACTGACTAATTTGTGGGGCCAGAACCCAGAAAACTCTGGATTGTGGAGTGACTGGGAGGTGAGGGAGCACAGACAGTGATTCCTTTTGGAAGAATTTTTCTTCTTCTGCCATTTGCTAAAAACACTTTCTCAAAGCTTAAGTTCCTGACTGAACGATCTAATTATAGGCTGCCTATGTGAGCATAGTTATATGCTGGATCAATTAATTTTATTAATGTAAATTTGCTGGCATAAGTCTTAGGAATATAAAGATATGTGATTATTTTCAAACTGAAAAGCTGCTAAAACAAAGATAATTTAAAAAATGAGTTTGTTTTTTAACAATTAATTTTATTTTATTTTTTTTAAATTTTATTTTATTTTTAAACTTTACATAATTGTATTAGTTTTGCCAAATATCAAAATGAATCCGCCACAGGTATACATGTGTTCCCCATCCTGAACCCTCCTCCCTCCTCCCTCCCCATTCCATCCCTCTGAGTTTTTATATTTATAGGCTTATTCATCTTTCATTAACATTACAGTAATCTGTTTTATGAGACTCCAAGGAAATATTTTCTCCAGGTTTCTGAGTAAAGAACAAAACTCTGCATTTATTTTCTTGACTTAATTTTAGTACTTAAAAAATGGGCTTAAACACTGAAGTGCTTTTATAGTTTTACCGCAGACTTTTTTTTTTCTATTAACTTAAAGGTTATTCATAGGCTTTGCAATGCTGCCCTCTACTGATCACTTCCCAAAATGCATTAATTAACATAAAGAGTCTTCCATCTCTGACTCTCGCTGGTCCTTTGCCTCAGCTCTGGTTGTTTCCTATCTTTTCTCTTGCCTCAGTTGAGGGGGGGGTGTGTGTGTGTGTGTGTGTGTGTGTGTGTGTATTTCATAACCAGTTACACTTATTCTCATTTAATGGTGTTAGGGAAAGATTGGAGCTTTGGAGCCAAAAAATTTGGTTATGAATTCTTAACACTAGAGTTCTTTTGAGAAGTGAAGGAGATCTTTTTGTGGCACTCGATACAGCACAGGGTAAGCATTGAGCATGTGGCCATTCTCTGTCCACTTTCTTCTCTCCATCCTCACTGATTAGGCTAGGGAGTCAAAATTCTTTTTTACCACCTCTGATTTCTCCTGGTACAAAGCATCTCATTATATTAAAACTGCCTATTTGGTTGTCCATGCTCTGTAACGTCCAGAGGCCAGGAATCATGTTTGGCTTGTGCATGTTTGTATCTTTTGAATTTAGCACAAAGTTCAGTACATACAAGATCCTCATTTAGTTAACATATTTGTTGTATGGCTGTGTGAACAAATGATTGAATAACTGGCTTAGTTCAGTTTAGTCGCTCAGTCGTGTCTGACTCTTTGCAACCCCATGGACGGCAGCCCGCCAGGCCTCCCTGTCCACCAACTCTTGGAGTCTACCCAAACTCATGTCCATTGAGTTGGTGATGCCATCCAACCATCTCATCCTCTGTCATTCCCTTCTGCTCCCGCTTTCAATCTTTCCCAGCATCAGGGTCTTTTCCAGTGAGTCAGTTCTTCACATCAGGTGGCCAAATATGGGAGTTTCAGCTTCAACATCAGTCCTTCCAGTGAATATTCAGGACTGATTTCCTTTAAGATGGATGGTTAGATCTCCTTGCAGTCCAAGAGACTCTCAAGAGTCTTCTCCAACACCACAGTTCAAAATCTTCAATTCTTTGGTGCTCAGCTTTCTTTATAGTCCAACTCTCACATCCATACACGACCACTGGAAAAACCATAGCCTTGACTAGATGGACCTTTGTTGGAAAAGTAATGTCTCTGCTTTTTAATATGCTGTCTATGTTGGTCATAACTTTCCTTCCAAGGAGTAAGTGTCTTTTAATTTCGTGGCTGCAGTCACGATCTGCAATGATTTTGGAGTCTCCCAAATTAAAGTCTGTCACTGTTTCCACTGTTTCCCCGTCTGTTTGCCATGAAGTGATGGGACTAGATGCCATGATCCTAGTTTTCTGAATGATGAGCTTTAAGCCAACTTTTTCACTTTCCTGTTTCACTTTCATCAAGAGCCTCTTTGATTCCTCTTCACTTTCTGCCATAAGGGTGGTGTCATCTGCATATCTGAGGTTATTGATATTTCTCTCAGCAATCTTGATTCCAGCTTGTGCTTCATCCAGCCCAGCATTTGTCATGATGTACTCTGCATATAAGTTAAATAAGCAGGGTGACAGTATACAGCTTTGACGTATTCCTTTTCCTATTTGGAACCAGTCTGTTGTTCCATGTCCAGATCTAACTGTTGCTTCCTGAGCTGCATACAGATTTCTTAGAAGGCAGGTCAGGTGGTCTGGTATTCCCATCTCTTTCAGAATTTCCCACAGTTTATTGTGATCCATACAGTCAAAGGCTGTGGTGTAATCAATAAAGCAGAGGTAGATGTTTTTCTGGAATTCTCTTGCTTTTTCCATGATCCAGAAGATGTTGGCAATTTGATCTGTGGTTCCTCTGCCTTTTCTAAAACCAGCTTGAACATTTGGAAGTTCATGGTTCATGTACTGTTGAAGCCTGGCTTGGAGAATTTTGAGCATTACTTTACTAGCGTGTGAGATGAGTGCAATTGTGTGGTAGTTTGAGCATTCTTTGGCGTTGCCTTTCTTTGGGGTTGGAATGAAAACTGACCTTTTCCAGTCCCGTGCCCACTGCTGAGTTTTCCAAATTTGCTGGCATATTGAGTGCAGCACTTTCACAGCATCATCTTTTAGAATTTGAAATAGCTCAACTGGAATGTCATCACCCCCACTAGGTTTGTGCATAGTGATGCTTCCTAAGGCCCACTTGACTTCATACTCCAGGATGTCTGGCTCTAGGTGAGTGATCACACCATCGTGTTTATCTGGGTTGTGAAGGTCTTTTTTGTATAGTTCTTCTGTGTATTCTTGCCACCTCTTCTTAATATCTTCTGCTTCTGTTAGGTCCATACTATTTCTGTCCTTTATTGAGCCCATCTTTACATGAAATGTTCCCTTGGTATCTCTAAGTTTCTTGAAAAGATCTCTAGTCTTTTCCATTCTGTTGTTTTCCTTTATTTCTTTACACTGATTACTGAGGAAGGCTTTCTTATCTCTCCTTGCTGTTCTTTGGAACTCTGCATTCAAATGGGTATATCTTTCCTTTTCTCCTTTGTTTTTCGCTTCTCTTCTTTTCACAGCTATTTGTAAGGCCTCCTCAGACAGCCAGTTTGTGTTTGCATTTCTTTTTCCTGGGAGTGGTCTTAATCCTTGTCTCCTGTACAATGTCACAAACCTCCATCAATAGTTCAGCAGGCACTCTATCAGATCTAGTCCCTTGAATCTATTTGTCACTTCCACTGTATAATCATATGGGGTTTGATTTACGTCATACCTGAATGGTCTGGTGGTTTTCCCTACTTTCTTCAATTTAAGTCTGAATTTGGCAATAAGGAGTTCATGATCTGAGCCACAGTCAGATCCCAGTCTTGTTTTGCTGACTGTATAGAGCTTCTCCATCTTTGGCTGCAAAGAATATAGTCAGTCTGATTTCGGTATTGACCATCTGATGATGTCCGTTTGTACAGCCTTCTCTTGTGTTGTTGGAAGAGGGTGTTTGCTATGTCCAATGCGTTCTCTTGGCAAAAGTCTGTTAGCCTTTGCCCTGCTTCATTCTGTACTCCAAGGCCAAATTTGCCTGTTACTCCAGGTGTTTCTTGACTTCCTACTTTTGCATTCCAGTCCCCTATAATGAAAAGGACATCTTTTTTTTGGTGTTACTTCTAGAATGTCTTGTAGGCTTTCATAGAACCGTTCAACTTCAGCTTCTTCAGCATTACTGGTTGGGGCATAAACTTGGATTACCGTGATATTGAATGGTTTGCCTTGGAAACGAACAGAGATCATTCTGTCATTTTTGAGATTGCATCCAAGTACTGCATTTTGGACTCTTTTGTTGACTATGATGGCTACTCCATTTCTTCTGAGGGATTCTTTCCCACAGTAGTAGACATAATGGTCACCTGAATTAAATTCCCCATTCCAGTCCATTTTAGTTTGCTGATTCCTAAAATGTTGACATTCACTCTTGTCATCTCCTGTTTGACCACTTCCACTTTGCCTTGATTCATGGACCTAACATTCCAAGTTCCTATGCAATATTGCTCTTTACAACATCAGACTTTACTTCTGTCAGCAGTCACATCCACAACTGGGTTTTTTTTTTTTTTTTTTTGCTTTGGCTTCATGTCTTCATTCTGGAGTTATTTCTCCACTGATCTCTGCATATTGGGCACCTACTGACCTGAGGAGTTCATCTTTCAGAGATCCATCTTCCAGGGGATCTTCCCAACCCAGGGATCGAACCCAGGTCTCCCCTACTGCAGGCAGATTCTTTACCAATTGAGCCACAAGGGAAGCCCAAGAATGCTGGTGTGGGTGTCCCATCCCTTCTCCAGTGGATCTACCTGACCCAGGAATCGAACCGGTGTCTCCTGCATTGCAGGCAGATTCTTTACCATCTGAGCTGTCAGGGAAACCTAAATAACTGGTTACCACTTCTTAACTGGAATCTTGGAGTGTGTTACAGAATTTTTTTGGTATTATGCAGGATGCAAATGAATGCTCTTGATACATGGTATAATTAGATTTTACCCCTGGCCTTTCATAGAGGTATTTATTTGCTATTTTGTTCAATGTCTTCTGTAGTTGTTAGTTTTTTCAGGTTTTTGACAGTAAAGATAATTTATATTTTCCATGAAAATTGTCAACTTCACCTAATTACAACTATTAGCAAACAGTTTTACATAAAATTTCCTTATAACATTTGATTTCTTCTGTATCTGATTAAAATCCTTTTATCATTGCCAATTTTATGTCTTGTATTTTCATTAAAAAATAATTAGATGGAGGTATGTGTATTTTATTGATATTTTTGAAGTACTGGGATTATCTTGAATTCTTTTGTTTTTCTACTCTCTGATTGCAAAATTAGGGCTCCCCAGGTAGCTCAGTGGTAAAGAATTGTCTGCCAAGTAGGAGACGTGAATTCAATCCCTGGGTCCGCAAGATCCCCTGGAGAAAGAAATGGCTACCCACTCTAGTATTCTTGCCTGGGAAATTCCATGGACAAAGGAAACTGCTGGGCTACAGTCCACAGGTTCACAAAGGGTTGGACACAATTTAGCGACTAAACAATAACAATGGAAAAAACATAATTTTACCTATATTGCCTCTTCTAGGCTTTTCTAATAATTTAATGTGCCCACTTATTTGTATTCTTTTTTGTTAAAGGTTTTATTACTCTAAATTTGCCTCTGATGCCCATATCTAAGCCCCATATTGTTTGATGTATCCTATTTTTGTCATTTCAAAGTGCTTAGTAAATACAACTGATTTTCTTCTTGGCCTAAGAGTTGCTTAAGGAGGATATTTTTCAATTGTGAAGTGTGTGTGTGTATGTATATATTAACAGTTGTTAATTTATAGTTTTTCTATAATGTAAGCAGAGAAAAAGGCCCATATAATTTCTATTTTTTTTGTGTGTGTGATACATACAAGATCAATATTTAAAATGTTCTCCAAGCACTGAGAAAAAAGATGAGTCCCCTGTAGGGTGTATAGTTCTCTATGTTTGTTTATTTATTCACTTTATTTTAGCATTTTGACTACTTCAACCATCATAACTTATTAGTATTAAAGTTTTATATTATTGTTGTGTGTTTGTTGTTTTCCTCACTTTTTAAAACATGTTTCACTACTATGTTATGTGGTGCTTAAAGTTTGTCATTGATATTTTCATAATGGATTTTCCTTTTCATCAATTAAAATAATCTTTTCAATAAATGTTGCTGGTCACTTTGATACTCAAATGGGAAGAAAATGAAACCCGATCTCTGCTTACCACATGTACATTTGATTTACGATCTAAACGTGAAAAGTAAAATAATGAAGCCTCTGTAGGAAAATATAAGAGAGTATCTGTTTTATCTTAAAGTGGGAAAATATTTCTTAAACAATACAGAACTTTGTAACATAAAAGGGAAGTGATAATATGCTCCATCATTGACAGGTTAAGAACTCTTGTCATCAAAAGATATCAGTAAAAGAGAAAAAGCAAAGCAAAGAAAGAGAGCACATGTTCCAGACAAAGGCCGTTTATAAAGGTTCTTGTGAATCAATAATGAAAAAAACATAACCCAGTAGGAAAGGGGGGATGAGAATTGAACAGGCAGTTTAGAAAAGAGGATAATTCAGGTGGTTAATAAATATGTGAAAAATTGTTCAACTTATTCACCAGGGAAATGCTGATTAAAAGCTTGATGAGATACTACCACAGCACTCACTAGAGTGGCTAGAATTTAAAAGATTGACACTGTCAGGTGTCAGCAGAATGTGAATGGCAGTGAAACTCCACTGCTGCCAAAAAGCCACTTAGAAAGTTCTGCCAGCATCTGCTAAAGCTCCGTGTACACAGATGCCTATATATCCCAGCAGTTTCATAAGAATTGATGCAGATAACCAATAAAAGCAACTACAGTCATTTTCAAAGCAGCGTTGTTTGTGTAAGTTAAAACCTCAAAACAGAAATGCCCATTAGCAGTAAAATGAGTGAGTAAATTGTGTATTCTAATCCAACACTACACAGCAAAGAGTAGCGTGATGAAAATGCACAAATGACAGCTCCAAGCATGGATATATTTCACAAATAATACTTGTCCATTAAAAGTTATCAGATATAAAAGAGTACATATTGTTCCATGTATATAAAATTGAACAGGCAAGACTAATCTGGGATTTAGACCTCTGGATAGTGGTTAGTTTGGGGAGGAGGACCAGATAATGATTAGAAAGTGGTATTCAGGAGATGTCTGGGTACCACTGGACATCGTGGAGTATGAAGTCATGTGGGCCTTAGGAAGCATTACTACGACGAGAGCTAATGGAGGTGATTAAATTACAGCTGAGCTATTTCAAATTCTAAAAGATGATGCTGTTAAAGTGCTGAACTCCATATGCCAGCAAATTTGGAAAACTCAGCAGTGGCCACAGGCTGGAAAAGGTCAGTTTTCATTCCAATCCCAAAGAAGGGCAATGCCAAAGAATGTTCAGACTACCACACAGTTTCGCTCATGTCACATGCTAGCAAAGTAATGTTCAAAATCCTTCAAGCTATGTTTCAACAGTACCTGAACTGAGAACTTCCAGACGTACAAGCTGGATTTAGAAAAGGCAGAGGAACTAGAGATCAAATTGCCAACATCCACTGGATCGTAGAAAAAGCAAGGGAATTCCAGAAAAACATCTGCTTCTGCTTCATTGACTACCATAAAGCCTTTCTGTGGATCACAACAAACTATGGAAAATTCTTAGAGAGATAGGAATACCACATCGCGTTACCTGTCTCCTGAGAAACCTGTATGCAGGTCAAGAAGCAATAGTAGAAGTAGACATGGAACAATGGAATGGTTCCAAATTGGGAAAAAAGTACATCAAGGCTGTATATTGTCACCTTGTTTATTTAACTTAGATGCAGAGTACATCATGTGAAATGGTGGGCTTGGTGAAGCTCAAGCTGGAATCATGATTGCTGGGAGAAATATCAATAACCTCATATATGCAGATGACACCACCCTAATGGCAGAAAGTGAAGAAGAACTAAAGAGCCTCTTGATGAAGGTGAAAGAGGAGCATGAAAAAACTGACTTAAAACTCAACATTCCAAAAATGAAGATCATGGCATCCGGTCCCATCACTTCATGGCAAATACATGGGGTAACAATGGAAGTGACGGACTTTATTTTCTTGGGCTCCAAAATCACTGCAGATGGTGACTACAGCCATGAAATTAAAAGATGCTTGGAAAAAAAAGCAATGACAGACCTAGACAGTGTTTTAAAGAGGAGAGATGTCATTTGCTGACAATGGTCCATCTAGTCAAAGCTATGGTTTTTCTAGTGGTTATTGTATAGATGTGAGAGTTGGACCATAAAGAAGGTTGAGCGCAAAAGCATTGATGCTGTCAAACTGTGGTATATTGGATAAGACTCTTGAAAGTCCCTTAGACAAGGAGATCAAACCAGTCAATCCTAAAGGAAATCAGTCCTGAATATTCACTGGAAGGACTGATGCTGAAGCTGAAGCTCCAACACTTTGGCCACCTGATGCAAAGAGCCAACTAATTGGAAAAACCTTGATGCTGGGAAAGATCGAGGGCAGAAGGAGTAACAAGGATGAGATGGCATCACCAACCCAATGGACATGAGTTTGAGCAAACTGTAGGAGTTAGTGAAGGACATGGAAGCCTGGCGTGCTGCAGTCCATAGGGTCACAAAGATTTCGACACGACTAAGCGACTGAAAAACAACAATTCAATACACGTCTATGTGTTAGTGATGTTCTATTTGTTGACATGGGTGATGGTTACAATTTAGGATAATTCAGTGAGTTGTATAATTTATTATTTGTGAGCTTTTTTTTTGCATGTATATTGTGCTCTGATTAAAAAAGTATACAAAAGTATATAAATGACAAGAAACAAAAATATTGCTATAGTGTAAGGATACTATTAATATTACAATAATAGTAGAAATTCAGTATGACTTAACCACAAGTTTGTCAGCTGTTCTGCTGAAGGTGTCCATAAATAATGTCTCTGCCAGTTATGTACAGGCTTCCCTGATAGCTCAGTTGATAAAAGAATCCGCCTAAAATGTATGGTCTCAACCAGCTTCTCGTGTCTTGCTCTGTATTTGTATTTCAGGGTGCATTCCAAACAGAATAAAGCTTCTCCCCACCGCCCAAATTCTTTTCTGGCCTTGGTTTTGTTTTCTTTTGGCAGCTATGTCTTTGCCCTACTTTTTAAAAATTATTTTCCTCTTTTGAATTTTTACTTATTTTGAGTCATTGACTTTTACAAAGGAATTTTAATTTATTTTCACTCATAATCATAAATGTTGTCTATATTTTTTATGCTTTATTGCTATTGTTATGCACTCTGTGTGTGTAGGTAATTAAACTTTATTCATTCATAATCATAATTGTTGTTTTCTTATTTTTATGCTTCTTGATATTGTTGCACTCTTTGGGGCTTCCCTGGTGGCTCAGTGGTAAAGAATCCACTTGCCAATGCAGGAGACAATGAGGATTCGATCCCTGGGTCAGGAAGATCCTCTGGAGGAGGAAATGGTAACTTACTCCAGCATTCTAGCCTGGGAAGTCCCATGGACAGAGGACCCTGGTGGGTGTCTGTGGGGTTGCAAAAGAGTCAGACATGACTTAGAGACTAAATGGCAACAGTAATGCATTCCGTGTATGTGTGAAGGCAATAAAACTTTATTTTTAATTGAAACTTTAAGTTTCTCTGAATATTTGTACCTATGTTTTTCTAATTACCTGTATCAAAAATAAATTAATTTTTTACAATTCCATTAGTTTAAGATGAAACCATTTCATTTTCCTTGTCCTTTTTTTCCCCTCACTCTTACCTTTTATTTATGTAGTTTTTGATTCAGATAAAATTTTTTTTGGATTATGTTTTGTATTTCGTTTAATTTCAGGAGTTAATTATGAGAATTAATACTATGTTTTATAACTACATTTATAATCATTAATTTATTTACCCCCAAATTTATTATATACCTGCTAAAGCTCCACACACTGTTTTAGGCAAATAAGAATATAAATGAAAAAGATAGATGGGGCTCTTGATCTCATCAAGCTTTATATTATTTGGGTTAGATGGTCAATAAATAGATACATAAGATATGATACTTTTATATCTTGAAGGGCTTCCTTGGTGGCTTAGACGGTAAAGTATATGTCTGCAATGTGGGAGATATGGGTTTAATCCCTAGGTCAGAAGATCCCCCAGAGAAGGGATTAGCTACCCACTCCAGTGCTCTTGCTTGGAAAATCCCATGGATGGAGGAATGGGGTCGTTAGGAGTTGGACACGACTGAGCGACTTCATTTTCACTTTTCACTTTCACACATTAAAGAAGGAAATGGTAACCCACTCCAGTATTCTTGCCTGGAGAATCCCAGGGATGGGGGAGCCTGGTGGGCTGCTGTCTCTGGGGTCTCACAGAGTTGGACACGACTGAAGCGACTTAGCAGCAGCAGCAGCAGCAGCAGCCAATATTCTTGCCTGGAGAATTCCACGAATTGGAGGAGCTTGGGATCCTACAGTCCATGGGATCACAAACAGTTGGGCATGACTGTGCAGCTAACACTTAGGACAGGAATCAACAGGGTGAAATGATAAGGACTGCAGTTGGGATTGAGGCTCTGTCTTAGGTTGGTCGGAGAGGCTTTTTTGAAGCAGTGACATTTAAGCTGAGACTTGAAGGAGCAGGAAGAGACCGAGTGGGTGATGAGCAGTCAGGCTGAGTGGCCCGTGCCCTGTGAGGCACAGAGTTTTATCTTTTGAAGGACGTTTATTAGCATTACTTAACTACTTCTGTCAGTCATGGTAGTAGGTGTTTAAGATGTAGTCATGAATGAGTGAAGTTTATGCCTTTAAAGAAGTTGTATTTTACCTAGAACAAATCAAAAATAATTTCAGACTGTGATAAGTGCTATGAAGATGAAAAATTGGAAAGATGCTGAATGAGGAGAGGGGACCACTTTAAGTGATGAGGGAAGTTTTTCTGAGGAGGTGATACTGACAGAAAGGTTCAGCCATATGAAAACCGAGGGGAAGGGCATCTAGAGCAGGATTTCAGTTGGATTGGAGAAAAGTTATTGAGAAAAGAAGACAGCTGGTGTTGAACTGGTAAGGATCTTGGACTTCTTCTAAGTTCAGTGGGAAACTATAGGTTCAGTTTTTATAACAAGAAGACTGTCAACTATAGGGCATCAAACAAGACAGAAGCATCTCTTGCAGCAGCTCAGTATGGAGTTGATAACTGACTCTGTTCCACAAGGTTGTGTAAGGACCCTGGTTCCTTCTGTCTTGGTCTTTAACCATCTGACAAGGTGTTACCCCTGTGTATGTGGTTCAAGCTGCCTTACCATCTACATATCTACGTCTCTAATTTTGCAAAGAGAAAATGAAGGACTGGTGACTTCTTTTTTAAGCTTCCACTTAAATTATTAGTCATCATTTAGTCACATGTGCACTCTTAGCATTGGAGGTTTAGAAGCATAATCCCTAGCTCATTAGCCTTGTGGCCTCATAAAACTTGTGTGTGTATGTGTGGGTTATTGATAAAAATAAGAAATGGAGAATAGGTATTGGGGGACAAATAGTAATATCACAAAGCCACCCAAGTGCTTTCAAAAAGGGTTGGACTTTCATTTAAAAAATTACCCTCATCCCTGTGTATATATTGTTGGGGGCGGGGGGGCGAAAAAAATGAAAATGGGGGCCACTTAGTCCCGGTGAGTGGTTTATGGTGACCTGGGCCAGGTGGGAGGCAATGAAAGTGGAGAGAAGTAGATGGATTTGAGTGTATTTTAGGTGTAGCACAACTTCTTGATGAAGGCTTAATTTCAGGGGACATGTGGGTCCAAGATAATAAATTTGGGAGCCACTCATATTGCTGGATTTAAAACCATGGGACTGAATGAAATACTTTTGAGTGAGTGCATGGGTAGAGAAAGGGTGCTTAGGACTGAGATTTGGGGAACTTTTTAAACATATAAAGGTGGCAGCAAGAGCCAGCAAAAGATACTGTGATGAACAATGTAATGGAAAAGAATATATGTATGTGTAACTGAATCACTTTGCTGTACAGTAGAAATTAAACACAACATTGTAAATCAATTATCCTTCAATAAAATTTTAGAAAAATTTAAAAAAGACCCTGAGAAGGAGTGACTTGTGAGATAAGCTAGAATAATAAGAGGCCATAGGAAAGTACATGTTTCAAGAAGAGTAGTTATGTCTGTTAAATGCTTCTTAAAAAATTGGGTGAGATGGGATCCAAAAGGTGGTTATTGTGTATGATGATATGTATTGTCGTTGAACTTGACAAATTCCCAATTTGGGGAAGTTTGACAAGAGTCATTTCAGTGGATTAATAGGGTCAGAAGCCAGACTGTAGAAGGCTGAGACAGTGAAAGAGTGACACAGTGAAAGTATAAATTGGTCCAGACACTCAGGAAAGCGATTTGGCACTAAATCTGTGAGTACTGTATGACTTTGTGCTTCCACTCCCAGGTACATCATGATAGTCTTGCACTTGTGTACCTAGAAGACATGCCATGCTTAAGATTGTTCATTAGTGGTATTGTTCATACGAGCCTCACACTAGAAATAACCCTAATGTCTGTCAACAGAAGAATGGATAAATAAACCACTATATATTTATACATAAAATGGACTGCTTTTCCAGAGCAAAAGTTGGTGGACTATAGCCATGTGCATTAGCATGATGAAACCGCAAAACATAATATTGATCAAAACAAGCAGTTCACACAAGAATACACACTATTTGATTCTATTACATAAATTTCAAAGATAGAAAACTTTGATATTTCTTATATGGATACGTGAATATTGTCAAAACGTCAAAGGAAAAAAACAACACAAAATTTAGAAAAGAGGCAAGTAGGGAGCTTCAGATATGTTGGTGATGGTTTATTTCTTAAGCTGGATGGTGGACACTTGAATAGTCACTGTAAAAAGTGCTGTTCTTTAAAGGTTTTTATTAATGTATTATCTTGTGTATGCTCTGCTTTAAATTTTTATTAAAAAACCTCCGAACACTGGAAGAATGAATGTGAAGTAAAGATGTGGTGAAAGTGAATATGGACATTTAGAGAAATTTTGCTATGATGCATGTCTGAGAAAGAATAAAAATATCCATTACTGATCTTGATAAGAAAATTAAGGGGGGGCAAAGGCTAGGAAACAGTTAATCAGAGATGGAAGTTTGGAGATTATATTTTGAAAATAGTGCATATTGTAGGAATGGATGAGTAAGGTGAAGTAGAGGCGAGGATTGTTAGAGGTGGGAAGGCAGAGGAACCAAAGGCCAAGTGCATGTTGATGTTCATGGGAACGATGACAGGAGTAAAACAGAAAGAGGACAGGACCTCGGAGGGTGGTCTGCAGTGACTGGAGGGTGGAGGAGGGCTCCAGTGAAGAAGAGTGATCCTCGGGGGTTGGAAGAGGAAGGCGCAGACGTGGTTTAGGTGTTGGAGTGGTGAGCCTTTACTGTGCCTCTCAGCCCTGAGGACATGTGCTTAGAGTTTAAAAAACAAAGAGCCCTCTATCTGAAATGAATCGACATTCTTAGAGGAGAGCTAAATTTCAGTGAAATCCAGAAAATGAGGAAACATCCAGAGACTAGACTGAGGATATACTTGAGATTTCTGATCTCAGAGTAGTTCCAGAAGGCATTGCACAGTGGGGACATTTTGAGACCTGGGTTGGAGTCTTGGGGGAACTCTAATCACCTATGTCCTCCTCAGAAGAAGAATCTGAATATTTTTCTCTAGATAAATGGTTTCAGTGCCTACTACCAGTCCATTTATGCCATGGTGTTTTTCCTCTTGGATTATTCTGTCTTATTTACAGACAGGCTTTCCACTTCTTTTAGTGTTTTCGAATGTGCATAGTAGTTGTATACCTGGTGAGCCTTTTTATATCTTGGCCAGGTAATGAAGTCACTGGGAAAAGTCTTTGTCTCTGGTAAGTCAGTAGCCCTTATTTCACTGATTCTAATATTTGAATTGGCTGGCAGATTTTTAAATAGTCAAGACTTGCATTCTTACTTAGCTAACTGGTATCTTAATAATAATCAGATAACCACGATGGTGTGATCACTCACCTAGAACCAGATCTCCTGAAATGTGAAGTCAAGTGGTCCTTGGAAGCATTGCTATGCACAAAGCTAGTGGAGGTGATGGAATTCCAGCTGAGCTATTTCAAATCCTAAAAGATGATGCTATGAAAGTCCTGCACTCAATATGCCAGCAAATTTGGAAAACTCAGCAGTGGCCACAGGACTGGAAAAGGTCAGTTTTCATTCCAATCCCAAAGAAAGACAATGCCAAAGAATGTTCATACTACTTCACAATTGCACTCATCTCACATGCTAGCAAAGCAATGCTCAAAATTCTCCAAGCCAGGCTTCAACAGTACATGAACTATAAACTTCTGGATATTCAAGATGGATTTAGAAAAGGCAGAGGAACCAGAGATCAAATTGCCACATCAACTGGATCATCGAAAAAGCAAGAGAATTCCACAAAAACATCTACTTCTGCTTTACTGACTAAGCCAAAGCCTTATACTGTGTGGATCACCACAAACTGTGGAAAATTCTTAAAGAGATGAGACTACCAGACCACCTGACCTGCCTCCTGAGAAATCTGTTTGCAGGTCAATAAGCAATAGTTGGAACTGGTCATGGAACAACAGACTGGTTCCAAATAGGGAGAGAAGTATGTCAAGGCTGTATATTGTCACCCTGCTTATTTAACTTATATGCAGAGTACATCATGAGAAATGCTGGACTGGATGAAGGACAAGCTGGAATCAAGATTGCTGGGAGAAATATCAATAACCTCAGATATGCAGATGACACCACCCTTATGGCAGAAAGTGAAGAAGAACTAAAGAGCCTCTTGATGAAAATGAAAGAGGAGAGTGAAAAAGTTGGCTTAAAACTCAGCATTCAGAAGACTAAAATCATGGCATCTGGTCCCATCACTTCATGGAAAATAGGTGAAGAAACAGTGGAAACACTGATAGACTTTAATTTGGGGGGGTTCCAAAATCACTGCAGATGGTGACTGCAACCATGAAGTTAAAAGACACTTACTCCTTGGAAGAAAAGTTATGACAAAGCTAGACAGCATATTCAAAAGCCGAGATATTACTTTGCCAGCAAGTCTGTGTAGTCAAGGCTATGGTTTTTCCAGTAGTCATGTGTATGGATGTGAGAGTTGGACTATAAACAAGGCTGAGCACTGAAGAATTGATGCTTTTGAACTGTGGTGTTGGAGAAGACTCTTGAGAGTCCCTTGAACTGCATGGATATCCAACCAGTCCATCCTAAAGGAAATCAGTCCTGAATGTTTATTGGAAGGACTGAAGCTGAAACTCCAGTACTTTGGCCACCTGATGCAAAGAACTGACTCATTGGAAATGACCCTGATGCTGGGAAAGATTGAGGGCAGGAGGAGAAGGGGACGACAGAGGATGAGATGGTTGGATGGCATCACCAACTTGATACACATGAGTTTGATTAAGCTCTGGGAGTTGGTGATGGACAGGGAGGCCTGGCGTGCTGCAGTCCATGGACAATAGACTGTCCGACTCTTGTGATCCCATGGACTGCAGCACGCCAGGCCTCTTTGTTCTTTGCCATCTCTCGGAGCTTTCTCAAACTCTTGTCCACTGAGTCGGTGATGTCATCCAGCCATCTCGTCCTCTGTTGTTCTCTTCTTGCCTTCAATCTTTCCCAGCATCAGGGTTTTTTCTAATGAGTTGCTCTTTGAAGCCGGTAGCCAAAGTATTGGAGCTTCAACTTCATCATCAGTCCTTCCAAGGAGTACTCAGTGTTGATATTCTTTAGGATGGACTGGTTGGATCTCCTTGCAGTCCAAGGGTCTCTCAAGAGTCTTCTCTAGCACCACAGTTCAAAAGCATCAGTTCTTGGGCACTCAGCTTTCTTTATGGTCCAACTCTCACATCCGTACATGACTAGTGAAAAAACCATAGCTTTGACTATACAGACCTTTGTTGGCAAAGTACTGTCTCTGCTTTTTAATACGCTCTCTAGATTTGTCATAGCTTTTGTTCCAAGGAGCAAGTATCTTTTAATTTCATGGCTGCAATCACCATCTACTGTGACTTTGGAGCCCAAGAAAATAAAGTCTTGTCACTGTTTCCATTGTTACGTTCTCTATTTGCCCTGAAGTGATGGGGTTGGATGCCATGATCTTAGATTTTTGAATGTTGAGCTTTAAGCCAGCTTTTTCACTTTCCTCTTTCACCTTCATCAAGAGGCTCTTCCGTTCCTCTTCGCTTTTTGCCTTTAGGGTGGTGACATCTGTATATCTGATTATTGGCATTTCTCCCAGCAATCTTGATTCCAGCTTGTCCTTCATCCAGAGTGGCATTTCGTATGACACACTCTGCATATAATTAAATAAGCAGGGTGACAATATACAGCCTTGACAGACTCCTTTCCTAATTTGGAACCAGTCTGTTGCTCCCTGTCCAGTTCTAACTGTTGCTTCTTGACCTGCATATAGATTTCTCAGGAGGCAGGTCAGGTGGTCTGATATTCCCATCTCTTTCAGAATTGTCCACAGTTTGTTGTGATCCACACAGTCAAAGGCTTTGGCAGAGTCAATGAAGCAGAAGTAGATGTTTTTCAGGAATTCTCTTGCTTTTTCTATGATTTGGTGGATGTTGGCAATTTGGTCTCTGGTTCGGTTCCTCTGCCTTTTCTAAATCCAGCTTGAACATCTGGAAGTTCACAGTTCATGTACTGTTGAAGCCTGGCTTGGAGAATTTTGAGTATTACTTTGCTAATGTGTGAGATGAGTGCAATTGTACAGTAGTTTGAGCATTCTTTGGTATTGCCTTTCTTTGGGATTGGAATGAAAACTGACCTTTTCCAGTCCTGTGGCCACTGCTGAGTTTTCCAATATTGCTGGCATATTGAGTGCAGCACTTTCACAGCATCATCTTTTAGGATTTGAAATAGCTCCACTGGAATTCCATCACCTCCACTAGCTTTGTTTGTGAAGTTAAGGCCCATTTGACTTCACACTCCAGGATGTCTGGCTCTAGGTGAGTGACCACACCATTGTTATGTTATCTGGGTCATTAAGATCTTTTTTGTATAGTTCTTCTGTGGATTGTTGCCACCTCTTCTTAATATCTTCTGCTTCTGTTGAGTCCATACCATTTCTGCCTTTTATTCTGCCCATCTTTGCATGAAATGTTCCCTTGGTATCTCTAATGTTCTTGAAGTGGTCTCTAGTGTTTCCCATTCTATTGTTTTCCTCTTTTCCTCTGTATCTTTGCATTGATCTGTATGAGTCATCATTATGGAGGGTGAGGAATACTGGATGCTTTCAGCTAGTTTGTGACTTGGGCAAGCAGCATAATATCTTATGATTTTGGTTTATTTACCTATACAGTTCCAAGGTCTCTTTTAAAAATTCCGTGGCATTCTAATGTTTTTGTTTTTATTAACCTTTGTAATTCCTTGTTTCTCCAGTATTGTTTAGATTCAGGTATCTACTACAAGTTAAATCAAAGCCTCTGAAAATGTGAACATTTCATTTAGATTGTACCAGTTCACTTAAATTCATCTAAATTTTCATTTAAATTGTCACAACTTTGTATGTGATACTGCAGAGAAGTCCATTATTATGGGCTTTACAGTATGCATTTTGACCCCTAAGGAACACACTGCTGCTGCTGCTAAGTTGCTTCAGTCTAGGTCCTCTTAAACATAGTCAGTAATCAACTGGTCAGTGAATTCTGTGTTGTGAACTTACTAGATACCTGCGTCTGTTCCAGATCCTGTAAAATCATGAGATGTTAGTGAATTACTTGGGTGTTGCTTCTGCATGCCAGAAATCTTACAGAAATGTTCACTGCATAATAGTTTGAAGCCTCGTTAAATTTGTTCATTTTTGTGAAATGATAAAATAGCTAAATGGTATTTTAAAACATTTTTGTTTCAGATTAGAGATGAACACAAAGACAGTGATTTCAAAAATTTATTTACCCAAGATCCAGTTACAAACATGTATTATAACCCATAAATATGTGTATCTAAGTGCATGTAAGGGAAACAAAATTTTTATAAAACAGTGCTTTTTATTACTATATATTATGAACTGTAATATTTTAATTTTATTCTATCTTAGTTTGTGGAAAAGTTGGTTGCAATCTATCAACCTGAATTTACCCATAAATAGATCTTAATCCACACATTGAAAAATCTTACACTTAAATAGTATAAGAGGAAACATGATTAAACAGGCTGCTATTTTTTTCTGTTTTTTTTTTAGGTCTTTTCTATTATTTCTTTATTTGAACCAGCACTTATTTATCTGTCTTTAAAAATTATGATTTGTTAAATTTACTAAAAGTATAGAAATTTGATTCTCTCTCTCTTTGGAGTATAACCTTATGAACTTAATCAACTAATTTTTATGCAAGATTACTTTAAATATTAGGCTGCATTATTCTTGTATAAACTTTAAACTAAGAGCCATTCTCTGTAGCCATATCATAATTTTTAACTAAATTTATTTTTAGCAGAGTGTATCATTAGGATAAAACACTAAGCTCCCACCTCAAACATCTTCAAGGATAGTCACATTAAACTTAAAAAAATCCTATAAGAAAGAAGTGTGTCCTTATTTAAAGTACATATGAATCTAATTTTTCTTTAATCTAGTGAGACTGATCCTTATCATGAGGCATTATTACACAGTGATTAAACACAAGGATTCTAGAACCATATTGCCAGGGTTCAAATCTTGTCTCCATCAGCTGTAAAACCTTGGGCAAGTTAGTTGCTCAATGTCTTTGTGCCTCAGGTTCTTGAGTTGTTGTTATTCAGTTGCTCAGTTGTGTCCGACTCTTTGTGACCTCATGGACTGCAGCATGCCAGGCCTTCTTGTCCTTCACCATCTCCCGGAGCCTGCTCAAACTCATGTTACCTCAGTAGAATGATTATGATTCAAACTGCTGATATGGTGTGTGTGTGTTCAGTTGCGTCTGACTCTTTGCGAGCTTATAGACTCTAGCCTGCCAGGCTCCTCTGTCCATGGAATTTTCCAGGCAAGAATACCAGAGTGGGTTGCCATTTCCTTCTCCATGGGATCTTCCTGATCCAGGGATCAAACCCTTGTGTTTTGTATCTCTTGTGTTGGCAGATGGATTCTTTACCAACTGTGCTACCTAGGAAGCCCCAGGCTGGAGAAACAGGCCATACAGAATAGATGGGTAAACATTTGAATGTATCATTTTAGGAAAGAGGTGGAATTAGGATGGATGCAGAGGGGTGTTTTGTTCTTATTTAAAGACTTGATGGTGAGCATCCTGCACCCTCTTCTGCACACACATTCCTGCCTCTTCCAGCATATCCATTCGTTCTTAAATCTCATGATTCTTTCAGGTGTTGTAGATGTTACACTAGAAGAATCTCTCTCCTAGGATAACTCATAATAACTGTTACGCTGGGAGTTTGTAACTTCATTTTTGTGCTGAGTTTTCTTCAAAGCCCCTTTTTACTCCTCCCTATCTTCTCATCCTCCCCGTATCAGTTAGCTTTACTGCGCAACAAACTCTTTCAAAATTAGTGGCTTAAAATATTTCTCATTAGTCTCTGGTTAACGAGGAGGTTTTATAGTCAGCTGGTGAACTGGCTGGGTTTAGGTGATTCTGGACAGTCTCATGCAAATGTCTGAGTGGCAGTTGTCAGACAGGTTGGCTTAGGGAACCTTAGCTGGGATGGCTTGTCTCTGCTCTAAGTGACCTCTTATTTGCTAGTAGGCTAGCCTGGGCTTTGTTACACAGTGCTCTTGGCATCTCAGGAGGGTGCAGACACCCATGTTCAAGCAAATTGTTAAGCTACTGTTGGGGTTACGTTTGTTGATTCCCTGTTGGTCAAAGCAAATGTCATGAAAAAACTCAAGAGTCATTGTGCAAGAGGATTATCCAAGGAAGTGTTGATTATTTGAAAGTCTTTATGGTTCAATTTATGAAGCACTTTCTGAGTTACTGAATTTTTACCACATCATAGATCCCTGTGTAAGTTTTGATTGCAGTCTGTTGTTTGATAGATGAACATTTAATTTGATGGAAACTTGCCACATATTCTTTTTCTCATGCCATTTCAGGATTTTCTATTTTGAATAGATTTTTAATAGTTACCTTGGATGTATAGTCATTAACCTTTGGACGCTCTCCTGCAGAAACCTAACAACCCAATGCCTGTGGGAGATAGCCAGGGTAACGTAATTGAGTGAGGCCAACCTAGTTCAGGTATGAAAAAATACACTTTTGTAAATTGGAAAGCAGAGGATGCTTGTCAAAAGGTGTAGCCTATCCTCACACGTCATGTGAGGATGTGGGACCAGTACTCCCAGACCTCATTTTTCACGAGAATGAGGAAATCTAACTGTCAACCCAAAATCTCTTGGCTATGAATGTTAAAATTTAATTGAATGTGAAAATTGAAATGCAAATTGAAGAACAAAAATAGTGATACTGTTTACTGAAGAAAATCTTATCTTTTGGCTAAATTCAAGAAAAAGCTGTCAATTTGTGACTTCTTTGAAAAATGAAAGTATAGTTGTTCAGTCGTGTCCAACTCTTTTTGACTCCATGGACTGTAGACCCCCAGGCTCCTCTGTCCATGGAATTCTCCAGGCAAGAATACTGGAATGGGTTGCCATGCCCTTCTCCAGGGGATCTTCCTGACCCAGGGATCAAACTTGGGTGTCCTGCATTGCAGGCAGATTCTTTACTGTCTGAGCCTTTTTAATGGATCTCAAAGAGCTCCTAACTGAGGCCATCTGTCATCTGGTTTGAACCTGAATAGTTCTGATCTTATCTGCCACTAACTCCCCAGTTTGTCATACTTTCCATATTCTCATCAAGGATGAATCCTTACTGTTCCTCAAGGCAAGCATTTTTTTCTGTCCCTTTGACTTAGGCATGCTTTTCTTTTTTTCACTCTCATCCAGTCTTGCTGTCCTCTGATATTCTTCCTGATCCTTTAAAACTCAACTTGGATATCTCCACTAAAGTCACACTTTATTAAGTGTTCTGTGTGAACCTCAAAGTACTTTTAAGTCTTTCTCATGGCATTTGTAATGTTCTTCCCTGTATTGAAGTTATTTGTGCTTTATTATTTGTGTATGCTTTATTATTCTGCTAGAATGTGGAATTCATAACTTGCCTGGATTTTATATTTCCTGCATTGGTTAGTATGGCTATCATGCCTGGATTCCTGCCTAGCTACTCAAGTGAGGTCTCACTCAAATATGAGTGCTTTATCTGATGGTTTCCTGACTTTCCCTGACAGGACTAATTTGGAATCCCAAGGCTTAAAAGAAAGGGAATTTGCTGCTGAGTTTTTCATCTGTGGAAGTTCTGTTTAACTTGGAGATAAGAAGAGAGGCAATGGATTGAATGTTGGCCCAATTAAAGAAGTGAGCTGTTAAGTTGGAAGGTCAGAACAGGCAGTAATCTGGACTAGTGGCCTGAAAATGGTTAGCCTGACATGGTCAGATAGAATGTGGTGGTGGGCAGATTGGCAAGCTGGCTGGTTTCAGTTTAGAATCTCTCAGAAGCATAGCCTGCATGGGGTTCCTCTAGCTCTCACGTTGTATATCGTTAAAGTCTCTTAATGAACTCAAAGGTATTTTTTTCTCATCATCTTGATTATAATTTTAATTTAAATGATGATTTCTATAGAAATTTGCTTGATTGCTCTTTATTTTGTAGCATGGTCTCCTACTAACATTTTTGTTTTATTTTTAGAGAAAATGTTAATTTGAATTTGTATATATACAGCTGGAATAAAACCAAGCTGACTTTAACTAGCATCCTCAGAATAGAAGAGGTAAACTGGCAGTAGGGCTCTTGTTGTGGGATCACCAGCCAACTTATTGATACTCTTGGTAGCTTTTTTTGGTATCCTGCCTATAGGTATTAAAATGAAATCCCTATCAAGCTACCAATGGTATGTTTCAGAGAACTAGAACAAATACTTTCACAATTTATATGGAAATACAAAAAACCTTGAATAGCCAAAGCAATCTTGAGAAAGAAGAAGGGAACTGGAGGAATCAAGCTGCCTGAAGGCTATACTACAAAGCTACAGTCATCAAGACAGTATGGTACTGGTACAAAGACAGAAACATAGATCAATGGAACAAAACAGAAAGCCCAGAGATAAATCCACACGCCTATGGACATCTTATCTTTGACAAAGGAGGCAAGAATATACAATGGAGAAAAGACAGTCTCTTTAACAAGTGGTGTTGGGAAAACTGGTTAACCACTTGTAAAAGAATGAAACTAGAACACTTTCTAACACCATACACAAAAATAAACTCAAAATGGATAAAGATCTAAATGTAAGACCAGAAACTATAAAACACCTAGAGGAAAACATAGGCAAAACACTCTCTGACATAAATCACAGCAAGATCCTCTATGACCCACCTCCCAGAGTAATGGAAATAAAAGCAAAAATTAAATGGGATCTAATTAAAATTAAAAGCTTTTGTACAATGAAGGAACCTATAAGCAAGGTGAAAAGACAGCCTTCAGAATGGGAGAAAAAAACAGCAAATGAAGTAACTGACAAAGAATTAATCTCAAAAATATACAAGCAACTCCTACAGCTCAATTCTAGAAAAATAAGCGACCCAATCACAAAATGGACCAAAGAACTAAACAGACATTTCTCCAAAGAAGGCATACAGATGGCTAACAAACATGGGAAAAGATGCTCAACATCACTCGTTATCAGAGAAATGCAAATCAAAACCACAATGAGGTACCATCTCATGCCGGTCAGAATGGCTGCTAGCCAAACGTCTACAAGCAATAAATGCTGGAGAGGGTGTGGAGAAAAGGGAGCCCTCTTACATTATTGGTGGGAATGCAAACTAGTACAGCCACTATGGAGAGCAGTGTGGAGATTCCTTAAAAAACTGGAAATAGAACTGCCATATGACCCAGCAATCCCACTTCTGGGCATACACACTGAGGAAACCAGAATTGAAAGAGACATGTGTACCGCAATGTTCATCACAGCACTGTTTACAATAGCCAGGTCGTGGAAGCAACCCGGATGTCCATCAGCAGATTAATGGATAAGAAAGCTGTGATACATATACACAGTGGAATAGTACTCAGCCATTAAAAAGAATGCATTTGAATCAGTTCTAATGATGTGGATGAAACTGGAGCCTATTACACAGATTGAAGTAAGTCAGAAAAAAAAACCACCAGTACGGTATATTAACACATATATATGGAATTTAGAAAGATGGTAATGATGACCCTATATGCGAGACAGCAAAAGAGACACAGATGTAAAGAACAGTCTTTTGGACTCTGTGGGAGAAGGCACAGGGGTGGGATGATTTGAGAGAATGGCATTGAAACATGTATATTACCATATGTAAAACAGATCGTCAGTCCAGGTTCGATGCATGAGACAGGGTGCTCAGGGCTGGTGCACTGGGATGACCCAGAGGGATGGGATGGGGAGGGAGGTGGGAGGGAGGGTCAGGATGGGGAACACATGTACACCCATGGCTGATTCATGTCAATGTATGGCAAAAACCACCATAATATTGTAAAGTAATTAGCCTCCAATTAAAATAAAAATAAATAAATAAACAAAATAAACATCCAGTTGTATAATGCAAAAAATAAAATACAGAGGATGTTAATATGAGGGAACATAAGAATTTGAACTTTTCTGGGTACCTCAAATGAGTACCTTGTAGCATCTTAGTCTTCTAAGTGATCAGAGTTCCCAGTGATGGTCCCCTAGCTGTGTATGAGGTAGACTTTAGATAATTTGGCAGTTCCAGAGGAAAAGTGATGCGACAGTTTTGTTCAATATATTTAAAAAGTTTGAAATGTAAAGTATAATTACAATTTTTATGAACATTTTATCATATATTAATAATTATAGTCTTAAAGGTTATGCTTTTAAAACAAGGGGAATGTTTGTCAGTTTATTTTAATTAAAATTCAGTTAACGTAGTTTGTTGCTCCTAAAGCATCTTAATGCCATTAGTGATGTAAATTTGATTAAATTTGTTTTTGTTGTTACTATAACACTGCATTATATTCTTACCTCATAAGATGGATCAGTATCTCTAAAGTGGTTTATTGATGTCTCAAAAAAGAGGTGGAAAAGTAACACAAATTCCAGAACTCTGAATAAGTTTATAAATTTAAATGGTAAACTGATCAGATCAGATCAGATCAGATCAGTCACTCAGTCGTGTCCGACTCTTTATAGAGTAGGTATTGGGATGAATGAATCAGCAAGTTTGATGATTTTGCATAAATGACAGAAAAATACAAGTAAAATGCATGTTTAGTATCTGCAAATTTGATTTTATTATGTGGTCCTCTAACCCCTGGTGTGTTGTGTGTTATGAAACTTTATAATATATACCGGGAAATCACTGAGGCCATTGTATTATTTTCAAAGTATGGTAACCACTTTTTTCTAGGGCGAAAGTAGGTAATGTTTTGGAGGGGAGTGAAATTAATGCTTTGTGCAACTAAAGGGAGTGACAGGATCTCAATAGCAGATACCTCATTCAGGGTTGGACACCTTAAAATAAAAATAGGTAAATGAGAACCTATATAGCTTGGTGTTAAAGAGTATGGCTGTCTGGGTTCATATCCCAGGTTTGTTTAATATTTACCAGTTATATGTACTTGATCAAATAGCCTTCTTTTTGTATACCTCAGCTTCCTTATCTACATGGAGAGAATAATGGTAATATATACTACATAGATTTGTTACGAGGATTATAGGAGGTAATATTTGTAAGCATTAGAACAGCACTTGGCACATAGTAAATTTTATACAAGTATTAATTAATTAATTTAGAACTAAATGAAAATGTCTGTTAGAGGAAAGTATTTTTATATAGATGAGAGTATGAGTCATACAAATATAAATTGAACATTTATGAACAATTTTATTAACTCTGGTTCAAAGGAGAATTTAAAGAACCACACTTACATTCACAGTAAAGAACTCAAGTGGAATTTACCAGTAAATGCAAATTGTCCATAGGACAGTATCAGTTGCATTCAAGAAAACATAATTCATTTGCATTTCCACAGACAAGGATTATTTACGTTATTTCTGTTTTCTACAACTTGCATGGGTGCGTGCATAGTTGTGCAGTCGTGTCTGACTCTTTGCAACCCTGTGGCTCCTCTGTCCGTGAAATTTGCCAGGTAAGAATACTGGAATCGCACCCCAGGGATTGAAGCTGTGTGTCTTGGTTCTCCTGCATTGGCAGGCGGATTATTCGTCACTAGTGTCACCTGGGAATACAGAATTATAGAATAGCTCAAAGATGATGAAAGGCAGAGATCACTGGAGAGGGAGAGATCATTAGTGATCTCTAGGGCCTGGTGGAGATCTCCATTGAGCCAGAGCCCCAGATGACTGTCAGCTGAGGCACAATAGGGGTAGATTTTTAATCTCAAAATTCTAAATATACTGTCTGAAGCTGAGTTAGAGGTCCAGGCTTCTCTGTTTGAATGGTGCTTGTTGGGTTGGAAATCCCTTGTTTCAAGCAGAGACTCAGTCTTGGCTGGAAGCGCAGTTGTAAGTCCTCTCTGCTCTGTTTGGTGTGCCGTTCCCATGGGGCCTTCTCAGGCAGTTGAAATCCCCTTCTTGAGCCCCTGTGGACTGTGTGCTCTGCCATCTTGGTCTACTTCCTTTCTTGTAGGAATCCATCATATAGTCTGGCATGACTACTGTGGATAATTTGGAGCTTCATTGGCTGGCTTCTTTGGGAAACTTAAAATTTCTTCAAACTGCATCCTCTAAGACTAAGCTCCCCTTCCCATTACTTGTGGTCCTTCTTCCTTCTGTTACACCTTTTATGTACCCTTCAGGTCCACTTAAATCCTTTGATATATCCCTCTTCAAAACTCCTAACTTCTCCATCTCTCTCTCCCTTGCTAAACTTTTTCCTTCCTACTTAAGCTCCTCAGCTCATATAGCACTGGAACTTTAGGCTCCTTGTTCCTCACAGGGGACTCTCAAGGAACTCAGGGGCCCTTGAAAGCAACTGTTGATACTTGAGGCTCAAAAGGAAGAAAAGGTAATTGAAAACAAGACTGGATGTTTTGTCCCTCAGACAGGCTTTGGGCACATCCAGGCATCTGCTTGATATTTCCTGTCATTTTCTCACCTAAAATTTAGTCCACAGCCTCCTTAAGATTACATATCTGGGCAAATGAAAAATCTTGAAAGTTTCCTTCACATATACCTGTAAAAAAACATTAACTCTCATATTGAACAGATAACATTAACTTGTTCTTCTGCCAGAAGGAAAATTTGGATAAAAATAGTAAGGGGAGAAAAGACCAGAATATACTACTGTATATACCTGACTCATGGCTAAAATTTTAGAGTGAAAGCTGTAGAATCTCTGGATGTCTGTATATATGTTTATGTGTTGATATGTGTGCATGTTATATGTGTGTGATATTTTTCTACTTTGAGGTGGTGTTATCAGAAAAATTCATAAAATCCTATTAAGGAACTCTATGCAAATTGGCTTTTTGGAGATAAATTAACATTGTATAAATAAAATATTCCTAATACTCTCAGAAATATAAAAACTAGCCCAAAACCTTTTCATATTTTCATGACTTGGGTAAGTTTTTGGTAAATAAGACTAGCTTAATACTGTTGGCTTAAAAAAAAGTTTGAAGAAAAAAAAAAAAGTTGGACTTCTGAGTTATAAGCAGTAAATATAAAAGCTGAGCATATATTTTTGTTGTACTGGGTTTACTAGTCAAATAAGCTTATGTTTTATCTACTAGGTGTTTAGATTATAAATATTATAAATTCAACCCAGGACCAAATGTACAAGTAAAGATGTAGTAAAAATTGCTTGCCATTTATGATATCTTGTATATCAAGCATAGCATTAAAAGAAGATCCATGTGCTTAACTTTTTTAGGTTTTTGCTTTGCAAAGCTTGCCTAACATGCATGTGCTATAAAAATAGTTAACAGGGTAATAACTTGAAATGATGGCGAGCTTTGTATTATGTTATAATATGTCTGTATAAAAATAGTTTCCCAAGTCTTTTCAGTACCTTGTAACCTCAAGTATACTTAGTTAAGTATAGATATTTATTAAAAATCATGATTATTTCAAAGTAAAATAAGTTATTGAAATACTAATTACTGAACATAACTTCAAGTTTATGTACTTTGGTTTCTTTTAATGTAGTATAGAGAAGCTAAATATATTTGAACATGTTAAGTGTTCTTTTACCATATTGAAAGATTGTACCATTTAAAAACATGTCTCTAGAAATCAGAAGATGCTATATGCATGAAATTTGTTAGTCTGCTACAGAATGCTGAAAGTGAAAGTTGTTCATTTGTGTCCGACTCTGCGACCCTGGGGACTATAGAGTCCATAGAAATCTCCAGGTCAGAATACTGAAGTGGGTAGCCATTCCCTTCTCCAGGGGATCTTCCCAACCCAGGGATTGAACCCAGGTCTCATTGCAGGCAGATTTTTTACCAGCTGAGCCACAAGGGAAGCCCAAGAATACTGGAGTGGGTAACCTATTCCTTCTCCAGTGGATCTTTCAACCCAGGAATCGAACCAGGGTCTCCTGCATTGCAGACGGATACTTTACCAACTGAGCTACCAGGGAAGCCCTTGCTGCAGAATGCTGGCATGTGACAATCTGCAGTCATTTACTTCTTAGTCTTTTCTGTAAAGTAAAGAGTACTAATTAAAAATAATAAAAGAAACAACTCTGTATGCAAAGTTTGTGAGGAATGGAAGATTTTTGTTGTTGTTGTTAAGGGAAAAGAGAGTCATTTTATTCTAATTTGAAATAAATGGTTAGTTTAGAATGAGAAAGGAAAAATACAGGAGAAAACCTGAATGGATATAGAGTTACAGATGGTTTTCAGAAGAGGAATTTTACCTGTGATCAAATTAGTTAAGATTGAAAGAATTTATTTGTTTTTTTTTTTGCTTTAAATAAGCCTAGTAATGTACTGATGCAAAATTAGAGTTGGGTTTTCTCTCTGTGAAAACAGCAAAGTTTTCTTGGATAATTAGTTGGTTCTTAGTAAGAGATCATAGAAAGATCATTGTCTTTTAAGTTCAGTTCAGTTCAGTTCAGTCGCTCAGTCGTGTGCGACTCTTTGCGACCCCATGAATCACAGCACGCCAGACCTCCCTGTCCATCACAATCTCCAGAGTTCACTCAGACTCAAGTCCATCGAGTCAGTGATGCCATCCAGCCATCTCATCCTCTGGCGTCCCCTTCTCCTCCTGCCCCCAATCCCTCCCAGCATCAGAGTCTTTTCCAATGAGTCAGCTCTTCGCATGAGGTGGCCAAAGTACTGGAGTTTCAGCTTCAGCATCATTCCCTCCAAAGAAATCCCAGGGCTGATCTCCATCAGAATGGACTGGTTGGATCTCCTTGCAGTCCAAAGGACTCTCAAGAGTCTTCTCCAACACCACAGTTCAAAAGCATCAATTCTTCGGCAATCAGCCTTCTTCACAGTCCAACTCTCACATCCATACATGACCACAGGAAGAACCATAGCCTTGACTAGACGGACCTTTGTTGGCAAAGTGATGTCTCTGCTTTTGAATATGCTATCTAGGTTGGTCATAACTTTCCTTCCAAGGAGTAAGCGTCTTTTAATTTCGTGGCTGCAATCACTATCTGCAGTGATTTTGGAGCCCCCCAAAATAAAGTCTGACACTGTTTCCACTGTTTCCCCATCTATTTCCCATGAAGTGATGGAACTGGATGCCATGATATTAGTTTTCTGAATGTTGAGCTTTAAGCCAACTTTTTCACTCTCCACTTTTACCTTCATCAAGAGACTTTTTAGTTCCTCTTCACTTTCTGCCATAAGGGTGGTGTCATCTGCATATCTGAGGTTAGTGATATTTCTCCCGGCAATCTTGATTCCAGCTTGTGTTTCTTCCAGTCAAGCATTTCTCATAATGTACTCTGCATATAAGTTAAATAAGCAGGGTGACAATATACAGCCTTGACGTACTCCTTTTCCTATTGGGAACCAGTCTGTTGTCCCATGTCCATTTCTAACTGTTGCTTCCTGACCTGCATACACATTTCTCAAGAGGCAGATCAGGTGGTCTGGTATTCCCATCTCTTGAAGAATTTTCCACAGTTTACTGTGATCCACACAGTCAAAGGCTTTGGCATAGTCAATAAAGCAGAAATAGATGTTTTTCTGGAACTCTCTTGCTTTTTCCATGATCCAGCGAATGTTGGCAATTTGATCTCTGGTTCCTCTGCCTTTTCTAAAACCAGCTTGAACATCAGGAAGTTCACGGTTCACGTATTGCTGAAGCTGGGCTTGGAGAATTCTGAGCATTACTTTACTAGCGTGTGAGATGAGTGCAATTGTGCGGTAGTTTGAGCATTCTTTGCATTGCCTTTCTTTGGGATTGGAATGAAAACTGACCTTTTCCAGTCCTGTGGCCACTGCTGAGTTTTCCAAATTTGCTGGCATATTGAGTGCAGCACTTTCACAGCATCATCTTTCAGGATTTGAAATAGCTCAGCTGGAATTCCATCACCTCCACTAGCTTTGTTCGTAGTGATGCTTTCTAAGGCCCACTTGACTTCACATTCCAGGATGTCTGGCTCTAGGTCAGTGATCACACCATCATGATTATCTGGGTCATGAAGATCTTTTTTGTACAGTTCTTCTGTGTATTCTTGCCACCTTTTCTTAATATCTTCTGCTTCTGTTAGGTCCATACCATTTCTGTCCTTTATCGAGCCCATCTTTGCATGAAATTTTCCCTTGGTATCTCTAGTTTTCTTGAAGAGATCTCTAGTCTTTCCCATTCTGTTGTTTTCCTCTATTTCTTTGCATTGATCACTGAGGAAGGCTTTCCTATCTCTTCTTGCCATTCTTTGGAACTCTGCATTCAGATGCTTATATTTTTCCTTTTCTCCTTTGCTTTTCACTTCTCTTCTTTTCACAGCTATTTGTAAGGCCTCCCCAGACAGCCATTTTGCTTTTCTGCATTTCTTTTCCATGGGGATGGTCTTGATTCCTGTCTCCTGTACAATGTCATGAACCTCATTCCATAGTTCATCAGGCACTCTATCTATCAGATCTAGGCCCTTAAATCTGTTTCTCACTTCCACTGTATAACCATAAGGGATTTGATTTAGGTCATACCTGAATGGTCTAGTGATTTTCCCTACTTTCTTCAATTTAAGTCTGAATTTGGCAATAAGGAGTTCATGATCTGAGCCACAGTCAGCTCCCGGTCTTGTTTTTGTTGACTGTATAGAGCTTCTCCATCTTTGGCTGCAAAGAACATAATCATTCTGATTTCGGTGTTGACCATCTGGTGATGTCCATGTGTAGAGTCTTCTCTTGTGTTGTTGAAAGAGGGTGTTTGCTATGACCAGTGCATTCTCTTGGCAAAACTCTATTAGCCTTTGCCCTGCTTCATTCCATATTCGAAGGCCAAATTTTCCTGTTACTCCAGGTGTTTCTTGACTTCTTACTTTTGCATTCCAGTCCCCTATAATGAAAAGGCCATCTTTCTTGGGTGTTAGTTCTAAAAGGTCTTGTAGGTCTTCATAGAACCGTTCAGCTTCTTCAGCATTACTGGTTGGGGCATAGACTTGGATTACTGTGATATTGAATGGTTTGCCTTGCAAACTAACAGAGATCATTCTGTCGTTTTTGAGATTGCATCCAAGTACTGCATTTCGGTCTCTTTTGTTGACCATGATGGCTACTCCATTTCTTCTGAGGGATTCTTGCCTGCAGTAGTAGATATAATGGTCATCTGAGTTAAATTCCCCCATTCCAGTCCATTTGAGTTCGCTGATTCCTAGAATGTAGACATTCACTCTTGCCATCTCTAGTTTGACCACTTCCAATTTGCCTTGATTCATGGACCTGACATTCCAGGTTCCTATGCAATATTGCTCTTTACAGCATTGGACCCTGCTTCTATCACCAGTCACATCCACAGCTGGGTATTGTTTTTGCTTTGGCTCCATCCCTTCATTCTTTCTGGAGTTATTTCTCCACTGATCTCCAGTAGCATATTGGGCACCTACTGACCTGGGGAGTTCCTCTTTCAGTATCCTATCATTTTGCCTTTTTGTACTGTTCATGAGGTTCTCAAGGCAAGAATACTGAAGTGGTTTGCCATTCTCTTCTCCAGTGGACCACATTCTGTCAAATCTCTCCACCATGACCCACCCGTCTTGGGTTGCCCCACAGGCATGGCTTAGTTTCATTGAGTTAGACAAGGCTGTGGTCCTAGTGTGATTAGATTGACTAGTTTTCTGTGATTATGGTTTCAGTGTATCTGCCCTCTGATGGCCTCTCACAGCACCTACCGTCTTACTTGGGTTTCTCTTACCTTGGACGTGGGGTATTTTTTCATGTCTTTTAAGTTATCTGCTTAGAAACAAGAATTCTGTGTCTTATCAAAATAATTTCCTGTGGGTTATGTTGTTTTTATTATGTTCGTTTATAAGAACTTAAGGATTGTTTCATAGTGATCTATGACCGTGTTGTTTATCCATTCTATATGTAATAGTTTGCCTCTGCTAATCCCAAACCCATAGTCCTTCTCTCCCTAATTTGAGTTATTTGAACATTGTATGTCATAGAAATAAATATTCCCTTCTCAATGTATAAAATTTTTTATAATAAATTCTCCTCAGACCTTTGACAATGACTGTTTTAAGTCTTTTATCATCCACAGATAATTTTTGTTTTACTGTGATTCTTCCTTGAAAGCTCTTGTAGTCAGTTACAGGCAAAAGTGTGTTGTCTTTAACAAAAAGAGTGGCTCTTTCAGAAATCCATGAAAATAACTGTGACAAGTACTTCGGGGTACAGCTTCTGAGGGCACTATTGCTTAAATAACGTTGAGACTATACCTCTGGATCGAGTAAGGATTTCTGGTACTAATGGAGAACCTGACTGGTTAAAAAAAGCCAAAAAGAACACTGACCCAAGGTCTAGCAGAACAAAAATCCATTACATGAAGAAGAAAAGAGTGTAGTATAAAGAATGTTTAGTAGAACAGAACAGAGAATTCAGAAATAGATCTCTGTATATAAGATTAGTTAATATAGATATTGAGTTAATGAAGTAAAAGTGAGTTTGTTGTAGTTGTTCTAATACATTAAATAATGCCAGGGGGAAGAAAGAATCAGTTACATGGGACTGAATGAACTAATAAAGAATGATTTTGATTTTTATGATTATTGCTTTGTAACATTGCTGGTTCTTTAATGTTTTAGTTAAGGAACTCTTTTTTATCTTTTCTCAAGCTGTCTATAACTCATGGCAATTTAGTCGATTATACTTTTGTAAATAAAAATGAAACTTTTATCTTTTCTCCCTACTTGATCGCTCCAGAATTCAGAATCTCTACTGAGTATTCTTATTTTCACGACAGTGACATTATTTGTATAAGTTCAATAGGAATCTGTTTTCCTTGTAACAGGACATAATTGGAAAAATTAGTTGGATAGACTTTGGCTGGAATACTGTATTTGAGAATGAGAATCTCAAAGATGTCAAATCTCACGTTATGAGACAGTTGTAAGGAACTAAGACTTGTTTTATAGAGCCAGTACTTACAGAGCCCTTTGGAGAAACCAGCCTGGCACATGGTTTATAGAGTTCTCAGCTTTACAGATGAGGAAGAAAGGTCACTTCCTGGGAAACCCAGGGACCATAGAATATTCTGGGAACCTTGAGAAGAGAGGAATTTACCCAAATTTTTAGGCATTACAGGTTAAATTTGGTAGTTAGTTCTTAGACTGGCTTCCAAGCCTTGTTCAGTTCAGTTCAGTCACTCAGTCGTGTCTGACTCTGTGACCCCCATGGACTGCCCCACGCCAGACTTCCCTATCCATCACCAAGTCCCAGAGCTTGCTCAGACTCATCTCCATCAAGTCTATGATGCAATCCAACCATCTCATCCTCTGTCATCCCCGTCTCTTCCTGCCTTCAATCTTGCCTAGCATCAGGGTCTTTTTCAATGAGTCATTTCTTCCCATCAGGTGGCCAGAGTACTGGAGCTTCAGCCTCAACATCAGTCCTTCCAATGAACATTCAGGACTGATTTCCTTTAGGATGGACTGGTTGGATCTCCTTGCAGTCCAAGGGACTCTCAAGAGTCTTCTCCAACACCACAGTTTAAAAGCATCAGTTCTTCAGCGCTCAGCTTTCCTTATGGTCCAACTCTCACATCCATACATGACCACTGGAAAAACCATAGCCTTGACTAGACAGACCTTTGTTGACAAAGTAATGTCTCTGCTTTTTAGTATGCTGTCTAGGTTGGTCATAACTTTTCTACCAAGGAGTAAGTGTCTTTTAATTTCATGGCTGCAGTCACCATCTGCAGTGATTTTGGAGCCCAAGAAAATAAAGTCTGCCACTGTTTCCATTGTTTGCCCATCTATTTGCCATCTAGCCTTGAGAGGCTTTCAAAAGTCTGATTTGAGATTCTTTATGAAAAGTTCCAGCAAAGCAAACCTGAAAGGCCTAAGTGGTCAATGATCATTTTTGCTGCACTTATGTAAATAATCAGGCTAAATCTAATGAGACCAGACTTATTTTGTAAACAAGAATAAAAATGGGGGATGGGAGCCAGGTTGACTGTACAGAAATATTTTATGTTTCAATGGAAAACTGTAGTGTACCCTTGTGGGTTATTAAATTCCAGTGTTGCTGATCGTCTTACATATGCTGTCAATTGTCTACTTTCTTCCACTGTCTGGCTACAACTCTCCAAAATATTTCCATTTTTTCTACCCTCCTCCTGATTTGGCCTCATTGAGAACTAAACCTTCCCCTTTCCTGGAGCCCTGCAAGCTGAAGCTGGTGACCTGATATAAACTTCAAAGAAATCACCACAACAGATCATGTATGTTGTACAACTTTCATGCTTGCTATTGTGAGGGCCATTCAGGAAGTCTGCTGAAACACCTGATGCCATCACTAAGGACGTTCAAACTGCAAAAGATGATTCAAGCCCATCATCTAGGTATCTTCTCAACTGTCTTCCCTCTGGACGCAGAAACTAGTTTTATAGCATATGCCAATCAATTATCTTTGTTTTTCCTTTTCTTTTCATAGAAATTCTCCTCATTAAATGCCTGACTGCTTGTGCCACCTTCCAAATATCCTCTACTTAACCAAGCCTCAACTAATAGTTCAGACGGTCCTTAAAGGACAAAAGGCAACCTAATGACAAATGGACTTACTTTGTTCAAAGAAGAATGTCTCTTTCTTCAGATAAGATCGGGGACTGACAGAAACTCTCTTCCTTAGCTTAACTTTAGTCAGGTTCCTTGACTAAACAGGGCTTCCTTCCCTGGTGGCTCAGACAGTGAAGAATCTGCCTGCAGTGCAGGAGACCCAGTTTCCATACCTGGGTAGGGAAGATCGCTTGGAGTTGGGAATGGCTACCTACTCCAGTATTCCTGCCTGGAAAATTCTATGGACAGAGAAGCCTGGTGGGCTACAGTCTACTGGGTCACAAGTAGTCGGACATGACTGAGCGACTAACACAAGTCAGGTTCCTTCAAACTGTTTTTTTCTAGACCCCATCCTTGCTAAACTTACATTGTCCAATTTTCATAAGAATCCTGCTTTATCAGTTTAGAGAGAATTTTCCATCCTTGATACCTGGTCACCCTTCATGTCTAATAAAATTCTGTTCCCCTCGCTTCCCACCCAATACCCTAAATGATATCTCAGTTCAGTTCAGTTCAGTTCAGTCGCTCAATTGCGTCCGACTCTTTGCGACCCCATGAATCGCAGCACACCAGGCCTCCCTGTCCATCACCAACTCCTGGAGTTCACTCAGACTCACGTCCATCGAGTCAGTGATGCCATCCAGCCATCGTCTCCTCCTGCCCCCAGTCCCTCCCGGCATCAGAGTCTTTTCCAATGAGTCAGCTCTTCGCATGAGGTGGCCAAAGTACTGGAGTTTCAGCTTTAGCATCATTCCCTCCAAAGAAATCCCAGGGCTGATCTCCTTCAGAATGGACTGGTTGGATCTCCTTGCAGTCCAAGGGACTCTCAAGAGTCTTCTCCAACACCACAGTTCAAAAGCATCAATTCTTCCGTGCTCAGCCTTCTTCACAGTCCAACTCTCACATCCATACATGACCACAGGAAAAACCATAGCCTTGACTAGACGGACCTTTGTTGGCAAAGTGATGTCTCTGCTTTTGAATATGCTATCTAGGTTGGTCATAACTTTCCTTCCAAGGAGTAAGCGTCTTTTAATTTCATGGCTGCAGTCACCATCTGCAGTGATTTTGGAGCCCCCCAAAATAAAGTCTGACACTGTTTCCACTGTTTCCCCATCTATTTCCCATGAAGTGATAATATCTCACTACCTGACAATTCTTCAGCAAGAATTGTGTCTGTTTAACCAGAATCTTCCCTCACCCCCTAAAGTTTCCCCTTAGTGATAGTAATTTTCTTCCCACTGATCCCCACTCTGCTTCTTGGCTATAGGTATCCACTTGTATTTGCTGTATTGGGAATTGAGCCCAGTTCTGTATTGAGATCTCTTTTCCCTTATTGCTGTAGTTCCCGTATAAAACCTGTTTTTTTTTTTTTTTTAATATGCATAATATCAATAGAATACAGTCTGGAAGAGCAGCTACTCTTATATGTGCACACTGAACAGATATATCAGCTTTCAGTTAGTGAAAGCCTGTGAGGGACACGACGTAAGTCAATGCTTCGTGTACATAAAGAATGTCTGTGGGGGAACAATACTTGACAATTTTCTGTCCTGTTTATTTCTGAAAACCCAGGGAGAGGGCGAGGGTGGGATGATTTGGGAGAATGGCATTGAAACATGTATAATAGCTCTTCCGAGCGGGGTTACGGCCCAGCCGGCGGGAGCCGGGTTTGGAGAGTCCCGGGCACTCGGAGAATCCGGGTAGCCCCGGCTGGAGCCATGTCCCGGAACCTGCGCACTGCTCTCATTTTCGGCGGCTTCATCTCCCTGATCGGCGCTGCCTTCTACCCCATCTACTTCCGGCCCTTAATGGCGGCTGGAGGAGTACAAGAAAGAACAAGCCATAAATCGAGCTGGTATTGTTCAAGAAGACGTGCAGCCACCAGGGTTGAAAGTGTGGTCGGATCCATTTGGCCGGAAATGAGAAGACTAACACCACCTCTAATTATGAAAGTAGACAAGAGACTTCATGCTTTCAGTTCTGCAGCAAGTTCAGTAAGTCACCTGGCTAGAGAACGCTGGCTGGAGCAGAAAACCCTGGAAGGCCATAAAAAGTCCTATGCATGAGGAGTACGTCCCTTCTTAAAAGGACCCTGGAACAAATCATACTATTAGGAGGGTTTCCATGATTTGGTTTCCTTTCTAAAAATGAAGCTGTCTCACTCAGCTGGACTTGAAGGCTATCTACATATTATTCAGTCTCTACCTCTTAGCCAGCCAAGCTGTGATATGAATACAAGCAACTAGTAGACTGGGGAAGATTCTAGACTGTTTTGCCATCCTCCAAATAGGAAATTTCAGGGGGAAACTACCATATTGAGCAGCCTCATAGGGCTCTTTGAAAATGTTAAAGTTGATAAAACTCTTTGAGGACAAGGTACATTGTACTCTTTAAGAATAAATAGTTCAACTCAACTATCTCATTAGGAAGGTTGCTGCATGTTGAGAAATAAACAAATTTGAAGCAAACTAAAAAAAAAAAAGAAACATGTATAATATCATATGTGAAACGAATCGGCAGTCCAGGTTGGAGGCATGATACAGATGCTCGGGGCTGGTGCACTGAGATGACCCTGAGGGATGGGATGGGGAAGGAGGTGGGAGGGGGGTTCAGGATGGGGAACACGTGTACACCCATGGCGGATTCATGTTGATGTATGGCAAAACCAATACAATATTGTAATTAGCCTCCAATTAAAATAAATAAATTTATATTAAAAAAAAACAACCCAGGATATGGGAAAAGACACATTGGAATCAGCACTGATGGAACACATCTGGGTGAAAATGAAGGTAGTACATTGCTATTAAATATTCAAATAAAAGATGTGGCCTGTAGTGGCAATTTATAGTGTTGGATTTACAGAGAGCAGTAGGTAGTCAAAAATATGCCATTTGGTTTTGGTTTATTGTTGGAGGAAATACCGATAATTATTAATACTATCAAATTACAGTTTTCCAGTACATTTATGCCTTTTTGATATACTATGAGAAGAGTTGGGCAGCAAGTGTACTGGCTTTGAGGAAAAAAGATGCTCATGTGAATTTTAAAAGGAAAGAGAGATAAAAGTATTCCTTCATGATTCTGATAATTCTGATAAAACCATTTTGAGTACCTTATTGAATGACATGTCATAGCAGTGTATGTATTAAAGATGTTGAATTGTTTGAAACTTTAGGCTTAAAATATTACCATTTTACAGTTTGCAGTTGAGAGATTAGGATTTCTTTTAAGAAAACTGAGCTGTGGTATAAATGGTTTAAACTTTGATGTTTTCTAATATAATTCTTGTTTTGGGAAAAATACATGATTTATTTCCATATATCTTTTAAAGTCACATTACTGTACATGCAGTATTATAGACATAATGCTTCATAAGAAAATGAAATACTTTTTAGAATTAAATGCAACTAGATTAGGAATCTGTTTACCGTGTCTCCCAAGTTGAAACAGTCCATCTTTCTGCTTTCATTTGTGATATGGTTATCAATTTAATGCCTGATGGAACTTTGAAACTCATCATCAGTGAGAAGTCTTTATAATATCTAGGTTCTCAGTAGTCCACATACCCAGAATTTTCTGACAGAACTACCAAATATTAATATTTATTATCATCTAATGATCTTTAATTGGGAATTAGAACTTTCTAGTTTGATAAAAGTGGTAAAAATAGAAGCTCATTGGTCATGGAACTCAGGGTCTTGTGACTTAAAGTCTTTGTCATTGGGCCAGGCATTGACAGATTGTAAGAGCACAAACAATTTTTCTCTTTCACTGGAAAGGAATAATAATAATAAATATTGAAAATTGTTAAAAACTAGTGTGGCATTTTGAATATGGATGCTGAAATAATACTTGTCACCTTGGTAAAACCTTTGTTAAAAAAGGGAATGTATATTGAGAGCTTCAGTTCAGTTCAGTTCAATCCAGTCACTCAGTCGTGTCTGACTCTTTACGACCCCATGAACTGCAGCACGCCAGGCCTCCCTGTCCATCACCAACTCCTGGAGTACACTCAAACTCATGTCCATTGAGTGGGTGATGTCATCCAACCATCTCATCCTCTGTCGTCCCCTTCTCCTCCTGCCTTCAATTTTTCCAAGCATCAGGGTCTTTTCCAGTGAGTCAGCTCTTTGCATCAGGTGGCCAAAGTATTAGAGCTTCAGCATCAGTCCTTCCAGTGAATATTCAGGACTGATTTCTTTTAGGATGGACTGGTTGGATCTCCTTGCAGTCCAAGGGACTCTCAAGAGTCTTCTCCAATACCACAGTTCAAAAGCATCAATTCTTTGGCGCTCAGCTTTCTTTATAATCCAACTCTCACATCCATACATGACTACTAGGAAAACCATAGCTTTGACTAGACAGACCTTTGTTGGCAAAGTAATGTCTCTGCTTTTTAATGTGCTGTCTAGGTTGGTCATAACTTTTCTTCCAAGGTGCAAGCATCTTTTAATTTCATGGCTGAAGTCCTCATCTGCAGTGATTTTGGAGCCCCCCAAAATAAAGTCTGTCACTGTTTCCCCATCTATTTGCCATGAAGTGATGGGACCAGATGCCATGATCTTAGTTTTCTGAATGAAAAATTGAGAGCTTACTGTGGACCAAATATTCAAACATTACTTAGAACATGAGTTCTAAGTGATGAGCTCATGTTCATTGTAAAGGAGCCAGTAATTTATGAACTGAAGCATGGCAAAAATAGATAACTTACCCAAGGTCACTCCTTTGTTAATTGGTAGAACCAAGATTTGAACAGTCTGGTAGAAAAGCCTGAGCTCTTCCTCTTTACCTGACTCAGGAAAATAGCACTCTAGGATTCCCTGAGGTGGTCAAGTCAACTGTAAGCGTTTTTTATTTTGAAGTCTTCTGAAATCTTTCTCTGTTGTTTTAACATACAGTTCTCCCACATTATTCTCCTACTTATCATTATTAGTATTACTACCACCAACAAGGGTCTTCCCTGGTGGCTTGGTGGTAAAGATCTACCTGCCAGTGCAGGAGATGCAGGAGACACAGGTTCAATCTCTGAGTTGGGAAGATCCCCTGGGGAAGGAAATAGCAACCCATTCCAGTATTCTTGCCTGAAAAATTCCACAGACAGTGGAGCCTGGTGGGGTTGCAAAGAGTCAGATGTGACTGAGCAACTGAGCATGCATGCATACCATCACCAATGAATAATTCATTAGAATCCTTTAAGGAGAGAAGTGGTTGCAAAGAAGGGGATGCTTTGGAGATGAAGAGAGGAAAGATCACTTTTATGGCCACAGATTGATTACCTTAGTCTTGGCCAATTTTTTCTTTGGTTATTGGAGCCCAGAGATGATTTAAGTGGCTTTTGGTCACAGGACTGGAAAAGATCAGTTTTCATTCCAATCCCAAAGAAAGGTAATGCCAAAGAATGCTCAAACTACCGCACAATTGCACTCATCTCACATGTTTGTAAAGTAATGCTCAAAATTCTCCAAGCCAGGCTTCAGCAATATGTGAACCGTGGGCTTCCTGATGTTTAAGCTGGTTTTAGAAAAGGCAGAGAAACCAGAGATCAAATTGCCAACATCCGCTGGATCATGGAAAAAACAAAAGAGTTCCAGAAAAACATCTATTTCTGCTTTATTGACTATGCCAAAGCCTTTGACTGTGTGGATCACAGTAAACTGTGGAAAATTCTGAAAGAGATAGGAATACCAGACCACCTGATCTGCCTCTTAAGAAATTTGTATGCAGGTCAGGAAGCAACAGTTAGAACTGGACATGGAACAACAGACTGGTTCCAAATAGGGAAAGGAGTACGTCAAGGCTGTATATTGTCACCCTGCTTATTTAACTTCTATGCAGAGTACATCATGAGAAACGCTGGACTGGAAGAAGCACAAGCTGGAATCAAGATTGCCGGGAGAAATATCACTAACCTCAGATATGCAGATGACACCACCCTTATGGCAGAAAGTGAAGAGGAACTAAAAAGCCTCTTGATGAAAGTGAAAGTGGAGAGTGAAAAAGTTGGCTTAAAGCTCAACATTCAGAAAATGAAGATCATGGCATCCGGTCCCATCACTTCATGGGAAATAGATGGGGAAACAGTGGAAACAGTGTCAGACTATTTTTTTGGGCTCCAAAATCACTGCAGATGGTGACTGCAGCCATGAAATTAAAAAACGCTTACTCCTTGGAAGGAAAGTTATGACCAACCTAGATAGCATATTCAAAAGCAGAGACATCACTTTGCCAACAAAGGTCCGTCTAGTCAAGGCTATGGTTCTTCCTGTGGTCATGTATGGATGTGAGAGTTGGACTGTGAAGAAAGCTGAGCACCGAAGAATTGATGCTTTTGAACTGTGGTGTTGGAGAAGACTCTTGAGAGTCCCTTGGACTGCAAGGAGATCCAACCAGTCCATTCTGAAGGAGATCAGCCCTGGGATTTCTTTGGAGGGAATGATGCTGAAGCTGAAACTCCAGTACTTTGGCCACCTCATGCAAAGAGTTGACTCATTGGAAAAGACTCTGATGCTGGGAGGGATTGGGAGCAGGAGGAGAAGGGGACGCCAGAGGATGAGATGGCTGGATGGCATCACTGACTCGACGGATGTGAGTCTGGGTGAACTCTGGGAACTGGTGATGGACAGGGAGGCCTGGCGTGCTGCGATTCATGGGGTCGCGAAGAGTTGGACACGACTGAGCAACTGAAGTGAACTGAACTGAACCTACCACCTCTAATCCACTACATACATCAAAATTTCATGCTCATTTGACAGTGTTTTTGTGAATCAATAGCATTACCTCCCCCCTTGAAACACTTGCCCATATTCATAAATAGTTAAAAACACTTGAATTTATAAATCATCTTTCTAAAAATATATTAGAAAACTTTTTATGTATAGCATTTCAATGTATTTTAAAACATTGACTTTATATAGCTTTGTTTAATATATTTTAATATTATTTGTTTAAAATACATGAAAATCCAAATTATCGTACTGCTGTAAAACATTAAAAATATATCAGGTTTTAGAAGGTAATGTCTGGCTTGTTTTAAATATACCAGCATGCTGACTGTTGCGTGCAGGACAGAACTTCTTCTATTTTAAATGTAGCAGCGCCCTCTAGAGTGAAAGGTTTATAGAATTTGATAAAGGAAATGTTTCACACCGTCCTGGGTTCTTGATCCCTACCATTCCAAAGGACAGCTTGTTACATAGCAAAGAGTGGAACCTACATTTTTTTGTTCTGAGTAAATGTTCTTTACAAGGATGCTTTTTGGGTAACTTGAACAAAATAGAAATAAACTTGTTCATTATTTTGTTGGTAGTTTGCACATTTTGTTCTCATATTCTTGTGAAACCATTAGTACATAATTATATCTTAAAATTCATATCTTTATAATGTTAATAGCAAGAATTGAACATTTTGTTGACCAATATAACAGGGCTAGTCAGGGTTATGGTTTTTCCAGTGGTCATGTATGGATATGAGAGTTTGACTATAAAGAAAGCTGAGCACTGAATAATTGACGCTTTTGAACTGTGATGTTGGAGAAGACTCTTGAGAGTCCCTTGGACTGCAGGGAGATCCAACCAGTCCATCCTAAAGGAAATCAGTCCTGGGTGTTCATTGGAAGGACTGATGTTGAAGCTGAAACTCCAATACTTTGGCCACCTGATACGAAGAGCTGACTCATTGGAAAAGACCCTGATGCTGGGAAAGATTGAAGGTGGGAGGAGAAGGGGATGACAGAAGATGGGATGGTTGGATGGCATCATCGACTTGATGGACATGGGTTTGGGTGGATTCCGGGAGTTGGTGATGGACAGGGAGGCCTGGCGTGCTGCAGTCCTTGTGGTCACAAAGAGTCGGACACAACTGAGCAACTGAACTGAACTGAAATTTATTGAATGCCTATTATATATATGATAACTGCATTTTGTATTGAGGAGTACTTGATAAATAGAGAATAGGCCACATTCCTGGTAATAGTTACACATTTATTTCCATTTGTCTAATGTGTCAGAGTGTGACCCATATTGGCTCTTGTATTAAAATTGTCTTTATTAAATTAAGAATATTACTATTAATATACATTCCTTCTTTATTACAGAAGAAAATACTCAGGAACCATCACATGGGAAGAAAAGTTTGAGTGAGAAAGTTTCTCTGTATAGAGGTGACATCACATTGCTAGAGGTGGATGCTATAGTCAATGCTGGTGAGTAGTTGATATTTTGTGATGTATTTGTTATACTGTTGCCCTAAATCTGGGTTCGCGTCTTGGTGGGTATCAGGCCAAAAGGCCACAAATTGGGAGAAAGAAAGATTTATTACTTGCAGCAAGAAGAATGCTGGGGATCTTTTCCAAAGCAGTGTTTCCCAGAACAGTAAGATTGGGGAATTTTTATGCTAAGGATACTTGCATACTCATGAAGGGGCTTGAGCAAAGGAGAATTCAGCCTAGAGCTGGGGAAAAGGTTGACAGAGCCCCAGTTTTAGTTGGTTGAAGTCAGAAAAGGTCATTATCATATTTCCATGCTCCACCTGGATGTGGGCCTTTGTTCCTGCCTAACTCACACATTTAAATTGTTATCTGTATCCCTTAAGGCGGAACTAGGACTCTGTTTTACTGCTCAGCTGTTGTTTCTTGACTGTTTCTCCTTTGTTCCTGCATTCCTTCACCTGCGGTAAGATCAGTAATTACCGAGATGTGTTCAAGGGCAAGCGTCGTTACCCAGGCTTAGATCACAAAATGACCTAGGCCAGAGATGACGTCTTTAAAGTCAAGAAAGTCATGCCTGGTTCTCTTTCTCCGGGGACCCCATACCCCATCTGCTTGCAATACAAAATATTTATTGTTTAAAAATATTTTTTCATAAATAGGAATACAAATGTTTAAGAAAAAATACCCTTCCAGAGATAGAGATGTCATGTATTAAAGACACTGAGCATTTGTTTTATGTATGTGCTGCAGTTAATGTGTTAACTCTACATGGTATCCATACTGAGTTGTAACTAGGGTACTGGACCCCTGGAAAAGTAACAGGTTGTTGCAGAAAGTTCCTTAGAAAGAACTTTAGCAGCTGTATTATTGTTGATTTAATGCTTCAGTTAATAGTTGGCCAACATAAAAGCAAGTTCATTAAGCTTTTCCTTCTTTTGACTTTGTAAAGAGATGTTTGATCTACACCAGACAGAAATAAAATATAAAGAAATTATTTCTGTAGTTTCCAAACTCAGTTGCTTGGTTTCAACTATTCATGTTTGTTTTTAATGGTTTATTTTATGATTAATGATCTTATTATTTGGGGTTTCAAACATTGGGAAATAACAATTAATGTTAAATTTTAATTTTAGTTTATTTTATAGAGGTCTGTATCTTTTATATATTTTACCATGTGACTGTATATCAAGAAATACATAATGTTTGTGATTCTATAAAAATAAATATCAATAATTGGATATTTCATAATTTTAATTTGTGTTCTGTAAAGTTAGGCTCTTTGCAAGTTAAAAGGTTTAAAAACAAATGCAGACTTAGGTAAAGAGAAGCATTATTCAAAAAGATTATTACAATAAGGGGTGGAGACTTATCTCAGTAGGAGGAGGAAGAATATTACGATAGGAAGAACCACTTTGACTATGAGATAAGCAAGCATCTCAAAGTTCAAGCAGAAAAGGACATTTTTTTTACAGAGAGGCGTGAACATTGAATGTGGGTGGCATGATTGGACAGTTGATCAGGGAACATTTTTCCTCGAGGCTAGCTTATTTTGGAAGGGGTCATTAAAGAGGGGTTGTTCACTTTCCATTGCTCAAGGGTAGGTCAAAGTTCAGGGGCTTGGAGGAAAGAAAGAAGCCTGAATAAAGTTTGGTCAAGTCTAGTTAACAGGCATTGATCAACCAGAATGGTTGATGGGGACAAATAGTTCAGCTAATCATTTATGAGACAAAGAATGGGAATTTGGAGAGTCTGTGCCTTGGTCTTGTCATAGCATACAAGGGTCATTGGGAGTTTTATCTCAGTCATATGGGGAAGACTAGCTCTTTGCAGTAAGCTGTTTTCCAGAACACAGAAGGGTGGGGGTTAATTTTTTGACAGACCTTGCTTTCCAGGAATACAAAAGTTAGTTAGAGCTCCGTGTTGTCTCAGGTTTCACTCTGGTGATGTGTAAAGTCAAACAACATAGTAGGAACGTTCCTTGGTGTATGCCCTAAATTCCATAAACGTGAGCTTTAATTTAAAGAAATTAATTATTTAATTAAATATACATACACACACACACACACACACACGTGCGTGCGCACACACACACACATACACATACACAATGGGACTTCCCTGGTGGCTGAGACAGTAAAGAATCTGCCTGCAATGTGAAAGACCTAGATTTGATCCCTGGGTCAGGAAGATCCCCTGGAGAAGGAAATAGGCAACCCACTCTAGTATTGTTGCCTGGAGAATTCCATGGACAGAGGAGCCTGGCAGGCTTATAGTCCATCAGTCACAAAGAGTTGGACACGACTGAGCGACTAACAGTTTCACACTATCTGTACATCACTGGCTCTCCTCTATATTGTTGTAATTTCCAGTCATTGATCCCAGTTCTGCCATATGGAGTACAGTTGTTGACATTTATTTCCTTAAATGCCTTAAGACTACTCTCATGAGTTTTCTCTCTCTTGTTATTAACATAACATTGAATTTGCCTTGATAGAATACTTAATAATACTAGTAATCATGGTTTTCCTTGAGTTTTGTTAACTGTATACTCATTTATCTCCCTGTTGAGGCTATCGACTGGTATTTTTTCCACTTTTGGTGTAATCTCTCAAAGTAGTGTCTTGTTCTTGTGTTCTTAATAAACACCTGGTCACGTATATTTGTTAAATTGAACTACACAATTGAGTTTATAGCACCTTTGACCCATAGCACATTCAACAGTGGGGGCTTGACACAGTGAACAACACAATTTGGCTCATTTAAGAAAAACAATTTTTTTGATCAAGAAATAAAAATAATTTTAGTGAAATAAAATGGTGCTAAAGAGAAAACATTATTAACAGGAAAGGATCCCGTTACTCTTCTGATTCTTTGTCCTTGCTTGTGTAATTTTTTCATAGCTGTCACATAGTGTACAAGAGTTTGACGAATTTATACAAAGGCAGGCAGCAACTCCTAAAAGCATTTGGCACTGTTGGCTTACCTCTCTGGCTGAGGTAATTATAGTTTGGCCATGCTCTGCATCTCCCAAGGACAGCCTCATCAGGAAGTTCTTAGGTACATGGAAAGAGATGCCAAATGCACAGTGTAATGACTTTATTTACAGCTTTCTGCTGTGCTGCTTTGTTTGCCTGGTGTGTCAGGAGAGGAACAGCTGTTGACTTTCAGGTGAACAAGGCGACATGGCAGGAAACTCCAGAGTTGCCTCTGGTGAGAGGGGAGTGGGAGGTGGTTTGCCCAGTCAAGCCGCCAAAGCAGCCGCGTCATCACTTTCCGCCTTGTAAAGTTCTCTTCCCGTGTTTGTGTTAGTGCATTGGAACGCCTGGTTGTCATGAATGAAATGATTTGATATTTAAAACTTTTTCCCAACCAAGTACTTTCCAAACTTCAATCTTGCAGTTCAATTGCAGTTCAGTTGCTCAGTTGTGTTCAACTCTTTTCAATCCCATGGACGCTAGGCTTTCCTGTTCATCACCGACTCCCGGGGTTTACTCAAACTCATGCCCAATGAGTCGGTGATGCCATCCAACCATCTCATCCTCTGTTGTCCCCTTCTCCGCCTGCCTTCATTCTTTCCCAGCATCATGGTCTTTTCAAATGACTCAGCTTTTCACATCAGGTGGCCAAAGTATTGGAGTTTCAGCTTCAACATCAGTCCCACCAATGAACACCCAGGACTGATCTCCTTTAGGATGGACTGGTTGGGTCTCCTTGCAGTCCAAGGGACTCTCAAGAGTCTTCTCCAACACCACGGTTCAAAAGCATCAATTCTTCAGTGCTCAGCTTTCTTTATAGTCCAACTCTCACATCCATACCTGACTACTGGAAAAACCATAGCTTTGACTAGACAGACCTTTGTTGGCCAAGTAATGTCTCTGCTGTCTAGGTTTGTCATAGCTTTTCTTCCAAGGAACAAGTGTCTTTAAATTTCATGGCTGCAGTCACCATCTGCAGTGATTTTTGAGCCCAGGAAAATAAAGTCAGTCACTGTTTCCATTGTTTCCTCATCTATTTGCCATGAAATGATGGGACAGCATACTGTGATCTTTGTTTTTGGAATGTTGAGTTTTAAGCCAGCTTTTTTACTCTCCTCTTTCACTTTCATCAAGACAGTCTTTAGTTCCTCTTTGCTGTTTGCCTTAAGGGTGGTATCATTGGTGTATCTGAGGTTATTGATTTTTCTTGATTCCAGTTTGTGCTTCATCCAGGTTGGCATTTCACATGATGTACTCTGCATATAAGTTAAATAGGTAGGGTGACTGTATACAGCCTTGATGTACATATTCCCTTCCCAATTTTGAACCAGTCCATTGTTTCATGTCCCATTTTAACTGTTGCTTCTTGAGCTGCATACAGGTTTCTCAGGAGGCAGGTAAGGTGGTCTGATATTCCTGTCTCTTTAAGAATTTTCCACAGTTTGTTGTGATCCACACAGTCAAAGGCTTTAACATAGTCAGTGAAGCAGAAGTCGATGTTTTTCTGGAATTCTGTTGCTTTTCCTGTGATCCAACAGATATTGGCAATTTGATCTCTAGTTCCTCTACTTTTTCTACATACAACTTGAACGTCTGGAAGTTTTTGGTTCATGTACTATTGAAGCCTAGCTTAGAGAATTTTGAGCATTACTTTGCTAGTGTGTGAGATGGCAATTGTTCAGTAGTTTGAACACTCTTTGGCATTGCCTTTCTTTGGGATTGTAATGAAAACTGACCTTTTCCAGTCCTGTGGCCACTGGTAAGATTTCCAAATTTGCTGGCATATTGAATGTAGCACTTTCACAGCATCATCTTTTAGGCTTTGAAATAGCTCAGCTGGAATTCTATCGCCTCCACTAGCATTGTTCAGAGTGATGTTTGCTAAGGCCCACTTGACTTCGCACTCCAGGATGTCTGGCTCTAGATGAGTGATCACACCATCATAATTATCTGGGTCATGAAGATCTTTTTTGTATAGTTCTTCTGTGTATTCTTACCACCTCTTCTTAATATCTTCTGCTTCTGTTAGGTCCGTACCATTTCTGTTTTATTGTGCCCATCTTTGCATGAAATGTTCCCTGGGTATCTATAATTTTCTTGAAGAGATCTCTAGTCTTTCACATTCTATTTTCCTCTATTTCTTTGCATTGATCACTGAGGAAGGCTTTCTTATTGCTCCTTGTTATTCTTTGGAACTCTGCATTCAGATGGGTATATCTTTTCTTTTCTCCTTTGCCTTAACTTCTCCTATTTTCTCAGCTATTTGTAAGGCCTCCTCAGACAACCATTTTGCCTTTTTGCATTTCTTTTTCTTGGGGATGGTTTTGATTAAAGACTCCTGTAAATGTTATGATCCTCTGTCTGTAGTTCTTCAGGCACTCTGTCTATCAGATCTAATCCCTTGAATCTGTTTGTCACTTCTACTTTATAATCATAAGGGATTTGATTTAGGTTATACCTGAATGGTCTAGTGGTTTTCCCTACTTTCTTCAACTTAAGTCTGAATTTTGCAATGAGGAGTTCGTGATCTGAGCCATAGTCAAATCCTGGTCTTTTTTTGCTGACTGTATAGAGCTTCTCCATCTTTGGCTGCAAAGAATAAAATTAATCTGATTTCGGTGTTGACTATCTGGTGATGTCCATGTGTAGAGTCATCTCTTGTGTTGTTGGAAGAGGGTGATTGCTATCATCAGTGCGTTCTCTTGGCAAAACTCTATTAGCCTTTGCCCTGCTTCATTTTGTGCTCCTAGGCCAAATTTGCCTGTTACTCTAGGTATTTCTTGACTTCCTACTTTTGCAGTCCAGTCCCCCATGATGAAAAGGCATCTTTTTTTGGTATTGTTTCTAGAAGGTCTTGTAAGTCTTCATAGAACTATTCATCTTCAGCTTCTTTGGCATTAGTGGTTGAGGCATAGACTTAGATTTCTGCGATATTGAATGGTTTGCCTTGGAAATGAACAGAGATCATTCTGTCACTTTTGAGACTGCATCTCAGTACTGCATTTCAGACTCTTTTGTTGACTCAGAGGGATATTCCATTTCTTCTAAGGGATTCTTGCCTACAGTAGTAGATGTAATGGTCGTTTGAATTAAATTTTCCTATTCTGGTCCACTATAGTTCACTGATTGCTAAAATGTCAATGTTCACTCTTGGCATCTCCTGCTTGACCACTTCCAATTTACCTTGATTCATGGACCTAACACTCCAGGTTCCTATGCCAATTATATCAAAGAAGTTCTTGCCCTGTTGCATAAATTTAGGGCCCACAACAGATTCCCCAGCCTGAGGATCTGGCAAAGAGATTGAGAATCCCTGGGGAATTTGAAGGCCAGTGGACTTTGATTACAGAACTTCCACAGGACTGGGGAAACAGACTCTTGGAGGGCACAAACAAACCTTGTGCCCAGGAGAAAGGAGCAGTGAACCCACAAGAGACTGAGCCGGACTTGCCTGTGAGTGTCCAGGAGTCTCCAGCAAAGGTGTGCGTTGACAGTGGGCTGCCTTGGGGTCAGGGGCACTGAATACAGAAGTCCTGGGAACTGTGGGGTGTGCTGGCATAAGTCCTTTTGAAGGAAGTCATAACCCCTAGCATAACCCTTACCTGACCTTAGGTCAAACTATAGGGTGGGAACAGTGCCCCACCCATTAACAGAAAATTGGATTAAAGATTTCCTGAGCATGGCCTGGCCTATCAGAGCAAGACTCAGATTCCCTCACAGCCAGTCCCTCCCATCAGGAAGCTTCCACAAGCCTCTTATCCTTATTCATCAGAGGGCAGACACAATGAAAATCACAGTCACAGAAAACTCACCAAGCTGATCACATGGATCACAGCCTTTTCTAAGTTTGTGAACCTATGAGCCATGCTGTGTAGGGCCACTCAAGACGGATGGGTCATGGTGGAAAATTCTGACAAAACGTGGTCCACTGGAGAAGGAAATAGCAAACCACTTCAGCATCCTTACCTTGAGAACCCCATGAACAGTATGAACAGGCAAAAAGATATGACACTGACAGGTGAACTCCCTGGGTCAGTAGGTGCCCAATATGCTACTGGAGAAGAGGGGAGAAACAGCTCAGCAAAGAATGAAGAGGTTGAGTTAAAGCAAAACAAAAACAAAACAAAAACCCCAAAAACCCAGTGGTAGATGTGACTGTTGATGGAAGTAATATCTGATGCTGTAGGGAAATGGCAACCCACTCCAGTATTCTTGTCTAGAGAAGCCCATGGACGAAGGAGCCTGGCAGGCTACAGTCCATGTAAGAGTCGGACACGACTTAGTGATTAAACCACCAAAGAACGATATTGTATAGGAACCTGGAATGTAGGTTCATGAATCAATGTAAATTGGAACTGGTCAAATAAAAATCTGAAGTTATGTAAATTTTGAGTTAACAGATTGAGGATTTTGTAAATAATAGCTTATAAAATTTTACTTATTGTAAGGAAGCCTGAGATTATAACTATAGAACATTTAGGTCCTTATTAGAGTTCACCGTGTCTGAAAAGTTGAACTACAATTGAAGTATTAACCACAATTAAACAGTTATTGTAAGTTTTATGCAAGTAGACAAAATAAAACTAATATTCCATTTCTTTCCATGATTTCCTTGAGGTTCTGCAGTGTTTTTCTTCTTACTGAGTGAGCACTTTGGCTTATGTTTCTTCATATTGCTTTTCCTCTTTAAAATGGTTCCTCCACCTTTTATTTTATTTTATTTATTTATTCTTTTTGGCTTCTGCACTTTATTTATTTATTTTTAATTTAATTTTATTTTTAAACTTTACAATATTGTATTAGTTTTGCCAAACATCGAAATGAATCCGCCACATTTCTTCCACCTTTTAATCTGTTCTTTTCATTGCTTCTGAAGAACTTGATGGGACCTACGAGTCTGTTGAGTAAGGCAGTATTAAAATCAAGTGTTCATTATGAATTTACTGAAATCTTAGACCTCTTATTTTGGGATAACTGTCTATTAGACAGTAGCTAGCTACAAATTACTTATGGGGTGATAGCTAAAGTTTTTGGGAGCATTGTTGTTAGCATGGAGACAGTAATGTTCAGAAACTACTTCTTACCTCCCTCTGTAGATCTCTCCCAGTACCCATTCCAGTGAGGCCAAGCAAGGGGGAAAGAATTACTTTTCCTCATTCTCTGCCTTTACTTTCCCTCCTATATTGTGCTGGAACCTGCTGAAAAGTTTCAAAATCACCACTGTGTGGAAAGCTCAACCTGTGAAATACAGTTGAGCAGACAGGTGTGAATGTGTAGGCTGGGTGAGAGCAATTTTTTGAGGGCTGAATTCTTAACACTGGCTACAGGTTTATGTGTGAGCTTCCAGCTGTAAGAATATCAGTGTCTTTGCTTTATCCAGGGTAAGGATAGACAGAAAACAGGGTCTGTATGAGGATGGAGTGAAAGATTAAATGAGAAAGGAGCTTTGTGAGGTGTTAAAATCCTCAAAGAATCCTCAAAAGAAAATAATTGCTATGGGAATGGGTGACTTCCAGAAAATTCCCTTCTGAGTTTTCAACTTCTATTTTTGACCACTCTTGTCACTATTTTTAATGGAATATCCCTTGGAGTTAAATAGTAGCATAGTCCTCAAGGGACTTTGAGAGACTAAAATTTTCAAAAAAAATGATGGGGTAAAGTGATTGGAGCTGCTTGGGCATTTATTCCATATTTTCAGTGGTTTTATTCTCTTTCTGAGAATTCTTCAGTGACTTAGGAAGTTTATATTTTGTCCCATACTATTCAATTGCTTTCAAAAAATGTTTCAAAAATTTTTTGGGGGTGTCTGATTGCCAAAGGAATACACTTTAATATTTAAAATAGGGAAAATAAAAATACAGAAAACAATAAAACATCTCCATGGTGTTTCCCAGCATATACATCATTGTTTAAGTTCAGTGTTTTTGCTTCAGGTTATTTTCTTTTTGCTCCATAGGTGTATTTTGAATTGTAGAAAATACCACTTAATTTTTTTAACACTGCAGTCATTTTTACATGTCATTTTAAATTGCTGTGTGATATTCAGTTATACACATGAATATTGATTTAAGTATTCTCTCATTGTTGGAAATTTAGATTGTTTCTTGTTTTTACTAATCAACAGGCTGAAACAAACATCCTAGCAGATCTTTGTAAAAAATCTTTGATTAGTCCAGGGGGAGTATATTCCTTGCAGTGAAATTATGGCAGTATGAAAGTTTTTAAACTTTTGATGTATGTAACCAAATAGCTTTATGGAAAGATTAAATGAATTTATATCACTTAGTTAAAAGATAATGTATTTCCCCAAACTTCATCAATCTTAAGTTTAATGATTTTTTTAACCTATGCCTTTGAATTGTACTTTCAGTTCAGTTCAGTTCAGTTCAGTCGCTCAGTTGTGTCCAACTCTTTGCAACCCCATGAATCGCAGCACGCCAGGCCTCCCTGTCCATCACCAACTCCCGGAGTTCACTCAAACTCACGTCCATCGAGTCGACGATGCCATCCAGCCATCTCATCCTCTGTCGTCCCCTTCTCCTCCTGCCCCCAATCCCTCCCAGCATCAGGGTCTTTTCCAATGAGTCAACTCTAGCATGAGGTAGCCAAAGTATTGGAGTTTCAGCTTTAGCATCAGTCCTTCCAGTGAATACCTAGGACTGATCTCCTTTAGGATGGACTGGTTGGATCTCCTTGCAGTCCAAGGGACTCTCAAGAGTCTTCTCCAACACCACAGTTCAAAAGCATCAATTCTTCACTCAGCTTTCTTCACAGTCCAACTCTCACATCCATACATGACCACTGGAAAAACCATAGCCTTGACTAGATGAACCTTTGTTGGAAAAGTAATATCTCTGCTTTTTAATATGCTATCTAGGTTGGCCACAAATTTCCTTCCAAGGAGTAAGTGTCTGTTAATTTCATGGCTGCAATCACCATCTGCAGTGATTTTGGAGCCCCCAAAAACAAAGTCTGACACTGTTTCCCCATCTATTTGCCATGAAGTGATGGGACCAGATGCCATGATTTTCGTTTTCTGAATGTTTGAGCTTTAAGCCAACTTTTTCACTCTCCTCTTTCACTTTCATCAAGAGGCTTTTTAATTCCTCTTCACTTTCTGCCATAAGGGTGGTGTCATCTGCATATTTCTCCGGGCAATCTTGATTCCAGCTTGTGCTTCTTCCAGCCCAGCGTTTCTCCTGATGTACTCTGCATAGAAGTTAAATAAGCAGGGTGACAGTATACAGCCTTAAAGTACACCTTTTCCTATTTGGAACCAGTCTGTTGTTTCATGTCCAGTTCTAACTGTTGCTTCCTGACCTGCATATAGGTTTCTTAAGAGGCAGGTCAGGTGATCTGGTATTCCCATCTCTTTCAGAATTTTCCACAGTTTCTTGTGATCCACACAGTCAAAGGCTTTGGCATAGTCAATAAAGCAGAAATAGACGTTTTTCTGAAAGTCTCTTGCTTTTTTGATGATCCAGCGGATGTTGCCAATTTGATCTCTGGTTTCTCTGCCTTTTCTAAAACCAGCTTGAACATCAGGAAGTTCACGGTTCACATATTGCTGAAGCCTGGCTTGGAGAATTTTGAGCACTACTTTACTAGCGTGTGAGATGAGTGCAATTGTGCGGTAGTTTGAGCATTCTTTGGCATTGCATTTTTGGGATTGGAATGAAAACTGGCCTTTTTCAGTCCTGTGGCCGCTGCTGAGTTTTCCAGATTTGCTGGCATATTGAGTGCAGCACTTTCACAGCATCATCTTTAAGGATTTGAAATAGCTCAACTGGAATTCCATCACCTCCACTAGCTTTGTTCATAGTGATGCTTTATAAGGCCCACTTGACTTCACATTCCAGGATATCTGGCTCTAGGTGAGTTATCACACCATCATGATTTTCTTGGTCATGAAGCTCTTTTTTGTGTAGTTTTCTGTGGATTGTTGCCACCTCTGAATATCTTCTGCTACTGTTAGGTCCATGCCATTTCTGTCCTTTTTCGAGCCCATCTTTGCATGAAGTGTTCCCTTGGTATCTCTAATTTTCTGGACGAGATCTCTAGTCTTTCCCATTTTGTTGTTTTCCTCTATTTCTTTGCATTGGTCACTGAGGAAGGCTTTCTCATCTCTTCTTGGTATTCTTTGGAACTCTGCATTCAGATGCTTATATCTTTCCTTTTCTCCTTTGCTTTTCACTTCTCCTCTTTTCACAGCTATTTTTAAGGCCTCGTCAGACAGCCATTTTACCTTTCTGCATTTCTTTTTCTCAGGTATGGTCTTGATGCCTGTCTCCTGTACAATGTCACGAACCTCCGTCCATAGTTCATCAGGCACTCTGTCTATCAGAAATAGTCCCTTAAATCTATTTCTCACTTCCAGTGTATAATCATAAGTGATTTGATTTAGGTCATATCTGAATGGTCTAGTGGTTTTCCCCACTTTCTTCAATTTAAGTCTGAATTTGGCAATAAGGAGTTCATGATCTGAGCCACAGTCAGCTCTCAGTATTATTTTTGCTGACTGTATAGTGCTTCTTCATCTTTGGCTGCAAAGAATATAATCAGTCTGATTTTGGTGTTGACCATCTGGCGATGTCCATATGTAGAGTCTTCTCTTGTGGTGTTGGAAGAGGGTGTTTGCTATGACCAGTGCGTTCTCTTGGCAAAACTCTATTAGCCTTTGCCCTGCTTCATTCTGTACTCAAAGGCCAAATTTGCCTGTTACTTCAGGTGTTTCTTGACTTCTACTTTTGCATTCCAGTCCCCTATAATGAAAAGGACATCTTTTTTGAGTGTTCTAAAACATCTTGTAGGTCTTCATAGAACCGTTCAACTTCAGCTTCATGCAGTGTTACTGGTTGGGGCATAGGCTTGGATTACTGTGATATTGAATGGTTTGCCTTGGAAACAAACAGAGATCATTCTGTCGTTTTTGAGATTGCACCCAAGTACTGCATTTCGGACTCTTTTGTTGACCATGATGGCCACTCCATTTCTTCTAAGGGATTCCTGCCCACAGTAGTAGATATAATGGTCATCTGAGTTAAATTCCCCCATTCCAGTCCATTTTAATTTCGCTGATTCCTAGAATGTCGACGTTCACTCTTGCCATCTCCTGTTTGACCACTTCCAATTTGCCTTGATTCATGAACCTGACATTTCCAGGTTCTTATGCAATATTGCTCTTTACAGCATCGGACCTTGCTTCTATCACCAGTCACATCCACAGCTGGGTATTGTTTTTGCTTTGGCTCCATCCCTTCATTCTTTCTGGAGTTATTTCTCCACTGATCTCCAGTAGCATATTGGGCACCTACTGACCTGGGGAGTTCCTCTTTCAATATCCTATCATTTTGCCTTTTCATACTGTTCATGGGGTTCTCAAGGCAAGAATACTGAAGTGGTTTGCCGTTCTCTTCTCCAGTGGACCACATTCTGTCAGACCTCTCCACCATGGCCCTCCTGTCTTGGGTGGCCCCACAGGGCATGGCTTAGTTTCATTGAGTTAGACAAGGCTGTGGTCTGTGTGATCAGATTGGCTAGTGTTCTGTGATTATGGTTTCAGTGTGTCTGCCTTCCGATGCCCTCTCGCAACACCTACTATCTTTCTTGGGTTTCTCTTACCTTGGACTTGGGGTATGTCTTCATGGCTGCTCCAGCAAAGTGCAGCCGCTGCTCCTTACCTTGGACGAGGGGTGTCTTCTCATGGCCGCTCCTCCTGACCTTGAAGGTGGACTAGCTCCTCTTGGCACTCCTGCGCTGATACAGCTGCCGCTCCTGGTCATGGGGTTGCTCTTTAGGCTGCCCCCACTGGCATCAGGCGGGGGGTAGCTCCTCTCGGCCGCCTCCCCTGGCCTCAGGAGTGGGTTAGCTCTTGGCCGTCACCCCTGACCTCTGGCGTGGGGTAGCCCTATGTATTATTGTTTAAATTTCCATTTCTTTGAAGATGGGAAATATACCTTTTGATATTGCCTTGTGGAATTGAATGCAGGATTTTACCTGTAAAATTTTATTGGCACCAATAAGGTACAAGTAGCTTGGTGGTGGTAACCTAGAGGCATTGGGTGTGGTTGGGTTGGATGGAGGCTTCAGGAGAACAGTACTGAATGTTTCTCAGTAGACAAACCCAGTAGCTCAAATTCATTGCCACTGTTCTGTTCTTGAAATCCAAGATAGTGGGGAAAGAGATGGACATTGCAGTACCTTGAGATGAGAGAAACTGTGGTTCTTTTTGTTTTGTTTTGTTTTATTTTGTATTGTTTCTGTCCCTTTCAGAGTAGTACCTAGGGTCTAGCACAGCGCTTGGTTCTGGGGATGTCTTATGGCCATGGCTTTGGTTCTTAGTGGTTGTTGAAAAGCATAGTTTCTCTGAAACTGAGCCTTTTCTCTATGCTAGAAAATCTCAGAGCCTACCCTGGGCTAGAATGGGTGGCAGTCCTTAGGTGCCATATAAGCCACAGCACCCTGCTCTGTAGAGTCTTGACATATACTGAAACCATCCCTAGCTTCTGAAATTGGATTCCAGTGCTTTCATTGCTACCTTCCATTTGCACTGAGCCAACTGGATTGAGACTGTAGAGGAAGGGACCAGTCCCTCGGAAGGGGAAGCAGCAGTGTTTATGTGGGATGAAGGGATGGGATAAGTGAATCGTAATTCTATTGGTAGTTAATAAATACAAATGCTGTCTGCCATAGTTTGTCTTGTAATTGCATGACTTGTCAGTAGTTGATTATGGTTAAATCTAGTTAAAAACTGAACTTTATAACAATGCTAGGTGGCATTTCATGAGGCCTCGGAGCTGTCTAATGCTCATGTGTGACCTTATATGGAATCCTCTATGCTCTTTTACTTTTAAAATTTTTATTTATTAATTATACAGTAAAATTGAAAAATCATTTTATGTACCCTTCTGGTTATTTCAACCAAAGAAATTGTATGTTTTATTTGTTTAATATACACATCAACTTAATTTCTAAGTTATTTTTCTTCTTTATGACTTTTGGGGAGCTTCTTCTTGTGGGGTCAAACCATGTGGATGATATTCATTCTATTCTGTTGGCTGAATATAATTGTTGTCACTTGGCTGTTAGTTTTTTAAATTTTTCTTCAATTAAAGCCTTGGTTTATATGTGTAGGGAAAGGGAAAAGTGACATTGATTTCATTAATTCATATAAAAATTAGGCTTCATAAATAATAGTGAAGAACACTAGCTTATCTCTAGAAAGTAAGCATTCTTATATTTTCCTGATATAGAAATTTTTTAAACTGCAGCAGTTTCAGAGGAATTTTTGACTTTTATTAGATTTGTATTTAATGAATAGTCCCCATATGGAGTAAATTCTATGTGCTTAAAAAGAACAGAGTCAATGTTTGATGCTTGAGTAAGAAGAATATTCTTATAACTCAGATTTGGTACTTTTTGATTAACAAGTCGTTTTATTACACTTAGTGTAGTATAAAGGAAGATTTTGGTCACTTTGATAAGAAAGAAAGGTTGGGAAGTATTTTTCAACATTATTAACTGGTTTTAGCTTTCTGGTTATTAGAGCAGTCAGTGTTTGCTTTAGAATAGGGACAGAAATAAATATTTTGTTCTGGCATACTATCAGTGCAGTGGCACCAGCTTTTCACTACTCTTTTTATTTTTGTAACTGTTTGAAGAAGTAAATTTATGGCTTTAAATTTCCCTGGCTTTTTTTGACCTTAAGGTAACTCTGATTTGTTTGTTAAGTTTTAATTTTATGACAGATCACATCTCTGTCGTGTCCAAAGTTAAACTTCAGGGTAGAGGTATATTTTTCCATCCTGGGATTATGAACAGAATAAATTACCAGAGAATTATGTTTAAATGAATGCATAAGTGTAGGAATGTTGACTAGACTAGCTACACTTCCCCACATAAACAGCTTGTTAATGTGCAATCAGTCACTAGAGTTGCCATGAACTCTGAGCTTAATGAACAGGTGAAGAAAGAGGATTAATCCCAATTCAAAGTGGATCTGACAGCTTATCAGGCAATTTCACTGATCACTAATCCATTTCGTTTGGCAACTTAATTTATCACACAGTTAGAATTTTCATCCCATGGGTATCTGGGTGGAAATTAATTCAAAAACATGTCCAGTCCATAGGGTTGAAGAGATCTGTTTAAGCTTTGTGAGGACACTTAGAAATAAGTTATTTTAAATGCATAGAACAGGTTTATTTTATAATTTTATTTGTGTTTAACCAAGGCTTCCTTAAAATATGTAGATGGTACTAGCATTTGATGGTATATCACAACCGTTATAAGGTTCATTTGTTCTAAATTTCTAAATTAAACAGGTTGTTAATTTTAACTCATTGATGAAATAACACTAAAATATTATGTGAGTATGTTAATAATTCTGTCTTTACATATATAAAAATTACTGGTCAGGAATATGTTTTATAGCATCCATAGAAAGAAATAATGAGCAAAAGAAATTATTTCTTTAAAGCTTACAATTTCACATCTGCTGAGTACTTACAAATTCTCTAATTAGACTGATTTATAGCTCATTATTTTACTTAAAAATATCTCTTATGGCAAAATTCTTTGACAGAAAGGAAGAAATGTAACCTTACCTCTCATAGCTCATATTTTGTGCTTAGAATTTGCAAGAATGAGCCTTATTAATTGGGCTCAGCTTAAGACTCTGATGCTGGGAGGGATTGGGGGCAGGAGGAGAAGGGGATGGCAGAGGATGAGATGGCTGGATGGCATCACTGACTCGATGGACGTGAGTCTGAGTGAACTCCAGGAGTTGGTGATGGACAGGGAGGCCTGGCGTGCTGCGATTCATGGGGTCACAAAGAGTTGAACACGACTGAGCGACTGAACTGAACTGAACTAGGACCTGGCTATGGTTTAAAATAACTTCAAAACCAGAAACACATTTTCTTCACTTTGATTTATAGTGTATAGAAAGCTAAATTGAATATTGACCCTTGAAAAGCAAATGTGTCCTGTAAAAATGACAGGACAAAAGAACAGAATACTAGACGATTGAGTGAGTGTCCACAGCCTGGAGACAGCCTCCTCCTCAGATGTCTTCTTTGCTGGGGCTGTGTAGCCCTGAGAGTATGATGGGGTGAAGTGTTACTGAAATTAGTTGCACCCTGGCATGACCTGTTACATTTTATAAGAAGATTGAGGGAGACTTGTAACAAATCATTTCTAAGAAGGAATTTGAAGAATGAGGAATGGAGCACAATATCAGTAAGATCTATGATATAACTGCAGGAGGGGACACAGGGAATTCCTTATAATTTCTCAAGCCCTGAAGCATCTTCAAAAAGAATTTAAGTCAGTGAAAAATAATTGAGATGACAGAAAACCACAAACTGGCATAAGGCTGTCATTGATTGGGTATGTCAGGCAAATTGTGGCTATCATGTCTATGACCAGCCTGATTAAAGTAATGTCTTCATAATCTGGAGGGGCTCAGTATCGAATCATCCTGGCACCTTTCCCAAATCCTCTTTCTAAGTCATTGGCATTTTTCCCTGGAACATACTGCAAGCCTACAGTCTTGGCATTTTAGAAGCTGGGCTTTTATTTTTACCTTTAAAGGAAAATCGTCATCAAATCCAGTACAAAAGAAAAAAAAAAAAAGTCTTCGTTTGACCTATTCCTTTTTTTCCTATGAGAGTAATGATTATGTCAAATTTTTTTGGGCATCAGAATCACTCAGAATTTTGTTTTAAATGCTGATTTTATTTTCCAGTACCCCACAATTCAGATTCAGCAGGTCTAGGAGGTACCCTTGGAATTTCCAGTTAACAAGCATCTGGATGCAGAGGTTCCTTTGCAGGTTCTCTATGGAATATCATTTCTATATAGTCTTGGGCTTCAAGCATACCAAGAAAGGCCTACACCCTTGCTCTCAGGTACTCTTCTTTCAGACATTTTTGAAAATCTTCTTTCTTCCAGGCTTTCACATATATGTGTTGGAAAGAACTGTATTTCTCTCTGTTCTCTTAAAGCAATCTGGGCTTTAATATTCACCCTGCCCTCCCTTCTCTTCCTTTCCCTTCCCTCCTCATTTTCCTCTCAGATCCTCTCCCCTTCTCTTTTCCTTCCTTTTCTATAATTTAAATTTAGTTAGAATTTGTGCCTAATTCTCTTCCATACACTGGGGTGATAAACAGCCTTTGTTCTAAAGGACCTCATACTCTCTAGGAAGATACATCCATCCATAAGCAATTATATGATTCAGGACTAATGACAAGTGACACTGAAGAAATAGAAGCCAAATGCCAGGAAAGGAGTCATTAGGAGTGTGGACATCAGGGAAGACTTGATAGGTTTGATGGTAAAGCATTGAGGAGAGTAGCATTTCAGTAGGCATAAAGATAAGAAATTGCATTAACAAAGGTCCAAAGCATAAGTCTGGCCTGTTAAAGAAATGGTGCAGTGGTTTAAGATTTGTTTGTGGCTCTGGAAATATTGCTGGGGTAAGGAGTAAGGAGAATGGGGTTCCAGTGTTGACATGGAGCCGATGAGTTGGATTTTAGTGACTTCAATAGAAGTCCATATGTGTCTTTCTCTTATTTTATTGGTTCTAATCTTAGATGTATGTCTCTTGCCTGGATGACTTTTCCCAAAGAAGAGTATATACTACTCCTTGTGGGATCTTTCCGGAATATCTCTCATTCATCACCACACCAGGAACCCATGAAATAATCAGCTGAAGAAACAGTCGAGTTTAATGGTGTGGTAGGCTGAAAAATAGACCCCACCTCAAAGATCCCTCTCCTAATCCTTGGAATTCTTAGTATTACCTTACATGGTTGATGTAATCAAGTTAAGGATCTTGATATTTGATTATACACAGAGGAGAAGGCATAGTGAAGATGGAGCCGAGGGAGATCTGAAGTTTGGAGTGATAGGGAATGTTGGCAGCAACCAGAGGCTGGAGGAGGCAATGAGCTTCTCCTCCAGAGTCTTCAGAGGGAAGCTCTCCTCACACCTTGGTTTCTGCCCAGTGAAGCTAATTTTGGACTTCTGGACTCCAAAACTGTGAGAGGGTAAAGTTGTGTTGTTTTAAGCCATGTAGTTTGTGGCAATTTTTATTTATTTTTTTTAACATAACCACATTTATTTAAGAATATATTTCAATATCAAACAGCAAAGTACAATACAAAACTGAAATTACTTTTGTACCAACCTAATAACTAGGAAGGAAGTCTAGGATATGCAAAATTTTAAATTTAGGCTGGTGGAAAGAGGGGGAGTGGTATCCCACTGGGAAGGGAATAAGTGGGCTTCAATATAAAAGCAGCTCTAGGAGACTAATACAGTGGTTGAGAGGTTGAGCTCTCAAGTTAGAAAGATGAGGATCTTGTTAGTGTGACTTTAGACAAGTTCCTTAGATCTCTGATGCTTAAAATGTAATTTTGAAGAGGAGATGATCTACTGTGTATGTGCTTTCTGTGGTGTCCAGTTCCTGGTACATGTTGTAAACTGCTTAATAAATGTTAAATATAGTGGTGATGATGACAATGGCAATAGGAAAAGTATAAATCAAAGTGGAGAAAACCCAAATGTATCCATTGTGCTTTATAATATTTCTGATTTAGTGAACTACTGACTCTGTTACCTCTGAGTAACTGATAAAGTATAGCTCTTATTATATAAATGATCCCTAGGTCAAGAAGATCCCCTGGAGAAGGGAATGGCTACCCACTCCTGTATTCATGGCTGGAAAATTCCATGGACAGAGGAACCTGGCAGGCTATAGTCGATGGGGTCAGAAAGTCAGACATGACTGAAGTGACTAACACACACACACACACACACACACACACACGCACATGCATACGCACACACACACATACACACACACACAGGTGATAGGTAATAAAACCCTACTAAGAAGTCATTTAGTGAAATATGAAGATTCTGTAACAAAAATCCTCAAGTTGGGTTTATATTCTATGAGGAAGACATTGAAAGATCTTGGCTTTTGTGGCAGGGCGTAATTTTTTTCCTTTTGTTTTCTTTTTTTCCCCTTTGTTTCTCTTTTTTCCTTTGTTTTACTTGTTGTTCAAATAACCTGCAGCTTAGAAGGAGACACCTTTTGACTGAAAAACTCTATCTTGGTAGCTAGCAGAAATGGTCTCAGTGGAGAAACAGTGTGTTCACCAATTAGAAATTCATATTGCTTTTAATTTTTCTTCTAATAGTTTTAGAAGTTTGAGTGAAATTGAGATTTTTATCTTTCCTCAGTGCTGCATGTTGATTGTTCATGATAAGAATGGGGAATAAAAAAAGACCAAAAAATGAAGGGTGAAATAAAATAAAACACAGAAATACACAGATTGTAGAGATTTTCCTTATGAAAATTGGATCCTGTAAGTAAACTTGTGTTAGAATTATCGGTCATTCAAACGTTATTCTTCCAGCCTTAACACCTGTTAGTGAGCCAAGATGTTAGATCTGTAGATTTACTGAGGTGTATGTTTAGGCATTGACTGGATCACTTTCCACTGTTGATAGAACTGATGTAATTTAAGAATCTGGTTCATCTGATTTGTGAGTCGCAGAAAAACAGTTGCTTGGCAGCAATGACAGGTCTTATGCCTGTGTTGTAGATAGACTTGAAGTAGGGAGCTTTTACGTTCTGTCAAACTAGGCTTCCACCTATGAACTGAGCTATTATTTAGAGAATTTTGTCTTCTCAGCAATTAGTAAAATGTCATTGCCAAATAAATCTCACTGTGATAATCCATCAAATTAAGAGCTTTCTGAGGGTGGGGACTGTGTTATCCATTTATGTATTTCCAGCACCAAACCATGTCAGGCCATTATTAGTGCTCAGGAGGTGCTTGTGGAATTAATGAATGGTTGAGTATGCTCTTTCTTGTAATCAGGACTTTTAGTTTGAATGGTGGTAAATAGACTCTGACACTGAGTATTTCTCCTTTCTATCAGCTACAACAACAACAATATTATAATATATGTGTGTAATATATAGGCATAATATAAATAAAATAAGAGGGAAACAAATTAGCAATTATTGTACCTTCTAGAAAACTGTGTTGGATTTTTTCCCTGTTTCTGTGTGTTTTTATACTTTTTGGCATAACTATGGTTAGAACAAATATCTAATTTGGTACACAGAGTTTTTTCATTTAATATAAACATTTTTATATAGTTTTACATAGTTCATAATTATAATTTTACATGGTTATGTAATATATTCCCAACTTTTTTCCCCCTGTAAGCCCTCATTTCCTCATCTGCTTTGTCTTTCTAGTGAATTTTACTTAACTTTCAAGGCCTGGACCAACAATTTCCTCACTGTTGTTGACTTTTATGATTTTAGTACTTTGCACAAATATTGATTGTAGAACTTTTTGATATTATATAACTTTTTTATTCTTATAAAAATTATGAGAAATGAGGTATACCAGAGTATGGATTATACAGTTGTGGGTCCTAATGCCTCATTCAGTCCTGGTCACATAATAGGCTCTCAGCAAATATTTGCCGACTACATACCGCATTCTAGAGTCTGGGAACCAGAAGGTTAATAAGGTACAGTTTCTGGATGTGATGCTCCAAGTATTGTGGCAGAGACAGGTAGGTAAACTTCCTTTAGTAGTGACTGTTCCAGAGTTGCGTATATGGTGCTGGGTAAACCCAGAGGAGGCTAACATAGTCATGTGACAGCATTTTCTTTCTCATGATTTTTTTTTTTTGTTGTTGGGGGCAGAGTGGGGACTGTATTTCCAAGAACAGTAAGACTGGGCCAAGGAATATGACATGTCTATGGCTCTTGATTTTTCTTGGCAAGTTGTTTTTCAAAAGTTTCTGTTCCTCATATGTGTCTGTTTGCCCACGTTGTTTTCTCATTTATATTCAGCATGTTGAAATATGTTTTTCACCAGACTGTGGTAACAGAATTCTGAGATGTTACTCAGGATTCATCATATCCTCTCCCCCAGCATTTATGCCCCGAGTAATCCCTGGGACTGTAAATTGGATATTTTCACTCTCATGATTAGGTTATGTTAAATGGCATAATTGACTTTCAGAAAAGGAGATTATCAGGATAGGTCTGGAGATCGTATAGTTATAACTACATTAACCTTTTTAAAGCACAGTTTACTCTGACTGGTAGTGGTAAAAGAGGAAGTCAGAAAAATTAAAAACATGAGAAAGATTCTTTGTGTCTTTGCTGGTTTAAAGATTGAGGCGGCCACATGGAATGGGACTGGATTTGTAATGCTCAAGTGCCCAGCCTCTAGGAGCTGAGAACAACTCCTGGCAATTCCTCAGATTTTAGAGGGTTGTTAGATAGCATGGTGTGGGTAGGCCTCTCAGAGGATTTGAATCTGAGTCTAAAATGATAAATTTAATCATATTCTGCCACTGGCATGCTTTTTAAGCAGTAATTTCTAATTTTTCTACCTGAATGTTGATGCTTTCCATTGCTGCTTAGCTAAGAATCAATAGAAAGACATTTACCTTAGGAAAAGATGGGATTTTCTTAATAAAACATTCCTTGATGTTTGCATGGGATTTAAAATATAACAGTTCAACATTAGTGGGGGCCCTAGGCGATGGCAACCCATTCTAGTGCTCTTGCCTGGAAAGTCCCATGGGCAGAGGAGCCTGGTAGGCTGCAGTCCATGGGGTCGCTAGAGTTGGACACGACTGAGCGACTTCCCTTTCACTTTTCACTTTCATGCACTGGAGAAGGAAATGGCAACCCACTCCAGTGTTCTTGCCTGGAGAATCCCAGGGATGGGGGAGCCTGTTGGGCTGCCGTCTATGGGGTCGCACAGAGTCGAACACAACTGAAGCGACTTAGCAGCAGCAGCAGCAACAATGGTGGGGCCATTAACTCTTCTTCTCACCATACATCTTGTCAAGAGAAATCTCCGGGCTTTTCATTTTTATTCCACCCTTCCTCCAAATTGCAAATTCTCTGCATGGCCTTGTTATTATTCAGTCGCTAAGTCATGTCTGACTCTTTGCAATACCATGAACTGCAACACACCAGGCTTCTAGGTCCTGAACTACCTCCTGGAGTTTACTCAAACTCATGTCCATTGAGTCAGTGATGCCATCCAACCATCATCCTCTGTCGCCCCCTTCTCCTCTTGCGCCTAGTCTTTGCCATCCTCAGGGTCTTTTCCAGCGAGTCAGCTCTTTGCATCAGATGGCCATAGTATTGGAGCTTCAACTTCAGAATCAGTCCTTCCAATGAATATTCAGTACTGATTCCCTTTAGGATGGACTGGTTTGATATTGCTGTCCAAGGGACTCTCAAGAGTCTTTTCCAGCCACAGTTTGAAAGCATCAATTCTTTGGAACTCAGCCTTCTTTATGGTCCAACTCTCACATCCATACATGACTACTGGACAAACCATAGCTTTGACTGTACGGACCTTTGTTGGCAAAGTTTTGGCTTTGCTTTTTAACAAGCTGTCTAGATTTATCATAGCTTTTCTTTCAAAGAGCAAGCATCTTTTAATTTCATGGCTGCAGTCACCATCCACAGTGATTTTGGCACCCAAGAAAATGAAATCTGTAACTGTTTCCACTTTTTCCCCATCTACTTGCCTTGAAGTGATGGGACCAGATCTTAATTTTTTAAATATTGAGTTTTAAGCCAGCATTTTCACTCTCCTCTTTCACCTTCAAGAGGCTCTTTAGTTCCTTTTCTCTTTCGCCGTTAGTGTTAGTGTATCATCTGCATATCTGAGGTTGTTGATATTTCTCTTTGCAATCTTGATTCTTGCTTGTACTTCAACCAGCCTGGCATTTCTCACGATGTACTCTGCATATAAGTTACATGAACAAGGTGGCAATGTACAGTCTTGACATACTCCTTTCCCTGTTTGGACCCAGTCTGTTGTTTCCTGTCCAGTTCTAACTGTTGCTTCTTGACCTGCATACAGGTTTTTCAGGAGTCAGTTAAGGTGGTCTGGTATACCCATCTCTTAGAATTTTCTAGTTTGTTATGATCCACACAGTCAAAGGATTTAGCATAGTCAATGAAGCAAAAATAGATTTTTTTTGGGGAATTCTCTTGCTTTTTTTATGATCCAGTGGATGTTGACTATGTGATCTCTGCTTCCTCTGCCCTTTCTAAACCCAGCTTGTATGTCTGGAAGTTCTTGGTTCATGTACTGTTGAAGCCTACCTTGAAGAATTTTGAGCATTACTTTGCTAGTGTGTGAGATGGCAATTGTTCAGTAGTTTGAACATTCTTTGGCATTGCCCTTCTTTGGGATTGGAATAAAAACTGACCTTTTCCAGTCCTGTGGCCACTGTTGAGTTTTCCAAATTTGCTGGCATATTGAGTGTAGCACTTTAGCAGCAGCATCTTTTAGGATTAGAAATAGCTCAGCTGCAATTCCATCACTTCCACTAGCTTTGTTCATAGTAATATTTCCTAATGCCCATTTGACTTCACACTCCAGGATGTCTGGCTCTAGATGCATGGCTTAGATCTGGCCTATTGCCTATTATTGTCAGTGTTGTTTTGATTTGGTATGGGCTTCTATAAGAGGCTAGAAGGGATAAGTTTTTGGTTTTCTTCTATGAGTCTAATATCAAACTTAGAGGCATGGTTATAAACAACAACTTGACTACTATGATTTTTAACACCTACCCATATTATTGACCTTTGTTGATGTTTCAGGTATTTCTCTATTATTCCTGTATTGATGTTACAAACATTCTAAGCATGGGAGTCTTTTACTATTATAGATATATTTGTTCTTTCAACATGCATATATTAAGGACCTGATGTGTTGTAGGTCTGCAGGCCTTGTTTTTTTTTTCTTTTTTGCCTTTTCCATTGGAGATGTGTGTGTCAAATAGCTTGTGCCAAGAAAATCTTCAGTGTTAGATAAGAAAGTACATATAGTGATTTTTCTTGGCTGACCTCATAGAAAGGCGGCTGGGTTTTATATAGTCAGAAGCTAGTAGTTATGTGAACTTAAGACACTATTTTTATTTTTATAATGTGAATGTGTGATGATTTGTTCAAATATAGGATTGCTTCTGTTAGAGCTTAATTTAAGCATTGAGATGAAAATTAGCAGTATAGACTCTTGGAGTGGAAGAATTAATATTGTTAATATGACTGTACTACCCAAAGCAATCTATAGATCTAATGCAATCTCTATCAAATTACCCATGACTTTTTTTCATAGATCAGATCAGATCAGATCAGTTGCTCAGTCGTGTCCGACTCTTTGCGACCCCATGAATCACAGCACGCCAGGCCTCCCTGTCCATCACCAACTCCCGGAGTTCACTCAGACTCACGTCCATCGAGTCAGTGATGCCATCCAGCCATCTCATCCTCTGTCGTCCCCTTCTCCTGCCCCCAGAACTTGGATGAATAATCCTAAAATTTGTATCAAGACCCAGAATTACCAAAGCATTCCTGAGGAAAAGGAACAAAGCAAGAGGCATAACCCTCCTAGACTTTAGAATATACTGTAAAGTTACAGTAATCAAAACAGTATGGTATTGACACAAGAAAAGATATATGGATCAATGGAGAGCCCAGAAATAAACTCACATACTTATGTTCAAGTAATCTTTGACAAAGGCCACAAGAATATACAATAGAAAAAAAGACAGTGTTTTCAACAAGTGGTGTTGGGAAAGTTGGACAGCTACATATAAATCAGTGAAGTTAGAACATACACTCACACCATACACAAAAATAAACTAAAAATGGCTTAAAGTCTTAAATAGAAGACATGATACCATTAAACTCCTAGAAGAGAATATAGGCAAAACATTCTCTGACATAAAATGTTTTTTTAGGTCCATCTCTGAAGGCAGTAGAAACAAAAGCAAAAATAAACAAATAGAATATAATTAAACTTACAAACTTTTGTACAGCAAAGGAAACCATAAACAAAACAAAAAGACAACCTGCAGACTGGGAGAAAATATTTGCAAACGATGTGACCAACAAAAACTTCATTTCCAAATATACAAACAGCTTATACAACTCAACAACAGAAAATGAACACCCTGATCAAAAAATAGGCAGACCTAAATACACATTCTTTAAAGAAGACATCCAGATGGCCAGCAGGTAAATGAAAAGGTACCCAACATCACTAAATATTAGAGAACAAATTGCAAATAAAAACTTCAATGAGATATCACTTCACAGAGGTGCCATCATTACAAATCACATCAGTCAGAATGCCACCATTACAAAATCTACAAATAATTAATGCTGGAGAGGATGTGGAGAAAAGGAACCCTCCTACATTGTTGGTGGGAATGTAAATTGGTGCTGCCACTATGGGAAACAGTATGATGAATCCTCTAAAAACTAAAAATAGAGTTGCCATATGACCCAGGAATCCCACTCCTAGGCATATATATGGAGGAAACTACTTCAAAAAAATACAGGCACCACTATGTTCATCACAGCACTATTTACAGTAGCCAAGATATAAGCAACCTAAATCTCCTTTGACATTGGAATGGATAAAGAAGATATGCTACACATATATAATGGAATGTTCAGTTCAATTCAGTCGCTCAGTCATGTCCCACTCTTTGTGACCCCATGGAATGTGACACGCCAGGCTTCTCTGTCCATCACCAACTCCTGGAGCTTGCTCAAACTCATGTCCATCGAATTGGTGATGCCATCCAACCATCTCATCCTCTGTCGTGCCCTTCTCCTCCTGCCTTCAATCTTGCCCAACATCAGGGTCTTTTCCAATGAGTCAGTTCTTCGCATCAGGTGGCCAAAGTCTGGAGTTTCATCTTCAGCATCAGTCCTTCCAATGAATATTCAGGACTGATTTCCTTTAGGATGAACTGGTTGGATCTCCTTGCAGTCCAAGGGACTCTCAAGAGTCTTCTCCAACACCACAGTTCAAAAGCATCAATTCTTGGGTGCTCAGCTTTCTTTATAGCCCAACTCTCACATCCATACATGAACACTGGAAAAACCATAGCCTTGACTAGATGGACTTTTGTTGGCAAAGTACTGTCTCTGCTTTTTAATATGTTGTCTAGGTTGGTTATGACTTTTCTTCCAGGGAGCAAGCGTCTTTTAATTTCATAGCTTCAGTCGCCATCTGCAGTGCTTTTGGGGTCAAGAAAAATAAAGGCTCTCAGTGTTTCCCCTGTTTCCCCATCTATTTGCCATGAAGTGATGGTATTGGATGCCATGATCTTAGTTTTCTCAATGTTGAGCTTTAAGCCAGCTTTTTTACTCTCCGCTTTCACTTTCAACAAGAGGCTGTTTAGTTCTTTGCTTTCTGCCATAAGCATGGTATCATCTGCATATCTGAGGTTATTGATATTTCTCCCAGCAATCTTGATTCCAGCTTGTACTTCAACCAGCCTGGCATTTCTCATGATGTACTCTGCATATAAGTTAAATAAGCAGGGTGACAATATACAGCCTTGACGGACTTCTTTCCCAATTTGGAACCAGTCTGTTGTTTCATGTCCAGTTCTAACTGTTGCTTCTTGACCTGCATGCAGGTTTCTCAGGAGGCAGGTCAGGTGGTCTGGTATTCCCATATCTTTAAGAATTTTCCACAGTTTGTTGTGATCCACACAGTCAAAGGCTTTGGCATAATCAACAAAGCAGAAGTAGATGTTTTTTCTGGAACTCTTTTGGTTTTTCCATGATCCAGCGGATGTTGGCAATTTGCTCTCTGGTTCCTCTGCCTTTTCTAAAACCAGCTTGATCATCTGGAAGTTCTTGGTTCACATACTGTTGAAGCCTGGCTTGGAGAATTTTGAGCATTACTTTGTTAGCATGTGAGATGAGTGTAATTGTGTGGTAGTTTGAACATTCTTGGCATTGTCTTTCTTTTGAACTGAAATGAAAACTGACCTTTTTCAGTCCTGTGGCCACTGCTGAGTTTTCTAAATTTGCTAGCATATTGAGTACAGCACTTACCAGCATCATCTTTTAGGATTTGAAAAAGCTCAATGGGATATTACTCAGTCATAAAAAGAATGAAATAATGCCATTTGCAGCAACATGGATGGTGTTAGAGATTATGTTACTAATGAAGTAAGTCAGAAGGAGAAAGACAAATACCCTATGATATCTCTTAAAAGTGTAATCTAAAATATGATACAAATGAACTTATCTTTGAAACAAACACTCACAGACATAAAGAGCAGACTTGTAGTTGAGAAGGGGGAGGGGAGAGGGAAGAGGGAAGGAATGGGAGTTTCAGATTAGCAGATATAGCATAGTATATAAAGAATAGATAAACAACAAGGCCCTGCTGTACATATAGCACAGGGATCTATACTCAATATCCTGTGATAAACCGCAATGGAGGAATTTCCCTGGGAATCCAGTGGTTGAGACTCACCTTCCAATGCATAGGGGTGTGGGTTCAATCTTTGGTTAGGGAGCCAAGATTTCACATGCCTTGCAGTCAAAAAATTAAAGAAAAAACCCATAAAATAGAAGCCATGTTGTGACAAATTCAAAAAGACTCTAAAAATGCTGCTGCTACTGCTAAGTCACTTCAGTCGTGTCTGACTCTGTGCGACCCCATAGACGGCAGCCCACCAGGCTCCCCCGTCCCTGGGATTCTCCAGGCAAGAACACTGGAGTGGGTTGCCATTCCCTTCTCCAATGCATGAAAGTGAAAAGTGAAAGTGAAGTCGCTCAGTCGTGTCTGACCCTCAGCGACCCCATGGACTGCAGCCTTCCAGGTTCCTCCGTCCATGGGATTTTCCAGGCAAGAGTAGTGGAGTGGGGTGCCATTGACTTTAAAAATGGTCCATATTAAAAGCAATCTTTTTTAAAAAAAACCATAATGGAAGAGAATATGGAGAAGAATGTATGTGTGTGTGTGTATAACTCAATCACTTCCGTGTATAGCTGAAATTAATACAACATTGAAAATTGGCTATATTTTAATAAAATAAATTTTAAAAATTAGAAGCATAGAAATGAGAAAACTCTATTTTCCTGTCAGAGGCACAAAGTCATTATGTATCAGGAGGTTAGAGAGTGATACAGCCTTACACTGTATTGTAATTTCCAAAGTCGAAAGAAACTGAAAAATTATCCAGGCCAGATGCTTCATGTTACAGATGGGGAAACTGAGGCCTAACGACACATTCCAGGACATGCAGACTGTGTGTGGCAGGACGTGAATAGGGTTTAGGTTTCCTGATAATCAGTGCTGTTCTTTCGCTCAAGTCAGTCACATGTTCTACTGCTCACGCCTAATAATTCAGTGGAAACTTGATATGTATTCGGTGATACTAAGTTAACATAATTAATAGGCTGGACTCTGGAGAGTTTTTAGAACTCATTGTTCTTGTCTTTAGTATTAAAACTGTGTAGTTTCTATTAAAATACTCAATGGACCTTCTGTCTTTTGAAATATTTGGACATAATATGGATCGTAATGGAAACTTCTGACTGAAGCATTATAGTTTGGCCTGACTGATTTTCTGAAATTTTTATATTGCTTTGTTGCTGAGTATTTTTGGCTTATTGGTTAGAGAAAGGGAATGGTTTTACACATACGCTTTCTTCTACTGCTTTTTTTATTGATCTCCTTTTTACTTAAAATGACAAAACTAAAAGAGGAATTGTTCTATCTTTTAATAAAAGTATTGATCTTTTATTTGTATAAAAACAGCTTGGTTGTTAAATTGCTTTATTACTTTTATGTCTTAGAAGTATGTTTTTATTTCTTGACTTCTTTTATATTGGAAATCTTAACTGTTTGGTATGAGTTACTTCAATTGCTGCTTGTTTTAGAGTTGGCTTTTCTTTTAATTGAGAGACATGAATGAGTCCTTTTCCCTCTTTAATTACTTCCTGCTGCTTGAAAGACATGTTTTTGTAATTGTTTGATTTTTCTAAGCTATCAATAATGTTACATAGGCCTTCTTGGGATAGCCTGGTCCTTTGTCATTGGTGAAAGTTCTTTTGGTCTTAACCACTCTTAGAAATTATTTTACAGTAACTGTATTCTTTATTGCTACTTTCCAGTACATATGGAATGCAGGCGGCTTGGATTTGAATCCTGTCTCTTTCTGTCAGTTAGTAGCTGGGGTGTGACTTCTGGGAAACTCTTTTGTGCTCCTGGGAGTAGTATTTATTTAGATAGGAGAAATTCCATAGATGGACAATATGTTTTGCAGAAGTTCTGTGCATTTGTATGGTGTTTCCATCTGTTCATTTTTCATTTTTGTCACCTGGATTTTCCCATATTAAATTCCTAAGGCAGTCAGACTCCCTCCCTGGCAGAGCAGAGTCAATGTCCATCCAGTCCACAAAACTCCTTCCCAGTGTATGAGGAAAACATCAGTCATTTGGGATTACAGCTCTTGCAACGTTTCCTCCAAATTTTGGTTTAACTCAGGTCTGGCACCCAAGTAGTGTTTTTTTTTTTTTTTTAATGAGATTGGTATCAGGCAAGAGAATGAGGGTATCTCTGTAGTCTGATATCACAGAGAAATCAGTTTCTCTCATGAACAAATGCAGAGAATCAGGTACATGGTTTTCAGTACTTGAAGCGTAATCACTAGTATAATATCCTGACTTTACCAGGAAGTATTTGCTTTTTAACCTATCAGCTCTATTTTAACCATATGCCATGTGAATATTACAAAAAGTCAAATAATTTATATAAATAAAGTCAGTTTAACATTGTTAAACCTTTGTCCTCCATATAGCACTTGAAATCTCTAGTAATCTTCTCAGTGTGCATCCTCATCCTGACTGTTTCTGGACGTCTTCACCAGACTGTTTCTCAGCTGCACTGTGGCATTGGCCATGGGCTTTCTCTCCCACTCAAGCTTTACTGGTTCGCAGGAGCATCACCTTCACTAGTGCTGCAGGATTTATGCTGAGAATGTGAGGAGGAGGACTGTGACCCAGGTCCATGCTTCACCCAGTCACCTAACCTTCCGGGAAACCTTTCAGTTCTGCAGAGTGGCAGTGTTTCCTAGAGAAGAAAATATCAAGGTCTGCCTCCCCAGACAAAGCTGCTTTTAAAAATCCTCCTGAAATAGTGAGGGTTTAAAATCTGCAGGTAGGGGTAATCATCCTTGTTCAAGAATGTTAACGTTTTGAGTACATTGTGGAGACTGATGGATGTCAGTGAGTGTTTCTGGCAGGCTTAAGGCTTAGGCAAGACAGAGAAGGGAGGGATCAGGGTTGAACAGGAAATGGTGAACCGTGAACAGAAGGACTTTGTTGTCGTTCAGTCACCAAGTCATGTCTGACTCTTTGCTACCCCTTGGACTGAAGCATGCCAGGCTTCCCTGTCCCTCACCATCTCCTGGAGTTTGCCCAAGTTCATGTCTGTTGAATCGGTGATGCCATCCAACTGTCTCATCCTCTGTCACCCTCTTCCCCTTCTGCCTTCAATCTTTCCCAGCATCAGTGTCTTTTCCAATGAGTCAGCTCTTCGCATCAAGTGGCCAAAGTATTGGAGCTTCAGCATCAGTCCTTCCAATGAGAATTCTCCTAGAGGAACTGTATCCAAGATAGAACATTTTATCACAAGTGTCTCAGAATTGGTATAGAGTTTTTTTTTCTTTTCTTTCTCCCTCTTCTTCTCTTCTTGCCTCCCTCCTTCCATCCATCCCTCTCCTCCTTTCTTCCTCCTTTCCTTTCTCTCTTTCTTGATTGAATTCAAATTTCATTATTTTATCCAAGGGCTTATCTACTGTGAGAAGGAATATATCATGTGAGCCACTTCATCCATTATTTATCAAGTAAGAACAGAAATCCATGGACTTAATGGGTTAGTATGCTATCCCCCTTTCACCTATTCCATCCTGGTCTTCAGTTTCAGTTCAGTCTCTCAGTCGTGTCCGACTCTTTGCGACCCCATGAATTGCAGCACGCCAGGCCTCCCTGTCCATCACCAGCTCCCGGAGTTCACTCAAACTCACGTCCATCGAGTCAGTGATGCCATCCAGCCGTCTTATCCTCTGTCGTCCCCTTTTCCTCCTGCCCCCCAATCCCTCCCAGCATCAGAGTCTTTTCCAATGAGTCAACTCTTCGCATGAGGTGGCCAAAGTACTGGAGTTTCAGCTTTAGCATCATTCCTTCCAAAGAACACCCAGAGCTGATCTTCAGAATGGACTGGTTGGATCTCCTTGCAGTCCAAGGGACTCTCAAGAGTCTTCTCCAACACCACAGTTCAAAAGCATCAATTCTTTGGCGCTCAGCTTTCTTCACAGTCCAACTCTCACACCCATACATGACCACTGGAAAAACCATAGCCTTGACTAGACGGACCTTTGTTGGCAAAGTAATGTCTCAGCATCATCTTTCAGGATTTGAAATAGCTCAACTGGAATTCCATCACCTCCACTAGCTTTGTTCATAGTGATGCTTTATAAGGCCCACTTGACTTCACATTCCAGGATATCTGGCTCTAGGTGAGTGATCATACCATCGTGATTATCTTGGTTGTGAAGCTCTTTTTTGTGCAGTTCTTCTGTGTATTCTTGCCACGTCTTCTTAATATCTTCTGCTTCTGTTAGGTCCATACCATTTCTGTACTTTATCGAGCCCCTCTTTGCATGAAATGTTCCCTTGGTATCTCTGATTTTCTTGAAGAGATCTCTAGTCTTCCCATTCTGTTGTTTTCCTCTATTTCTTTGCATTGATCACTGAGGAAGGCTTTCTTATCTCTCCTTGGTATTCTTTGTAACTCTGCATTCAGATGCTTATATCTTTCCTTTTCTCCTTTGCTTTTCGCTTGTCTTCTTTTCACAGCTATTTGTAAGGCCTCCTCAGGCAGCCATTTTGCTTTTTTGCATTTCTTTTCCATGGGGATGGTCTTGATCCCTGTCTCCTGTACAATGTCACGAACCTCAGTCCATAGTTGTCAGGCACTCTATCTATCAGAAATAGTCCCTTAAATCTGTTTCTCACTTCTACTGTATAATCATAAGGGATTTGATTTAGGTCATATCTGAATGGTCTAGTGGTTTTCCCCACTTTCTTCAATTTATGTCTGAATTTGGCAATAAGGAGTTCATGATCTGAGCCACAGTCAGCTCCCGGTCTTGTTTTTGCTGACTGTATAAGAGCTTCTCCATCTTGGCTGCAAAGAATATAATCAATCTGATTTCGGTGTTGACCATCTGGTGATGTCCATGTGTAGAGTCTTCTCTTGTGTTGTTGGAAGAGGGTGTTTGCTATGACCAGTGCATTCTCTTGGCAAAACTCTATTAGCCTTTGCCCTGCTTCATTCCATATTCCAAGGTCAAATGTGCCTGTTACTTCAGATGTTTCTTGACTTCCTACTTTTACATTCCAGTCTCCTTTCATGAGAAGGACATCTTTTTTTGGTGTTAGTTCTAAAAAATCTTGTAGGTCTTCATAGAACTGTTCAGCTTCTTCAGCGTTACTGCTTGGGGCATAGACTTGGATTACTGTGATATTGAATGGTTTGCCTTGGAAACAAACAGAGATCATTCTGTTTGAGATTGCATCCAAGTACTGCATTTCGGTCTCTTTTGTTGACCATGATGGCTACTCCATTTCTTCTAAGGGATTCCTGCCCGCAGTAGTAGATATAATGGTCATCTGAGTTAAATTCCCCCATTCCAGTCCATTTTAGTTCGCTGATTCCTAGAATGTTGACATTCACTCTTGCCATCTCCTGTTTGACCACTTCCAATTTGCCTTGATTCATGGACCTGACATTCCAGGTTCCTATGCAATATTGCTCTTTACAGCATTGGACCTTGCTTCTATCACCAGTCACATCCACAGCTGGGTATTGTTTTTGCTTTGGCTCCATCCCTTCATTCCTTCTGGAGTTACTTCTCCACTGATCTCCTGTAGAATATTGGGCCCCTATTGACCTGGGGAGTTCATCTTTCAGTATCCTATCATTTTGCCTTTTCATACTGTTCATGGGGTTCTCAAGGCAAGAATACTGAGGAATACAAGAATACAAGAATCCTGGACTTCAGCATTACCTAAATTGACTAATTAAATTAATCCCAATCTTATCCTTGTTCCTAATGGACATGTTCTTATATTTTAAAATTTCTTCATATAACTTGGTATAATTGTTAGGAATTTGTTGAGTGATTACTAGACTGAAATGTCTGATGTGTGTAGATTGGATTATAACATAATGAACTACAATTAAAAACTACTTTATACTGACAAGGTTGGCTTTAATTAAAAAAAGGAGAGGAGAATAATGAGTGTTGAGAGGATGTGGAGAAATTGGAACCCTTATTTATTATGGTGGGAATGTAAAATAGTGAAGCCACTGTGAAAAACATTTTGGTAGTTGCTAAACATAGAATTATCATATTACTCAGCAGTTCACTCCTAAGTATAGTACAAAAGTTTGCATGTGAATGCTTATAGCTGCTTTATTTGGTATAGCTAAGAGATGACAATAATGCAAATGTCCATCAACTGATGAATAAAGAAAATATGGTTTACCCCTATGATGGAATATTATTTAGCCATATAAAGGAATGGAATATTGAGACATTTGGGGACCACAGAAAATGAGATGGCTGGATGGCATCACTCACTTGATGGACGTGAGTTTGAGTGAACTCTGGGAGCTGGTGATGGACAGGGAGGCCTGGCATGCTGTGATTCATGGGGTCTCAAAGAGTCGGGCACAACTGAGTGACTGAACTGAACTGAACTGAGCATTTAGACATGCTACAGTGTGGATAGACTTCAATAATATTATTCTAAGTTTAAAAAGTCATAAAAAGATGGTATATTGTCTGAATCTATTAATATTTACATGAAATATCCAGAAAAGGTAATAGAGACAGAGAGCAAAGTACTGGTAAATAGGGAAGGAGGAGCTAGGAATGACTGCTCAGTGAATACTGGATGTTTTTAAGGTTATTACATGATTTAAAGTAGAGATGGTAGTTGCACAGCATTGTAATATGCTAAATGCCACTGAATTGTATACTCTAAAAAGATTAATTTTGTGTTATGTGAATTTCACCTCAGTAAAACAAGAATAATTGAACCCACGAATTGAGTGTAAAATTTTTAAGTTTTGATAGCTGTTTACTCCCGTTAGTCTTTGGAGTACATGTTTCAGAGCTTCCCAGGTGGCACTGCTGCTGCTGCTAAGTCGCTTCAGTCGTGTCCAACTCTGTGCGACCCCATAGACTGGCAGCCCACCAGGCTCCGCCGTCCCTGGGATTCTCCAGGCAAGGACACTGGAGTGGGTTGCCATTTCCTTCTCCAATGCATGAAAGTGAAAGTGAAAGTGAGGTCGCTCAGTCGACTCCGACTCTTCGGGACCCCATGGACTGCAGCCCACCAGGGTCCTCCGTCCATGGGATTTTCCAGGCAGGAGTACTGGAGTGGGGTGCCATTGCCTTCTCCGCCCAGGTGGCACTAGTGGTAAAGAAACCAGCTGCCAATGCAGGAGATATAATGAACTGCAAGTTTGATCCCTGGGTCAGGGAGTTCCCCTGGAGGAGGGCAGGACAACTACTCCAGTATTCTTGCCTGGAGAATCCCATGGACAGAGGAGCCTGGCAGGCTACTGTCCATAGGGTTGCAAAGACTCAGACATGACTGAAGCGACTTAGCATGTACAGGCAGTCTTTCATGAGGTAGTATTTCTTTTAAAAATGTTTAGTCATTTTCCAATACAAAAATAATACGTGTCACCAAAGATTAGCAAAAATGAAATTTTATTTATTTATTTATTTTTTGGTTTTGAGATCTAAAAGAGTTTTGGTTTCTTCTCCTTTTTTTTAATTTTTTTAAAATTTTATTTTATTTTTAAACTTTACAATATTGTATTTGTTTTGCCAAATATCAAAATGAATCCACCACAGGTATACATGTGTTCCCCATCCTGAACCCTCCTCCCTCTTTCCTCCCCATACCATCCCTCTGGGTTGGCCCAGTGCATCAGCCCCAAGCATCCAGTATCGTGCATCGAACCTGGACTGGCAACTCGTTTCATACTGATATTCTACATGATTCAATGCCATTCTCCCAAATCTTCCCACCCTCTCCCTCTCCCACAGAGTCCATAAGACTGATCTATACATCAGTGTCTCTTTTGCTGTCTCGTACACAGGGTTATTGTTACCATCTTTCTAAATTCCATATATATGCGTTAGTATACTGTATTGGTGTTTTTCTTTCTGGCTTACTTCACTCTGTATAATAGGCTCCAGTTTCATCCACCTCATTAGAACTGACTCAAATGTATTCTTTTTAATGGCTGAGTAATACTCCATTGTGTATATGTACCACAGCTTTCTTCTCCATTCATCTGCTGATGGACATCTAGGTTGCTTCCATGTCCTGGCTATTATAAACAGTGCTGTGATGAACATTGGGGTACACGTGTCTCTTTCTCTTCTGGTTTCCTCAGTGTGTATGCCCAGCAGTGGGATTGCTGGATCATAAGGCGGTTCTATTTCCAGTTTTTTAAGGAATCTCCACACTGTTCTACAGACGGGGAGAACACTTTCTCCCCCACAAATTCATCAAAAGAACATTTAAACGCCGAGTAAATTCCACAAAACAACTTCTGAATGCCGGCAGAGGACATCAGGCACCCAGAAAAGCAACCCAAGTCTTCGAAAGGAGGTAGGAAAAAATATAAAAGACAAAAAAAAGAGGCAAAAGAGGGAGGGACGGAGCTCCATCCCTGGAAGGGAGTCTTAAAAAGAGAGGTTTCCAAACACCAGGAAACCTTCTCACTGCTGAATCTGTGCTGAGCCTTGGAAGCACAGAGGGCAACATAACAGGGAGGAAAAATAAACAATTAAAACCTGCAGATTAGGAGCCCTACGGTAACTCCCCCAGTGGAGAAGCAGCGCAGACGCCTGCACACGCCACTAGCAAGTGGGGGCTGGGCAGGGAGGCGCAGCGCGGGCTACATCGCTTAGAGTAAGGATCTGGCTTGAATAACCCGAGCACTATCTGAGCGAAATAATTTGGGCTAGCAAACCAGACTGTGGGATATCTACCACGTGAAAAGCCAGCCCTAACCTAAGACACCGCCAGGCCCGCGCACGGAACAAAGGACTGAACAAAAATGAAATTTTAAATTACCTTAATTGTACCATTTGAAGCACAGCTGTCAGCATTTTGTATATGACTTTCCTGTGGTTTTCCCAGTGTGTATTTCGTGTGCACATACCCTACATATGCACGTGCATATTTATGAAACAGGTGTTTATAGCATACGTTTATCACTTGATGCATTAGATAATAATTTGGTCTGTTTTTTTTATGATTTAAGAGCGTATTACATAGCTGTCCTTTTTTAATGTGTCTGTTTCTTAACTAGCAGCAAAGTAGCACAAAGATTATGTTTCATTTGTCTTTGACTCTGGAGCAGTTGGATGGAAAAGGCCATTTGATTGAGCTGGCTTGGCCTGGATTGAATTGGATTGGATTGAATTAACACAAAGCAAATAGAACTTCTGAAATACTGAGCATCGTGTTTTATTATTATATATTCTCTTAGCTACATTTTGGCTGGTGACTTGATGTATCTTTTTCTTCTCTTAGGATATCAGGATTGTATAAGCCTGAAATAAATGTACCAACATAGTCTATATTAGTTTCCTAGGGTTGTAAAGGTTCTGGGACCAATTATAATGTGTGTTGGGGGTGGGAGTTTCCTCCTTACCACTGAGCAATTCTCTGACACCAGCTGTGTGTCCTACAATTCAACTCAATCCTGACACTATATACCTAGAGACAATATTGGATTCCACAGGCTTAGAACGCACTCCCACAAAACCTCCATTTCCCTCCACACACACACAGACATACATACACCCACTTTAGTCATCAGTTGCAAGTCCCAAGTTGTCGTTGTCATCTGTGCTTCTTACCAACTGGCTGTAGATTAGAGGTTCCACTGACCTCCCCTTGCCCTAACTTGGATTCAGTTAATTTTCTAAATTCAGTTAATTTTCTAAATTTATAATTTTCTAAAGAAGCTCAGAGAAGTCAGGAAAAACATTTTATTTACGAGATCCCTAGTTTATTATAAAAGTATGTAGCTCAGGTGGGAGAGATGCTGGGGGTGGGGTACAGGGAAAGGGTCCAGAGCTTCTTTGTGCTCTTGAAGGGCACTACTCTCCTCAAGTCTCTGTGTGTTCACCAGCCTGGAAGCTCTCTGAATCTCCTCCTTCTGCCTTTATGGAGTCTTCAGTATACAGTCCTGATGGATGAAATCATTAGCCATTGGTGATTGATTCAACTTGGATCCTTTCTCCCTTCCCAGGAAATCAAGGGGTGAGAGTGAAAGTTCTAACACACTATTCACAGCTAGTTCCCCTGGTAACCAGCCCCCATCGTGTGCTTTCCAAAAGTCACCTCATTAACATAAACCCCATTGTGGTCAAAAGTAGCTTATTATAAGTAACAGGACACCCATATGACCTCTGTGGCTCTGAAGTGACTTCAGGAACTGAGAACAGGAGACCAAATATGACAGGAGAGTTTCCTATTGCCCTTATTACTCAGGAAATTCCAAGAGTTGGGAACTCTGAGATAAGAACTGTGGACATAGACCAAATATGTAAGAAATATATTTTGATCATTCAAACCAAATATATATTTCTTATGAATCACAATATTGCCTGCCACCATAACAGAATACCAAAGATTGGGTGCCTTGACAAAAAATTGCTTTCCCACAGTTCTGAAGGCTGAAAGTCCAAGATGAACATGTTAGGTTTGGTTTTTCCTGAGGCCCCTTGTGGAGCTGCTCACTGTGTCCTCACATGGCCTTTTCTCTGTGCGTGCACATCCCTGTGTCTCTGCGTTCTGATCTCCTCTTTTTATAGAGACACCAGTCAGATGAGATTAGGGCTCACCCTGATGGTCTCTTTCTAACTTAATTACATCTCTAAAGATTCTGTCTTCAAACAGAGCCATATTCTAAAGCACTGGCTTTGGGGGGACACAATTCAAATTCAGTACCTAATATATTCCAAATACAGAAAGATGATTTCACTGTATCTCTAAGAATTCTTCTTTTTGTGTGGACTCAATTAAACTGGGTCATCCAAGTCTATCAAGAGATACATTTTCGAAAGTGAAAGTGAAAGTTGTGCAGTTGTGTCCAAGTCTTTGTGACCCCATGGACCATACAGTCCATGGAATTCTCCAGGCCAGAATACTGAAGTGGGTAGCGTTTCCCTTCTCTAGGGGCTCTTGCCAACCCAGGGATCAACCCGGGGTCTCCTGCATTGCAGGCGGATTCTTTACCAACTGAATCCCTACATTTTCAGGGATAGCTCTAATTTGGAGAGGAGAGAATTGACCCCCCCAAAAAGAGGCAAGAACAAGAGGAAAAATATTTGATTGTTGCCCCTTAGACCAGGAAACCGTCTATATTAAGCATTGGAAAATTCATTAAAGCAATGTATTCTACTATTTTGATGGCCTGAAGTGAAATAGCACTGTTTTAACAGTATAGAAGCAACGCATAAACAAGTGTCATCAACCAGTATCTTTTGGGGTTCAGAAAAGTTCAGGTTCTAAATAGAGACATTCCTTTCAAATAAGAACTAACTGGGATAAAGTTGTGATTTTTTTGAGATAAATGATGAGTATTTTAGGTGAATGGCACCATCTTAAAGGAGAATTTCTTTTCAGAGACCAAGTTTTGTTTGATTTTATATTCACAATCTATGGATACAGAAACTTTGAAAAAATTGTGGCAGTTTTAAAATGTTTCCATATTGGATAATATTTATGACTTACTTAAAATGTATACTGTTCAGTTGAGCATTGGATGAGGAATTGTTTTTTCTGAGGCATACTGACTTTTTAAATCTAAATGAAATACATTAAAAGTGAAATATTATTTCTTTTCTTTTCTCTTGTTTAAAGCAAGCACTTTATAGCATTCGTAGATTAGCAGTCAATGCCTGGAGGATCCCGGGGACGGGGGAGCCTGGTAGGCTACCGTTTCTGGGGTCACACAGAGTCAGACACGACTGAAGCGACCTAGCGTAGTGTAGTGTAGCAAAACCAAATAAATTCATCCTGAGCAAGCTAGACTAATTTGTGCTTTTTCATGTAGATTAGGTGGCATTTGCTTATGAGGAGTCCCTTAAATGTAGCTTTGCAAGAAACATTTGTCTCTCAGAATGATGTGCATGAAAAAACATAAGATGATCTCAATTTAAATGTTCCACTTGAAATCCAGTTAGTTTTTGATTATTTACACTAATTGAAAGAGAGCCTAAACATGTAAACTCCCAAGAGGCCTTTAATCCAAAAATTACTTCTTGTTAACATCTGAAGGCATTTTTGTACTGCATTTGGATAAGGGTGTGCCTAATACCCTGTGACTTTATTACCAGCCTTTGATTTTATGTAGATATTGAAGTGTATTTAGTCCAGTGGAATATATTCAAGATTTTATACTTCTTTAGATCTTTGGATTTCCTTCTTGTAAGGGTTAGATCCCATTATAAGACCCTCTGCTTCTTAGACATACACATAAGAGGCAACACATTTAACAGGTAAATTCCAAATGATGGCTAATGTCCTTTGTAGAGAATAACAAAGTACACATTAATTACTTATGATTAGATTTATAATTTGCTCTCATAGTTAGAGATTTCTTTATTTTAAGCTGTTCTGCAGAAAAACAGACTGAGTATATTGGGCTTATATATATATAGCTGTGATCTGAATGTTTGTAAACCCCCAAAACTCACATGTTGAAATCCTATAACCCCCAAAGATGAGGCAACCCACTCCAGTATTCTTTCCTGGAGAATCCCAGGGACAGAGGAGTCTGGTGGGCTGCTGTCCATGGGGTCACACAGAGTCGGACACGACTGAAGCGACTTAGCTTAGCAGGACATGGGGGTGGAGCCCTCATTAATGGGATTAACTCTTGAAAAAGAGGCCTCAGAGAGCTCTCTTTTTCCAGTCCTGTGGCCACTGCTGAGTTTTCCAAATTTCCTGGCATACTGAGTGTAGCATTTTCACAGCATCATCTTTAGGATTTGAAATAGCTCAACTGGAATTCCATTACCTCCACCAGCTTTGTTCATAGTAGTGCTTCCTAAGGCCCACTTGACTTCACATTCCAGGATGTCTGGCTGTAGGTGAGTGATCACACCACTGTGGTTACCTGGGTGATGAAGGGCTTTTTTGTATAGTTCTTCTGGCCACAGGACTGAAAAAGTCAGTTTTCATTCAATCCCAAAGAAAGGCAATGCCAAAGCATGTTTAAACTACTGCACAATTGCACTCATTTCATATGCTAGCAAAGTAATGCTCAAAATTCTCCAAGCCAGGCTTCAGCAGTATGTGAACCTTGAACTTCCAGATGTTCAAGCTGGACTTAGAAAAGGCAGAGGAACCAGAGATCAAATTGCCAACATCTTTTGGATCATTGAAAAAGCAAGAGAATTCCAGAAAAACATCTATTTCTGTTTTATTGACTATGCCAAAGCCTTTGACTGTGTGGATCACAGCAAACTGTGAAAAATTCTGAAAGAGATTGGAATACCAGACCACCTGACCTGCCTCTTGAGAAATCTGTAAGTAGGTCAGGAAACAACAGCTAGAACTGGACATAGAACAACAGACTGGTTCCAAATAGGGAAAGGAGTACGTCAAGGCTGTATATTGTCATCCTGCTTATTTAACTTATATGCAGAGTACATCATGAGAAATGCTGGGCTGGATGAAGCACACTCTGGGATCAAGATTGCCAGGAGAAATATCAGTAACCTCAGATATGCAGATGACACCACCCTTATGGCAGAGACTGAAGAACTAAAGAGCCTCTTGATGAAAGTTATAGAGGAGAGTGGAAAAAGTTGGCTTAAAACTCAACATTCCAAAAACGAGGATCATGGCATCCGGTCCCATCACTTCCTGGCAAATAGATGGGGAAACAGTGGAAACAATGATAGACTTCTGTCGGGAGCCAGCACGGGAGTTCCCACCCATGACAAAGGTCATGCGGAGAGGCCTGATATGCAAAGGTGAGTCAGGGCTCAAGGGGCCCCCCTGGACCTGCCTGAGTGTGTACCCCAAAACCAGAATCTGCCTGTTTTACTATTTCACAACTTTCACCAACGCTTCTGACATTAACGGGGAGCTATTCCCGACCACCTTTCTCTGTAAGAAAATCAACTTAAAACTCGAGTTAATAAGCCTCCTGGGCATAATAGGAGTGTTTAAATCCAAACTCCTCAGAAGGCTTTCTAACTTGCCTGACAGGTTTACCCGGACTCCTACAGCTACGCATATGATTGTTTACAGTCTCCCAACCGCGAGAGGCACGGGAAGCTTAAGATATTCAAATAGTATAGAGCCTCTTGGGGAGTTAGAAATTGTTAGAATAGGACTAGTAGAAGATTTCATTGTTGGGTCAATGCTTGCTGCCAAGTTTCCACATCCCCTGTAGTGTATCCTTGGAAGTGTATTAATTAATATAGTTAGTACATAGAAAAAATAAGTAGTGGCCTTGGTGCTAACAACTTTAGACCCTTAAGGTAATAAATTCTTTCCTTGTTGTAAACCCACTGCACCTCTGCCCTATAGGAATGAAACTTTATCTAACACCTTTGGAGGATGGTGCCAAACTAAAATAATTACTCTTAGAGAAAATAAGTCTTATGGTTGACAAACCTTTATCAGAGTCATAAAATGTTAACAGGCCTTCTGGCCAGAAGATGATGTAAATCACCTAAACCATTTGTATATGATAACTTTGCAGAAAAGAAAGCCTGGTCTTGATAAGGATCTAAGACTGCTGACTTTGCACGATTTCACACCCCCTATTATCCTCTATGCACAACTTAAGGTATATAAGCTCCCTTTAAAAATAAAGCTATGGGCCTTGCTCAAAGCTTGGTCTCCCTGTGTCGTTCATTCTTGTTTCCTTTTCCGCCTTTTCTCTTCTGATCTTCCTTCAGGCCAAAATAATTGGAGCGCAGAGGTCCTCTGAGACCAAGTACTTGCCTGGGCTTCTAAGACCCACTCGAGAAGGTGCCCGAGGTGGGGCACCTTCAGCAATTCGAGAGAGCGCCTGCGGCCTCCGTGGTCAGAGCAAACCTGGTGTCATGGGTTATATTGATTTTCCACGTAAACCAGTTATAATGAGCCTCTAATCTCTTTGCTTTGCTATTCTAATCTCTGACACTGTCATCCTGAGGGAATCCCTGGATCCAACTGGGGCTGGACCCCAGTAGACTTTCTTTTTCTGGACCTCAAAATCACTGCACATGGTGACTGCAGGCATGAAATTAAAAGACGCTTGCTCCTTGGAAGAAAAGTTATGACCAACCTAAGTTCAGTTCAGTTCAGTCGCTCAGTCGTGTCCGACTCTTTGTGACCCCATGAATCACAGCACACCAGGCCTCCCTGTCCATCACCAACTCCTGGAGTTCACTCAAACTCACGTCCATCGAGTCGGTGATGCCATCCAGCCATCTCATCCTCTGTCATCCCCTTCTCCTCTGCCCCCAATCCCTCCCAGCATCAGAGTCTTTTCCAATGAGTCAACTCTTCTCATGAGGTGGCCAAAGTACTGGAGTTTCAGCTTTAGCATCATTCCTTCCAAAGAACACCCAGGACTGATCTCCTTTAGAATGGACTGGTTGGATCTCCTTGCAGTCCAAGGGACTCTCAAGAGTCTTCTCCAACACCACAGTTCAAAAGCATCAATTCTTCGGTGCTCAGCTTTCTTCACAGTCCAACTCTCACATCCATACATGACTACTGGAAAAACCATAGCCTTGACTAGATGAACCTTTGTTGGCAAAGTAATATCTCTGCTTTTTAATGTGCTATCTAGGTTGGTTATAACTTTGCTTCCAAGGAGTAAGCGTCTTTTAATTTCATGGCTGTAGTCACCATCTGCAGTGATTTTGGAGCCCCCCAAAATAAAGTCTGACACTGTTTCCACTGTTTCCCCATCTATTTCCCATGAAGTGATGAGACCAGATGCCACGATCTTAGTTTTCTGAATGTTGAGCTTTAAGCCAACTTTTTCACTCTCCTCTTTCACTTTCTTTTATTTTAAATGTATTTATTTTATTTAGAGGCTAATTACTTTCTTTTTAGTTCCTCTTCACTTTCTGCCGTAAGGGTGGTGTCATCTGCATATCTGAGGTTATTGATATTTCTCCCGGCAGTCTTGATTCTAGCTTGTGCTTCTTCCAACCCAGCATTTCTCATTATGTACTCTGCATATAAGTTAAATAAGCAGGTTGACGGTATACCGCCTTGACGTACTCCTTTTCCTATTTGGAACCAGTCTGTTGTTCCATGTCCAGTTCTAACTGTTGCTTCCTGACCTGCATATAGGTTTCTCAAGAGGCAGGTCAGGTGGTCTGGTATTCCCACATCTTAAAGAATTTTCTGCAGTTTATTGTGATCCGCATAGTCAAAGGCTTTGGCATAGTCAATAAGGCAGAAATAGATGTTTTTCTGGAACTGTCTTGCTTTTCGATGATCCAGTGGATGTTGGCAGTTTGATCAACGGAGACAGCATATTAAAAAGCAGAGACATTACTTTGCCAACAAAGGTCTTTCTAGTCAAAGCTATCGTTTTTCCATACAAAGTCATGTATGGATGTGAGAGTTGGACTATAAAGAAAGCTGAGCCGCAAAGAATTGAGGCTTTTGGGTTGTGGTGTTGGAGAAGACTCTTGAGAGTCTCTTGGACCAGTCAATCCTAAAGGAAATCAGTCCTAAATATTCATTGGAAGGAGTGATTCTGAAGCTGAAACTGCAGTACTTTGGCCACCTGATGTGAAGAGCTGACTCATTTGAAAAGTATACCTGTAGTGGATTCATTTTGATATTTGGCAAAACTAATACAATTATGTAAAGTTTAAAAATAAAATTAAAATAAAAAAAGAAAAGACCCTGATGCTGGGCCAAATGGAAGGCAGGAGGAGAAGGGGACAACACAGGATAAGATGGTTGGATGGCATCACTGACTAGATGGACATGAGTTTGAGCAAGCTCTGGGAGTTGGTGATGGACAGGGAGGCCTAGCGTGCTGCAGTCCATGGGGTTGCAAAGAGTGGGACACGATTGAGTGGCTGAACTGAGAGAGCTCTCTAACTTCTCCTAACATCTGAGGACTGAGAGACTGTGCTGGCTGGGGGCAGGAAAGAGGGCCTTCATGAGAAAATGACTGTATTAGCATCTTGGAACTTGCCAACCTTCAGAACTGTCAGAAGTAAATTTTTGTTGTTTATAACCAAACAGCTGGTATTTTGTTATACCAGTCTGAATGAACCATGTCATTGGTTCACACCATTATGGAGCTGACAGATTATAAGATTTGCAGTCGGCAAGATCAAGACCCAGGAAAGTTGATAGTGGAATTCCAGTCGTAGTTCAAAGGCCTAAGAACCAATAGAACCAATGGTGTAGCTCTAGTCCAAAGGCTACAAGGTTCAAGACCTAGAGCTGGTATTTAAGTTTGAGTCAAAAGGCAGGAAAACATTGAAGTCATAGCTCAAAGGCAGTCAGGGAAAAGGAATTCCCTTATCCAGAGGAGGGTCAGCCTTTTTGTTCTATTCATATCTTCAACTGATTGGATGAGACCCACTCACATTGAGGGCCAGGAATGGTGGATTTAAATGTTAAACTCATCCAAAAACATCATCATAGTAACACCCAGAGTATTGTTTGACCAAATACCTGGGTATCTTGTGGCCCAGTCAAATTGAGATGTAAAATTAACCATCATAATGACCTACCTTAATGTTCTTAATTGTATGTTTTACATCTTTCATCATTGGTCTTTCCTAGTGGCTCAGCAATAAAGAACTTGCCTGCAATGCAGGAGATTCAGGAAACAAGGGTTCGATCCCTGAAATGGGAAGACACCCTGGAGGAGAAAATGGCAACCTACTCCAGTATTGCTGTTGGAAGAATCCCATGGACAGGATAGCCTGGCAGGCTACAGTCCATAACATCTCAAAGACTTGGACTCGACTTAGTGACTGACCACGCATGCACACATGCACTTTTCTCATCAGGAATCTAGGTCAAGTTACAGCCTTTGCTATCCAATCCAACTACAGTATAGTTGATGAGATATCAACAACTATAAGTAAAAATATTAAGTGAACTGATTATTTATGAATATGTTATTTTTCCTGCATTTTTCTAGACACTGGAGATAAGTGGTAAACAAGACAAAGTTACTCCCTCTTGTAAGTTATATTCCAGTGGGAGTGACAGATAACACCCAATGAACAAATAAATGTATATATTAAGATATCAGGTAGTGATAAACACCATGAAACAATGTAACACATTAAAGAAGTCAATCTTAGATTGGTCAGGGAAAGTTCTGGAGGGATCACATTTGTATAGAGAGCTGAATAAAGTCATGTAAACTTTGAAATGTAGCACATATTAGACAAGGTTTCTGGCATGGTTTAAAATTTTTCTTCCTTTTCATAAATGCTTTTCCTAATGTGGTAGGTACTGTTATGTGCCACCCAAGTCTCCCTTCCTTGAGGGCTTGTTGCCCCAGCCTCTGGGAGTGCAGTGGACAGATAACCCATAGCTGGCAGTCCCTTGAGGGACCACGTCAGTGGCCAGGAGCCCGCTCAACTAAGATAACTCTCTTTCCTAGGGTGGCCCACAGTCAGTGGCTGATTGCCATAAGAAGTATAAAGGTCTGACCATTCTGGCCCAACTGAGGACACCTCTGAAGGGCCATTCCAGCTGCAGTTTCCTGTGGCATCAGTCAAGGCTGACACTAGACCTGTATTGCGATCTCATTTTTCCCTCTGGCCAAACCTGCTTCATTCCCCTCTCTTTTCATAGGTTTGATCCTAGAGGTACTTCTTAACTAACATCTCTTGGTCTGCTTCCTGGAGAGCTCAATGTTTGCTCTGAAGTTTTCTGAATTTTCCATTTATTCGTGATTCTATCTCAGTAGTAATTGGCAGCCTATTTTGTATCAAGCCACAGTCAGCCTTCCTTGACAGAATCTTACATGTTAATGTGAACTTCACTTTTTTGACTCTAGCACTCTGAAAATGGACTGTCTACTTTCAGTGCAGTTTGGAAATTGCTAAAGAGATTATATTATTTTCTAAGTACTTTGATCTTATTATTTCACAGAGAGAAACATGCTGTTTCAGAAGCAGCAGTTTATCTGCGCTGCTTGGAATATAACAGGATTCTAATATATTCATTTATATTTACCTTGAGTCTGGTTAGCATTAACCTCTTTTTCATTTATAAAGAAAAGAAAGTGAAGTCACTCAGTCGTGTCCGACTCTTTGTGACCCCATGGACTATAGCCTACCAGGCTTCTCTGTCCATGGGATTTTTCCAGGCAAGAATACTGGAGTGAGTTGCCATTTCCTTCTCCAGGAGATCTTCCTGACCCAGGGATTGAACCCGGGTTTCCCTCATTGTAGGCAGACGCTTTACCATCTGAGCCACCAGGGAACTCCATTTATAAAGAGAATGACACAAATTCATATCAATGAGTGGGATTTCCAGATTACCCCCATGCTGTAATAGAAGAGAATCCACTTTAAATTTATAGCCATGAAACTGTTTCTATCAAGTATTAATATAGTAGAAATGCAAAATTCCTGATTATGGCAAAAAAGTTGTGAACAGCTTCTAAAAGGGGGAATTCTTTTTAAAGCAACTGTATTTAATGTATTATCATTTCATACTTTTATACAGCTAACTTTTGAAAAGTCAATATGTAATGTAAATTCCTATTTACTGTGTAATTTGCATCATTCATGAATATCTTCATCTTTACTATATCAAGAAAGATATAATTTTGTAATTTGCATGATTTATAAACATCATCATTAGTTATCTTCAAACCTGATGCAAAAGACATTATAAGACAACTGTATATCACTATGCATTATGGGCCTATAAACACAATTTCACTATAAAATTTTAGCATCTGAAATTCAGAAATATATAATAGTGATAATATTTCATGACTTAGTGGAATTTAAGTTTGGTTAAAAATTGAAAATCAGTGACTGTAATTATTTTATCAGGCTGAAAATGAAAAAATCATGTATTTCAATAGATACAGGAGAAATATTTGACAAAAATTATTATCCATTCTTGATAAAGATTCTTAGAATATTAGAAGTTAACTTTCTTTTAGTACTAGGAACATCTTTGAAAAACCTTCAGCTAATATATTTAATAATGAGAGACTGAATGCTTTTTCCCTACGTTGGAAACAAGGTAAGAATGTCCTTTCTCATCATTTCTGTTCCACATTTTTCTGTCCCTGTTTAGTGCAGAAAAGCAAGAAAAAGAAAAGGCAGAGCAGAAAGGAATGCATACAATGGTCTTTATCCTCAAATGACATAATTACCTATATAGAAAACTCTTAAGAATTCTATTTAAAAATGCTGTTAGGATTAATAAGTGAGTTTAGCAAGATCTCAGGATGCAAGATCAATACAGAGAAGTCAATTATATTTCTATATACTATCAACAAACACTTGGAAATTGAAATTAAAATGTACCATTTATAGTAGCCTTAAAAATATGATTTACTTAGAAATAAATTTAGCAAAATACGCAAAAGACTGTTTCACTGAAAATTGCAAAACAATGCTGAAGAAAAATTTAAAGAAGACCTGAATAAATGGGGAGATATCCTGTGCTTATGGGTCAGAAGACTAAATATTGCTAAGTGTCAGCTCTCTGGAAATTGATTCATAGGTTCCACACAGTTCCAGTCAAAATCCTTGCTGACTTTCTTATAGAAATTGATGAGATAATTCTAAAACCTATATGGAAATGCAGTGATCCTAGAATAGCCAAATAAGTTTTTAAAAAAGAAAAATTTTGGAGGAATTGTACTACATGATTCCCAAACTTAAAATTGACCCATGATAATAAACAGTTTGTTATTGGTGTCAAAATAGACACACAGATCATTAGGCTCAAGCATAAATCAATGGAATGGAAGAGAGGGTCTAGAAATAGTCTCACATGTAGTATGGAAAATTGATTTTTGTCAAAAATATCTACGCTATTTGGTGGCAAAATAGAATAGTCTTTTCAACAAGTGGCACTTGAATAATTGGACATTTATGTGCATAATTGGACATTTATGTGCAAAAGGGAACTAAAGAGCCTCTTGATGAGAGTGAAAGAGAGAGTGAAAAAGTTAGCTTAAAACTCAGCATTCAAAAAACTAAGATCATGGCATCTGGTCCCATCACTTCATGGCAAATGGATGGGGTAACAATGGAAACAGTGAGAGAGTTTATTTTTTTGGGCTCTAAAATCACTGCAGATGGTGACTGCAGCCGTGAAATTAAAAGATGCTTGCTCCTTGGAAGAAAAGCTATGATAAACCTGTGATAAAGCTATGATAAAAGCTATGATAATATGATACCATATTAAAAAGCAGAGACATTGCCGACAAAGGTCCATCTAGTCAAAGCTATGATTTTTCTAGTAGTCATGTATGGATGTGAGAGTCGGACCATAAAGAAGGCTGAGCGCTGAGCATTGATGCTTTTGAACTGTGGTGTTGGAGAAGACTCTTGAGAGTCCCTTGGACAGCAAGGAGATCCAACCAGTCCATCCTAAAAGAAATTAGTCCTGAATGTTCATTGGAAACACTGATGCTGAAGCTGAAACTCCAAGACTTTGGCCACCTGATGGGAAGAACTGACTCACTGGAAAATATCCTGATGCTGGGAAAGATTGAAGGCAGGAAGATAAGGGGACGACAGAGGATGAGATGGTTGGATGGCATCACTGACTCAATGGGCATGAGTTTGAGCAAGCTCTGGGAGTTGGTGTTGGACAAGGAGGCCTGGGCTGCTGCAGTCGATGGGGTTGTAGAGTCGAACATGACTGAGTGACTGAACTGAATGGATGTGCAGAAAAGAAACTTCACTGATTTATGTCTACACCACGTGCAAAAATAGAAGTGAATGAATCATAAAGTTAAATGTAAACACAAAACTAAAATTTTAGAATAAATTATAGGGGAATAAAAATATTGGTTTGGGAATGTTCTCACAGGTATACTCATTAGACATTTGTTGATAGAACTAGTAAAAGGAAAAATATCTCTATATAAACATGTTTATCATTTACACATCATTTGTAACTATTATGATGGAAATGGTAGTCTTTCCTTTAACATAGTAAATGCATACCGATATTGTGAAGAAACACTGCAAGGAGGACAGAGGTTGCCTAGCGATGGTCAAAATCATAGTAAATGGCAAACCATTTGGCATGGATCGTTTCACAGTATTTGTATTTCATTGAATCCCACCAAATTTAAAATTTTATCGACGACAGAAATTTTCCTTAGTAATTCAAGACTTACTCTTGATTTGCTGTATACATGAAATAGTATACTCTAAAGCTGTTACAAAATACTTTGTTTACCCCTTCACAGATTTGTTTAAATGTTATCTTTTGCATAGTTTATGTGTTATGTTTATCTCAGAATATAAAGCCTCGAACTTTTCAGCAGTATTTAAAGGGCCTTAAATAGTACCCAAACACAAAGCAATAATATGCCTTCTTATATCATCTTAAAAATTGTTTGCAAGTTTTATTTCAATATAAAACATAGAATTATGGGTAATATTCTACTCAAATCCAATAATAACATAAACCATGGACATTAACAAGATATTTATATTCCCTTGCTATATTATCATAAATGACTTCTTATTGAGCACATCAAATACTTCCTTTTTTGTTTTTAATAGAAAAAAAATTTCCCTTTCTTAAAGAGAAAGCAATGAAATTATCCAGGGAACTTTTTCTTTCTGGTTACTGTTTCGAAATATAGTATATATTTATATTTACCTTTTGCTTTGTCTGAATGCTTATATGTCTCCAACATTCATATGTTAAAATTCCACCCCCAAAAATGATGGTATTAGGAATTGGAGCCTTTGGGAGGTACTTAGGTCCTGAGGGTGAAGTCTTCATAAATGAGATTAGCGTTCTTAGAAAAGATGTCCCTGGTGCCTTAGATAGTATAGAACATACTCCATAGAGATCCTTCTCTTCCACCATTTAAGGACTGTAAACCAGGAGACACTGGCACATGTCCAGGGACATATAAGAAGGTGCAACATTTCAGGGTCTAAAGTTATTGAAATCATAAAGTCTGTTCTCTTATCCCTGTAGAATTATGTTAGAAATCAGTTTCAAAAGATGTTTGAAAATAACCCACTTATATTCAAGTTCTCAGTGCTCCCATTTCATTTAGTTTATATTTTCCAATTTCATCTCTCTTTTTTTGTTTTTCTTTCTCAGTTCAGTTCAAGTCACAGTCGCTCAGTCGTGTCTGACTCTTTGCGACCCCATGAATCGCAGCACGCCAGGCCTCCCTGTCCATCACCAACTCCTGGAGTTCACTCAAACTCATGTCCATCGAGTCGGTGATGCCATCCAGCCATCGCATCCTCTGTCATCCCCTTTTCCTCCTGCCGCCAATCCCTCCCAGCATCAGAGTCTTTTCCAATGAGTCAGCTCTTCGCATGAGGTGGCCAAAGTATTGGAGTTTCAGCTTTAGCATCAGTCCTTCCAATGAACACTCAGGACTGATCTCCCTCGGAATGGACTGGTTGGATCTCCTTGCAGTCCAAGGGACTCTCAAGAGTCTTCTCCAACACCACAGTTCAAAAGCATCAATTCTTTGGCGCTCAGCTTTCTTCCCAGTCCAACTCTCACATCCATACATGACCACTGGAAAAACCATAGCCTTGACTAGACAGACCTTTGTTGGCAAAGTAATGTCTCTGCTTTTGAATATGCTATCTAGGTTGGTCATAACTTTCCTTCCAAGGAGTAAGTGTCTTTTAATTTCATGGCTGCAATCACCATCTGCAGTGATTTTCTCAAGCCTTTATCAAGTGTAGTAGAAAAGCTTTTGTATACACACACACATATATATAAGTAGTATATATAATATATATTTTAGAAAACCTATGAAAGGAGACACAGACAAGCATAGTTCTGGAGCTGCCTCATAAGAATCTTTTTCATTGTTTGAAAAATTATATAAATTGGAAAGCACTAACTGTTAGTTGCATTACAGAGAGTTATTTTGGAAGTTAAATATCTATTCATATAAACTACTCTGAAGTAAATTAAGTGTTGACTTCAGACCCTGAGATTCTGTGGAGGAATGGAAACAGCCATATCTCCATGTGGATTAATCCTGAAGGTTCATGTTAAGTAATTTGAATTTTTGCTTAGCTAAGAAATTTATGGCATTTTGGTTCCACTTGTTTGACTAAGTATGAATAGAATGCCTATGTGTTTTTGTTGTGCGTCTCTAAGACTAACCATTAAGATAAGACTAACTAGTCTTATCTTAAGTAAGACTAGCTAGTATGATATTTATAAATAATGACTATTAGTTTTTAAGTCTTTTTTGTCCATTAGATTGTTAGGTCTCTGAAGAGAAAGACCTGGTTCCTTTTTTTCATATCCACAAAACCAAGCAGGATATTGTATAAAACACACTCAATAAACTTTCGTTTAATGAATGAAAAAAAGGAAGAGGTGATGTGTTGGACTTCCCTGATGGTCCAGTGGTTAAAACTGTGCTTCTAATGCAGGGGGCAAGGGTTTGATCCCTGGTCTGGGAACTAATATCCCACATGCCATGGTATGTGGCCAAAAAAAAATTTTTTTTTTAAAAAGAAATGACTTGTCAACTTGATTTGAAGAAGAAAAATATTCTCCATTGCTTAAATGTCTACAAATATCATGATGGGGTTGCCTTCATGACGCCTGTGTTAAAAAGGGCCCCATGCTTGGTTTATTGCTTTGCTGTTGCCATCTTGAGATTATTAAGAATTTATTTAAAGAAGCTACTTATTTTGCACTGAATCCCAGAAATTATGGTGCCAGTCCTGTGTTCAAATTACTTAACATGAACCTTCAGGATTAATCCACATGGAGATATGGCTGTTTCCATTCCTCCACAGAATCTCAGGGTCTAAAGTCAACACTTAATTTACTTCAGAGTAGTTTATATGAATAGATATTTAACTTCCAAAATAACTCTCTGTAATGCAACTAACAGTTAGTGCTTTCCAATTTATATAATTTTTCAAACAATGAATAAGATTCTTATGAGGCAGCTCTAGAACTATGCTTGTCTGTGTCTCCTTTCATCTTCCTGTTCATCCTTTTCTGAATAAAATGATTTCATGGTTACAGTATTTACAGTGTATCTAGAATAATAATAATATCCCATTTTATTGAGCATTTATTATGAACATGGCATGGTCATCTTACATATATTATTTCATTTAACCCTCACAACAGATCTATAAAGATAGTACTGTTATTACTGCTGTGTTACAGTTGAATACAAAAGGAAGCACTAGTGCAGCCAGGATTTGAACTCGAGTGATCTTATTCTAGATGAGCTCTTAACTATTACACAGTCCTGAAGTGCAGCAAAGCAGTGAAAAATTAGAAAACCTAAGTAGTTTGTCTTTGACAAATGAATGGTCTAACTTAGGACCAGTATTGTTCATTAGAAATATAATGAGAGTCATGTATGTAAGTTAAAATTTTCTAGTTGCTACGGATTCATTTTGATACTTGGCAAAACTAATACAGTTATGTAAAGTCTAAAAATAAAATAAAATTAAAAAAAAAATAAAAGGTAAAAACAGGTAAATTTTTAATAATATACTTTATTAACTCAGAATAGTCAACATATTCTCATTTCAACATGCGATCAATACAAAATTAAGATTTACTATTCTTTTTCTTATTATTATTTTTTATGTTTTAACTTTACAATATTGTATTGGTTTTGCCATATAACAACATGAATCTGCCACAGGTATACATGTGTTCCCCATCCTGAACCCTCCTCCCACCTCCCTCCCCACACCATCCCTCTGGGTTGGCCCAGTGGGCCAGCCCCAAGCATCCAGTATCGTGCATCGAACCTGGACTGGCGACTTGTTTCATATATGATATTATACATGTTTCAATGCCATTCTCCCAAATCTACCCACCCTCTCCCTCTCCCACAGAGTCCAAAAGACTGTTCTATACATCAGTGTCTCTTTTGCTGTCTCGTATACAGGGTTATTGTTACCATTTTTCTAAATTCCATATATATGCCTTAGTATACTGTATTGGTGTTTTTCTTTCTGGCTTACTTCATTTTTTACACCAAGACTTTGAAATCCAGTATTTATGTCACAGTACGTCTCAATTCAGACTAGCTGTATTTTAAGTGCTCAATAGCTGTATGTGGCTCTTGGCTACAGTATGGGGCAGAACAGGTCTAGATAATAAAAGTTAGAGGTGGGGAGTTGGAGAAATATTATGATCAGGAAAGAATTTCACAGGCAGATGGGATTTGAGTTGGATTCTTAAAGAATGCGAAGGTTTAGAAAAATGGGGAGAGCATTTCTGGAGGGAACAGTGTAAAGGGAGAAGGTGGGAGGTATGTTGGTGCAGATATTTGTTTTTGAAATTAATTAGGTCCTTAGTACATAGCACACACGGTGACACTCAGCATGTAATAACACACACAATCCATAGCGCAGTGGTTTTAAACCTGAGCATCGGAATCACATGGAAGGCCAAACATAATTTGCTGAGCCCCAGCCTCTGAGTTTCAGAATCAGTTGGTCTGTATTTGCATTTCTAACAAATTTCCAGGTGAAGCTAGTGCTGTGGGTCCAGGGACCATAGTTGGTGAACCACTGCCTTCAGTGAACACGTGTGGTAGATACTATCTCCATTTTATAGGAAAGGAAAGTGAGGCTCAGAAAAGCTAAGTGACTTTCCAGGGGTTGCATAGGTAGTATATGGCAAGACTATGATTCAAGAACAAGTTTAGAATTTAAATCTAGTTCTGTTTGTCTTTTAACTCTGAGCACAACCTTTGATTTAGTTTGATTTATACAACTTAGAGGTTGATCAGTTTTCATATAGGGGTGAGGAGGGCTCTGAGCTGTAATTGTTACACATCTTGCAGATGCACCTGTTATTTTCATTATACATACCCACATCTTTCTGCCCTTAATGTTAAAATATCAACTTTTTCATGACAGAGTGGTAGGATATAGCTTGTATGTACCTCGGCCTCAGCTGCTGCCAGGTAACTCCCAGCCATTACCTGTGGGTGGTAGATTTGCCTGGTTTTTCTTTTGGTGTCAAGCCTGGGCTTACTCAGGGAGAATGCACCTGCCACAGATGTCTTTGTTTTTGAACTGGTCATCAGTGATGTTGGCCAAGATTGCCAGCTGGTGGGCTTGTGTACCTATGCAGACCTCCTTAAGGATCTTCCCTTCTATGCTGGGAAAACAAAGTTGAAATTTACCACTTGTTTTGGCACTAGACTTGGTATTTATTGTGATGAATCAGTTGATCATAGTACAGGCTCATCCAGGATACCCTTCCTGCCTTCTGCCACCCAAGGAAAAGAAAATTTCTTCTAGTTCCTGGTTTGCTGTAGCATACTGCTGCTGCTGCTAAGTCGCTTCAGTCGCATCCGACTCTTTGCTACCCCCTAGATGGCAGCCCACCAGGCCCCTCCATCCTTGGGAATCTCCAGACAAGAACACTGGAGTGGGTTGCCATTTCTCTCTCCAATGAATGAAAGTGAAAAGTGAAAGTGAAGTCGGTCAGTCACGTCGGACTCTTCGCTACCCCATGGACTATAGCCTACCAGGCTCCCCTGTCCATGGGATTTTCCAGCCAAGAGTACTGGAGTGAGTTGCCATTTCCTTCTCCAGCTATAGCATATACCTGCGTGTATTGCCAGGATAGAGCAGATATCCTTAGATGAACTGTAATCCTGGGTGATTCATGAAACCATTCCCTGAAGCAATAGAATTGTGTACTATTTAGTAATTTAGAAAAGAGGTGTTTGCTTGTAGTAGCTAAGATACCGTAATTCCTCATTTCCCTACCAGTCAGCTTTGGGGCTTTAGCTAAGACACTTCAGTTTCCTCATCCATAAAACAGGAAGAGTTAGTTTTGGATACAGTTACTTTTCTCTGTGGGAGTGCTGAGGAGCGTAGGTTTTGAGTCAGAAACACCTAAGTTTGAATCCTGGCTCTGCCATCTACAAAATACTTGTGTTTTGGACTCCACATTTGCCTTCCCTCATCTAAATATGAGAGTTTTGTTATAAACATTAAAGGGGAGAAAGCATGTAAAGAGCACAGTGGAGGCACATAGCAAGCACTCAGTATGTTGTAGCTCTTAAAATAATAGTTCCTTTTCAGCTTAAATCCTATCTCTATGTAAACTGTATTAATTCACATAAATAAATAAAGTAGTAAATAAATGAATTACATACAGTGCTTTCTTTGTGCCAGGTCCTGTTTGAAGCATATTACAAATACTTTATTTGATTTGATTGTTACGGCTGCTCTTTAAGGTGGACATTTAAAAAATTATCTAATGTGAAATTAAGGCACAAAGAATCCAAAAACTTGCCCAAGTTTACACTGCTGGGAAGTGAGTAAAGCAGATGGTTTAAAAATAACATTAGCACTTGATTTGTGTAAACTCTCTTGGTTTTCCTTTATTTTCTTAGAAGTGCAACTCTGTGCATGTGCTGGCTGTGCTAAGTCACCTCAGTTGTGTCCGACTCTTTGCGACCCTATGGGCTGAGCCCTCCAGGCTCCTCTGCCCATGGGATTCTCCAGGCGAGAATACTGTGTGATTTTGGTTTTTCTCAGGAAGATACAAACAAGTTTAGTTAGTTTTGGTGGTGCTCCAGTGACTTTAATCAGGGCAGCCGGAAGTAGCCCATTCTTGTCACCAGGGTGTGCTGTGATTCCATGAATCTGAGCTTACGCTGCGGCGAAGCTGGAGGGCATCTCTCTTCTGCCTTTGCTGCTGCTTAGCGACCACAGGTTTTTCACTTTGGCTCTTTACCATCACCTGGGTAACTGCCCGAGGCCCCAAGTTATTTTCTCTTTGTGTTCTGCCATCCTTCCCTGCTCACTGGTGTCCCCGCGTAAACGAGGGAGCCAGAGCGAGCCGCTGGCTTGTTAGCAGAGTGCCTGCGTGCCCCAGAAGAGCTCTGTGTGGGGAAGCATTAGGATTCTGCCATCACTCTCATTATTTTGCTAAATAAGAAATCAGTATGAGGCCGCCAAATTGATGGCTTTTTAAAATTTGATATCAACAGCATTTTGTTAAACTTACCGCTGCTTTTATGATTTGCATTTTAGTGTCTTTTGTGCTGTTAAGTGCCCATAGGTTTGATTAGGAAAACCCCTATAGAATATTAGTATTTTCTGTAACCAAAATAGTGTGTAATTATGAATAAGTATTACTTGGAACTCTGATTACACATGATCACTTTATATTTATTTGTGAATTAAAAGAGATACTTGGAATGTCTATGTAGTATGGATTGTGAAAAATATAGGTTGATTTAAAGTCTTAGGGTGGGAATCTACACACACACATACATAAACACATGTTAAGGAGGTATAATATGGCAGTGTCTCTGGCAGACTAATCTTGCATTGTGTAGTAAATTAGGAAAACTTTTCATGTCTTTCATTATTCTTTTTTTAAAAATTGAATTCATCTCTTGTTGGTAATTACCCTAGAAAATTTGATCAGTGGTAAGCCTAAACAACTAACTCGCCAAAAGGAAGTTATTAGCATGGCAGTGTGATCCTGTTTTTAGAAGGTGGTTATGTGCATGGCTTTCAGTGTGTTAACCAATCTGTAGTTTCCCTTCAAAGGATGCTTGTTTCTACATTCTCACAGGGGTTTTGCCAGAAGTCTAGGCTGCTTTGTGAGATATCTTGGGAAATGATTTACATTATTTTGGCTAAAGAGACTTCTTCTTCCAGATAATACTGCTTTTAAGCAAACAATATTTGAGTAACCACCTTGCATAGCAACATTCAGCTTGAAGATAACAGCCTTCACATGCTTGATGAAATGATGAAGTCACTGACCAGTCGGATTCTTAAGTGGGGTCAGCATTTTACAGCAGTGCGATAATTCTGTTTAATGAATGGTTACAGCATCTAGTATGTGTGGAATTCCTACTTGGTGACCACTTACTTGAAGGAAAAAAGGAATATAAGAAGGTCTAGTCTCTTTTTTTCATTGTGACTACATTTCTGACTATATTTTATTTAATTGAATCCCCTGTTCTTATAAACACTTTGAAATGTAAAGTCTCTCTTCAGGAGATTGACTATCCTTCATTAGCCTTGCTTCACACTAAAATGAGTAAGAGATATATGCTTTTTGAACTGCATGTGTAAATTACAACTTTGCTGGCAAAGTCAGCAAATGAAACATATCCTTGAAGAAATTAAAATAATTAGATGAGATTATTTTATGAACAACACAGAGTGTCATAATTTGCTAAGAGAATAGATTTTAAATGTTCTCATCACAAGAAAGAAATGGTAAATATATGACATGATGGACATGGTAGCTAATCCTACTGTGATAAACATTTTGCAATATATAAATATATCAAATCAATAAATCTGCATAATTTATATGTCATTTATGTCTCATTAAAGCTGGGAAAAAATGCCTGGGTGAAAGATGTGGTCAAGTTCAGGTATCACACTGGGCAAAGGTTTTCTCCCCTCTTTTGATCTCAAGACTTTTTTTCTGCCTCTGTTTTTTACAAACTCATTTTTTGAGGAGATTTTCAGGATAAAAATTTGATGCATGGATAGATGTAAATGCACATAAACCTAGGAAGGCATTAGTCATTTTTTTCATGTTCTTGACCTTTTGGAAATGTATGAGTGTCTTATATGTGAAATGCATGTAGATTAAAGACCGACTTTTTTTATACTAAAAAAGGAAAAATTTTAAAGCTGTTGGTGAGTGAAAGTACAAAGAATACATTATATACTTATTTATGAAGAATCAATCCATTTCCTTATTCTAAACCTGGATTTGTCAATCACTGCTTTTCACAGACTATATTTTGGTGAAAGTGCATGATAGCCTTTAAGCTTTTAATCAGGGTATTTTTAGGAACTGTCTGACCTTCCAGGATTCCTTCTCCCCTCAGTCTGACCTTCTGCTTAATCTGTTTTTGTTCATTTATTTATCTTCTACCTCTTAAAATGGGCTGATTCACTTTTTTTCATTTATTATTTTTTTATTGGAGTAAATTGCTTTATAGTGTTGTGTTAGTTTCTGCTGTCCAAGAAGTGAATGCATATATATGTGTATCCCCTCCCTCTTGAACATCTCTCCCCTTGGCTCTTACTACACTAAAAGGATTGATTCACTCTTCATTCATTTAGGTAATATTCATAACCTGTCTGTATTTCCATGGTCCAGATCTGGGGTAAGATCTTGAACACTGAGAGACATGGTCTTAGTATCTATTCTCAGAGTCCCTATAGTCTATCCAGGCAAAGAAGAAAACAGGTAATTGAATTATAATTACAACTTTAAGTTTTATAATATTCTTCAGTTTAGTTCAGTCCACTCAGTCATGTCCAACTCTTTGCAACCCCATGGACTGCAGCCTGCTAGGCCTCTCTGTCCATCATCAACTCCTGGAGCCTCAAACTCATGTCCGTTGAGTCGGTGATGCCATCCAACCATCTCATCCTCTGTCATCCCCTTCTCCTCCTGCCTTCAATCTTTCCCAGCATCAGGGTCTTTTAAACCATCATATTTTCACATCTTCACATTAGAGCATATTGTATGTTTATTCTGTGACCTACATGTTCAGCAGCCTACATGTTTTGTTTATGTGGGTGGATGGGGGTAGGAAGAGACAACATTGATATGTTATCTGTGTAAGCACATCTTTAGTGTCCCATGATTGTATGTGTGTCGGAAGGTAGGATTGCTCACTGTACTGTCAATGGTTTTCCAGATCCAGAATATTCTCTCAGGGCTTATCAGGTTCAGCCACTCTATACCAAAATAATTATGTTTTTGTCCCAGGGTCTTTGTTTCATCCTCTGGTTGAGAAGATATTCTCTGGGTCATCCATTTTCCTTGCAACCATGCCTCCCCTTTTATTCATATATTAATTGATTAATTTAATGAATATAACTTCACAATGAGGCATCAGTTCAGTTCAGTTCAGTCGCTCAGTTGTGTCCGACTCTTTGTGACCCCATGAATCGCAGCACGCCAGCCCTCCCTGTCCATCACCAACTCCCGGAGTTCACTCAGACTCATGTCCATAGAGTCAGTGATGCCATCCAGCCATCTCATCCTCTGTTGTCCCCTTCTCCTCCTGCCCCCAATCCCTCACAGCATCAGAGTCTTTTCCAATGAGTCAACTCTTCGCATGAGGTGGCCAAAGTACTGGAGTTTCAGCTTTAGCATCAGTCCTTCCAAAGAACACCCAGGACTGATCTCTTTTTGAATGGACTGGTTGGATCTCCTTGCAGTCCAAGGGACTCTTAAGAGTCTTCTCCAACACCACAGTTCAAAAGCATCAATTCTTCAGCGCTCAGCCTTCTTCACAGTCCAACTCTCACATCCATACATGACCACAGGAAAAACCATAGGCATAGTATATGTGTATTATAGCTCTTATGTGTTGGGCTTAAAGAGAGTTTAGAATAAAGATGAAGATTACTTCCCTCTTTTAGTCAAAGATTTTAAAATCTAGTCTAGTGTCTGTAGTACTTACAAATAAATACTAGTTAATATCATAATTATTCTTTGCATATGCCCCAGCTCAGGTTTGGAGTTAAAAAAATATTGGTTTAATTAATTTGTGTTAATTTTTCATAGTTTTCTAAAGAGAGAAACATCTCTTAGGAAAGATTGACTACTCTGTATTCATTATGGTTGAAATCATTAAGCCTCTTTTATTATGGATAGTGGCAACTAGTTTGAAGATATATATTGAGGAATATCAGAAATACCAACTTTTAGTGTTTTCTTATTGGTAAAGTCCTAGATAATAGAGCTTTGATTGCATGACTCTCCAGGAATCTAAAGTTAACTTTAATTCTTTGTACTTTCTTAAAATTATTTACTCAAATAGTTGAATGCTGCTGCTGCTGCTAAGTTGCTTCAGTCGCGTCCGACTCTGTGCGACCCCATAGATGGCAGCCCACCAGGCTCCCCTGTCGCTGGGATTTTCCAGGCAAGAGTACTGGAGTGGGGTGCCATTGCCTTCTCTGAAATAGTTGAATAGTATTTACAAATTAATTAATTTGAAAGCTACACACTATAGCCATTTCAGTTCTTTCTGTTAAATTCTCTTGGAGTTGTTCCAGGGAGTTTGGGCTTCTTGAAGATTATAAACGTTCAAAATTTTCTGAAATAAGAAAGCAATTAACTCTTCAGAAATTTGAACGGGAATTAAAATCAATATTAGCATAATTTTTAACATAATTGTTTTCTGCCTATTAGTTTATTGGAATCCTGTTTAATCACTGCCTAGGAGACTAACTGAGGAGACTATTGTTTTCTATAAACCAATATTCTACTGAATGGTTTCTTCTTTGTAAGACTAATTATAGTTTTATCCCCTTCGAAGATATTTGTCAGTTTTGAGTTACTCTGCGGTTTAATTGTTGGAATCGATAAGCTGAATAAAAGCTATACCCCTGTCTTCTAGGCCTGCCACTTTCCGACTTGCTGCTTAGGCTGGCGCAGTTTCTTGCTGCTCTAATTAACTGAAGGCGTGGGTAGAATGTAACAGTTGAGGGGAGAGGGACAAGAAGAAAAGGACAGTCTAGTTGCTGACATGTGCTCCCGATTGATGTTTTACTTTTGTAAATTATTAATAATACCTAGCCTTCTCTTGGCTGGTGGAGAAATCAAAGAAATATCTGAGAAGCCTCCTAGATGGATTCTGATAGATGGGAGGAAGTGCCCCAGATTTCCCCAGGTGACTCTAACGGCCAGGATTTGAGAACTGCTGGGGGCCTTCCAGGTATTGTCACACTGAATCTTCACAGCAGCACAGTGAGATAAACATGACCTCTGTTTTACATAGGAGCAAACTGTGGTTCAGCACAATTAAGTGAATTTCCCAAGGGGGCACACTGTGTAAAAACCAGAATTTGAACTATGTCAATTCTCTTTGTATCCAAAATTATGTTCTGCCCATGCCATTCACTTTCTCAGCAACAGATGTTGACTCTCTGAGCCTCAGATTTCTCATGTGTAAAATTAGGTTAATAAATAGTACCTTAAGCTGTGAAAATTGAATAATACATTAAATAGTACACTTACAACAGTGCCAGGTACTTCTGTAGTAAGCTTCCAGTATTAACTCTCATCCTTATTATAGCTGTAGTTCTGAGTGTGGTACACGTATGATGTTCGAGGCTACTGATATAAAGATAATAAGACATTACTTGTCATCAAACAGTTTAAAAATAGTGGAAAACAAGCCTTACCTTCTGAAATGCTTCCAAAAAATTGCGGAAGAAGGAACACATTCAAACTCGTTCTATGAGGCCACCGTTACCCTGATGCCAAAATAAGACAAAGATACAACAAAAAATGGAAATCACAGGCCAGTATCACTGATGCAGCAGCAGCACCACTGATGAACATAGATGTGAAAATGCTCAGCAAAATGCTAGCAAACAGAATCCAACAGTGTGTTAAAAGGATCATACACCATGATCAAGTGGGGTTTATCCCAGGGATGCAAAGAATTTTTTAATATATGTAGGTCATCAGTGTGATACACCAGGTGTCCCCAACCTCCAGGCTGTGGACCAGCACTTCCTATCAGATCAGCAGCAGCATTAGATTAGAAATAAAGTGCACAATAAACATAATGCACTTGGATCACCCAAAAGCTGTAGTCCATGGAAAAATTGTTTTGTTGTTTTGTTTAGTCACTGGGTCATGTCTGACTCTTTGCAACCCTGTGGACTGTAGCACACCAGGCTCCTCTGTCCATGGGATTCTCTCAGCAAGAATACTGGAGTGGGTTGTCATTTCCTTCTCCACCATGGAAAAATTATCTTCCACAAAATCGCTTCCTGGTGCCAAAAAGGTTGGGGACTGCTATGATATACCACATTAACAAATTGAAAAATAAAAACCATATGATCATCTCAGTAGATGCACAAAAAACTTTTGACAAAATTAAACACCTATTTATGATTAAAAACTCTCCAGAAAGTGGGCATAGAGGGAATCTACCTCAAGATAATAAAGGCCATATATAACAACATACAGCTCGCATCACACACAGTGTGAAATGCTGAAAGCATTTCCTGTAAGATCAGGAAAAAGACAAGGATGTTCACTCTCACCACTTTTACTCAATATAGTTTTGGAAATCCTAGCCACAGCAGAGAAAGAAAAGGAATCCAAACTGGAAGAGAGGAAGTAAAACTGTCACAGTTTCAGATGACATGATACTGTACTCTTGTGTAGTATCTTAAAGATGCTACCAAATAACTACTAGAGCTCATCAATGAATTTGGTGGAGTTACAGGATACAAAATTAATATACAGAAATCTCTTGCATTTATATACACTAACATGAAATGTTAGAAAGAGAAATTAAGGAAACAATCCAATTTATCACTGCATCAGACAGAATAAAATGCCTAGGAATAAATCTACTCAGGGAGTTAAAAGACCTGTACTCTGAAAACAATAAGACATTGATTAAAGAGATAGAAGATAACACAAACAAATGGAAAGATATACTATATTATTGGATTGGAAAAATCAGTATTGTCAAAATGACTACACTCCCCAAGGCAGTCCATAGATTCAGTGCAATTCCTATCAAATCACCAATGAGATTTTTCACTGTACTACAACAAAAAAAATTTTAAATTTGCATGGAAACACGAGAGACCCTGAATAGCCAAAGCAATATTGAGAAAGAAAATTAGAACTGAAGAAGTTAGAGTCCCTGACTTCAGATTATACTACAAAGCTGCAGTAATTAATATACTATGGTACTGACATAAAAAAAGACACAGAGATTTGGAATGGGATAGAAAGTTCAGAAATAAGCCCGTGCTCTTAGAGTCAATTAATCTACAATGGAGGAGGCAAGAATATACCATGGAGAAAAGACAGTCTCTTCAATAAATGGTGCTGGGAAAACTGGACAGCTACCTGTGAAAAAATGAAATTAGAACATTCTTCATACCATACACAAAAATAAACTCAAAATGGATTAAAGACCTAAATGTAAGAACAGGTACTATAAAACTCCTAGAGGAAAACATACAACACTCTTTGACATAAATCACAGCAGTATCTTTTTGGATCAATCTCTTAAGAATAATAGAAATAAAAACAGAAGTAAACAAGTGGGACCTATTTAAACTTAAAAGCTTTTTCTTAGCAGAGCAAATCATAAATAGAACAAAAAGACAACCTACAAAATGGGAGAAATATTTGCAAGTGATGTGACTGACAAGGGATTAATCTCCAAAATATGCCAACAGCTCATATGGCTCAATAGCAAAAAAACAAAAACAAACAAAAAAAAACAATAAAAAATAATCAGAAGATCTAAGGAAACATTTCTCCAAAGAAGACATACAAATGACCAAAAGGCATATGAAAAGATGGTCAACATTGCTAATTATTAGAGAAATGCAAATCAAAACTGCAATGAGATATCACCTCACACCAGTCAGAATGACCATCATTGAAAAATCTGCAATAGAGGCTGGAGAGGATGTGGAGGAAAGGGAACCCTCCTACATTGTTGGTGGAAATGTCACTTCACACAGCCACTGGAGAACAGTATGAAGGTTCCTTAAAAAGCTAAAAATAGAGATGTATCCACCCCAGTGTTCATTGCAGCACCGTTTACAACAGTTAAGACATTGAAACAACTTAAATGTCTATCAACAGGTGAATGGATAAAGAAGATATAGATAGTGGAATTGAAGAAGGAAACAGCAACCCACTCCAGCACTCTTGCCTGGAGAATTCCATGGACAGAGGAGCCTGGGAGGCTGCAGTCCATGGGGTTGCAAAGAGTTGAACATGACTCAGCGATTAACACACTTATACAGTGGAATGTTGCTCTGCCATAAAAAAGGAATGAAATAATGCCATTTGCAGCAACGTGGATAGACCTTGAGATTATCATGCTAAGTGAAATAAGCCAGACAGAGAAAGACAAATATGATATTGCTTATTGTGAAATCTTAAAAAAAAGATACAAATGAATTTATTTACAAAACAAAACCTATTTCACAGACATAGAAAACAAACTTATGGTTACCCAAAGAGAGGGAAGGAAGGTTAAATTAGGAATTTGGGATTAAAATATATACAAAATTACATATAAATTTGATAATCAACAAGGACCTATTATATATCCCAGGGAACTATATTGAATATCTTGTAATAATCTATAATGGAAGAGATTGTAAAAAAGAATATATACATATATATGTCTATATATGTATAACTGAAGCACTTCACTGTATACCTGAAACCAAAGCATTGTAAATCAGCTGTATTTCAATTAAAAAAAACCCAAACCAAACAAAAAATGGCTAACACAAAGGTTCCTAAATCATTGAGGAATACATTGAATTCCCATACCAAAAATGGAGTAGAAAATGACAACCCAATCCAGTATTCTTGCCTGGGAAATTCCATAGACAGAGGAACCTGGTGGGCTACAGTCCATGTGGTCACAAAGAGCTGGGCATGACTGAGTGACTGAGCACACACATACTGAAAAAAAAAAAAAGAACAGTGAGCAGTCACCCTAGTTGAATGTAATACTTTATTTCTTGTGGGCATCCGTTATAAGATGTGAGTAAAACTGGGTAGAAAAACAGGGTCTCTGAGATGCAGAGATGGGGCTGGTGGCAGGAGTCGTGAGCAGGGAAGGGACTGACTGCCCACAAGTTGGCCTCAGAGTGTGTGCAAATTCAAAAAAATTCACAGTTGCTGCATGTTGATTGTTGTGGATCTTTAGGCCCTTTAGAGTCCTTGAGTACTTAGTGTTGCTATATTTCTTTCTATCAAACCTATTTTTAGAACTCTCATGCTGATCTTTTTCTTTTAAATTGAAATATTGTATGTGAGCACGGTGTTTGAAAAGATGAGTGACTTTATGTGTAAGGAAAAGCTTTTAGTGGAGATGTTAGGTCTTTTGAGTCTCCTCTTGACTTTTTATCTTTCTTGAGACTCATAAGCAAATTCACCAGAAAGAAAAATTGAATCTGGAATTGGTTAAGTTTTGCTAGTCTTGGATATTAGGATGAAGGTAATAGTAGAAAGGATAATTGCACATGTTGGCTAAGTTGAAATTTTAAATGCTTCTGAATTTCAGTGCTATTATTGCCTTATGTTTGAGTTATTATGGATGATCTATCCTGTGTTTTTATTCACGTTTCACAGTGCTTAGTATGAAGTAGGTATTCAGGAATTATGTCTGGGATGAATGCATGAATAAGAGTAGGGAATTATCAACTACTGGTAAATTAGTAATTGAGAAACATTTTTGTGATATCTTTCTTATGTTGAATCAGTTATTTTGGATTCAGTTATTTTGGATTTCAGCATACAACATTTGTATGCTGAAATCTGAAGAATATGTCTGTAAAACCTAATTATTTTGTAAGATTTTGTTTCATTAGGTCCTTTTTGGTGTCATTTCCTCAGAAAATCGTTTTATTATTTTGATCCTCTTCATTAGTCTGGTTTTTATCAGTTGTCAACAGTACAGTCAAGCATGCCACAGTGTTACGTTACAGTGTGCTTTGGAACCACATATTCACACTTCTTTTTCTGTTGGACTGGTCATATTTGATGAGATGAGTTTTCATGTAAGGAGAGAAGTTGGTGGTTGTATCATAGAACCACATTTCCTCTCACTAAATACATTGAACAGTGTTTGGAAATAATTGGATTTTGTGAAGAAATGATCAAATCCTTTGGTTAAACACAAATTTGTTTTGTTTGGGGTATTTAATATAGGTAATCTATTCCGCTGAAAGCATTTCATATCCTTTTATTTAATGTGGTAAATTGTATTCTTCCAGCTGAAAGACTGAAGGAACAGCTGATTGTTGTTTGTGTTGTTTTTTTGACTGAAGTGACCAATTTTTAGTAAATATGTCTATGTGAATGTTTAAGTTTTTTAAGTTAAGATGTAGTTTTAGAGTCAGATTTTAGATTCCCAGCATCACTGAGGGGAAGGTGCAGAGATTTCCCATATCCCTCCCCCTTTATGCACATCCTCCACTAGCGTGGCACCTGTGTTATGATGAGTGAAGCTTCACTGGCACACTGTTACCCAGGGCTCATCGTCACGTTACCATTCACTCATCCTTTGCACATTCTGTGAGTTTGGACAAATGCATAGTGGTGTGTACCCGAGTGACCTCTAATGTCTCTTTTCTTTTTTCCCCCTAGTTAAGTTGCAATACCTGTTTGATAAAATACTGTGATTTTCTCTTTAAATCTTATTTTCATGTTAACATGAATGTAATTTATGTATGTAAAATTATCTATTTCTCTTATCAATCACTAGTTAGACACTATTTCTCTCTCTTCCCCTTTTGTTACCTTTCTGTCCTCTTCTCTTTATCTTCTGTGTTTTTTGCCTTCCCCTCCTTTTCCCTTTTAGCCTCTTTCTTCTCTCAGTCTCTCTCCTTACTCCTCTGATTTTCCCACTTCCCCCACACCAGCTATACTCAAAGAAGTGAAAAACGGAGGCTTGAGATAGTTTTTATAAAGACTAATATGGCTGATCTGAACTAAGGACTACATTTAGAAGTTGGATTCCTCCTTGGGTTTGAAATGGAAAGTTGTGTGGGTGTTGTTGTATAAGTTATTTCATTTTGGTAACCTGCTCTATTGCTTATATTTAATATGTAAAAGCCCAGCTATGCCTTACAAATCATGTCCAGTAATCAAAGTAAGCCTTAAGTGTGTCATAATGAGTGTTATATAATAGCAATTCCTGAGTGTGTTTTTTTTTTTTTTCCCTTCAGCAGACTTAGCATAACCCAAGGAAACATACAAATATTACGAAGAAAAATTTCTCTCTCACTCTTGTTTCTGCTCAGTACAGGCATATGTGTGCTCAGTCACTCAGTCATGTCCGACTCTTTGCAGGCCCCATGGACTATGGTCTTCCAGACTCCTCTGTCCATGGGATTTTTCAGGCAAGGATGCTGGAGCGGGTTGCCATTCCCTCCTCCAGGGATCTTCCTGACCCAGGCATTGAATCTGCATCTCTTAAGTCTCCTGCATTGTAGGTGGATTTTTTACCACCAGTGCCACGTGGGAAGCCATACAATTACATTTTTCTTTATTGCTTATGAACTTTCTTCTTTCTGGTTTTTATCTCCTTCCTGCTTTCTTTTTAAGGAAAAGATATCTTAACTGAAAATCAATTTAGATAATAAAGTATAGATTAAGATAGTAGTTTTTGTTGGTGAAAAAATGTTTCTTTACTAATAAAAAGGAGGAAAGGGAGAGAAAAATGATGAGGAATCCAGTCAGTTATGAATTTACCAACAAGGAGTAGAAGTGAGGATGAGATACAGGAAAATATAGTGGTGATAGAGGCATCTTCTATTTCAAAAGAGTAGTTGGGGGTTAATTATGATTCTGCAACAAATAAATAAATAAAAAACAAATAAATCAGGTAACCTCACTCACAAGAGCTTTATATATAGTAGAGTGGCAACATCCCCAAATTTACTTTCTCAAAAATTATAATTTTAATGGGAATTTTATATATGCTTTTTCCTAAATTTTATAACTTGAAGAAAAATTGACTTTTTTTTAATAGAAGTAATACATGTCTACTATAAACATGAACAGAAAATACAGAGAAGCAACAAGAATAAAACTTAAAACATCTATAATCTTAAGGACCCTAGGGATTAACTACAGTTACATTTTGGTATATATTCTCTCAGGTCTTTATCTACACATAAATTTATATTTTAATGTTTGAAAGATAGAATTGTACTTAGTGTTTTGTAACCTCTTTTTATTCTTCATGACATGTAATAATCTTCTTGTCATAAAATATCTTCTGAAACATGAATTCTAATGACCATATCATACAGACATGCCATGTGTGTGATAGCTGCTTAATCCTTTATTGCTGGGCATTTAAACTTTTAATAAAGCATTTTCTATAAGTTGTGCTGTTACGACCATTCTTATTTTCATTTATTCTTTTTTTTTTGTTCTTCAATTTTATTTTATTTTTAAACTTTACATAATTGTATTAGTTTTGCCAAATGAAAAAAAAATTTCAGTGTTGTATTGGTTTCTGCCTTACAATAAGACTGCTGCTGCTGCTAAGTCTCTTCAGTCGTGTCCGACTCTGTGCGACCCTATAGATGGCAGCCCACCAGGCTCCGCTATCAGCCATAATTATACATACATCCTCTCCCTCCTTAACCTTCCTCCCCTCCCCCATCCCATTCCTCCAGCTCATCACAGAGTGCCAGGCTGGGCACCGATTGCTGCACAACAACTTCTACCAGCTCTCCATCTTACACAACATGTTGATGCTACTTTCTCCATTCGTCCTACTCTTACCCTCCCCCAGTGGGTCCACAGGTCCATTCTCCACATCTGTGTCTCCAGTCCTTCCCTGAAAAAATCTACCATATGACCCAGCAACCCTGCTACTGGGCATATACCCTGAGAGAACCGTGATATGATTGTACCCCAGTGTTCATAGCAGCACTGTTTACAATAGCCAGGACATGGAAGCAACCTCAATGTTCACTGACAGATGAATGGACTAAGAAGATGTAGTACATATATTCAGTGAATATTGTATTACTCAGCAATAAAAAAGAATGAATTTGAGTCAGTTCTTGTGAGGTGGATGAACGAAGAGCCTGTTATAAAGAGTGAAGTAAGTCAGAAAGAGAAAAACAAATATCATTTATTAACATATATATATATGGAATATAAAAAATGGTATTGATGACTATTCTTTTTTGCAGGTCTTTATATACTTTCATAATTGTTATCTCAGGATAAATTCTTAAGAAAGGATATGCAGACTTAAAAAGGATAGGCATTTCTAAGGCTCTGATTCACAGTGGCAAGTGGTCCTCTAGGATGGCTGCTAATCAGATGTGTGGCTATAAATGTCATGGTCTGAAATGTAAGAAAGCCATCCTTGTATGTGCTCAGATCTAAGAATACATAGATAAGCATATAATCCTATGTTGAGATCAGTGCAGTGATTTTTATGGGTGGTTTTGTGGTTGGATATCCAGCCATATGGGTGATTAAAACAAGATGGTTAGGGCTTCCCTGGTGGTCCAGTGGTTAAGAATCTGTCTGCCATTGCAGGGGACACAGGTTTGATGCCTGGTCAGGGAAGATCCTACATGCCATGGGGCCACCGGGCCCATGAGCCACAACTGCTGAGCCTAAGTGCCGCAACTCCTGAAGCTCATGTACCTAGAGCCTGTGCTTTGCAACAACATAGGCCACTGCAGCAAGAAGCCCACACACCACAACTGGAGAGTGACCTCCACTCGCCACAACTAAAGAAAGCCTGTGCACAGAAATGAAGACCCAGCGTAGCGAAAGATAAATAAGTAATTTTTTTTAAAAAACAAGGTGGATAAAACAGGGTTAACTGCTTTGTTGACATGTATTTTATGTATACAGTGCGCAAGTCAACTTTTCAAAATAGTAACTTAATGAAAATCTGCTGAATGATGTTCTCTGAAGCAGAAGGTCTGTATTTATTATTCTCAGCACCAAATAATCATTCATAGATTTCTTCCCAGAGGAAGAGAAAAATATGTGTTTGTTATTAAACACGCAATACTTATGATCACACCGAAAGAAGAGATGAATGAGCAAAGGTGGGTTAGCAGACAAAGTTGAAAGTCTGTGCTTGGTTTTCATTTCTTGGTGTTCATGTAAAATGGATTATATTCAGGTAATCTTGTATTGATAGGCTGTGATATTCATCCCGGATTTCAGATGACAGTCTGTTTCTGAAAATAGTTGGAACACTGTGGCTATTCTTTAATTTTTAGAAATTTTGAATTGGATTTACATAGAAAGACATTAGTTTGCAGGTGGTGTGATTCGATGAAGTATATCGCAGAACTGGGAGTCATATACTTGCAGTTGCTTGAGAGTAGCCTAGTGTCTGTCACTTAGTGATAGGAGAGGAGGACTGCTAAGTCACTTCAGTCGTGTCCGACTCTGCGTGACCCCATAGACGGCAGCCCACCAGGCTCCCCCGTCCCTGGGATTCTCCAGGCAAGAACACTGGAGTGGGTTGCCATTTCCTTCTCCAGTGCATGAAAGTGAAAAGTGAAAGTGAAGTCGCTCAGTCGTGTTCTACTCTTAGCGACCTCGTGAACTGCAGCCCACCAGGCTCCTCTATCCATGGGATTTTCCAGGCAAGAGTACTGGAGTGGGGTGCCACTGCCTTCTCCGAGGAGAGGAGGACAGTTGTGTAGAAAAGATGTTAAATCATCTAAGAAATCATTGGCACTATGTTGTATCTGCCAGTCAGATTTTATGTTACACATTATACATTTAAGTAGCATAGTACAGTTATTAAGACATTTCAACAGTGCTGTGCCTCATTTTTTTTTTTTTTCCCTCTCTCGTCTGAGTTCTGAAGTATGGATCCCTAGCTTGAAGGTAAGAATGATGTGAGGAGAGGATGTTCATGAACCTGATTTTCTGTGCATGGTATTAAGTGTATTTTACTGCAGAGGATCTATAAATTTCACCCCAAGACCTAATAAAGATCAGGAACCTGTGTTGTTAGTCCCAGGTACCATTTGGCATTGAAGTTTTAGCTAGGACATAGTAGAAGGAATATATTATAGTCATAGACCCACCAATGAAACTGTGCCTCACATCTCTGATCTCTTTCCTAGAAAGAATATTCTTTAAGTATTTTATTCTGATTTAGATTATTATAAAATTGGTGAAAATTCTGCTAAAAAATATTGAAGCAGAGTTTTCATCATTTTTGTGATAATTTTTTTCAGAAATAATTATGGTCTAGTTATTTGGCAGTTATCCAAAAGCATCATCTCCAAAGCTGACTCCAGGATAAAAAATTTAACTATTTAAAATGCATAAAAGCAGGGTCACTCAGTCATGTCTGACTCTTTCCGACCCCATGGACTGTAGCCCACCAGGATCCTCTGTCCATGGGATTTTCCAGGCAAGAGTATTGGAGTGGGTTGCCATGCCCTCCTCCAGGGCATCTTCCTGACCCAGGGATTGAACCCACATCTCCTGTGTCTCCTGCATTGCAGGTGGATTCTTTACCCCTGAGCCATTGGGGAAGTCCAATTATTTTAAATAGTAGCTTTATAATCACTTTAGTAATTAAGCTGGTAATTGGCCTTCCTTTCTTGTATCTTAACTTCATGTTTATTTCAGATCCTTCCTTCACTAGGTTACGTACTTCATTTATGCTTCTCCGTTTCAGACATGTTTTGACTCAATAGAACTGTGTTTGCTTTTAAAGCCTTATGTGGATTTTTTCTTCTTCTTTTAAAAAAATCAAACAACAAAATAAAATACCTAGTTTATTAGTAGAGTTTATTATTCTGTTGACAGGTTTTTTTTTTTTGCATTTGGCAAATGTTGTTCCTAATGCTTTGAGTAAATTAGGCAACAAAAATTCAGTCTTTTGAGTCTTTTCTCATTCTTTTTCTTTCTGTCTTCTACAGTTGATTATTATCTGTTTTCAGCTAGTACTGGTACTTGCATTTTGCTTGTTGATGCATAATCTTGGCAACTCCTGTGTTTCTGTTGGTGAAATATTTTTGTGGATGCTATCATAGTCATGTGTTAATTTTCATTTATACTTAACATTAAGCAGTTTTCCACCATTGTATGCTTACATTAACTTTCCATTCTTCATTGACAATCCTTTTATATTAACCAAATAGTGTAATTTGCTTTGATTATAAATTAAAATTTGGCTGAGTGGGTAGATATAGATATATACATAAATATAAATACAGATATACGTTAATGATCAATCTTTATTCTCTGATCTAGTTGAAACGGACTGCTAAGTTTATAATTAGAAAAGAACAGACAGTGTAGATGGGCTGTTCTTGGTGCCAGCACAGTATTTGGAAGAAAGTTCTAGCAATAGCAGGAAGAGGAGTAATGAATGTAGCAGATCTTTCATTAGTGGTCAAGTGTGATTGCTAGAAAGAAAAATAGTCTCTTGGGTGGGAAATAAAAACAGTGGTGAAAGTACACAATCTTTGGACAGAAAAAAAAACAGTGGAAAACCTCCCCAGGGTGGCAGGTGACCCTAGAAAATTTAGCATATTTAAACAAAATAGGAATATGCAAAGTGTGAAGAAAAAAGGGAGAAAGAAGTCCACCTAGGAATGTTGAGAGGGAAAATTGTCCACAATTTCAGCTATTTTGTGATTATGTGTTATCAGTGTGGGAGTAGTAACTGTCTAGTTCCAAGAGCATATTAAGATTCTTGTCATATATAATCTATATATTAATGAAAACAGATCATATTAGCGTTATTTTATTGATCCTCGTAGGAAACAATACAAATGCCTCAGGGTGCGGCTTCTGATTATATAAAACTGATAATTAACTGGCAAATGACCACATATTTTTTTCAGTAAAAATGTGGTATATGTATTCTGTGCTGAGAAAAGCTAAAGTAAATGTATCAAAATGAGAGAAAATAGGTCTTTGGTACAAAGGCATTCATTATGCCATTTAAAAAATTCTACAAAATTTTACTTCTAATGTGTATTAGTTATTTATAAATCTGATTCATAAGAAAATAAGAGCAAATATTTTAATAATATATTTATGTAGTATCAAAAAAGAAGATTTCTTTTTTTGCTGCCAACTCTTCTTTTAAATTCTAATTTCAGCACTCTTTGCCAGTTTGCAGAAATGATTTGTCAGCTGCTGTGTGAACAGCAAAGTGTGAGAGGAGTCTTTTAAATGCACAAGTATTAGGAAAGGGCAAGCCTGTTTCTCAAGATTTTGAACTAATGCTGCCTTATTTCTTAATAGCGTTAGATCTACTAAATATTTAAAAAGCTTTTAAAGATTAATGGCTCTTTTGCATTCCCCACAGTGCTGATGACTTGGTTGTGTCTGATTTTGGACTGACATCATCAGTATTGACTTGAACCATTACATGGGTTCTGTCCTCATTAGGCCTGTTGAGTGTCCTGGCCAGCTTTTGCTGTAGAATGAGAACTTTTTATATGATGAGAATACCAGTAACAAATGGAAATTCCGTGGGCACTGAAAGCGGAACCTGTCAGCATTGGGTTCAGTGTGTAATTTAGTAATACCTTTAGTAATACCTTTTTAAAATTTGTCGGTGAGCTCTGATGAAGCTCTTGGGAGACTGGCCTCACATTCCTTTGACTGGAGTTATTCATCTTACCCTGGGCCACAAGCCTGTACGTTAACTCATTTCAGCCTTTGGAAGCACTCACTATTTAACAAATCTGTATTTTAGCATATATCATGTGTGCCATATCACTTGTTCACAGGTCACTCCCCTGCTAGAATGTGAGCTCCTTAAGGATGAGAAATAAGTTGTTTTCTTCTTTGCATCTCCCCAGCTCTCAACCCTGGGTGGAAAGGAAAGCTCTGAGAACACTGAAAGGGAGCATTACGAAGGCTTTGGCTGTGTTTCACAATTGAAATCTCTGTTAATTTAGGTTAGAGTTAGTGGACATTGTTTGACTGGAAAGTCCTAGTGAGCATCATTCCTTAACCAGAAAAACTGAAATGTAGCTATTTTATTTAGTATATATATTATATATATAACAATTGAATTTAATCATCAGCGTTTCTGTAATAACATTTCAAATTGAAGAAAGATAATTGGCTCAAGTGTTTCAATCCATTGCAACGGAAAGAATAAAATACTTAGGAATATATCTACCTAAAGAAACTAAAGACCTGTATATAGAAAGCTATAAAACACTGGTGAAAGAAATCAAAGAGGACACTAACAGATGGAGAAATATACCATGTTCATGGATTGGAAGAATCAATATAGTGAAAATGAGTATACTACCCAAAGCAATCTATAGATTCAATGCAATCCCTATCAAGCTACCAACAGCATTCTTCACAGAGCTAGAACAAAGAATTTCACAATTTGTATGGAAAAACAAAAAAGCTCGAATAGCCAAAGCAATCTTGAGAAAGAAGAATGGAACTGGAGGAATCAACCTACCTGACTTCAGTCTCTACTACAAAGCCACAGTTATCAAGACAGTATGGTACTGGCACAAAGACAGAAATATAGATCAATGGAACAAAATAGAAAGCCCAGAGATAAATCCACGCACATATGGACACCTTATCTTTGACAAAGGAGGCAAGAATATACAATGGATTAAAGACAATCTCTTTAACAAGTGGTGCTGGGAAATCTGGTCAACCACTTGTAAAAGAATGAAACTAGAACACTTTCTAACACCATACACAAAAATAAACTCGAAATGGATTAAAGATCTCAATGTAAGACCAGAAACTATAAAACTCCTAGAGGAGAACATAGGCAAAACACTCTCTGACATACATCACAGCAGGATCCTCTATAATCCACCTCCCAGAATATTGGAAATAAAAACAAAAATAAACAAATGGGACCTAATTAACCTTAAAAGCTTCTGCACATCAAAGGAAACTATTTAGCAAAGTCAAAAGGCAGCCTTCAGAATGGGAGAAAAAAACAGCAAATGAAGCAACTGGCAAACAACTAATCTCAAAAATATACAAGCAACTCCTACAGCTCAACTCCAGAAAAATAAATGACCCAATCAAAAAATGGGCCAAAGAACTAAGTAGACATTTCTCCAAAGAAGACATACAGATGGCTAACAAACACTTGAAAAGATGCTCAACATCACTCATTATCAGAGAAATGCAAATCAAAACCACTATAAGGTACCATTTCACACCAGTCAGAATGGCTGCGATCCAAAGGTCTACAAGTAATAAATGCTGGAGAGGGTGGGGAGAAAAGGGAACCCTCTTCCACTGTTGGTGGGAATGCAAACTAGTACAGCCACTATGGAGAACAGTGTGGAGATTCCTTAAAAAACTGGAAATAGACCTGCCTTATGATCCAGCAATCCCACTGCTGGGCATACACACTGAGGAAACCAGAAGGGAAAGAGACACGTGTACCCCAATGTTCATCGCAGCACTGTTTATAATAGCCAGGACATGGAAGCAACCTAGATGTCCATCAGCAGATGAATGGATAAGAAAGCAGTGGTACATATACACAATGGAGTATTATTCAGCCATTAAAAAGAATACCTTTGAATCAGTTCTAATGAGGTGGATGAAACCGGAGCCTATTATACAGAGTGAAGTAAGCCAGAAAGAAAAACACCAATACAGTATACTAACGCATATATATGGAATTTAGAAAGATGGTAACAATAACCCTGTGTACGAGACAGCAAAAGAGACACTGATGTATAGAACAGTCTTATGGACTCTGTGAGAGAGGGAGAGGGTGGGAAGATTTGGGAGAATGGCATTGAAACATGTAAAATATCATGTATGAAACGAGTTGCCAGTCCAGGTTCGATGCACGATACTGGATGCTTGGGGCTGGTGCACTGGGACGACCCAGAGGGATGGAATGGGGAGGGAGGAGGGAGGAGGGTTCAGGATGGGGAACACATGTATACCTGTGGTGGATTCATTTTGATATTTGGCAAAACTAATACGTTATGTAAAGTTTAAAAATAAAATAAAAATTAAAAAAAATTTCTACTATAATTTCTAAATATCATGTTTTTCCTTTTCAAATGTATTTTACTCTTTCTTTATAATTTAATATTTTGTAGACACCTTTTCTTCAATATTCTGTTTCATGTATAAATTGATTATCTATGGTAGTCTTTTTGATGTCTTTGACTTGGAAATCCACAGATGTAACTGATGAAAAGAGATTACTGGCTTTATTTAATTCAACCTTAAGACTTCAGTCTGACTTCATTTAAAGAAGTCAAGATAAATGTGCTTCTGACTTTATTAATTGTCAGAGAAGAGATTTTTCAGCCTCTTTAGTAATTTGTTAATTTTTCTGCTCTTGTAGTTCATTTTAGAAAGCGTTTTAAGTTCGTGATGCCCTTTTCTTAAAACAAGTGACATATTTTAACATTTCAACACTTTAATTGTATCATTTTTAAATTTAGAATCCCTGTGCCTGTGTCACAGTTATAATAATCACTTTTTAAATAATATCTTTGAGAAATGGTTATATACATTTTCTATATATAAACAGGAATTCTCTCAACCTCCTTGAAAAACTGTTGTAGGTGTGGAGCATACTCTGTATTACAGCTGTCTTTCGCTGATTTTTTGGACCATTTCCAAATTAAATTGAGAATCAATATTTTAAGAAATGTGTTAGTTCTTTGGCTTTCTTATTCCGCATTGCTCAAAGGCCATTTTGTTTTCAGTATTGCTTAACTATGGAATATCAGAATTTTTGACCCATTATCTTTATTTCCTCCAGGTTATTAGCTTAATGACTTGAAGAAAAATTAATTCTCATAGTACTGAACGTGATATTCCCTGCCTATATATCCTGTTGATCCAGTTTTGTTGTTGTTGTTTTGGTTGCTAAGACGTGTTCAACTGTTTTGCGACACCATGGACTGCAGCCCACCAGGCTTCTCTGTCCACAAGATTTCCCAGGCAAGAATGCTGAAATAGGTTGCCATTTCCTTCTGCAGGGGATCTTCTCGACCCAGGGATTGAGCCCATGTCTCGTACTTGGCAGGCAGATTCTTTGCCCCTGAGCCACCTGGGAAACCCTAATCCAGTTTTGAGGCCCCACTAGATTTTCATCATCAGTGGCAAGATAATTTATAATACTTCAAAAAGTTTGCTATGAAAGTTTAAAAAGTTGATTTAATATTCATTTTATTTACACTCACTATTTTTTATATTTTAGGTTGCTTTCTATGTGAGTTATCCATGTAGTGAAGTAAAAGTCATCAAATTGATGTTAACCTTTGTGTAATTTCTGCTTTCCTGAAGCAAATTTTTCTTATAAAGATAGAGTATTACATGATTACTGAAGTTGCTGATTGCCAGCTACTGACAGACAGTGTCTCTAACACAATTTTTGACTGGAATAAAAGAAATTACTTTGAAATGGTTAATGTAATTGTAAGGGTCATTGTGAACAGATGGTTTTCCATTCTGAGGGGTTTAAAATCTTGAGTTCTGCAGTGTTTGATATTTATACGTTATCAGAAGTTTATTAGCAAAGTTGTTGAGATGTGATTTGAAATAATACCCAAATTTAACTTTAAGGGGATAATTTATACTCCTTTATGTTCCTTTTTGTGAAAGAAATTGGTAATTAGGTGCAATTAGGGTGATTGACTCTCAGAGTAGGCTAAATTAAAGTACCAAGAATGGGTAAGAAAAAATGAGAAAAGAGCACATGAGACTTATTCATGCTAAAAGAGTTTTTTATAGAATCTCTAGAGTCAGGTAGAGGTAGACATGAATTCTTTCACAAGTACAACCTTATATTTTGACTGACTTGCAAATTATATACCTTTATAGAAATAAGATATTTCTACTTTGTCTCACTGAATAGGCATATGTGTTTGAGGATAATAAAGCCCTGGATAGAGAGATGTATCTTATTCATATTTATGTTCTTAGTGCCTGACACACAGTGGCTACTCGGTAATTTAGATAATAAATGAGTGAATACATTGATTGAATGAGTGAAAAACCCTTAGCGATCAGTGTGGACAGTCTACATTATTAGGCTGTTATCCTGCCTTTCTGGGCCTGTATGAAATTTTTCTCTACTAGGTAAATCCTCAGTAGCATATGGAACTCTGGACTCTGATCTCTGATACTGTTGTCACCAGGATTTTCAGAAGCAGCCGACCTCCTCTTATTTTTAGGAAATCCTGTGTTCTTGAATAGGCTTTAATGGAATTCACTCAGTCTGGTTTCTGGTTCAAATCATGTCATGATTTTCATTTTGGTTTATTACTGAATAACTTATCAGTAGTAAATAATTTACCAATAGTGAATAGTAAAATGCAGTTGTCACTGACTTCTCCTTGAGGTCCAGTATCTTTTTTTGTAAGGGAAAAATGTTTTAAAGGGAAAAAATATTTTATAGTGATTATAGGATTTTGAAATTATTAAATGGGAGTGGATTATAGGAAAGATTTTCATGATAATATGGGAGAGGCAACAAAATTTGCCTTAGTGTTCCCATGATGGTTCTTGACTTCCCTCTTTGACTGTATTTTGTGTGTGTGTTTTTATATTGCTGTTTCTTTATCTATGCCCTAAAAATAGATTCTCCAAGTCTCAGTTGACCTTTTACTCTAATAGACAGTTGCCTAAGGACAATTTCTTTGGAGAATAGCATCTATTTTCAAGGTTTCAAATGTAACAGGTATGAAGCTAATTGCACTTTATTTCTCTTTAGTTTTAATCTCACAGTTGAACACCAATTCCAGTATTACCAAATGATCTAACATACATTTCTCTTTAAGGTCTCCCGATAGTCCAAGCTTAACATGCTTGAAACAGTTTGTTCATTCTTATACTTCTCTAGCTTCAGAAACTTGGACTCATCTTTGGTTCTACATACTTTATCTCCAAATCATTTTTCCTTTTTAATTTCTTTTTTTTGGCGGGGGGATAGGGCAACTTTTGCATATTTCCCATTTTCACTGTCTTCCTCCCAATTCAGTCACTTTTCTCATCATGCCTGTAATCATTTTTCTTATAGCTACTTAACTGTTCTTCCAGTCCACATACCTCCTTGATGCTCTTGTTTGCTTCAGCATCTTGCTTTCCCCTGAAGACCTGTGAGTGCTTTGCATTGCCCAGAATTACTGTTTCAACTCATTAGATTGGAATTCACTGTCTTCTTTAAATTTGCCCCACCCTACCTTTCTGGTTCTCACCCAGCCCTTCAGCCTCTGACTTCAACCACTCTGGCTGTACCAGTCAGCACAGGTACTCTTCAGCATGTCTGATCTTTTACTTTTTGCTTATGTTTCTTCAGGATCTGACTCATTCTGTTTCTGTTTTGTGAAGCCAGCTCTTTCTAGCACACAGGATTTTTTTTTATTCTCAGAATTCCTGTAGTACTTGTCTAAGCCACTAATTGAGCAGTTTATCATTTACAATGTTGTGACATTTTCTACATTTTTGAATGGAATCATTTATTTTCAGTTTTTGTATTTTTCCAGATGTATATGTTTCTTTGCAAACTAACTCTGAAGTCCTTTACTGAGTCCTTCAGAGAAGGGACTTTATTTTATACTTTTAACTATTATTTTAAAGCATTTTTTTTTCATTGTAAAGATAAAATCTCATCTAGTGCCATAATCTCCTAGTTAAAATTAAGCATTTAGTGAATCATGCCTTTTGTAATATTCTTCATGTATCCAAAAATATTAATTCAAGAAACATTTAAAACTTTGTTAAGATTATCCTGTGTGCCGAGAACAGGTCTAAGGAGCCATACACTTTAGTATATAGTACAACGTATACTATATGTAATCTATATAGTATGATAACCAGTCATATTAGTTGATAAAGCTGTTTGATTGAATAGTTCATCAGTGGGAAGAAGTAATAAATTAAAATTGGGTGCATCCAGTTTGGATATATCCTGGAGACTGACTTATCCTCATGCTACTGCTAAGTCACTTCAGTTGTGTCCGACTCTGTGCGACCCCATAGACGGAAGCCCACCAGGCTCCCCCGTCCCTGGGATTCTCCAGGCAAGAACACTATCCTCATAGTAACCTATAAAAATAATTCTAGGAGCTCCCATCAAAGAGCATATATAATTAATTTAAGATACTAGACTTGTAAAACAGATGATTCATAGTCTCTAAATATGAAACTAATATATTATAAAAGATTTTAAAAAGAAAGTAAAATAGCATAGAAGTTATATGTTTAAAAGCCTGAGTGGATGATACTGCAAATGCTGTAAATAGTCAAACACTGAATGAATGAATCAATGGATAAGTTAGTGAAGTATCAGCTGAAGAAATGCTAATGTGAACGTGAAAGTCACTCAGTCGTGTCCGACTCTTTGTGACCCCATGAACCTATACAGTCCATGGCATTCTCCAGGCCAGAATACTGGAGTGGGTAGCTTTTCCCTTCTCCAGGGGATCTTCCCAACCCAGGGATCGAACCCAGGTCTCCCACATTGCCGCCGGATTCTTTACCAGTTGAGCCACAAGGGAAGCCCAATGCTAAGATAAATCCAAACTTAGCTTTTAAGTTGTTGCAGCAGAGGAACAATCTAATAAGAGGCAAAATAAAATAATGGATGTTTTCTTTTAAAAAGTTAATAAGCCATTTTTATAGAAATTTTAAGTTTACAGAAAAATTGAGCAGAAAGTATACAATTTTCATATACCCTCTTGCACATATGCCACTACATACAGTTTCCCATATCAACAGCAGCTTACATTACTGTGGTATATTTCTTGAAATTGCTGATGCTGAACTAATAATGTTGATACGTTATTCTTAATTAAATTTAATACTTTCAGTTCAGTTCAGTCACTCAGTCATGTCCAACTCTTTGCGACCCAATGGACTGCAGCACGCCAGGCTTCCCTGTCCATCACCAACTCCCGGAGCTTGCTCAAACTCATGTCCATCAAGTCAGTGATGTCATTTACATTAGGGCTTATTCTGTTTTTAGAGGTCTTTATCATGAAGTTTTCCTCTTTTATTTACTTCTAAGAGTTTTTGGTTGTATCTAGGTTTTATTTTGGAAGTAATTTTTATTTGGACATAAATTCTTTTGGTAAATACTGAGGAACGTGATTGCTGGACCACATGATAAGACCGTGTTTCGCTTTGTAAGAGATGGCTGATCTTATTTGAGAGAGGCTGTGCCATTTTGCATTCGCAGAAGCCCTGGATGAGAGTCCTTGTTCTCCACATTCTTGTCACCATCTGGTGTTGTCACCATTCTGTTTCTCTGCTATTCTGTTAGATGTGTAGTGATATCTAAAGTAGGGAAAACCTCTAGGTCATTCAGGTATGACTTAAATAAAATCCCTTGTGATTATACAGTGGAAGTGACAACTAGATTCAAGGCATTAGATCTGATGAGCAGAGTGCCTGAAGAACTATGGATGGAGGTTAATAACACTGAGCAGTAGGTGATGATCAAAATCATACCTGAGAAAAAGAAATGCAAAAAAGCAAAATGGCTGTCTGAGGAGGCCTTACAAATAGCTGAGAAAAGAAGAGAAGTGAAAGGCAAAAGAGAAAAGGAAAGATATACCCATATCAGTGCAGAATTCCAAAGAATAGCAAGGAGAGATATGAAAGCCTTCTTAACTGAACAATGCAAAGAAATAGAGGAAAACAGTAGAATGGGAAAGACTAGAGATCTCTTCAAGAAAATTAGAGATACCAAGAGAACATTCCATGCAAAGATGGGCACAATAAAGGAGACAAATGTTACAGACCTAACAGAAACAGAAGGTCTAAAGAAGAGGTGGCAAGAATACACAGAAGAACTGTACAAAAAAGGTCTTAATGACTTGCCTAAACACGAGGGTGTGATCACTCACCTAGAGCCAGACATCCTGGAGTGTGAAGTCAAGTGGGCCTTAGGGGGCATTACTATGGACAAAGCTAGTGGAGGTGATGAAATTCCAGCTGAGCCATTTCAAATCCTAAAGGATAATGCTGTGAAAGTGCTGCACTCAATATGCTTGCAAATTTGGAAAACTCAGCAGTGGCCACAAGACTGGAAAAGGTCAGTTTTCATTCCAATCCTAAAGAAGGGCAATGCCAAAGAATGTTCAAACTATCGCACAATTGCATTCATTTCACATGCTAGCAAGGTAATGCTCAAAATCCTTTAAGCTAGGTTTCAACAGTTTGTGAACTGAGAACTTCCAGGTGTACAAGCTGGATTTAGAAAAGGCAGAGCACACAGAGGTCAAATTGTCAACATCTGTTGGATCAAAGAAAAGCAAGGGAATTCCAGAGAAACATCTACTTCTGCTTCATTGACTTTGACTGTGTTCATCACAATAAACTGTGCAAAATTCTTAGATGGGAATACCAGACTACCTTGCCTACATCCTGAGAAATGTGTAAGCAGGTCAAGAAGCAACAGTTAGAACTAGACATGTAACAGCAGACTGGTTCAATATTGGAAACGGAGTAAGTCAAGCCTGTATGTTGTCACCCTGCTTATTTAACTTATATGCAGAGTAAATAATGAGAAATACTGGGCTGGATGAAGCTCAAGTTGGAATCAAGGTTGCTGGGAGAAATATCAATAACCTCAGATACCCAGATGACACCACCCTTATGGCAGAAAGCGAAGAGGAACTCAAAAGCCTCTTGATGAAGGTGAAAGAGGAGAGTATAAAAACCTGGCTTAAAACTCAACATTGAAAAAACTAAGATCATGACATCTAGTCCTATCACCTCATGGCAAATAGATGGGGAAACAGTGGAAACAGTGACAGACTTTATTTGTTTGGGCTCCAAAATCACTGCAGATGGTGACTGCAGCCATGAAATTAAAAGACACTTGCTCCTTGGAAGAAAAACTATGACAAACTTGGACAGCATATTAAAAAGCAGAGATGTCACTGCCGACAAAGGTCCATCTAGTCAAAGCTACAGGTTTTTCCTGTAATCATATATGGATGTGAGAATTGAACCATAAAGATGGCTGAGAGCTGAAGAACTGATGCTTTCGAATTGTGGTTCTGGAGAAGACTCTTGAGAGTCCCTTGGACAACAAGGAGATCAAACCAGTCAACCCTTTTGAATTCTGTAAAGCAATTATCCTTCAATAAAAAATAAATTATTAAAAAAAAAAGATCAGTCAACCCTAAAGGAAATCAACCCGAATTTTCTTGGAAGCACTTATGCTGAAGCTGAAGCTCCAATACTTTGGCCACTTGATGTGAAGAACTGACTCATTTGAAACGACCCTGATGCTGGGAAAGCCTGGGGGGCAGGAGGAGCAGAGGACGACAGAGGATGAGATAGTTGGATGACATGACTGATTCAGTGGACATGAGTTCTGAGCAAACTCCAGTAGTTAGGGAAGGACAGGGAAGCCTGGTATGCTGCTGCCCATGGGACTGCAAAGAGTCAGACATGGCTGATGGACTGAACAACAATAGCAATTTACTATGTTGAGTGTCTTTGCATATTGCTATGTCTTATTTGCATATTGCATATCTTCTTTGGAGAAGTTAAAATACTTTGCTCACTTTTTAATTGTGCTATTTTCTTATTGTTTAAACAGTTCTTTGTGTATTTTGGATAATAGTACTTTATCAAATTTGATTGGCTCATATTTTATCCTAGTCTGTGGCTTGCATTTTTTTTTCCCGTTGAACAATGTCTTTTGCAGGGCAGAGTTTTTTTTTTTTTTTTAAATTTTATTTTATTTTTAAACTTTACATAACTGTATTAGTTTTGCCAAATATCAAAATGAATCCGCCACAGGTATACATGTGTTCCCCATCCTGAATCCTCCTCCCTCCTCCCTCCCCATTCCATCCCTCTGGGTCGTCCCAGTGCACCAGCCCCAAGCATCCAGTATCGTGCATCGAACCTGGCCTGGCAACTCGTTTCATACATGATATTTTACATGTTTCAATGCCATTCTCCCAAATCTTCCCACCCTCTCCCTCTACCACAGAGTCCATAAGACTGCCTATACATCAGTGTCTCTTTTGCTGTCTCGTACACAGGGTTATTGTTACCATCTTTCTAAATTCCATATATATGCGTTAGTATACTGTATTGGTGTTTTTGTTTCTGGCTTACTTCACTCTGTATAATAGGCTCTAGTTTCATCCACCTCATTAGAAATTTTAAGTTTAATGAAAGTCAGCTTATTTTTAAAAATCATTGATCATGCTTTTGATGACTTAAAGGCATCACCAAACCCAACATCACCTAGATTTTCTCTTATTTTATCTTCTAGGAGTTTAAAGTTCTGTGTTTTTCACTTGGGCCTGTGATCCATTTTGAGTTAATTTCTGTAATTTTCAGTATCTAGATTCTTTTATTTTGTTGTTTGCTTTGCACATGTATGACTATTGTCCTAGTACCAATCGTTGAAAAAGACTATTATTTCTCCACTGGGTTCTTGCTCCTTTGTCAAAGATATATGTAGTGTATTTCTGTGTTCTCTATTTTGTTCCACTATTTTATTTGTCTTTTCCTTCACCAGTATCACACTCTCTCTCTCAATGACTGTAACTTAACAGTGTATCTTGAAATTTAGGTACTGTCAGTCCTCTGAGTTTGTTCTTCAATATTATGTTATTATTCTGGGTCATTTGTTTTTTTGATATAAACTTTACAATTCATTTGTTATTATCCATAAAATAATTTTCTTGAATTTAATGCAATTATAGTAAACCTATAGATGAAGTTGGGAAAAACTAGCATTTGGCAATATTGAGTCCTTTTATTCATAAACATGGATTATCTCTCTATTTAGTTATTTTTTATCAGTTTTAAAATTTTGTACATAATTTTGCTCATAAACATTTTGTATATAATTTTTAGATTTATACCTAAGTATTTTAATTTTTCTGCTAATGAAAATAATGTTTTAAGTTTGAAATTCCATTTGTTCATCATTAGTGTGTCAGAAAGTAATTGATTTTTGTACATTAACCTTATATCTTGTAACTCTGCTACAGTTGCTTATTAGTTTCAACAATTTTTGTTGTTGTTGATTCTTTGGGACTTTCTATATGATGATAATGTTATTTGTGAACAAGGAAAATTTTATTTCTTCCTTTCCAATTAAAAGTATGTTTTTGATTTTATTTTCTTATTGCACTAGTTAGAACTTACAGTATAATGTTACATAGAACTTGTGAGATGGGACAGCCTTGTCTTGTTCTTGATCTTAGTGGGAAAGCATCTAGTTACAATAAACTGTGGGAAATTCTGAAAGAGATGGGAATACCAGACCACCTGACCTGCCTCTTGAGAAATCTGTATGCAGGTCAGGAAGCAACAGTTAGAACTGGACATGGAACAACAGACTGGTTCCAGATAGGAAAAGGAGTACGTCAAGGCTGTATATTGTCTCCCTGCTTATTTAACTTCTATGCAGAGTACATCATGAGAAACGCTGGACTAGAAGAAACACAAGCTGGAATCAAGATTGCTGGGAGAAATATCAATAACCTCAGATGTGCAGATGACACCACTCTTATGGCAGAAAGTGAAGAGGAACTCAAAAGCCTGTTGATGAAAGTGAAAGAGGAGAGTGAAAAAGTTGGCTTAAAGCTCAACATTCAGAAAACGATGATCATCCGGTCCCATCACTTCATGGGAAATAGATGGGGAAACAGTGGAAACAGTGTCAGACTTTATTTTTTTGGGCTCCAAAATCACTGCAGATGGTGACTGCAGCCATGAAATTAAGAGACGTTTACTCCTTGGAAGGAAAGTTATGTCCAACCTAGATAGCATATTCAAAAGCAGAGACATTACTTTGCCAACAAAGGTCCGTCTGGTCAAGGCTATGGTTTTTCCAGTGGTCATGTATGGATGTGAGAGTTGGACTGTGAAGAAGGCTGAGTGCCGAAGAATTGATGCTTTGAACTGTGGTGTTGGAGAAGACTCTTGAGAGTCCCTTGGACTGCAAGGAGATCCAACCAGTCCATTCTGAAGGAGATCAGCCCTGGGATTTCTTTGGAAGGAATGATGATAAAGCTGAAACTCCAGTACTTTGGCCACCTCATGCGAAGAGTTGACTCATTGGAAAAGACTCTTATGCTGGGAAGGATTGGGGGCAGAAGGAGAAGGGGACGACAGAGGATGAGATGGCTGGATGGCATCACTGACTCGATGGACGTGAGTCTGAGTGAACTTCGGGAGTTGGTGATGGACAGGGAGGCCTGGCGTGCTGCAATTCATGGGGTCGCAAAGAGTCAGACATGAGTGAGCGACTGAACTGAATCTGATTTTATTTTCTTATTGCACTAGTTCGAACTTACAGTATAATGTTACATAAAACTTGTGAGATGGGACAGCCTTGTCTTGTTCTTGATCTTAGTGGGAAAGCATCTAGTTACTCACCAGTAGTTATGATGTTAATTAAAAGAGTTTTTGGTAGATATTCTTCATCAAGTGAGGAAATTCTCTTCTATTCCTAGTTTTATGAGAGTTTTGTTTTTTGTTTATTTTTTTCATGAATGAGTATTGGATTTTGTCAAATGTTTTTTCTGTCTCTAGCAATATGCTCATTTGATCTTATTTATTTAGCATGCTAAGTAATGGATTAAATTACTTGATCTTTAAATGTTGAACCAGCCTTGAATAACTTGAGTAAATCCAACTTGGTTGTGGTGTTTAATTTTTTAAAATAATTTTTTCAATTTATTTTGCAAATATTTTGTTGAGGATTTTCATGTGTTCGTGGGAGATATTTATCTGTTGTTTTCCTTGGTAATCTGCAGCATCTTTTTCAGCTTTGGATTCTAAAGTAATTCTGGCCTCATAGAATGAGTTAGGCAGTGCTCCCTTTGTAAGTTCTAGAATGAATTGCAGAGAATTGGTATCATGTTTCCTTTAAATCTTAGGTAGAATTCACTAGTGAACCTGTCTGGGGCTAGTGCTTTTTGTTATAGGTGATTAATAATCGACTCAATTTTCTTTAATGGATATGTGTTTATTCAGATTATTTCTCCTAGTATAAGCTGTCACAGACTGTGTTTTCCAAGGAAGAGCTCCACTTTTTTTCTAGCTTATCAGCTTTTGGGGCATATAGTTTTTCATAATACTCTTTTATTAATTTATTATTACCCATGTGATCAGTAGCAATCTCTCCTGTCTCATTTCTCAAAACAGTCTCTCTCTTCTTTCTCTCTGGTTAGTTGACTAGTGGTTTATAAATTTTGTGTATCTTTTTACAGATCCAGATTTTGATTCTATTGATTTCCTATTTGCAATTTTATTTATTTTTCAAAGTGAAAGTTGCTCAGTCGTGTCCGACTCTCTGCTGTTCACTTTTTCTCTTAGAGCTCTTAAAACATTAATCATATTATTTTAGATTCCTGTTCTGATAATCTCAAAGTCTCTGACATATATAAGCTTTGTTTGTCTCTTCAGATTGTGTTTTCCTTTTAGTGTGCCTTGTGATTTTTTTTGTTGAAACTCAAACATGGTATAAGGGCTTCCCAGGTGGCTCAGTGGTGAAGGATCTGCCTGCCAATGTAGGAGCCACAGGAGACACAAGTTCAATTCCCGGGTTGGAAAGTTTCTGTAGAGGAGCAAATAGCAACCCACTCCAGTATTCTTGCCGGGATAATCCCATGGACAGAGGGGCCTGGTGGGCTACAGTCCATGGGATTGCAAAGAGTTAGACATGACTGAGCAACTGAGCACGCATGCAAGCATGATATATTGATTAAAAGGAACTGAGGTAAATAGACCTTTAATGTAAGTTTTTTTGTGTGTATCTGGTTTAGGGTTGGGCTGTGTTACTGTTTGGGCTTCCCTGGTGGCTCACCAGTAAAGAATCTGCCTGTCAGTGCAGGAGACTTGGGTTTGATCACTGGGCTGGGAAAGTCCTTGGTAGAAGAAAATGGCAACCCACTCCAGTATTCTTGCCTGGGAAATCTCATGGACATAAGGACCCTGGTGAGTTATAGTACATAGGGTTGCAAAGAGTCAGACATGACTTAGCAATTAAACAGCAACAACATATTTCTGTTTACTGTAGCTGTAGGTGTCTGATGCTAAAATTTCCTCGATGGTCCTTCTTTTTGTAGCCCCAGTTGTCTTTGTGTTTCTTTAAAGACTCCTTAAATAGCATCTAGGTCTTACTGTTCTTTCCATTGTAACCCACGTATTACATAGTGCCTCATATCAATGTGGTCATAAGGTATGGGGGGAAGGGAAGAATTCTATAATTTTATGATTGGTCCTCATTTTTATATGAGCCTATTTCTCTGGGTTGTGACCTTCACAAATGCATCTATTCTTTTCATCCTTAGATGAGGCAGTAGGGCTAGAGATGGCTGGATTTGGCATTTCCCTTAATCAATGGACTTCCCTGGTGGCTTAGATGGTAAAGCATCTGCCTACAATGCGGGAGTCCCGGGTTCAATCCCTGAGTCAGGAAGATCTCCTGGAGAAGGAAATGGCAACCCACTCCAGTATTCTTGCCTGGAAAATCCCATGGACGGAGGAGCCTGGTAGGCCACAGTCCATGGGGTTGCAAAGAGTCAGACATGACTCAGCGACTTCACTTTCCTTTCCTTTAATCAATGGCAAAGTCTAAAGTAGGCTGGAGTTGGATGTTTTCCCTTCCTCTAGAAGCTGATGGGCTCTGATAAAACCCAAGTGGTTTAATCTATAGCAGAAGATTTTTCTTTGAGTTTGATTTTTCAATTAATATCTGTTGCAAAATATAAATTTTTAAAATTGTGCCTAAAATAAGGAATAATAGATAGTGAAATTTTAAAAGTTTTCCTCTGCATTATGTTTGTTATATCAACTTTGAGACATTTGTTAGATGTCTTTTAGAGTGTGGGCATTTAGTGGGTGAAATTGCCAACTTATTGGCTTATAAGCAAATGAGGGTTTATTCTGTTGTCCTACTACTTGGTGAGTTGCTTATTAACACTAAACTGTAAATAGATATAAATATAATTCTAGGATCAGTAGAGGATGTGCCTCCTGTAAATATCACTAACAGTTGTTAACCATATTTGTAAGCTTAGGCTGATCATGGATTTCCCAGTGCCAACACCTGGAATGTGAAATCCAGAACCAATCAAAGTTGAACTTGTTTTTCTCTCTGGTTTAGTAAAGATGCTTATCTGAGCGATTACCATGAATCGTAGGATTGTGAAGTTGCCTGAGATAACAGAAGGCATTTTTAAAAACTAGAACTTCTGCAAGTTTCCAAAATAATTAAAATGCATAAGACAAACTCAACAGATGGCAAAAAGGGTTTGAACTAAATGTGTGTGACTTTTTTACTACTTAGTTTTTCATGATAATGTGTTTGTGCAGTTAAGATGATGACCTTTTATGGTAACATTTGCAGATATATACAGTGGAATGTGCTCTCTGGAGTTGCTAATATCTGGCAATTTTTATAATAGATATGAAAATACTTTGCTAATACTTTATATGTAATTTTTGTGTTGTAATATCAAATGACAAACTGTTATGTGAGGTTTCTTTTCTCTGATGTTTACTCTTCTCCTTTACCCAAGGGTTTGAAAAAATTAACTGGCAGTTTTAACATTTTGGAAAAGATGGTTTAAAACTCAACATTCAAAAAACGAAGATCATGGCATCCAGTTCCATCACTTAATGGCAAATAGATGGGGAAACAATGAAAACAGCTACAGACTTTATTTTCCTGGGCTCCAAAATCACTGCAGATGGTGACTGCAGCCATGAAATTAAAAGACGCTTGCTCTTTGGAAGAAAAGCTATGACAAACCTAGACAGCATATTAAAAGCTGAGACATTACTTTGTTGACAAGGGTCCGTCTAGTCAAAGCTTTGATTTTTTCCCACTAGTCATGAATAGATGTGAGAGTTGGAGTATAAAGAAAGCCCAGAATACCATAAACAAAGTCAGAAGACAACTGACAAAATGCAATAAAATATTCACAGCATTTATACAGACAAAAGGTAATCTCCCTAATACATAAAGAATTCTTTAAGATGGAGGGGCAAAGGATCAAAAGCCCTATAGAAAAATAGAAAAAGACATGGATAATTCACAGAAAAACACAAGCAGGTGAATATATGATAAACATGAAAAAATGATCAAATTCATTCATAATTAGTGAAATATAAATTCAGACCACTACAATATATTTCTCACTTTTTAGAGTGGCAGAAAGTTTCTTAAAAAATGACAAATTCTGTCAGTGGGACTGAAGGGAAATCATCACATTCAAGCTTTGGTCAAAGTAAAAGTCACTCAATCGTGTTTGACTCTTTGTGACCCCATGGACTATATAGTCCATGGAATTCTCCAGGCCAGAAATCTGGAGTGGGTAGCCTTTCCCTTCTCCAGGGGATCTTCCCAACTCAGGGATCAAACCCAGGTCTCCTGCGTTGCAGGCGATTCTTTACCAGCTGAGCCACAAGGGAGGAATTGAAATTGATACAGTCCTTTGAATGGAAATTTGGTAATAACCTAACAAAACTATGTATTTGTACTCTGACCCAGCATTTTCACTACCAAGAAGTTATCATGGATCATACACACCCAAAACATGCAAATTCATATTTATGAGATTATTTGCTGTGATAGTATCTGTAATTGTGAAATACAGGAAATAACCTGAATGTCCACAGATAGGAGAGTGGTTGAATAAACTGTAGTATAGTCCATATTTACCCAATATAGTATTATGAAGCTATAACAAATAATAATGAAGATATTTATGAACTTATTTAGTATTTCTAGCATTTACTATTAAAATAAAAATTGTTAAGCAATATAGGGTACGAGGCTTAATGTAAGAAAGAAGGAGATACAAGCAAATATATTGGTGTTATGAAGAATGCATAAATGACCTATAAAACAGAACAGTGGTATTCACCCAATCAGAAATAGAAAAAGAAAAAAATTTAATAAGGATAGAGGAAGGGCCCTTTGGGATGACATCAAGCATACTAATATTTGCATTGTAGTGTCCCAGCAGGAGGAGAAAATAGAAATAAAGGGATAGAAAGTGTATTTGATCAAATTATGACTTAAAGTTTCCCTAACATGAAAAATGAAATAGATATCCAGGTCCAGGAATTACAGCGAATCCCAAACTAGATGAACCCCAAAAGACCCATACAAGGACATCTCATATAAAAGTCATGTATAAAGGAGCCCTCATAAAACTATCAGTTAATATTTCAGCAGAAATTTTGCAAGCCAGAATGGAGTGGCATGATGTATTTCAAGTGCTGAAAGAAAAGAACCTATATCCTATGATACTTTAATCAGCAAGGTTATTTATTGTTCATAACTGAAGGAAAGATGAGTTTCCCAGATGAGCAAAAGCTAAAAAAGTTAATTTCCACTAAACTAGCCTTCCAAGAAATATCAAAGGGTCTTGGCATTTTTTAGCAATAAAATATTTTAAATTCAGGTGTGTATACTTTTTTAGAAATACTGCTATTGCACTTAATAGACAACAGTGGAGGATAAACATCACTTTTATATGCACTTGGAAATAAAAATGTTCATGCGACAGGTTACCGAAGTATTTGCTTGTAGTAGTCTGGAACTGAAACCAGAATATCTTTGAGGTATGTCTGTACATCTTTAAACAAATATATTATTTATTGTTTAAAGCATTAAAAATATATATAAAATCAAAATCAAACCAATGTAAAATTCAAAGATCTGTGGCATAATAATTCAGAGGATCCTGGGTTCAGATTCTAGCTCAGATACTTACTAGGTCAAGGGCGTAGATGAAGTAGTCTTTTTAAGCTTCAGTTACCTCCTTTGGAAATGATGATAATATTAAATGTTGATATTTTTACTTACCTCATAGGGCTATTGTGAAGACTAAATGAGAAAATGTTAAACTCCTTTGCACATGCATAGTAAGTGTGCATTATGCTAGAACATATATGTATTAGAGTTTCTAAACAGTGAATGTGTTTACTGAAACTTTTTTTTTCCATAACTGGGCAGTTAGCTGCCTTGCTGTGGGAGAGGTTTCTGACTCAATGACCAGCCTAGCACACAGTGACATCCTACATTCTTACCAGCCTTTCTCCACCAGAATGTATGGCTCTCTCTCTGATCTTTCTCATGCTTAGCCTAGTGGAACTTGCTAGCCATCTTCTGATATATTTTTAATATTTTTAATGCTGTCTGCTTTTCTGCGTTTCAGTAGGGATTGTTCATCATCATCTTTCTTTTTTTTTTTTTTAAATTTTATTTTATTTTTAAACTTTACATAACTGTATTTCATTTGCTAAGTCACGTTTGACACTTTACGGTCCCATTGGCTGCAGTACACCAGGCTCCCCTGTCCTTTACCATCTCCTGGAGTTTGCTCAAACTCATGTCCATTGAGTTAGTGACCATCTCATCCTCTGCCACACCCTTCTTTTGCCTTAAGTCTTTCTGAGCCTCTGAGTCTTTTCCAATGAGTTAGCTCGTTGCATTAGGTGGCCAAAGTATTAGAGCTTCAGCTTCAGCATTAGCCCTTCCAATGAATGTTCAGGGTTGATTTCCTGTAGGATTGACTGGTTTGATCTCCTTGTAGTCCAAGGGACTCTCAGGAGTCTTCTCTAGCATCACAATTCGAAAGCATCAGTTCTTTGGTGCTCAGCCTTCTTTATGGTCCAACTCTCACATCTGTACATGATAGCTGGAAAAACCATAGTTTGGACTGTGTAGACCTTTGTCAGCAAAGTAGGTCTCTGCTTTTTAATACGCTATATAGGTTTATCAAATTATTTATAATCTATATTTTCCCAGGTTCCATGGGGAATTAAAGCAAATGTGGTAAGTGTTTCTGTGCTTTTTAATTCACTGTTTTAGACCTTAAAGAGTGTAATGTAAATTGACTGGAAGAGAGAAAATTTTGAGAAAGATACAGATTTCATGAAGTTGGTGTAAATGATGTTGGAGAATTTATTGAATAATATGTAAAGCATTGATAAGTGGGGATATGACAGTTTACAATTGAAACAGATAAAACTGACAAGGGTTGTGATATGGTAATGCTTGAAATGGAACTGGAAAAGCAAAGGATCAAGAGAAGTCCTTTGGAAAAACTAATGAAGTTCTCAAATGTTTCTGTTTGATGGTATCTGTAATTATCTTTTATGTGTTAAATGTAAATTAATAGATGTTATACTATAATGAAATCATTTCAGACATATCAACAAAAAATGGTTGTGTTTTATTCTTTGATTTAAAAATTATCACAGTTATAACTAAAATTTTGTTTTAATGTAATGTAAAGAGAACTTACTTTTTTTCCTTCAAGTTCCCTTTTAAGGTGACACCCCTTTTGTAAACAGACTCAAGTGAATTTTGTAGGGACCAGTTAATTTTAGATAATATTCTCTCTCTATCACCTTCTCCTTGTTTCCTTCCTACCTTCAGGACACTGCACTTAACGATCTCTCCAATTCTGAGGTCTGAGTTAAGATAAATACCTGTTATCTAGTTTCCATATCCTGTAAACTTACTTTCAACTAGTCTGTACCCAAAGGTGATTTAAAGATTTTATGAGGTTCAGATTCAGACTGGTATTCTACCTAAGCTAAAATGGTGGTAATGAGATCCACTTGATAAATTGGGTAGTTTATCCTACAGAGTAAGATTTAAAGTTGGAATAAAACCAGATTATGAAAGATTTTAATTATCAATCTAAAAAGGAAATAAAATTTATCCTATAAATTTTGCTCAGTTGGTCAATAGTGTCCAAGTCTTTGTGACCCTATGGCCTATAGCCCGCCAGGCTCCTCTGTCCATGGGATTCTTGAGGCAAGAATAATGGAGAGAGTTGCCATTTCCTCCTCTAGGGATCCTATAGGTTATTGTTTCTCAAATTGTGTTCCATAGATCACTTGCATCAAAATCACTTGGGATATATGTTAAAACTCTAAATTATGCTCAACATCTATGAATCAGATTTTCTAGGACTAACTTTAGGAACACAAATTTTAAAATATCTATATGTGATTATTATGTGCAATATTGTTTTAGAGCCACTGCTAAACATAAGTAGTTAAAGAATTTTTTCCTTGCAATTTTCTTTTTCATTTTAGATATTTATGATAATACATTAGGAAAGCTTTGTCACAAAGAACTTTGAAGTAGTCATATTTACCTGGAATTATAGTTTCATAGTTGATCACAATAAACTGTGGAAAATTCTGAAAGAGATGGGAATCCTAGACCACCTGACCTGCCTCTTGAGAAACCTATATGCAGGTCAGAAAGCAACAGTTAGAACTGTACATGGCACAACAGACTGGTTCCAAATAGGAAAAGGAGTACGTCAAGGCTGTGTATTGTCACCTTGCTTATTTAACTTATATGTAGAGTACATCATGAGAAATGCTGGGCTGGAAGAAGCACAAACTGGAATCAAGATTGCTGGGAGAAATAGCAATAACCTCAGATATGCAGATGACACCACCCTTATGGCAGAAAGTTAAGAGGAACTAAAAAGTCTCTTGATGAAAGTGAAAGAGGAGAGTGAAAAAGTTGGCTTAAAGCTCAACATTCAGAAAACAAAGATCATGGCATCTGGTCCCATCACTTCATGGGAAATAGATGGGGAAACAGTGGAAACAGTGTCAGACTTTATTTTTTTGGGCTCCAAAAACACTGCAGATGGTGATTGCAGTTATGAAATTAAAAGACGCTTACTCCTTGGAAGGAAAGTTATGACCAACCTAGATAGCATATTCAAAAGCAGAGACATTACTTTGCCAACAAAGGTTCGTCTAGTCAAGGCTATGGTTTTTCCAGTGGTCATGTATGGATGTGAGAGTTGGACTGTGAAGAAAGGTGAGCACTGAAGAATTGATGCTTTTGAACAGTGGTGTTGGAGAAGACTCTTGAGAGTCCCTTGCAAGGAGATCCAACCAGTCCATTCTAAAGGAAATCAGTCCTGGGTGTTCTTTGGAAGGACTGATGCTAAAGCTGAAACTCCAATACTTTGGCCACCTGATGGGAAGAGTTGACTCATTGGAAAAGACTCTGATGCTGGGAGGGATTGGGGGCAAGAGGAGAAGGGGACGACAGAAGATGAGATGGCTGGGTGGCATCACCAACTCGATGGACATGAGTCTGGGTGAACTCTGGGAGTTGGTGATGGACAGGGAGGCCTGGCGTGCTGTGGTTCATGGGATCGTAAAGAGTCGGACATGACTGAGCGACTGAACTGAACTGAGTGTCTTTAGATTATCCATTTCTAAGCTTACTTAAAAAATATTTTTCATTTTTAACTCTATATTTAAAATAATGTAAAGATAGCATTAACACTTAATTACATGCTTTTGAGATTTGTCTTTTAAAAACAAATTTTCTTCGAAAGTGTTATCTGAATCTTTCAGTTTCTTCATAAGGAGGCCACTGCTCTTATGCAACATTGAAATAACAACATTGTTTTCACCAATTAAAATACCACTGCAAGATATTGTGAGTCGGCTCATTTGCCTTAAAGTTTCTTTTTTTAACAAATAAGGCAGTGTTTTGAGTTATGCCAGATGTACAAATGAGAGATTTGAGTGCACTTGTAGAATTTAAATTGAAATGCTAATGAGATTCTGACAGGCAGAAAAAACAACACAGCCTACATTTTCATCTGTTTTATTAAAGTCATTATTTAACTGGAAAAAACACATTATTTAGAGCTATTTATTTACGTGGCATTTGTAATTCAGCTCTTAAATTTTATCCAATTAAAGTGCTTCTCATTCCATTTCACTTAATGTGGTGGATTGTTGTGGGCATTCATCTTTCACTGTTTCTCTGTCTCATTCAGTTGTAGAGTGGCAGTAACTCAACTGAATGAATGCATCTCTCTCTCTCCTTTTTTTTTTTTTTACTAATGCTTACATGTGCTGCTTCATGCTGTGGTACTACATTGACATCTTTATTTTTTATTTTCAGTAATTCCACTGAAATTTCATGGTAGATTATCACATAAGACTGTTTATGGTTATTTCATGCTTTGCTTATTTCACTAGAATTTCTAAAATGTGAAAGTAAGGAAAAAAGTAGTGTTAAATAAAACCATCTTTCTGAGAGGATAAATTGATCTTAGAGATCATTGAACATAGGGTGCTAAAACTTTTTAAGTACTATTTCATTAAAGATACCCCATGCCTTACCAAAAACATTTCTGATCTTTAAAACTTTTGATTATTATTCATTTGTGCATGTTTTTAGTTTTTTTCACAGTTTCTTTAAACAAAGACTTTTTGTGAATGTTTGAGATTTGTTAAAATGTCTTTATTTTGAACATTGTTTTAGAGCCGCTTAAAAGCTGCCTAAAGGCCTCTTTTACTTATGCTTACCTACCCAACTCTTAGATGAGGTTACAGTGAAAGTATTTGAGATTATAGAGGCTTAAAATTTTATGTAAATACAGAAAATAAGTACATTTAGAGGAAAAAAATAGTACAGAATTTCACAGGATAGCGTGAGGCTGGCTGAGGTCAAGCTCATGTTGGAATGCAGACATTATGGGAGGGTCTGGAAGACAATGCGCCTCCTTGAGAAGGCAGCTTCCACGAAGAGAGTTAAATATGCGAACCCAGGGTTGTACAGATGTCATCCTGCATGTCAGGTCTTCTTTCACTTGCATTTACAACAGGTTTGAGGATTTTTACATAGTAACAATGCTTTGTATATTTTAAACTGCCTGATGATGCTTTTATGAAAATCTGTGGTAAAAGAAACTCTATTAGCATAAAAGGCATTTCAGTTAATGTTCAATGAATAAAGTCTGTATATTAACTAGAAATTGAACCCGTGACTGTCACTTCCCAGACATTTATATAAAGATTCTCTCAAGGGTGCTCCATTAAGCAGCATTAAGGAATTTCATACACAGAGCTGCATCCTTATATCTGAAACTTTTAGAGAGAGACACTTGATGTGGCAGAAAGGATTATGAACAGAGATCAGGAGACTGAATTCTGGTTCAGACTCAACACTCATGAGCCATGTTGACCTGGATACACCACTTGGCTTCATCAGGCTCGAGTTCTTCATCTGCAGAATGAAGAGCACTACTCGCTCTGTGACTGTTACATTATGATTCTTTCCTATGCTCCTCTTCAGTTACTGTTTTATTTATATAGCTGTGTTTCTAATTGTGGTGCTTGTATTTACCCTCAAGAAGCCAGAACACATAGCATTTAAATAATGAGCACGTTTATCACATTTCCATACCTTCTTAACATGATGTCCAGAATTATTTTTGAGGATGCAGTATTTGGACTGAATTTCCTAATTAGCATTCAGAATACTTATGGAGAAAAGCTTATGTAGGTACAGCCAACTTTTGATTATTCATGCTAATGAGGGACAGCAAGTCTAACTGAAATGTGTATAAAGTCTTCACTCCTCACTTTGTCTTCAAATATGTCAGCTGTTGAACATTTGAAAAGGGTTGCTGAAGAATACTCATTTGAGTTTCATCTTCAGTCTGGACAGGAAAGTGCCATTAGCATATTTATGTAGCTTTATTTTTAACCCACTGCCCCATTTTGCCAAATAAAAAAGAATTTATTGTTAAACCATAGGAGTATACCTTATTTTATCTATATATATTTTTCCATCTCTTTAGAGGCACATTCCACTCATCAACATGTCACCCTCATCTCGGTTCACAGTTATGTAAACATTTACATGTACGTTTCATGTACACGCTGCAGTTTTGTGCCTTCATCTCTTTACTCATGTTATTTTTTGCATTTTTCTTTTTTTGACTCCTGTTTTCCTGAAATAAGCTCTTGGCTAAATTTTACCTATCTTGTAAAGCCCAGTCTCCCAGTCCTTGATAAGGACTGTCTGGCCTCTTTAATAGTTTGGGTAAAGGGAAAAATGTAGCTATTGAGTAGGCTGTTGAATATTATGAGTGTGAGTCCCTCAGAGTATCCAACCTACAGTAGGCATTCTACTTAATGCCTTCTGCTGCTTAATGCCTAATTCTAGTTAATGCCTTCCTTCTTACTTGCTTTTACTCATATCTCCAACCAGAAGTTATCTCTTGTCCCTTGGAATTCTCTATTATGGCACACATTGTTTTTTAGAGTTGTTTGTATGCTTTCCTTATTTCTTCTATGAGCCTTAACATTTCCTGAGGGCAGTTTCTTGGAAATTAATTTTATTTATCTTTATATATTCCATAATGTTCCTTGCAGGATATCATACACAATTATCACTATAAACATTTTGATGAAATGAATAAATTTGTGAGCGTATCCACGTGGTTTGGGGGAAATTTATAGCAGAATATAATGCTAGGGTATTGGTAAAATAGATGGTGTCATGTTAGTCTGATGTAGAGTGTGTGAGGAGGCTGTAAATACTTTGGATCCTTTCTTAGGAGGCAGTTATGTGAGTATCAGGTTGAGAATACATTTGTGATCTAAGCAGTATTACCCAAGAGATGATGGTTAGCAAGTATGGGAGGAAAGGCGAGTCATATGGCTGACATATCTTAGGATATATTAGCAAGGAATATGGTTTATTTTTAGTGAGTAGGATAAATATGGGAAGAGATGTTGGTTTTGCCACTGCATCTGAGAGATACCAGGAAAGATTCAGCTAGGCATGCTGTCCAGGGACTTTGCCTTCATTTGTGATTCATACAAATGTGTAGCCTTAGCGTCTGAGGTGCTGTGGTTCCCCTACAGGTGAGGATGATGCAGGTGAAGGAGTCTCCTCAGAAGAAGCACACTTGGAGGTATAGATGGAGTGCTGGCCAACCTCTGCGAGATCTGTCTGAGTGTAGCAAGCCCCTGGCCTTCACAGGGAGTGAGATAGACTTAGGAAATCAGATGGACAAGTCTGGACTTCAGTCCAGTTGGACCACTTTTAAGTTATGTGTCCATCCCTAACCATTTATTTTATTTATTGTGATCTAAGTTTACATTGGTGAGCATGGACTTGAGCCTCATGCTCCATCCTGACAGTCAGGGCTAGAATAAGTGTAACTCTAAAACATGTGGGCTTTGTGGGCTGGGAGTAGAAATTTGCAATGAAAATTAGGCTACTTTTACTAAATGATTTGTGAGGTGGGCGGTGGATTCAGGCCCACCAAAACAGGAGATTTGTACTACAGGCATTATGTTGTCAGGGTTTTAGAAGGGAGTACTTACAGAAGCATGGACAGGATTAAGAGTGTAAAACAAGGGCAGTTGTGGCTCCTGGAGACCACTGTCAGCAGGAAGGTGTTAGACCCCTAGAACGGTGAGGTCAAGGAGATAAAATAGTGTTACTGTAGCCAAGAACTTGACTTCTGGAGGAGGAGCCAGAGCTGTAGACTAAGTCATCTCCAACTCTTTTGTGGCCCCATGAACAGCCTGCCAGGCTCCTCTGTCCTTGAGATTTCCTAGGCAAGAATACTGGAATGGGCTGCCATATTCTTCTCCAGGGGGGATCTTCCCAAACCAGGGATTGAACCTGCATCTTCTGCTTGGCAGAGGGATTATTTATCACTGAGCTACCAAGGAAGCTCAAGGAAGAACTACCCTGATGGTTTCCTTTCCTTACCCTCTAATCTCCTGCTGGTAGCCCTCATTCATTAAATCCCTGAAAGCCAGACAGCTAAGGAATCAGTACGATGCAATCCTGAAGGGTCAGGCTGCTGGGAACAGAGTAAGGCAGAATATAGATTTCAGTAGGGGTTAAATGGAGAATAACCAGCACAGAAGACAAATTAGAACGTCAATCTTTAGTAATAGGGAAATGTGTTGAGAAGGAAGACAAATTAGGATTAGAAACTTAAGGGCTAGAAATTTACTATCAGAAGATGGTCTGAGTGAAAAGAGACTGATCTCTAACAGAACATACTGAGAGAGTTCAGTGAGTATGAGGTGGGTACTGAGCCCCAGGTTAGTCTACTGTAGAGACTGATGATTACAAGCCCTGCTTTTGTTGGGGAATGGGTACCTACTTACCCTTCCTGTTCCATACCATGATTTGCCTGGGAACTAGGATGTGGCTGCTCCTGAAGATGTGGGACTTAGGTCTACTGGTGGGTTAGGCTCACAGCAGGGAAAGAACAAATAACATGTTGTGCTTGTCAAGGCAAAAACCATTGCTGCAACATGTAGCTGCCCTGGCTCCAGTTGCTTTTGGTTGTATTCCTGTCCCGCATAGATTGGGATTGCTTCCTGCTCAAGCCTGACTTCAAAATTCTCAAGGGAGTTCAGCTGAAATAGCTGAGTGAATGAACAGGGGTGATCAACCAGTCTTCATCCAGAGACCATGCTGTGGGCTGGATGGTAGTTGCTACCTAGCAATGACTGTTACCAACTGCTGTGACAGATATCTAAAAGACACTGTGACAAGGGATTAAAAATGACCTAGATTATAGTAGGAAGCTGAAATTTGTGGCAAACAGAAGTAGTACAGAACCAGCTCCACCGGGAGACAGGGCAAGCACCAGCCGTCCGTAAGTCAGCCGGGCCTGAGACAGCAAGTGCCTGAAGAGGACCAGAAGAGGACTTGACTGAGCAAGAAAACTCTTGGCTGAGTCTAAAATGATTTAAAAGCAGAACAAGAGTGGGACTGTGTAGCAGTAGAAGAGAAAGCTTTGTTTGATGCCTAGAGAGAATTACATGATGCTAAAAAATAAAGGTCATTATTTATTACATAATTGAACAGTGCAAACATATCAGCAAACTAGAGACAGTCTTTATCTGGGGTTCTTCGATCTGCAGTTCAGGTGAGAGAATATTATTGAGTCTAACCTGCTTATCAGCCCTTGTGTAATGAGAGCATAAAAGTGAATGAAAATATATCCAGTCTGCAATGAGAGAGAAATGTAATTAGACATAGAAGATCCTTTTTTCCCCTACTTTGCAGGATTCAGCCTAAATTTAACTTGAATTCTTCCAAAAGGGAACTTATTATTTAGCCTTTTTAAATGAGAATATTTGCCTTAATGGAAACTATCTATTTTGTTGAGATAAATGAGCTTTGTTTTTGACTGTCTGGGAGGTGTAAAGAGGAGAAGCCAGTGGGAAAAGGAATATAAAAAGACAGAAGCTGTCAAGGACTGTTAAAGATAGAGGGATAGGACCAGTAACCCCAGGACCACCTGTCCTGGAGGCAGGTCTTGTGACCTGGCTTTCCCTTGCATTTGCACAGGCCAGTCTTTGCCCACATGCTTGGAATGTTGTCCTTCCCAGCTCCCCCAGTCATCTCTTCCTTGAGATGCAGTTTGGCTCTCATACTGTTACTGAATTAGATCATATGGACCCCACCTTCGGCCCTTGCTGGCCTGAGGCCTCTTGCCTTGGTGGGGAAAGGTTCTTTTTCCATTCGGGTTCACACAGCCAAAAACGAAACCCAAGCTTAGATTGAAGTTGCAGAAGCTTTATTCCATGGCTAGAAAATGGAGAAGCAGGAACTTAGTTCACAAATCAAATTCTCACCCTAATGATGAGAGAGATGTGGTTTTAAGAGGTGAGGACGATAGGAGGAGGGCCGATAATGAAGGGGAGCCCTATGCATTAGTTTCCTGGGAGGAAGTGGGGTTTCTCCTGGAAGTGGGGAGCCACTTTTTTTCTGTAGTTTTGGTCTGGAACTTCCGGCCAGGGCCGAAGGCTGGTGTATTATTTAGTGCCACTAATGTAAAATTTGCATAGAGTGAAACTCAGTGTCTGTTGGAGGTCAGGTTTGTCGCCATCTTGGTTCCAGCTGGTTCATCTGGTTTTTGTTTTTTCCTTCACATAGCTTCCTTTCTTTATGTCTGGACCCTGTGACAAAGATACAGATTAGTTCCTGCTTAAGGGAGCGGCAGGCGTATGATTCTGGGGCAACAGCCTCGGTAACAAACCCTCTAACACCCTTCCTTCAAGTGCCAGCTGCGATAGATCTGTGTTGTGATGCCCTTATCATAACATGTTGACGGGACTTTCTGATGTGTTTTCTCTGTTACGCTGTTGGCCGTTTGAGGGCTGAGCCAATGAAATAATAGATATCCCTACAACCAAAACAAATAGGCTCCATCAGAGGGAGAGCAAGAGGAAGTGTCCTGATGCTTATTTCAGCATGATGAAGGTGTGATGAGGCCAGAGATACACCTGGGCTTTGGGAAGAGCCTCAAGTAGAGGCCTAGGTGCTGTGCTGACTCTTACCATCTTTTATTTTGGCTTCTTGATCTGTTTAGTTCTCCTACTTCTCTTTCTCTGCAGAATGGCTTCCTACATTCAGAAAATACTGCTGCTGACAGCTCTTAACTTTTACATAATAAAGCTTTGCCATCAGAGAATGACTAAAGATTTCGACTTTCCTGCTCCCAAAGTCTCTGGTTCCCAGGCAGTGTCCCCATTTGGGCCAGTTGTGCCCATTCCCTGTTCACCTGTCAGCTGTTCCCTTTGTAATCAGGTGTGTGGGTAGGATGTGGGGAGAGGAGAGGTGCCAGTAACCAGATAAAATAGTACATTCTGTTCACTTAACATAGGAGCCTACCATGGAGTCATTGCATTGTCAGGGCTCTGTGCATTGCCTAAACATAAATTGTTCCCTCTAGGCCATACATATTTATGGAAGGAAATGATCATGAAGACAAGTGTTCCAAATATTTAAGTAAACTTTATTTTGGCTTTTGAAATGCATAATATCATTATTCTTACTGGAGAAATACCATCTTCATTATGTTTTCTGTTGGCTAGTGTTAAGATGCAGTTTTTGCTTTTAAGCATAAACTGACAGGAACATAAAAGTGAGAAAGATAGCCTGGGTAACAAAAAAAGTTGACTAGGGAGTAGAAATATGCTGTGGTTAATTGATAAGGCAAGCATGTTGCTGACTAACTTGAAAATATTTTTATCCTTCCAAAAGGTATTTCTGAAACCCTGCAAGTGAATTTTTAAATGCCATTTTCAATTGAAATTTTCTTACCAGCTTGCTTTATGGCTCTCAGGGGATGACTGACTAAAGTGAAAGAAACTGGCATGTTTACCACTCCCATCAGATGAGTAGATGAGTATAAAGCTAGACACCCTTTTAAAAACATCATGTGTACAGCATTAAAATTTGTGTGCATATGTGTAGCTTATATTCACTGAAGACTGATTCTAGATGTTGGTCAAATAGGAATGATTTTAGAAGTGATGCATTTACATTACAGAACTGGTTGGAAAAATGAGCATACTTCTTTTTCCCTTTAACACTTTACAGAATGGGGAAATGGTGAGTGATGATATCTGACCATTGGTCCAGTGTTCTGCCTTCTTTATAACAACTTTGTAAGGGGCTGGATGTGGAGGTGTGCAGATGAGGGGGAGGAGGAGCATGCTCGATGATTCAGTCATAGCGAAGAAACCTCTGTTAATTTGATGTCTGATAAATTTGTTAACTCTCTTGCCTTTGTATATACATCCTGCTGGAGCATCCAGCCAAGAATGATATGGAATAGATTACATGGCCAAATATTGCTTCTGATTTGAATCTATGGGCATTTGAAGCCAGATATTAACTTGATGGACCAATCATGAATTAGGAGCCAATCCATTATTTCTGTTTCAGCCACTGGATTTCTTATTATTCAGTTAGAAACTTGATCTTATCATTTTCGGAATCTAAAACTCTGGTTATCCATCATATGGACACAAAATGTTAAAGGAAAAGCACCTTTCTTCCTACTCTATGTTAATTAACCCAGCCCGTCGATCTTTCTTTGTCCATATGTATTATGTAGTTCCCTGGTAGAATGTATATTATTTCTGTTTCTGGTTTGGCAAGAGATAGCAATCAGTCAGTTCTCTCTCTTTCTCTGCTCCCTACTCTCTCTCTCTTTCCTTAGAAGATGCCTGTGTTTAAGAATATCATGAAGCTGAAGTGCCCTTTATATTACCTTTGTAAATGATTTGAATGAGGATTTTTCTACAGTGATAAGAGCTACTGACCTCAAAGATGATTGCTTTTGTTTATACATCTTGAAGCTAGGGAAGGTTTCCTTTATATCATCATACTGCAATTTGAATTTCTTTTTTTTTTTTTAATTCTCTCTCCTTCCCTCTCTTTCTCTCTGTGTAGTGAAAAAGCACAGCAATGTTTGACCGTGGGTTATTTCTGAAGCTTATTTTCAGGGAGAAAGTAACACTGAAAATTTGTTACCATAAATAGAAGACAAACAGCTTTTTTGCTTCCATAAAATAGATGGTTCTCTTGAGGAACTATTGATTCCAGTCTGTTAATATTGCAAATCTAACTAAAATAGACTTTATCTGTGTTTTATGTGGGTGAGTGACCAGGGTCCGACACTTAGAGCTTTTGCTAGAGAACCTGGAGGGCCGCCAGCTGAGAGCACTGTAACAGACCTCTGAGAAGCTGGAAAAGCGTCTCAGGAAGAAAAGCGGTCAGTTTAGACAGCTGCGTAGTTAACGAGTATTAGCCTCAGAGAACTGACAATTAGCTCTAGTCAAGTAAACCGACTTCTAGCTTTAAACCAGAGTAGGTGACTTTCTTGCATAGCTAAAATGCACAGTAGACTGTTAATTTACACTATTCAATTCCTTAACAAAGTCTTTTTGTTTTTTGCTTTCAATGTTGACCTTTTAGTGTAATTCCTTTCACAGGCTGACTGATTTGCACCATGATAGTGTCTTACTTTTCCACCTAGCATTCTATCATAAGCCTTTCCCATGTTCTTAATTTTGAATGACTGCATATATTTAATGGCAATAATTATGTACCAGTCATAAATTATTGAATTATTTTATACATATTAATTTGTTTAATACTTACAACAACTCTATGAGATGGGTGGTATTATCTTCACTTTATAATGAAAAACAAAAACTGAGATACTGAAAGTAAGTGGATGGTGTAGGTCCCACGGCCAGTACATGGCAGACAGTGGTTAGCTTTCTTTCCTACCATAGATATTTGTGGATATTGTGTAATGTCTAATGTAGTTAATTATTATAAATATTGGAGAAGGAAATGGCAACTGACTCCAGTATTCTTGCCTGGAGAATTTCATGGACAGAGGAGCCTGGTGGGCTGCAGTCCATGGGATCTCAAACAGTTGGACATGACTGAGCAACTAAGACACACACACATTATAAATATCACAAGAGCAAACGTGGTTAAGAAAGTGCTTCTCCACATATTAAAGGTTTTTTCCCTTAGGATGAGGCTTCTCTGGTGTCTTAGCTGGTAAAGAATCCGCCTGCAATGTGGGAGACCTGGCTTGGATCCCTGGGTTGGGACGATCCCCTGGAGAAGGGAAAGGCTACCCACTCCAGTATTCTGGCCTGCAGAATTCCATGGACTCTATAGGGGTCACAAAGAGTCAGACATGACTTAGTGGCTTTCACTCACTCCCTTAGGATAGTTTTTAAAAATAGAATTACTGGATCAAAGTTTAAAATTTTGAAGTCTTTTAATACATACTATCTTAATAGCTTCCCTAATGGTCAATTATATTTCAATAATAGTTTATTTTTGCATAGTTAAATAAATCATTGCTGACTCTAGACATTATATTTTAAAATCTTTGCTAATTTGGCAGCCAAATATGAATTTCCCCCCTTTATTTTAATTTGCTTATTTCTCTATATTTGAATATCCTCTTTTGCGCATTAATTTTTCATGCCCTTTTGCCTGTTTTTCTCTTAAACTTTTAGGCTTATGCTTACCTCTTTTTATATGTTCTTTAATCAAGATATTAACCTTTGCTGATATTAAAACTTTGCTGAAGATATATTTTCCAGCCATATGCTTTTTATTTTAGAGCATTCAATTTTACCTATGATGGGTGTTTTTGTTTTGTGTGTGTGTGCGCACACATGTTTTCTTGATGTGTGTTTTTGTTTTTAAACACAAGTTTTCCTCCTTTGTGATTGTTTCTGTTGAAAAAGGACTTCCATTTCTAAGACAAAAGTGAACTTATCTTTTTTCCTATGGATTTTTCCCTTTTGTGTTTAATTTTCAATCAATCTGGATTTTAATTTTATTATAGTGTTAGCTATATATCAGAATTACAAGGTAGTAGAAAAATAAATTTGCCTTTCATTCTTTTCTTTTAAAGAATTGATTGAAATTTGGAAGAAAAGCCTTACGTAATCTATAAACTATGCAATCAATTTCTTAGATACTATTTTAAAAGTTATTTTCTTTTTGCAAAGCAGAAATTGAGAATTGAATTATTGTACTTTTTATGAATAAATTCTGAATAGGCATATTCACATATAATTTTGCATATTTTTGTGTTTAAATATTGTATCTGTAGTATTTTTATCTTTTGCTTTTATAAAAAAATCTAATAAACAAGAATCACCTATCTAACCATCCTTGTTCTGAGGGTCTATGTGCCTCAGTGAGGATAGTTCTTATCTCTAGATTTCTAGCCCTCATCTATAACTTAAAGCTGAGAACTTATGTAATGTTTCCTAATAGGTATAAAGGTTACCCTGATGGATAGATGTCAAGCATATTATTTTTCTAACTGTTGTATTTAACATTTTGTAGCATGATAAAGAATAGTATTGAATAATAAGATGGAAATAGAGACAATAAGGAGAAGGCAATGGCAATCCACTCCAGTACTCTTGCCTGAAAAATCCCATGGATGGAGGAGCCTGGTAGGCTGCCATCTATGGGGTCCCACAGAGTCGAACACGACTGAAGTGACTTCACTTTTACTTTTCACTTTCATGCATTGGAGAAAGAAATGGCAACCCACTACAGTGTTCTTGCCTGGAGAATCCTGGGACGGGGGAGCCTGGTGGGCTGCTGTCTATGGGGTTGCACAGAGTCGGACATGACTGAAGCGACTTAGCAGCAGCAGCAGCATCAGAGACAATAAAGATGAATATGTCTCTAGAAAATATAGGAATAAAACCACCATTCAGTTCAGTTCAGTTCAGTCACTCAGTCGTGTCTGACTCTTTGTGACCCCATGAACCGCAGCACACCAGGCCTCCCTGTCCAACACCAACTCCCTGAGTTCACTGAAACCCATATCCATCGAGTCGGTGATGCTATCCAACCATCTAATCCTCTGTCATCCCCTTCTCCTCCTGCCCTCAATCTTTCCCAGCATCAGGGTCTTTTCAAATGAGTCAGTTCTTCGCATCAGGTGGCCAAAGTATTGGAGTTTCAGCTTCAACATCAGTCCTTCCAATGCACACCCAGGACTGATCTCCTTTAGGATGGACTGGTTGGATCTCCTTGCAGTCCAAAGGACTCTCAAGAGTCTTCTCCAACACCACAGTTCAAAAGCATCAATTCTCCGGTGCTCAGCTTTCTTTATAGTCCAATTCTCACATCCATACATGACCACTGGAAAAACCATAGCCTTGACTAGATGGACCTTTGGTGACCAAGTAATGTCTCTTCTTTTTAATATGCTGTCTAGGTTGGTCATAACTTTCCTTCCAAGGAGTAAGCGTCTCTTAATTTCATGGCTGCAATCACCATCTGCAGTGATTTTGGAGCTCAGAAAAATAAAGTCAGCCAGTTTTCCCATCTATTTGCCATGAAGTAATGGGACTGGATGCCATGATCTTAGTTTTCTGAATGTTGAACTTTGAACCAACTTTTTCTTTCTCCTCTTTCACTTTCATCAAGAGGCTCTTTAGTTCTTCACTTTCTGTCATGAGGGTGGTGTCATCTGCATATCTGAGGTTACTGATATTTCTCCCGGCAATCTTGATTCCAGCTTGTGCTTTTTCCAGCCCAGCATTTCTCATGATGTACTCTGCATATAAGTTTAATAAGCAGGGTGACAATATACAGCCTTGACATACTCCTTTTCCTATTTGGAACCAGTCTGTTGTTCCATGTCCAGTTCTAACTGTTGCTTCCTGACCTGCATACAGATTTCTCAAGAGGCAGGTCAGGTGGTCTGGTAGTCCCATCTCTTTCAGAATTTTCCACAGTTTATTGTGATCCACACAGCCAAAGACTTTGGCACAGTCAATAAAGCAGAAATATGACCCAGCAATCCCACTCTTAGGCACATACCCTGCTGCTGCTGCTGCTAAGTCACTTCAGTCATGTCCAACTCTGTGCGATCCCATAGATGGTAGCCCACCAGGCTCCTCTGTCCCTGGGATTCTCCAGGCAAGAACACTGGAGTGGGTTGCCATTTCCTTCTCCAATGCATGAAAGTTCAAAGTGAAAGTGAAGTCGCTCAGTTGTGTCTGACTCTTAGCGATCCCATGGACTGTAGCCTACCAGGCTCCTCTGTCCATGGGATTCTCCAGGCAAGAGTACTGGAGTGGGTTGCCATTTCCTTCTCTAAGGCACATACCCTGAGGAAACCAAAATTGAAAGAGGCACATGTATTCCATTGTTCGTTGCAGCACTATTTACAATAGCTAGAACATGGAAGCAACTTAGATGTCCATCGACAGATGTATGGATAAAGAAGTTGTGGTACTTATACACAATGGAATATTACTCAGCCATAAAAAGGATTGCATTTGAGTTAGTTCTAATGACGTGGATGAACATAGAACCTATTATACAGAGTGAAGTGAGTCAGAAAGAGAAAGATAAATACCATATTCTAACACATATATACAGACTCTAGGAAAATGGTACTGAAGAGTTTATTCACAGGGAAACAATGGGGAAACAGACATAGAGAACAGACTTATGGACATGGGGAGAAGGGAGGGGAGGGTGAGATGTATGGAGAGAGTAACATGGAAACTTACATTACCATATGTAAAATAGATAGCCAATGGGAATGTGCTATATGGCTCAGGAAACTCAAACAGGGGCTCTGTGTCAACCTAGAGGGGTGGGATGGGGAGGGAGATGGGAGGAAGTTTCAAAAGGGAGGGGATATATGTATACCTATGGCTGCTTGATGCTGTGGATTGACGGAAAACAGCAAAATTCTATAAAGCAGTTATCCTTCAATGAAAAATAAATAAAAATACAAAGATGAATATGTCTCTAGAAAATCAATGTGTTGGCAATTAATACCAAGATTTCAAAGTGAGATTGTTATATATAGCAACACACATATGTTATTATTAATTTGTGATTTAATATTTAAGTAAAAGTTTGGCCTTAGAAAAATGCCTATCAAAATATTTGACTGTAATATTGAGACTCCTAAATAATTTGTAATTGCTATTTCGAAAATGGTATGAATAAGAATATTTGATCTCCTGGAAGAGTTTTTCTGCTGATCATCTAATTACTAATTATTTGATAACCCTTATTTGTCTTTTAGCTTCACATTAAAATCAGTGACAAATTAGTATAAATACAGTGATTTGGCAGTGTTGAATAAATTGTTTCCTCTTCCCTACCCAACAGAATTGTATTTAAAATACTTGGTAATCCAAATTCAGTGACTTGTTTTTGAGATTTGTTTAGTTTATTATCCAGTTGATTTGTATTGAAATTGATTGTTTAATCTATAACCCATACCCAATTTTATACAGTGTCTTTGAAATACAGGAATTGAGAACTTTTATTAGATTGAAAGGAAGACTTTTATCTTGTAGCTTATTTTCCTTCTACTTTGGATAATTTTATTCCATGAGAATTTATTAAAAAATAATTGCAGTCTTTGACACACTGAAGACAACATAATTGCATAATGAATCTCCTTAATTATATCTCTTATAACTTACTTTTGCTTATATTTTTCATTGTTCAAAAGAAATGTACTAGTTAGAAGGGAGGTAAAACCTACAAATTTGCAGGTCAAAGGGTGGTGGAGAGCATATAAACAAGAATGAAAGGAGATGAAGCATAGAAGTGTTATAGTAATGTAAGTATCATACAGATTACGTAGTTACAGAAAGAAATGGATTCTTTGTTCTTAAGGAGATCATGAAACAGAATCAGGTGTAAAGGTGATAGAAGTCCTCAGGTACCTGGACATTTTTTAGAACTCTCTTTAATGAAATAAAGATATTATACCTAGTAAATTTTTATTGTTCTTTAAGAACTGTAGACACACGTAAAACATGGAGTAACAAGAGGGCTTAGTATTCCACATCAAAGATCCCTGAACTTTCGGCTGTGGACCAGTACCTCCTGTCAGATCAGCAGCAGCATTAGATGAGAAATATTAATAAAGTGTGCAATAAATGGAATGCACTTGAAGTATTTTGAAACCATCTTCCCTACTCCCAGTCCGTGGAAAAATTTTCTTTCATTAGGTTGGTCTCTGGTGTCAGAAAGTTTGTGGAGTGCTATTCTACATAATTCCAAATTAGAGGGAAGAATTTCTTCAAGAGGTAGAAATTATAGAGAATATAGAGAGAGGAAATGCTGTTACTAGTTAGATGTATACTCTGGACTTGAAAAAAAATGGTAGACTTTAAAAAAACTCAGGCAAAAGGTAGATGTGATCAAATATCTGAAATAGGAATCCAGATTGGAACAAGAATTAACAAGAATTTAAATCATGGCATTGTTTCCTTTGCTAATGCCCATAGGAGGCATTGTTAAGTGACTTTAGTACATTTTTTGCTGCTTTGTCTGGAAAAGATGCCTCTGGAAACCTTCTGAAGATGACACTCAGGTACTTACTGCAGTTTGGTGTTGCACGAAATGGAGCCTATGTGACATGACAGTCAGGCTAGGAGAAAAATAGCTGAAAATAGTATGGATTCAAGAGTGTTATAAATCTGTCTCTGATCTGTAAATACATTAATCAAAATCCTTGGGTGTAACAGTTAAATTGATACGAAGTCTTCTAATTCTTACATTATTCAGCTCACATTTTCCTGTTTTATCCATTAGGATAACTCGACAGATGTTATGTCATATCCTCCTAAAATCAAGACCACAGTGTCTGGAGAAGTAATTAGGTCTGTTTGCTTAGTTGTGCTTATTCATTCAGTCGTGTCTGATTCTTTGCAACCCCATGGACTGTAGCTTGCCAGGCACCTCTGTCCATGGGGATTCTCCAGGCAGGAATACTGGAGTGAGTTGCCATACCCTCCTCCAGGGCATCTTCCCAACCTAGGGATCGAACCCAAGTCTCCCGCATTGCAGACGGATTCTTTACTGCCTAAGCCACCAGGGAAGCCCTTGGTAAACAACCCTGAAAAGTAATCTGGCTGATCTAGAATACTGGTTCTCCACTAGGAGAAATTTTGTTCCCCAGGGAACATTTGGAAAGGTCTTGTGGATGGTGGGAAGGGTTTAGAGCACTGGTTCTTGACTGAGAGCTTATTAAAAATGCAAGTTACTGTGCTTCACTTCCTAAGGAAACAGGAAATCTAGAGCTGATGTTCAGTTTGTCTCTCACCCAGATCTTTGGGTGATTCTGATGTTCCTTAAAGTTTGAAGACAAATTGTGAGCCCATTTTGGCATGTTTGATCAAAAAACAAATGTTTATTGAGCATCTAGCTTGGACCAGGTACCTTTCTCAATGCTCAAAAAACAGCCTTTTCACAATCAGTTGTCTTTGCTGTGTTACCTAATGGAGTTTGTTTATCCTTGTGGTTCTCTAATTGTCTAGCATGCTGTTTAACACGTTTGTTGAATAGTGTTCAACTGCATTGGCAGCTGAACTTCCTCATCATCTTAGGCATTCTTATAAGACTTCTTTTATTGATTTTAATCAATGACTTGATTGAAGATGTAATTGTCATATTTATCCATTTTTTTGGTTCACAAACATGATAGGGATTGGATGTCACAGGCAGACAATTCCTTGTTCTTAATGTACTAACTATGACATGGCCATAGTTGTAAGTTCCTAAATAACCATTATGTTCACTTTACCAAGCAATTTTTACTTTCAAGTCAGAATTCAAAACTTTCTTATTAATGGAGTGGATTGCATGGCAGGAACAGATTTTCAATACTCATTGAATTAAATGTATTTCCCGAGGAACTTTGGGAGACTGGTGCTGGTGGAAGAAAGCAGAGAATATAAGAGAAAATGGGCAAAATGCTGAATTATTTTGTACTTGGTGAATATCAAGTATATCAATATACCTGAAAAGGAAAGTGACATGCAAACACAAGGACATTTTGTTGTGCAAGTAGGCACTGTCTGCATCCTGACCACACAGCAGAGGAAAAAAAAAGCATGGCGAGTTTTGGCCAGAATAGAGTTTATCACTTCTCTTTACATCCAGTTGGCTAGAATTCAGTCTCATACCCACCTAACTTCAAAGGAGGCTGGGGAACGTAGTCTGTTTTGTGCACAGGAAAAATAGAATATATATTTGGATGATTAGCTAACAGTTTTATGTTTTTCATGGTTACCTACTGTTATCAAGATTTCACTCTTCAACAGTTCTGATAATTATAAGTTTACTGTACTTCAAAACAAAAGAAAAATGGTGACCTTGCCTCTCTTCACAGTTTCTGTACATTTCACTATTTAAAAATAAAGTTCATACTGAGGGAAGAAAAGTACCAGATTTGAATAAGCTAAATGATGCACACTTGCCTCTTGCCATGTGTCTTCAGAATCACGGAAGACATTTTCATATTCAGTCCTCATTATTAACTTTTAAAACTCTCAGATAATAAATAGTTATCCTTCACAACAACGGCTCCACAAACAGGAAGGATAAGTCAAGCTGGGATTTGCAGACAGGGAGTAAGTACTAAAGTAAGTTGGTCTGGAGGCAGTACCAGGAAGCTAGCAACTGGGGTCGTGTCAAGGGTTGAATTCAGATATGGTGGGGAGGGAAGAAACCAATATGGGCACCCAAAGAGAGAGAAGGTTGGAATCTGTCTTCCTAATTCATAGGGACTTTCAGTACACTTATTGCTGGCCAGGGTCAAATCCATGGTGTGGACAGTCTGCAGAGAAGATGGCAGGTCCCCTGGCCGGAAGCAGGATTAGAGGGATGGAGTTCATGCTGCGGAGAACTCCACACTAATTCAGCATTAGCAGATTGTTCTGGTGGCTTTTGAACTTGAACTGACTATGTTGCAAAATTGGTAATATCAGTGGAAATAAAATATAAGCTTATTCACATCCAGGTTTTGTTTTGTTTTGTATTTACTGTGATCATTGAAATTTGAATGTGATTAAGTTTTCAGTTGTACAAAATGCAATTATAATCATAGCCTGTGTCCAGGAAGGCTAGTAAGAGTGAAACACAGTGAAAGGAAAATAAATCTTAAATTTGGTGTAAAATGTTTCATAGATGGCTGGCTGACTGGTGACCCTGTGCAACTCTAGGAACACATTAGTGTTCTGAGAACATCGAGTATGGTGCACCTTGTAAGGAAAGGGAAATGCTTGTGATGACAAGGCAGGTCAAGATTTTAAAAGGTTTTGGAACTACAAGCATAGTACTTGTCTTTACAATACTACAATAAACCTTCTTAGGGTTTATTGATTTTATGGAATGTACCTTATATCTATACCAATTATGCATGATTTTATGAGATAAGGAATTACACAGCAGATAAGGTAAACATGTATAAATTATGGACTCCTATATAGCTCTTGTATTACAGGAAAAACAACAAAGCAGGGTAGAGAGCAGTTAGCCAGAGTCAGAACCGGGCTCAAATCCTGACTTTCAGTTACAGCATGATGTCCTTGGGAAAGTTATCTAATCTTTGTAAAGCTCTGTTCTCATTTGTAAAGTAGAGGTAATAACCATATCCAAAGGCTCTGGAAATCAAGTGTTTGTTTTTCTTTGTTCTGTTTCTGGGTAACTCACTTGGTAGCAAAACCTGATGCAGACTCAAGAGAAGTTACATTCTTTCATTATCTCCTTTGGTGTGCATCTTTGTACATTTTTAAGCAGAAATTATTTATATGTTTGATTAATGTATGCTGTCTCAGGGGCTTCCCTAGTTGCTCAGTGGTAAAGAATCCTCCTGCCAAGCAGGAGACTCAAGTTCGATCCCTGGGTCAGGAAGATCCCCTGGAGAAGGAAATGACAACCGACTCCAGTATTCTTGCCCAGGAAATCCCATGGACAGAGGAGCCTAGCAGGCTTGTGATGTCCATGTCATCACAAAGAGTTGAACATGTCTTAGCAAATAAACAGCAGCAACAACAAGATGCTGTCTCAGACCCCACTCAGGGTGGATGCTGTGTAACTTCTGTTTATTATTTTAGATTCACTCTCTACCTTTTTTTTTTATCCAGCTATGTGCCTGGGAGTCTGACTTTCTGTAGTCTATATGTATGGTTCCCTTGAGATAGATTTACCCATTGAATTTGGCAGGTGGAAGTCATTGGAAAGAGATTGGAGAAAGGAAACAGAGTTGAGGGTAGGTTCTATTATTTTGCCCAGAACCCTCTGTGAGGGGTCACCACAGTGTGTCTCTAGATTAGAGGTCTGACCACCAGATAGGTTACCCATTCTCCACAAGCTGTGTGTGTGTGTTTGTGTGTGTGTGTGTGTGTGTGTGTGTGCGCGCGTGTGTGTGCTTGTGCTCAGTTGTGTCCAACTCTTTGCAGCCCCGTAGACTGTAGCCTACTAGGCTTCTCTGTCCATGGGGTTTTCCAGGCAAGAGTACTGGAGGGGGTTGCTCTTTGATTGTCCATCCCACAAGCCTCACTCTCGAGCTTTCTGAAACTGTCCCCTTCTCACTGTCTGTCTGGCATAGGCGTGGTGCCAGTGCCTGTGATACTAGCCCCAGTTAGCCAGCCGTGCCTTGTGGCTTCCCTACACCTTGCCCACAGCATGGTAAACAGTGTCTTTATTAAATCTTCCTCACGTTATCCTAATTTGAGCATAGCACCTCGTTCCTGCTGGGATCTTTAAAAATGCTTCAGTTCAGTTCAGTTCAGTCAGTCAGTCGCGTCCGACTCTTTGCGACCCCATGAATTGCAGCACGCCAGGCCTCCCTGTCCATCACCAACTCCCGGAGTTCACCCAGACACGTCCATCGAGTCTGTGATGCCATCCAGCCATCTCATCCTCTGTCATCCCCTTCTCCTCCTGCCCCCAATCCCTCCCAGCATCAGAGTCTTTTCCAGTGAGTCAACTCTTTGCATGAGGTGGCCAAAGTACTGGAGTTTCAGCTTCAGCATCATTCCTTCCAAAGAAATCCCGGGGCTGAGGTCCTTCAGAATGGACTGGTTGGATCTCCTTGCAGTCCAAGGGACTCTCAAGAGTCTTCTCCAACACCACAGTTCAAAAGCATCAATTCTTCGGTGCTCAGCCTTCTTCACAGTCCAACTCTCACATCCATACATGACCACAGGAAAAACCATAGCCTTGACTAGACGGACCTTTGTTTAACGCCATTTAATTACTTAAACTTTCTAAACATACACACACATACACATTTTAAATTCCAAAACGTATCTGACCCCAAGGGTTTTGGATAAAGGATTGTGGGTCTGTATTCTAACAATGTCTAGGATAGGAGTTTTACCATATTTTATAAATTTTTACTCTGTTCAGAAGATCCTGTTTTTGTCCAGTTAAGCACAAAGCACTTCAGTGATCTATAGATAATGCTGCCAACACCTCATTACTGAAAATAAAAAATTTGTCATTCAGCTACGAGTTTAAATGAATCCTTCAAGATAGGTATAATATTTGGAGAAACAGTTTCACAATTGTAATAAATTTGCCTTTGTTACTTTTCTCAATTCCATTTGATTTAAGAAGTAATCAAATGGAATTGAGAAAAGTATCAAAGCATTGTAGGAGGACTTAAGGGGTGTCTAGCTGGTAGGAATAATGCAATTTTACCTAAATTACTTCACCTTTTCTCAGTGTTTCAGCAAGAATAAATTAAATTCTCCACTTTTAGATTTTTGCCAGTGTATGGCAATATAGTTTATAGGTAGAGGAAAGAAAAAAATGTAGAGTTTACGGGTGCTAGCTTTGGGTCTCATGTCTTTTATGCAGCCCTACTCACTTCGAGCTTGTAACTTGATTTCTATAGCCCTTGTCTTTAAAATGGGGTTAAAATATACTTGGGGTTAAAATGGGGTTTTAGCCCCATTTTAAAATGTTTCTTTTTTCTTTAAAATGGGATTAAAATTCAAAAAACTAAGATCATGGCAACCAGTCCCATCACTTCATGGCAAATAGATGGGGAAACAATGGAAACAGTGATAGACTTTATTTTTTGGGGCTCCAGAATCACTGCAGATGTTGACTGCAGCCATGAAATTAAAAGATGCTTGCTCCTTGCAAGAAAAACTATGACCAACCTAGACAGCATTAAAAAGCAGAGACGTTGCTTTGCCTACAAAGGTCCATATTGTCAAAGCTATGGTATTTGCAGTAGTCATGTATGGATGTGAGAGTTGGACCATAAGGAAAGCTGAGTGCTGAAGAATTGATGCTTTTGAACTGTGTTGGAGAAGACTCTTGAGAGTCCCTTGGACTGCAAGGAGATCCAACCAGTCCATCCTAAGGAAATCAATCTTGAATATTCATTGGAAAGACTGATACTGAAACTCCAATACTTTGTTTACCTGTTGCGAAGAACTGACTCATTGGAAAGGACCCTGATGCTGGGAAAAATTGAAGGTGGGAGGAGAAGGGGACGACAGAGGATGAGATGGTTGGATAGCATCACTGACTTGACAGACGTGAGTTTGAGCAAGTTTGGGAGTTGGTGATGGACAGGGAGGCCTGGCGTGCTGCAGTCCATTGGGTCACAAAGTGGCAGACATGACTGAGTGACTGATGGATTAAAAAAAATTTTATATTAATCACCTAGTATGGAGCTGGGCTCCTTATAAGAGCTTGAGTGTTTCTCAAACCTGAATCACTTTATCAGCAGAGCCGTTCAATAGTGGATGGTGTGTCCTGGGATTGATCAGTGACTGCTGCCCCTGCTGTTGTGGCATTTGGACTCCTCATGGACTGAGGTGAAATTTCAGGCTCCTCCTGTGAAAATCATGACTCGTTTGGGACTGTTCCTTGCCACAAATCACTACAACAGAATGAATGTGAAGTGTATGTGAATTTTCACTGAAGAAGGTAAATGGAATGTTTTTTTATTTGTTTATAACTACATATTTATTTTTTGCTCTCACTAATTCCCAAGTATTATATATAAGTAAGTAAATAAGTGAAGTTGCTCAGTCGTGTCCGACTCTTTGCGACCCCATGGACTGTAGCCTATCAGGCTTCTCCGTCCATGGGATTCTCCAGGCAAGAATACTGGAGTGGGTTGCCATTTCCTTCTCCAGGGGATCTTCCTGACCCAGGGATTGAACCCAGGTCTCCCACATTGGAGGCAGATGCTTTAACCTTTGAGCCACCAGGGAAGATAGTATTATATATAGCACTTTAATATTCAATATAGTGTCATTAAATGTGAATCATCATTTTTTAGTCCTTAAGAACATGCCATATACATGTGACATTTTTATATATTAGCCTCACTTGAGAAAGCGTCAGTCTTTTCTAATGAAATTCTCTAATCATTTTAAGTGAACAGTAAAATGAGCATAAAGAGTTCCATGTTACAAAGCTGTGTAGTTGCTAGAGATGGGCCAAATTGTTGACTGAGGCTTTAGCGACTAAAGAAAAACAAGCCAAGTACCTGATTCCTAAGGATTCATAGTTGTTTCCTGGTATCAAGACCTGAGAATAATTTCTTCCGGGGGCTTCATAAAGTGGCATGCTACATCAAAAATTTTCAGAAGCAGTTCTGAGTAGAAAAACAGAGCCTTCAGAAATAAACACCGGCATAGGAAGCAGCTTTGATGAACCAAATAGTCCTGTGGAAGTTGGTTTATCTTATTCGGGCTATAACGCTCATAGTGATAATGGAATAAGAAATAATTGTCCTTTAGTTTTTTATTATAAAAATTAGTAATCAACTCTCTCTTTGGGTTGGGAAATCTCAAGAACAACATAGCATAACATTTTCTATGACAGTCAAAATAAAATACTGTATTTAAAGTTACTTGAGATCCATGATTATGATTATTTAGATAAAATGTTTAGTTCTAAATTAAATTAAAAGTTTTCTTTATGATTTTTTTTTAGTTATTCTCAAATTAATATTCCATCTGAGAATGGTGAAAGGAGAAGATTAAAAGAAGTCATGCATAAAATCATGTACAGTTAATGGGAATGTGATTATCATTTGGTTCAGACAATTTTATTGTGCCTCCTACTAATTGCTATTTTGTGCACCCACAGGCCTTGCTTATCTTAGGATGGTTTCAGCTTTCAGTTCAGTTCAGTTGCTCAATCGTGTCCGACTCTCTGCAACCCCATGAATCACAGCACGCCAGGCCTCCCTGTCTATCACCGTCTCCCGGAGTTCACTCAAACTCACGTCCATCAAGTCGGTGATACCAACCAGCCATCTCATCCTCTGTTGTCCCCTTCTCCTCCTGCCCCCAATCCCTCCCAGCATCAGAGTCTTTTCCAAGAGTCAACTGTTCGCATGAGGTGGCCAGAGTACTGGAGTTTCAGCTTTAGCATCATTCTTTTCAAAGAAATCCCAGGGCTGGTCTCCTTCAGAATGGACTGGTTGGATCTCCTTGCAGTCCAAGGGACTCTCAAAAGTCTTCTCCAACACCACAGTTCAAAAGCATCAATTCTTCGGTGCTCAGCTTTCTTCACAGTCCAACTCTCGCATCCATACATGACCACTGGAAAAACCATAGCCTTGACTAGACGGACCTTTGTTTAGGGGAAATGTAAAAAAATAAGTTAACATATACATATATTATTTAAAATAGACCAAAGTTAAGGCCTAAGTATTATTTAGTAATTGAAGTATGTGAGTGGGCTGAATTTAAAACCATACTTGTTAAGTCATTGTTACTTTTAGGAAGAATGTTGCACGGTTTGGGAAATGTGCCCTCAACGTTCATGGCCCTCTCAATTGTAGTTGTAGGTATCTAGCATGGTGACTGTGAGCTTTATGCTCTGGCTCAAAGTTATATTAAAAAAGCCCAAACCAGAACAAGAGACCACCTGCTCTCCTCCCTTTCTTTCACTGTCAACTCTGCTTCAGTTTTTCTCTGCTTGTGTTAAATTCTCCAGAGCTTTCAGGTAGTTAGTGGTTTCTTATGTTTTGTCCAGAGCTGCTAGTTGTTATCTGTTGACCATAGCAGAATCAGGCATGATCATGTGGCTTCCTAAACTCTTAAAAGCTTTTAAAATTAAGACATTTAATTTTTAATCTGCATTTAATTTACGATGGTCTTAACTGTGAAAGAGTGAAAAAGTGACTTTTTAAAAGTGAAAAAGCTGGCTTAAAACTCAGCATTCCAAAAACAAAGATCATGGCATCCAGTCCCATCACTTCATGGCAAATAGATGGGGAAACAATGGAAACAGTAACAGACTTTATTTTCTTGGGCTCCAAAATCACTGCAGATGGTGACTGCAGCCATGAAATTAAAAGATGCTTGCTCCTTGCATGAAAAGCTATGACCAACCTAGACAGCATATTGAAAAGCAGAGACATTACTTCACCAACAAAGGTCCATATTGTCAAAGCTATGGTTTTTCCAGTTGTCATGTGTGCATGTGAGAGTTGGACCATAAGGAAAGCTGAGTGCTGAAGAATTGATGCTTTTGAACTGTGGTGTTGGAGAAGACTCTTGAGAGTCGCTTGGACAGCAAGGAGTTCAAACCAGTCAATCCTAAAGGAAATCAGTCCTGAATATTCATTGGAAGGACTGATGCTGAAACTGAAACTCCAATACTTTGTTCACCTGATGAGAAGACCTGACTCCTTGGAAAATACTCTGATGCTGGGAAAGATTAAAGGCAGGAGGAGAAGGGGACGACAGAGGACGAGATGGTTGGATGGCATCACCAACTGGATGGATATGAATTTGAGCAAGCTCCAGGAATTGGTGATGGACAGGGAAGCCTGGCACAGGGAAGCCTGCAGTCCATGGGGTCGCAAAGAATTGGGCACAGCTGAGTGACTGTACTGGACTGAAACTTAACTATTTTCCACCTGAGAAGTTATGTAGCAGTGTTCTGATAATCATTCAGATTCTTTTAGATGCTATAGACATTGTTGCTTTAGGGTATGTTTCATTTTAACTGTCTCATAAAAATACTTATTTTTTGTCCTTTGATGGGAGTAAAATTTTGTGGGGAGGTCACACATTTGTTTTTGGTTGTGGTTAGGTTCCAAGAAGCTTTCTTTGGAAACAATCGTCTAAATACAAGACAAAACAAACTAAGTTTAGAAAATCTATCAGAAGACACAACCTAGAGTTAGACATGACTAAGCAACTTCACTTTGAATTAGAGAATCTCTGCTATGTAAATTAACTTTTTTCAGCTTCAGTTTCCTCACTTGTAAAACAGGCTAATAATCCCAACCTTTCAGTGCTATTTTGAAATTGTATGTGCTAAGGGGTTAGCACAGATACTTGACAAACAATAAACATCCTATAAGGGGAGGTATTATTGTTAGATGTTACTTCTTGACTTATTCCCAATTCTTAGACTGGAGGAACTAGATTTTTTTTTGCTCTTTGATTCAACCTCTGGGTTTCTGAAGGAAGTTGAGAAGGATTTTGAAGAATAGACTGGAGTTTTTCTTTGAATAATCAAATTAACTCTTTGTGATAATTGACAAATTGTCAACATTTGCTGGATCATCAAGAAAGCAAGGGAGTTCCAGAAAAACATCTACTTCTGCTTCATTGACTATACTAAAGCCATTGACTGTGTGGATTGCAACAAACTGTGGAAAATTCTTAAAGAGATGGGAATACCAGACTACTTTATGTGTCTCCTGAGAAGCCCGTTTGTGGGTCAAGAAACATCAGTTAGAATGGGACATCGAACAACTAACTGACTGGTTCAGAATTGGAAAAGGAATACAAGGCTGTACATTATCACCCTGCTTATTTAACTTATATGCAGAGTACATCATGTGAAATTCAGGGCTGGATGAATCACAAACCAGAATCAGGATTGCCGGGAGAAATATCAGTAACCTCAGATATGCAGATGATACTCTAATGCCCCAAAGTGAAGAGGAACTAGAGACGCATGATGAAAGCAAAAGAAGAGAGTGAAAAATCTGGCTTGAAACTCAGCAAAAAAAAAAAAACAAACCAACTAAGATCATGGCATCTGATCTGAGATAGTGGAGGACAGAGGAGCCTGGCATGCTATATAGTTCATGTGGTTGCAGAGTTGGACATGCCTTAGCAACTGAAAAACAACAACAACAAATAATAGACAAAAAAATTAAATTCATTTTTTAGAATTAACCACAAGAAAGAAGCAAGAAGGCCAAGTGATATTATCTTAAGCGCTCAGATATTCATATGGGTTTTGCTTGCTCACATAAGGAATAGGTTGGAGTAGATCAGTAGTATTGTTGTTTCATTGCTAAGTTGTGTCTGACTCTTTTGCAACCCCATGGACTGTAACCCATCGGGCTCCTCTGTCCACAGGATGTGCTAGGCAAGAATACCAGAGTGGCTTGCCATTTCTTCCTTTAGGGTATCTTCCCAACTCAGGGTTTGAACCTGCATCTGCTGCATTGGCAGGCAGATTTTTATCACTGTTTGCTAAGTTGCTTCAGTCGTGTCAGACTCTTTGCGACCCTGTGGACTATAGCCCACGAGGGTCCTCTGTCCCTGGGACTCTCCAGGCAAGAATACTAGAATGAGTTGCCCTGCTCTCCTCCAGGGGATCTTCCCAACTCAGAGGTGGAACCTGCACCTCTTATGCCTCCTGCTTGGCAGGCGGGGGTTCTTTGCCATTGCCGCCATCTGGGAAGCCCTCTTTACTACTGAGCCACCATCAATAATATATGCAGTCTTAAAAAATTCCATGGACCCGAATCATCATTCCTCCATGCTAAGTTGCTTCAATCTTCTCCAGCTCTGTGCGATCCCATGGACTGTAGCCCGCCAGGCTCCTCTGTCCATAGGATTCTCCAGGCAAGAAGGCTGGAGCGGTTTGCCATTTCCTACTCCAGGGGATCTTACCGACCCAGGAATCGAGCCTGAGTCTGCTGGGTATCGTGCATTTGCAGGGGTGTTCTTTACCACTAGAGCCACCAGGGAAGGCCATGGACCCGAACACCTCTCAGACTTGTCTTCAAGAGATTTATTGATTACTGTGTGTCAGGTGCTACCTAGACATGGTGTGAGAGGGAAAGATGAAGAAGTCAGGGTCGCTTTCTCCCTTTGTCATGGCATTTAATGGTAGCTCTAGGAAAGCCCTGCTGGGGAGAAAGACTGTGCTGTAAGGGAGCAGTGGTTCCAGATTGTTGCTGCTGTGACTGTATTAGTCAGGGTGCTCGAGAGAGAGAGAGAGGGATGATCACATGTGCACTCTCTCTCCTTGTCTTTTTCTCTCATCTGTGTAAAATATAGTATAAAATAAATGTCTCATGTATATATGTGTGTGTGTGTACGTATGATACTGAGAGAGAGAGAGAAGGAGATTTGTCTCACGTGACTGACGGCTCGAGAAGTACAGTGTCTTTGGGGTGGACCAGCGTGCTGGGGCTCGGCCTAGGGCAGTGCTGCAGTTTTAGTTTAAGGGCGATTGGCCTCTTATTCCAGGGAGGTAAGATTTTATTTTTTCCTATTAAGACCTTCTATTGGTTGGATGATGCCTACCCATGCTTATGGAGAGTAATCTGCTTTACTGAAGTCTACTGATTTAAATGTTAAGCTTATCTTAAAAATATTTTTATAGAAACATCTAGGTTAATATTAGGTCAAATACCTGGGGTACATGACCTAGCCAAGTTGACACATAAAACTGACCATCACAAGGACCTGTTCTTGGGGTTCATATGGGGCTTCAGACTCAGCCATATATGAGGCCTTAAGCTTTCATCACTTACTACCTCTCTCCTGACTCTGTTCATGATTGTGTCTCCAGCTTACTTTGGCTGCTGGTATTGATCTTGGGTGACCTCAGCCTGCAGTGGCTTGAAGCGGGACTTTGCTTTCTGGCCAGAGATTGAGGTTGGGCTCTGACAGTGAGAATGCTAGACCATCAGGGACCAGTGGCCAGTGACAGGGCCCTTGCCCATCAGATCCACAGAAATGAATGTCCACATAGAGATAGAAAGATATGAAACAAGTCAAGTATTTATTAGGAGGAAAAAAGTATATGTGGATAGACACATGGGTGGGCTTGGAGAGAGTCACACACTCATGGTAGTTTAAGTCACTTTTTTTTTTTTTTGAGATTGATTAGGGATTTTAATAGCTGAAAAGATACATGGATGAAAGATATTTACCAAACTTCATTTTGTCCCAAAAGTGTTTTACAGATTATGTATAAATCCTTACAGTGACCCTATGAGATGTGGAAATGTGGCTGAGGCTACATTTCGAGGGCATTCGAGGTTAAACATATGGTAAATGGAGGAGCCTTGATGCGAATCTGGGTTTGTCTGTTTCTAGACACTGGAGTAACTCTGTTATATTACCAAAAGTTAAGGCTTAATTAAAAATTTGGAGAGCCAGAATGATGCTTCAAAAACCTATAAATCACTTTTTATTGGGCATTTCTTCTACATTTCCTTTGGCCAGTCATCTTGCTTTGCCTGGTTCTGAATCCGTATTTGGTATATCTCAGGGTTCTCCCCTGTGTGCCTGCTTATGGATCCTATTGAAGAGGCCTATGGGTATCACTTCCTGTGAGATGATGTCCCATCTCTTTTGATCTCCAGGAGACCTTCTGTGCACATGTGGTTGGGAGGGTCTCCTTGACCTGGAGGATGAGGGTCATGTGATCTTTTATCTCTTATCTGAATGAGGCTCAGCTTCTCCTCCCTCCTTCTGTTTTGGGATATCTGTCCTCAAGGGACGGACTCTGGCTGTTCAGCCTGGGCCCGTCTGTCCCCTGCCTCAGTGCTGTGAGCCCTTGTGCCCATCGAGCCGCACTAGCCTTCATTTTGCCAGTATCACTGCCCTGTGCAGACATCTGCTCGCCCCTCCTGTAGTCCTGTTATGTTCCACCTCGATCCTGGACTGTTGCATTCTTCTGCTCACATGGCTTGGCCTATAGATTCCTTACCAGAAGCAGGACACTGATAACTCTTAGGTGGCCATTAATGTCCTGAGAGTTAATCTCTTCCCCTTAGATTTGTATATATCTAGAAGTTATTGGGCTTTCTGGGGTTTTTATTACAGATTTTAAATACTTCCAGTCTTTGCTAATAGTTTTCGCAGAGCATTGTATCTGACTTGGCAGATCTCTTTTTTTGCTTTGCTTAGAGCTCATTTACTGTAAGGCTACTCCTGCCCTCTTTGTTCTCCCATCAGTGTTTTGTGAGGAGGAGTAATTATTAAATATACTGCTGTTCTTTTAATAATTGAATGTGTGTGGTATTTATGACCTGCAGACCAGCCCTTGTATTTTGCTCCATTATGACTTTCATTCTCAGAGGTCTGTGGTTTTCAAATGCCACTGTTTGGAGTAGCTGTCTGCTGCGTTGTTACCATGGTGCTTATATACCGTGAACGAGTCACCCTACCCGATATCCTATCCCAGCTTGCTGCTCAGTGCTTCAGATGGGATCTGATTTCCTGGGATTAAATTCCAGATGTTATTTTACAGCTTGCCATCTGCTTGTTTGAGGAAGTTTCTTTCAGGTCGTAGGTCAGATGTATGTTCACTAACATTTAAAAATCTTATTTATTAGGTCTCCACTTGTTAGTGTTTTTTCTATAATGGCAGGATAATTTGTTTCCCTCTTCAGAATTGCAAGGTGGAAACAAAGAATTCTAGCTGAAAAACTACATAGAATGATTTCATTGATTGTGTTTTAGTACCCTGGAATATTAGAGGGAAAAAAGCACATATTTTTTTCTGCTTTGAAAAGGGAAACTTAAATCAAGAGACTTTTCACCTGCAAACATGACTACTTTTTAAAACTATATCTGGGAAATAGTGTGGGAACAATAAAGTTTGAGTCACCTGATAGACTGTATTGACATTTGTTCTTCATTTTCAACTATGATAGTTATATATTAACATGTATACTTTTTGAAAAAGTATATTCATTTCTTTTTAAGTATACTTAGCTTTTCAACTATGATTCCCACAATGTCCTTTACATTGTAAAAAGTGATTACTGAAGCAATTTTACTTTGAGATAGATTTAGTACTTAAAATCTTTGGATCAATATCACCATTTGAGCCTTTAATAAAACCTTATTTATGTCAATCAAATCACAAGTATAGTTTTTTGCTAAGGTAGAAACTGAATTCAGAACAATTATAATAGACTATCAATCAATATTTTAAAATAAAGGCTTTTTAAACAACATTCTATGTGAGTATTGATTTCAGTTGTCTGTGTTAGTATTAAGAGCAAGTGATCTGAAACTTAGGGATTAAAAAAACTTTTTAAGGTCATTGTTTGAAACTTAAACTGCTTTTGCTAAAAAACTAGGGTACTAAATAGAAAGTTCTCAGGGCCACCCACAAAAGCCTATTCAAACCATGCTGTAGTTGAAAATAGTGTTGTAATGGTGGCTTTGACTTCTTAATTCAGTGAAACTATCCTAATTCCTGTGTGTGTGTGTGTGTGTGTGTGTGTATGTGTTTGTGTGGTGTATGTGTGTGTGTGTGTGTGTGTGTTTCTCTGACTCTTAAGCATGAGGGGCAGGTTTGGCTGGGAAGGGTAGGCAGTGTATGTATGTGGTTAGAGTAAAAGTGGGGAAAGTGCTTGCTGATCAGTTCATGTGGAGTTTGGGTACAGATGTTTCATGGACTGGAGAGTTGCTAAGCATCAGAAAATGAACACAGGACAGCTGTAGTCTCTCGGGGCCTGGCAGCAATAGGAATCATGTCCCTCTCCTTAGCAGAGAATCGCAGTGTTTCTGCAGGATCAGTGATGAAGCAGTGAAATCTTGGTGATGCTGGCTGGTTATGCATTTAGGATCTTTGTCAACTGGGTGTTTGTAAGGATTTAGTGTTTGGCAGGATTTAGACGCCAACTTTACATTTTTTTAAGTTTTTCTGGCCCGTGGATTCAAATTTTTCCTTTGTTTTTAAACGTTAATTACAAGGAACAGACTCAGCGTTGCTGTTAATTCTTCCTAACTATAGGTTCAACATACTACAAATGTGTATAAACTTTGGAATTTATTATAAGTGTGATGGGAAGCAACTGGAAATTTTTGATCAAAGTTGTATATTTAAAAAGATTTATGTTTTAAAAAGATCTTCCTGACTTTTATGCAATGAAAAATTGGACGTTGGAGACGAGGGCAGAAGCTGAGAAAACAGTTAGGAAGCTGTCTCCAGGCGAGATGGTGGAAGCTTGTTTTAGGTTGCTGCTCTTGCCTGTTCTGCTGTTCTTTTCTTTTAGTGTGTGTGTGATGGCAGGGCCTGGTGCCAGAGCCGGGCTGCCTGGGTTGGAGCCCTGATTCTGCCCTTTCCGAGCAGCATGATTGTAGGCATCAGTTATGTCATCAGTAAAATGAGCATTGTAGTGGCAGCCATGTCATAGTATTGTTATGAGGTTTACATAAATTAATTCATGAAAAATGTTTAGGATAGTGTCTGGCACATTGTAAGTATTCAGTAACTGTTCCTGATGATTCTCTTCTGATATTGTCACTGTGAAGTTTGTTACCTGTCACTGGCACGTGCATCATGAGCGTGTTAACCCTGGGACCGTGTTTACATGGGAGCAGTGGAATCTTGTGACCACATTGTTGACATTCTTACTGAGTCTTTACAGCAGTCTCTGAATGGTACTTTATGAAACTCCTCTTGTGTACATATACATTAGCTATTTGCAAGTACACACTTCCTACAGATGCATAGTTATACTGTCATACAAGATTAAAGAGCTGTCACATATTCAACATTATTTCATTTAAACAGTTTTGTTTTAGATTAAGTTCTCAGTGTTTTCGGTATGTAATCTGCTCCATGTGGTCTTTTACATATATATATATATATTTTTTTTTTTTTCAGATTGAATGCCTTCTATTTTTCACCAACTTTTGCCAATGTCACAGCTTATATTTCTGTCTCTTTCCCTCTCTTGTCTTTCTTTCTCTCTGTATACACACACACACACATGCACACAGGCACACATATATGCACACTCTTCACAAACAAATACACATAGATTTTTGGACCTTACAGTTGAGCTGCGTTCTTGTCAGAAGGCCTAACAATCCTAGATTGAATGCAGCTGCCTCTCCCTTCCTTTGGGAGATCAGCATTACTCATCAGCTCAAATATTCTTGCTTTACCTCTTTGCTCACTGTTTTGGATATGCAGAACACTTAAATATTTGCTCTTTGAATGCATTGGAATAAACTGGTTATTATGTTTTGAAAGTCAAATATGGATCAAAGTAGTTTTTAATGAAGATTTACTTTTTTTTTTAATGTGAGGAAAAAGCCCTCATACTGTTTCTGTGTCTAGTTGGCAATTGGAACTTGTAAAAAGGGCAGTCTAAACACAGGAACCACGTAGCTCCTGGGAGATTAACAAAGGTATCTAGCTATAAAGCCTGCATAAAGCCCCACTCCAGACGAATATTTACAAATGGGAGAGGGATAAAATTTATATTATTAACAGCTGTCAATTTAACTTAGTAAAGCCTAAAATCACACTAGAAAATAGTTTAATTACAGTTCCAGTTCTTAAAATATGAAAAAGATGTTGATTATACAATGAAATGACAAATATTTTTCATACATGCACAAGCGCAGCAAAATTTCCAGAAAATTGTTAATATGAACTTAAACATTTTTTATGGAAAATGAAGAGCCTTATTTTTTTACCAGTAGTGGATTATTTAACATTAATCTACATTACACATAATGGATTAATACTAGGACCTTGATTAAGTTCATTTTCAGAGATACAGAGCACCTTTTCCTAATTGTAAAATTGCTCTTAATGGTTACAATACATAAGAATACCACATTTCTTTTCCTGCAGTTTAAAGCCTCACATTAAAATGAAGATTATGATAACTTACATAAGATTACTTATTTTGTCAGCTGTTCTACTTGTCGTTGTATTTTCCGTTTTGCAGATTGGAAAACAGAGGCACACAGTGGTTAAACTAGCTCAAGCTTATGTAGCTGTTAGGGAGGCCATGATGCAAAGCCCAAGCAGCAGGAATCTGAGTGCTTACTCTGAACCAATAAACTGCATTGCCCCCATCATAATTAAGATAACTCATTTTTCTCCCTTAAAATGCCTTGAAAAATTATGAAGAGATACTTCATCCAGCTGCAGAGTAACAACGAGCTATGTTTATTTTTGGAAATGATAAGGAGTTGTTTTGCCCTATACATAGACTTCTACAAGTAGAGCAATTGCATAACACGGTCTATCTGTGTAGATTACACTTTTTTCATGATTCATTTAACTTCTTGCATTTGGTATCATTTCCTTTCAACCTGAAGCACATTTGATGCAGATTTACTGGGACATTCACACTCTATTTTGGTTTTGAAAGCTGCAGACCTCACTTAACAAGTGCACAAACAACATAGCCATTTGGAACTAGTCCATCCTTTATAGATTTAATTTTTCATTTTCTCTGGAAAGGACAGTAATGCAAAGGAAAAAACATATCTATGGGACTACTTCAGTTTTTATTATAACTAAAATACTGCTTGTGGATTGGCTGCAGATTGACCCACTGATATATGAAATTTCTAAACTGAGTGGCTTGCTTTAATGTTAAGAACCAATTTGTTTAGCATAACTGACTGTCCTAAGAATCCTTTGTACTCATTTGAAATGATTCATTTTCATATTCCTCCCACCTCACTTTTTTGTCTTTGAACAGGAAGCCCATGTGTATTTTTAAAATCAAATCCAGACTGTTTTGATTTGTTTATGTTTGTGTCTTACAGTTTGAAAATCAAAATGTAAAATGGACTGACCACTCTTTGGAGTGGTTCAAAATTGAAAAACAGTTTGATTTCATGTTTATCTTAGATTCAGTGAGAAATCAACTAGAGATTAGAACTCTTCCAATTCATATAATTCTTGAGATGTCATGAACTTTATAATAAAAGAACTTTCATACTCTTTGTGTGAGATCTCTTAGTAGTCATGCTTACTCTAGTAGTAGTGAAAGTTGCTCAGTCATGTCCGACTGTTTGCCACCTTGTATAGTCCATCAACTTCTGCAGGCCAGAATACTGCACTGGGTAGCCTTTCCCTTCTCCAGGAGATCTTCCCAACCCAGGGATCGTACCCAGGTCTCCTGTATTGCAGGTGGATTTTTTACCAGCTGAGCCACAAGGGAAGCCCAAGAATACTGGAGTGGGTAGCCTATACCTTCTTCAGCAGATCTTCCTGACCCAGGAATCAAACTGGGGTCTCCTGCATTGCAGACAGATTCTTTACCAACTGAGCTATCAGGGAAGCCCTGTTTACTCTAAGTTAATAATAATAATAATAATTGGCCTGCTAAGTCACTTCAGTCGTGTCTGTGCGACCCCATAGACGGCAGCCCACCAGGCTCCCCCATCCCTGGGATTCTCCAGGCAAGAACACTGGAGTGGGTTGCCATTTCCTTCTCCAATGCATGAAAGTGAAAAGTGAAAGTGAAGTTGCTCAGTCCTATCCAACTCTTAGCGACGCCATGGACTGCAGTCTACCAGGCTCCTCCATCCATAGGATTTTCCATCCATAGGCAAGAGTACTGGAGTGGGGTGCCATTGCCTTCTCCAAATAATTGGCCTACCACTGCCCAAAACACACAAAAATAGAATAAAAAGAAACATTTTTTTACTCAATTAAAATAGTTCTTTGACATTTTGTTCAATATTATTTTTTAATAAAAATGTGACATACAAGTGAGATTGAAGTCCCTGTTGTTACCTCTTTAGTCCCATAACTTTCTTCTCTCCAGAGGCTACTGCATTTATGATTTCAGTGTACATCTTTCTAGTTTATACTTTTGTTCATTGACTCTAGTTGGGAGTTGCTTATTTTTAAATGATTAAAAGAAGTCTGGAATCTTGCATCAATCATGATATTATTTGATGTTTTTAAACCTTATTTAATAAACCTTATTTTTAACCTTTTTCCAATCAAAATGTCAGTCTAATTTTAAAACCTGTTTATTATCAACTCATTAATGATATCCATTGATTAATTTTTTCCTTGCATCTTATTCTTTATTGCCAAATTAATTTTTATTAAGAGTCTGTGAGTAGCAAATTCTCTTTCTTGTTATGACTGAAAGTTATTTTTATTTTACTCTTACTGTTTAATAACTTAGGTTTCTTAGTATAGATACTTGGGTATAGAATCTAGGTAGACAGTTTTCTTCAACAGTTGGAAGGTAGTATTTTATTGTCTTGTAGCATTTGTTGCTATTCATGAGAAATCAGCTGTCAGTCTAATTATTGCCTCTATAGCAGTCTCACTTTTTCTCTGTGATAATTTTAAAGATTTTGTTTTTACCTTCAGTGTTAAGAAATTTTATTAAACGTGTCTAGGTTTGGATTTATATGCAGGAACTCTGTGTATCTGTATATAAATATAATCTATTCTTAAAACTGAGGATTTGTTTTTTAAATTTTGGAGAACTAGCAGCCATATTTCTTTAAATATTGCCTCTGTGCATTTCTTTTCATGTACTGGGACATATGAAGTATCTTTTCATTCTTGTACCCTAAATCACTTACTTTCTCTTTCATTTTTTAATCTTTTTTTCTTTCTATATTGTGTGTGCATCATATTTCTCATTAGCTAAATCTAATTTATAGCTTGTCTCATTTTTTGACATTTTCCACTTCTAGTATTCTTATGTTCTGTATGAAATTCTCCCTTTCACGTTGTCCTATATTCTTTATTTATATACCCTTGTAAAAAGATGTGCTTATCTTAATACTCAGATTATTTCAGTTCCCTTTTTTTTCTAGTGTATAAATTTTCCATTCATGCAGTGGTTGACTTTCCATCCTTGTGTGGGTTCTAATTTTCTTTTTTTTAAACTCTGCTTACAGACAGTATAGGTTTGCTTCCCATTGAGTCCTATGTGTTGGGAGTTACAGAAGTATTCCTACAGGATAATTTTAAATTTTATTTTTCAGTGAACCTAGATATATCCCTGACTCTCAGCTAGCTTTTAAGCTTACTTTTCAGTTGAAGTCCCTATCTCATATATGTAATACAACTTTGGACTCCACACTTACATGTGTAGCACAGCCTGGGATTCTAATTTCCTGTAGATGACCGTTTTTCCACCCACAGCCCTGATCAACTTTCTGGCTGATTCCCTGCTACAGTGGAGCAAGTGTTTCTAAATCCAGTTTCAGAGATGGCTTTCTGCTGGAAACATGTTACTATATTCCCATGTTGTACCTGGCACATCCTTCTATTCTCAAAATAGTTTTTCCTTTATATTGTTTTGTTTACTTCTGTTGAAAATGGTAGGAGTTAATATACTCATTTGTTCATTTAACAAATATTTTTCAAGTGTTTTCTTTTACTGGTTACTATCTTAAGCACAAGAGACACAATTGCTGCTTTAACACAGCAACATTCTGATAGTTGGGGTGAAAGAATCAATCATTATTGCTCAGTCATGTCTGACTCTTAGTGATTCCATGGACACAGTCCTCCAGGCTCATGTGTCCATGGAGATTTTCCAGGCAAGAATACTGGAGCTGGTTTCCATGTCTTCCTCCAGGGGATCTTCCCAGTGTAGCATATGTCATACTTTTTTTTTTTTTATACATGCAATGAAAATGATAAAGCAGAGTAATGGAGATACAGTGAGGTAGAGGGTAAGTAAGGGAGACAGAAGGCATTATTTTATATTTCGTAGTTAGTAAAAAACTGTCTAATAAAGTAGCATGTGGGCAGAGGTTCCCCCCTGAATGAAATTGTGATCCATGTGTATTTCTGGTGCAAGATCATTACAGGCAGTAGAACCAATAGAATATACTCAACCTGCCCTAAGAATGCAGAGAGTGGCATGGTGGAGGTGAGAGTCTAGTAGGAAGGTTGGACAAATGGTAGAGGGGCCAGCTAATGCAAGCTCACCTTGACTCTGGGCAAGAGTGAAAGCCTTTGGAGGATTCTGAGTAGTAAAGTGAAATTATCTGTGTAATGATTACAAGAAAGCATTGACTCACCTGATTTGTGGAAAAATTGAGTGTGGGGAGACAGGAGTGGAAGTATGAGCCCCAAAGACGCTAATGTTTCAGGAGTCACACTAGAGATGAGGGTGGTTTGAACAGCATGGCCAAGGTGGATGTGGAGAGAAGAAAAGGAAGGAGTTGAAGAAGGTCCTGAGGTTTTTGACTTATGCAGCTGGATAAGTAGAGTTGCTATTTAATGAACTAGAATAACCTGTAAAGGCATAAATATGATATGAAAACTAAGTACATAGTTTGGATACATGAAGCATGGCTTAATTATTAAATATACAAGATGCTGAGTAGAGAATTAAGCCTGATGATATCATTTTCAGAGTTCTTATCATTTTGTGGTTTAGTTGCTAAGTTGTGTCCAACTCTTTGCAGCCCCATGGGCAGTAGCCTGCCAGCTCCTCTGTCCATGGGATTTCCCAGGCAAGAGTACTGGAGTACGTTGCCAATTTCTTCTCCAATTCTACCTCTGATGATGAAATATAGAATCATAAAACATGGGGATGTCTTGCAAATTATTTTGTTTCACTTTACAGATAAAGGTACAGGAAGATGATGTCTCATATTACAGTCTCTTGATTTCAGAGTATGTATTTATGATTGCAAAATAATGAGATTTAAAATAGACATATCAGAATTGTTAAGTCCTTAGTATTACAGTAATGCCCTGAAAGTTCATATTCTTATTCCAATGTTCCTGTTCTACTAAGTCACTTTTGTGACTGTTATTTGAGAATCTTTTTCAGAACTGTATTATAAACCATGTATAAAAAGCCTGCCATTATTTAAAATTGGTAGCTTTAATCAAAGAGTGGAAACAGTGGCTGACTTTTTTGTGGTGGGGGGGGGGGCTCCAAAAATCACCATAGATAGTGATTGCAGCCATGAAATTAAAAGACACTTACTCCTTGGAAGGAAAGTTATGACCAACCTAGATAGTATATTCAAAAGCAGAGACATTACTTTGTCAACAAAGGTCCATCTAGTCAAGGCTATGGTTTTTCCAGTAGTCGTGTATGGATGTGAGAGTTGGACTATAAAGAAAGCTGAGCACCAAAGAATTGATACTTTTGAACTGTGGTGTTGAAGACTCTTGAGAGTCCCTTGGATGGCAAGGAGATCCAACCAGTCCATCCTAAAGGAGATCAGTCCTGGGTGTTCATTGGAAGGACTGATGTTGAAGCTGTAACTCTAATACTTTGGCCACCTGATGCGAAGAGCTGACTCATTTGAAAAGACCCTGATGCTGGGAAAGATTGAGGCCAGGAGGAGAAGGGGAAGACAGAGGATGAAATGGTTAGATGGCATCACAGACACAATGGACACAGGTTTGGGTGGACTCTAGGAGTTGGTGATGGACAGGGAGGCCTGGTGTGCTGAGATTCATGGGGTCGCAAAGAGTCGGACATGACTGAGTGACTGAACTGGAAGTGGAATCATACTTCAGTTTTTGGTATTGATAGCTTCTCTAGAATAACAGTTAACATTTAAAAAATTCAAGTACATCCTCAAAAAGGACACTACTTGCCTATAATTCATGTTGTCTAGTATAAAATGGTGCAGGGGCATATCTTTTGGGGCTGTTTTAACACAATTGCCATAGACTGGGTGGCTAAAACAGCAAGTATTTCTTATAGTTGTGGAGGCTGGGAAGTCTAGGATCAAGGTGTGGGCAAATTCAGTATCTGATGAGGGCCCGCTTCCTGGTTCACAGATGACCCTCTTCTCACTGTGTCCGCACATGGTGGCAAGAGAGAGAAAGCTCTGTGAGGCATCTTTTATAAGGGCACTAAGTCCATTCATGTCTTCACCCTCATGACCTAATCACCCGTAAATGCCCCGTTTCCTTATACTGTTATAATGGGGGGGGGGGGATTTCAACATATAAATGTTAGGGGGACACAAACTTTGCACAGCCTCAGAAAAAGTTAAACATGACAGTTTTCGTCAACAGCAGTACCAGTGGGATGAAGCTATACTCTCCCAAGAAGACAAGGTGGCCCTCATTTGTATAAAAAATTCTTGTCAGTACATATTTTATAGATAAAAAGCAGAACAGGCCTGATATCCTATATATCTTCAGATACAGGGGTTGTTCCTTTAGTGGTTCTCTTGAATCTCTTTGGGGAGATTAATAGTTGCCCTATATTCTTTTCAAAGGAGCTGACCTGTGTATATTCCCAGTTAGGAATATAAGACACACAAATGACTAATAGGTTTTAAAGATCAAATTGAGTATATCTGTGAAGTATTTATTCTTTTTCTCCAGGAGGAATTGGGAAAGAGGGCCTATGTCCTCTTTAGAGTTCTCAGAGAAGTGGCAATAAATTAATTGCAAAGAATGACATCATTATTAAAATGAGAAAGAAACTGGGTTTAAAAACTGTATAGATTAATAGCTTGATTCATTTTTTACATTTCTCTCAAAAATAGCAATGTTAAACTGCATTCGTTAGTTATTTTTAATGAAAAAATGATAAAGAGTAAACCAAAGTTGCTTATGATTCCATTGCCAGATATTGGAGGTGGGTAAACTAGAAGTAATACATGTAAAAGTTTAGTTGACATTAAAAGTACATGGCCTATATCCATGCTCTGGTGTAAAGTAAAAAAAAATAATGTATAAAGTGAAGTTTTTCTCCTTTTATATTACATTTATGCTTCCCTTGTGGCTTAGCTGGTAAAGAATCCGCCTGCAATGTGGGAGACCTGGGTTCGATCTTTAGGTTGGGAAGATACCTTGGAGAAGGGAAAGGCTACCCACTCCAGTATTCTGGCTTGGAGAATCCCATGGACTGTACAGTCCATGGGGTTGCAAAGAGTTGGACACAACTGAGCGATTTTCACTTACACGAGGATTTACATGTGTATTCTCATACATGTATCCAGTAAATGGGATCATGATAATTGGAATCATGATACAAATGTTAAAGTTGAACCTTACTTTTTGAAACTTAATATTTTATAGATATTTTATTGTAAAACAGCGTATACAGATATAAAACATTCTCTTAGAACTTCAGTTGTATCATCATATTATAATTTATTAAATGATGGACATTTTAGGGTGTTTCTTGTTCTTCATATCATACAAATGTCTACAATGAGCATACTTGTAGCTATGTTTTGGCATCCTATGGAAAGTGCAGGCAGATTCCTCTGGACGAAATGGAGTTGCTGGATAATTAAATTGTAAAAGTGAAAGTGAAAGTCGCTCAGTCGTGTCTGACTCTTTGTGACCCCATGGGCTGTATGGTCCATGGAATTCTCCAGACCAGAATACTGGAGTGGGTAGCATTTCCCTTCTCCAGGGGATCTTCCCAACCCAGGGATTGAACCCAGGTCTCCCACATTGTAGGCAGATTCTTTACCAGCTGAGCCATGTAAATTTATAGTCACTCTATTATTTTCCAGCCTAATAAATGAAAATGGGGTGTGTGTGTGTGTGTATTTTTAATTGAGGTGAGATTCACATAATATAAAATTCAGTATTTGAAATGTACAATTTAGTGGCATTTAGTACAGTCATGATGTGTGATCATTGGTCCATTTAGTGTCAAACATTTTCGTCACCAAAAATGGATAAAGCAGTCACTACCCACTTCCCTCTCGACCCGCCCCACAACCTAGCCCCTGTCAACCAATGATTGCTTTCTGTATTTATGGATTCATCTTTTCTAGGTGTTTTATGTAAGTGGAATCATATTTGTCCTTTTGTGTATAGCTTTCATGCCTGAGCATAATGTTTTTGTGCTTCATCCACATTGTAGCGTGTATCAAGACTTCATTTGTGGCTGAATAATATTCTGTCATATAGGTATACCATGTTTGTTTTTCCATTCATTCGCTGATGACTGTTTGCACCTTTTAGCAATTATGAATAGTGCCGCTGTGAATATTTGTGTACAAGTATTTGTTTAATCATCTGTTTTCCATTTTTTAACTATATTCATAGTTGCAAAATTGCTTGTGTCTAATGGTAAATTTTTGTTTAACCTCTTGAGGGCCTGCTAAACTGTTTTCCACAGGAACTGTATCCTTTTACATTCTCACAAGCAATATACAAAAGTTGCAGTTTCTCCACATCCTCACTAATACTTGTTCCTTTCTTTCTTTGTTTTAAATCATAGCTGTCCCAGTGGGAGTAAATAGTTTTATTTGTACTTTCCAAATGAATAATGATGAGCATCTCTTCATGTGCTTGTTGACCAAATAGAAGTATATGTTTTTTAGAGAAATATTTATTCAAACTAAATTGAGTTTTGTGTTGTTATATATGTTCTTTATGTATTCTGGATAGTAGACCCTTACCAGATATATGACTTGCAAATATTTTCTCCCATCCTATAGGTTTTCTTTTTAATTTTCTTGATAATGATGTATAAAACTTTTTAACTTTTATCAAATCTTATTTTTTTTTCTTTTTCTACTCATGTTTTTGCTGTTATATCTTAGAATCCATTGCCAAATCCAAAGTTATGAAGATTTTCCTGTATGTTTTTTTCTAAGAGTTTTATCATTTTAAATTTTATGTTTGAACCTGTGTTCATGGAGGTAATTTTTGTTCTTTGAGGTAATTTTTATATATATTATAAGATACAGGTTCAGTTTCATTCTTTCTCCTGTAAGCATTTAGTTTTCCCAGAACCATTTGCTAAAGGTACTATTCTTTCCCTATTACATGGTTTGGATACCTTTTGTCGAAAAGGAGTTGACTGTATATATTTGCTTTATTTCTGTACTTTCTTACTTTATTTCTGTTACGTTGTTCCATCTGTATATCTATATTATTGGCATTTTGATTTGCATTTCTTTTGATGGATATGAGATTAATCATATTTCAGGTTTCCTTACTATTTGTTTTTATTTTGCCATGAACTGATTATCCATAGCCTTTCTTGTTTCTTTCCATGATTTTTTCTTGATTTTGTGTACTCTGTGGATTGTACAAATTAGTCTTTTATATGTCATATATGATGAAAATATTTTCCCTGTTTATGCTTTCTTGTTTTTAATTTTTTATGATATTTTTAATGCAGATTTACATTTTTCAGGTTATTGTGATTGTTGTCTTTTTCATTTATGACTGCTGGATTTTATATACTGTCTTTCCTACTCAAACATATAAACAAATTTATTCTATGTATTCTTCTAAAACTTTGGTTTTCCCCAACCAGGGATTGAACCTGTGCCCTTGACAGTGAAAGCACAGATTGCTAACCACTGGACCATCAGGGAATTCCCTAGTTTTTTCTTTTAAACATGTTTTTTTTTTAAATAAAAAATTTCTTTATTATAAAAAAATTACATGCTTTTGTAGTAAATTAAAACACCTCCGGATATGTATACATAAAAGTGGATTATTTCCCTTCTCTTCTTGTTTTTCAGTAGCTAAGTTCTGTTCAACTCTTTGCGACCTCATGGACTGCAGCATGCCAGGCTTTTCTGTCCTCCACTGTCTGCTGGAGTGTGTTCAGATCCATGTCCATTGAGTCGATGATGCCATCCAACCATCTCATCCTCTGCTACCACCTTCTCCTTTTGCCTTTAGTCTTTCCCAGCATCACGGTCTTTTCCAATAAGTAGGTCTCTTTGCATCAGGTGGCCAAAGTATTGGAGCTTCAACTTCAGTAACAGTTCTTCCAATGAACATTCAAGGTTGATTTACTTTTGGATTGACTGATTTGATCCCCTTGCAGTCCAATGGATTCTCAAGAGTCTTCTCCAACACCACAGTTCGAAAACATCAATTCTTCAGTGCTCAGCCTTATTTATAATACAGCTCTCACATCTGTACACATCTATGGGCTTCCCTCATAGCTCATCTGGTAAAGAATCCACCTGCAATGCAGGAGACCTGGGTTCAATCCCTGGGTTGGGAAGACCCCCTGGAGAAGGGAAAGGCTACCCACTCCAGTATTCTGGCCTGGAGAATTCCAGGAACTATACAGTTCATGGGGTCGCCAAGAGTCGGACACGACTGAGTGACTTTCACTTTCACATCTGTACATGACTACAGGAAAAACCTGGAGAAGAAAATGGCAACCCACTCCAGTATTCTTGCCTGGAGAATCCCATGGACAGAGGAGCCTGGCAGGCTATAGTCCGTGGGGGCTCAAGAATTAGACACGAGTTAGCGACTAAACTACCACCACCACCACAGGAAAAACCATAGCTTTGTCTATACAGACCTCTGTGGGCAAAGTGACATCTCTGCTTTTTAATATGCTGTCTAGGTTTGTCATTGCTTTCCTTCCAAGGAGCAAGCATCTTTTCATGTAATGACTGACTGCAGTTATGGTCTGCAGTGATTTTGGAGCCCAAGGAAATAAAAACCGTCACCGCTTCCACATTTTCCTCTTCTATTTGCCATGAAGTGATGGGACTGGATGCATGATCTTAATTTTTTTTAATGTTGAGTTTCAAATCAGCCTTTTCACTTTCTGTTTCAACCTCTTAAAGAGCCTCTTCAGTTTCTCTTCACTTTCTGCCATTAGAGTAGTATTGTCTGCATATCTGAGGTTGTTGATGCCATACCCTTTATTCCCATTCTCTCTAGCTTGATCCTCTACTGCACACTCTTTCGTGTGTTACTCCAGGCCAGTGCTGACACATTTGTATATTTTTTTACATTTATGTTTATGTGTGATTTGTTCATTTGTTTGGAGGAATAAGAGGCTTTTTGAACCAGAAACCTAGTAAATATATTGAAAAATGCAGAATAAAAAAGTTTTATTAAGTTTGATAGATTAATGTATTCCATTCTGAAAGAGATTATTTTGAACAGTGAACTACTTCAAGTTTAATTCCAGTGTCTTTCTCCTATATACTCAAATTAATGGTTTGACCTAATTTCTTATTACCTCATCACTCCCTTTCCCAGCTCCCCACCTCACACCACTAAAAGAGGACTTACATAATTAGCTCATTTTGTAATTCAGTGAATCTGTTTTTAAAGGAGATTGTCATTTATGACACAATGTTTGTAAAATTTTGTTTTGTTTGAGACACACATTAGAACAAGATGATGTTTAAAATATTTTTTCCTGTTTTCAACATTAAAAGTAAATTTGACACTTAAGTTTCTATGGGAAGTTGAGTGATTGGAAATTTAAGTTCTGTTTATATGGATATGGCGAAAATGTACAGAACCATCCAGTGAAGTTACAGAGAATTTGGACTTGAAAGTTAAAGGTACATTTTAAAGGAAAACTGAATGGTTGCACTGGTTTCTTGTCATTCTGAGGTGGGAAGTATTGCCAGTTCTTCTAACTGTAGCCAGTCCCTACTTACAGACCACAGAGCAGAATTTTGCAACCAAAAGCTCCAGCTGGAGGAGACCAGCGTAAGATACTTGAGGAAAGAAATTCACGGTAAATGTTGACAACACACATGATGCTTGATATGAGTTAAATATGATTTCTGATTTCCTTCCTGTCAAGTCAAGATCTTTGGCGCTTAAAACCCTCAGCAGTCCTTACCATCGGGCTTCCTCACCCTCAGCAGCCATTACCATCGGGCTTCCTCACCCTCAGCAGTCCTTACCATCGGGCTTCCTCACCCTCAGCAGTCCTTACCATCGGGCTTCCTCACCCTCAGCAGTCCTTACCATCGGGCTTCCTCACCCTCAGCAGTCCTTACCATCGGGCTTCCTCTCCCTCAGCAGTCCTTACCATCGGGCTTCCTCACCCTCAGCAGTCCTTACCATCGGGCTTCCTCACCCTCAGCAGTCCTTACCATCGGGCTTCCTCACCCTCAGCAGCCATTACCATCGGGCTTCCTCACCCTCAGCAGCCATTACCATCGGGCTTCCTCACCCTCAGCAGCCATTACCATCGGGCTTCCTCACCCTCAGCAGCCATTACCATCGGGCTTCCTCACCCTCAGCAGTCCTTACCATCGGGCTTCCTCACCCTCAGCAGCCCTTACCATCGGGCTTCCTCACCCTCAGCAGCCCTTACCATCGGGCTTCCTCACCCTCAGCAGTCCTTACCATGGGGCTTCCTCACCCTCAGCAGCCATTACCATCGGGCTTCCTCACCCTCAGCAGCCATTACCATCGGGCTTCCTCACCCTCAGCAGCCCTTACCATCGGGCTTCCTCACCCTCAGCAGCCCTTACCATCGGGCTTCCTCACCCTCAGCAGCCCTTACCATCGGGCTTCCTCACCCTCAGCAGCCCTTACCATCGGGCTTCCTCACCCTCAGCAGCCCTTACCATCGGGCTTCCTCACCCTCAGCAGCCCTTACCATCGGGCTTCCTCACCCTCAGCAGCCCTTACCATCGGGCTTCCTCACCCTCAGCAGCCCTTACCATCGGGCTTCCTCACCCTCAGCAGCCCTTACCATCGGGCTTCCTCACCCTCAGCAGTCCTTACCATCGGGCTTCCTCACCCTCAGCAGTCCTTACCATCGGGCTTCCTCAGACTTGAGCCGTGAAGACTGCTGGCGGTGCACTGCTCCCCGGGAGCTCACGCGTCCTCTGCCTTTTGAAGACTGCTGTCACCATCGCATCACCAATGTGACTCAAAGGTTTTTCTAAGATCTTAGAGAGTTGTGGGTGTATTTGTTTTGTAATTGTCTGCTTTATTTGGTTATTTATTTTATTCTGCACTTCAACATTGCCATTTTAAGCTCAGTGTTCTTTGCTTTTTGAATAAACTTTCTTTTTCTTCATCTCCAGTTTTTCATTTGCCCTTTTCTGGGTTGAATTTTAATCAAAGGTTTTTCTCCTACCATACCTATAACCTTCTCCTCAAATATGCTTGTTAAAGCACAGGGAACTCTGTTCAATATTATGTAACAACCTAAATGGGGAAAATTTTTGAAAAAGAATAGATAAATGTATGCGTATAACTGAATCACTTTGCTGGACAACGGAAACTAATATAATACCTTTAATCAACTATATTCTAATATAAAATAAAAAGTTTAAAAAAAGCAAATGGTGAAGCCCTAGTTATATTGGCGTTGTGAAGTCTTGTGTTTATATGTTGTAAGGAGAGAAGCAGAATGATCAACTCAAAAATATAACTGATGAAGTAGACCAAAAAAGTGTCAAGAGGTAGTTCATGATTATCAATGGAAAGTGGTTGAAATATTTAACACAGACAATATAATCTTTAATAAGGAAATAACATAATTTTTCTTTGAAAGTTTACTATTTATACTTTTCTCAAAAAGGTAAAATTTACAAATTTGATTTTGACCAATTTTTCTTCTTCCGCCCTGTGGTGAAGATAACTAATAACTCCAAAATAAGAAAAAAGATGAACATCTGGAGAGAAAAGAGAAAGAAGCAAGGAACCCTAAATATCCCCAGCAGGTTGGATCATCAACCACCAGATGACCCAAGAGTTGGTTGAGTGCATTTCCAAATGAGATGCATTTTGTTGTTGTTATTGCCTTTCTGGATATTGGAAACAGTTGATCTTATGTCCGACTTTTGATAACATTGGAAGATGCATAAATATTTCCTGTAGATTTTTCCTACGTGCTTCCTTTATACACTGCCAGAGTAATCTGAAACTTTTTAAAAAGAAACTATATTGACAGTTGAAAGGGATGATACTAGGGTTCACAGTAGGATAAAAAGATTAGTGGGTGATTAACAAATACACTTACTGGATGTTTTTGAAACCTGTCACTATTTGGATTTGTCTCATGGAATACAATTTTCTTAATCTCAAGAACTTTCCATCACTTGCTACATATCAGTGCTACATGTTTATTCTTTCTTTCTAACCAATAATTGCTGGCCATATTGTTAGACATGGTAGGTAAATGTGAAGACACCAGGGGGCTAATTTTTAAATTCCAACTTTGCTGCTAACTTTGTAGCCCATTGGATAAGTCAGTAAGTTATTCTGTCTGGAACTGACAGTCTCATTCAAGCTTGAGACCACTTGTTATTATTTGTTATTATAACTTGTTATTATAGAAAAACATATCAAAAAAGGGAATTGATTCCTTTTTTAATGAGTCAAATGGGCTCTGGTATATGTTTTCTATCAGGCAGAACACTTTAATAATGCTTGAATTTATGATGTTTCTTTTTCTTTTCTTTCTTTTTTTAAAATTACTGTACCCTAGATCTGAAACTTTGCAAAGCCTAGAATATATCATAAGAACTTGTATTTTTGCTGGCACTGCCAGCTAAATGATTGGACAAAAGATTTGAAAGTTCTGTCTTGTTATGAAAATTACAGATTTACCTTTCCTGCTTGTTTTATTTATAAACCAGCCTACTTGTCTTATTTTAAATGGCCAACACTCTTAAGATAAGTAGATAGACTGACATTGCCAGTTTCCACATACCTGGTGGGCTGGTTGCTGTGTTTCAGAGCTGGTTACTTACTTACTTTATCTATTTGTTTAGGACCAGGAATGAAAGGCCCTCCTTTTATGACAGATGAGAGTAGTACCAGTGTTGCTACATGAAGCGGGTGAGAGTAAGAGAAGAAAAGTTAAATTATCTAGAGAGGTGGTTCAACAGAGAAGTAAAATTGCTTCACCTAGAACATAAGTGCAAACCATTTGGCAGCTCCTTACAGCACTTTTACGCTGGCAAAAAGAACTTCTGTTACAGTTGGGTTTAGGAGTTTCCTAGAATGGGCAGCTTGCATTCTCTGTTTTACATGCACACTTCTGAAATTGCTTTAATAGACAGTACATTATTATTTTATATAGATAATATACCGTTATCATATATGCCAGTTGTCTAGCAAAGCCCAAGCATTTTTAAGCCCTGTGTCTGCAAAGTCTGCCTTTTTGTAATTCTATATCCCATTGTGATGGTGATAATTAATATGCCCTACATCCTATCCAGTGATTTTCTGGTCATCTTGAGCCAAAGTCTTAAGATGCTTCACTGTGGAAGGAGCCAAGAGAATGGCTATTGATGTAGAGCAACATTAAAGTAATTCAATATTGTGAAATTTTACATTTTATATTTCCACAGTGTCTTCATTTAAAACATTAACTATGGAGTAGTGTGGATTTAGGAAAGCAATGTATTTTAGACATTAAGACTTTGGCATCAGACTGGCTCAGTATGTCAGCAAATTTGGAAAACTCAGCAGTGGCCATAGGACTGGGAAAGGTCAGATTTCATTCTAATCCCAAAGAAGGGCAATGCCAGAGAATGTTTACACTACCATACAACTGTGCTCATTTCACATGTTAGCAAGGTTATGCTCAAAATCCTTCAAGCTAGGCTTCAGCATTACCTGAACTTAAAATGTCCACATATACAAGCTGGGTTTTGAAGACGCAGAAGAAGCAGAAATCAAACTGCCAACATTAATTGGGTCATGGAGAAGGCAAGGGAATTCCAGAAAAAACATCTACTTCTGCTTCACTGACTATCCTAAAGCCTTTGACTGTGGATCACAACAAATTGTGGAAAATTCTTAAAGAAATGGGAGTACCAGGCCACCTGACCTGTCTCCTGAGAAAACTGTATGTGGGTCAAGAAGCAGCAGTTAGAACTGGACATGGAACAACGGACTGGTTCAAAATTGGGAAAGGAGTACAATAAGGCTGTATGTTGTCACCCTGCTCATTTAACTCCTATGCAGAGTACATCATGCAAAATTCCCAGCTGGATGAATCACAAGCTGGAATCAAGATTTCTGGGAGAAATATCAACAACCTCAGATATGCAGATGATTCTGTTCTAATGGCAGAAAGTGAAGAGGAAAATGGACAATGTGGAAGAAATGGACAAATTCTTAGAAAAGTACAACTTTCCAAAACTAAACCAGGAAGAAATAGAAAATCTTACAGACCCATCACAAGCACGGAAATTGAAACTGTAATCAGAAATCTTCCAGCAAACAAAAGCCCAGGTCCAGATGGCTTCACAGCTGAATTCTACCAAAAATTTAGAGAAGAGCTGACACCTATCCTACTCAAACTCTTCCAGAAAATTGCAGAGGAAGGTAAACTTCCAAACTCATTCTATGAGGCCACCATCACCCTAATACGAAAATCTGACAAAGATCCCACAAAAAAAGAATATTACAGGCCAATATCACTGATGAACATAGATGCAAAAATCCTTAATAAAATTCTAGCAATCAGAATCCAACAGCACATTAAAAAGATCATACACCATGACCAAGTGGGCTTTATCCCAGGGATGCAAGGATTCTTCAATATCCACAAATCAATCAACGTAATACGCCACATTAACAAATTGAAAAATAAAAGCCATATGATTATCTCAATAGATGCGGAGAAAGCCTTTGATAAAATTCAACATCCATTTATGATAAAAACTCTCCAGAAAGCAGGAATAGAAGGAACATACCTCAACATAATAAAAGCTATATATGACAAATCCACAGCAAACATTATCCTCAATGGTAAAAAATTGAAAGCATTTCCCCTGAAGTCAGGAACAAGACAAGGGTGCCCACTCTCACCACTAACTATTCAACATAGTTTTGGAAGTTTTGGCAACAGCAGTCAGAGCAAAAGAAATAAAAGGAATCCAAATTGGAAAAGAAGAAGTAAAACTCTCACTGTTTGCAGATGACATGATCCTCTACATAGAAAACCCTAAAGACTCCACCAGAAAATTACTATATTCATTATATAATCAATGAATATAGTAAAGTTGCAGGATATAAAATCAACACATAGAAATCCCTTGCATTCCTATACACTAATAATGAGAAAATAGAAAAAGAAATTAAGGAAACAATTCCATTCACCATTGCAACGAAAAGAATAAAATACTTAGGAATATATCTACCTGAAGAAACTAAAGACCTATATATAGAAAACTATAAAACACCGATGAAAGAAATCAAAGAGGACACTAATAGATGGAGAAACATACCATGTTCGTGGATTGGAAGAATCAATATAGTGAAAATGAGTATACTACCCAAAGCAATCAATAGATTCAATGCAATCCTTATCAAGCTACCAATGGTATTCTTCACAGAGCTAGAACAAATAATTTCACAATTTGTATGGAAATACAAAAAACCTCAAATAGCCAAAGCAATCTAGAGAAAGAAGAATGGAACTGGAGGAATCAACCTGCCTGACTTCAGGCTCTACTACAAAGCCACAGTCATCAAGACAGTATGGTACTGGCACAAAGACAGAAATATAGATCAATGGAACAAAATAGAAAGCCCAGAGATAAACCCACGCACCTGTGGACACCTTATCTTTGACAAAGGACGCAAGAATATACCATGGAGAAAAGACCATCTCTTTAACAAGTGGTGCTGGGAAAACTGGTCAACCACTTGTAAAAGAATGAAACTAGAACACTTTCTAACACCATACACAAAAATAAACTCAAAATGTATTAAAGATCTAAATGTAAGACCAGAAACTATAAAACTCTTAGAGGAGAACTTAGGCAAAACACTCTCCAACATATATCACAGCAGGATCCTCTATGACCCACTTCCCAGAATATTGGAAATAAAAGCAAAAACAAACAAATGGGATCTAATTAAAAGCTTCTACACAACAAAAGAAACTATAAACAAGGTGAAAAGACAGCCTTCTGAATGGGAGAAAATAATAGCAAATGAAGCAACTGACAAACAACTAATCTCAGAAATATACAAGCAACTCCTACAGCTCAATTCCAGAAAAATAAATGACCCAATCAAAAAATGGGTCAAAGAACTAAATAGACATTTCTCCAAAGAAGACATACAGATGGCTAACAAACACATGAAAAGATGCTCAACATCACTCATTATCAGAGAAATGCAAATCAAAACTACAATGAGGTACCATTTCACGCCAGAGAATGGCTGTGATCCAAAAGTCTACAAGCAATAAATGCTGGAGAGGGTGTGGAGAAAAGGGAACCCTCTTACACTGTTGGTGGGAATGCAGACTAGTACAGCCACTGTGGAGAACAGTGTGGAGATTTCTTATAAAACTGGAATTAGATCTGCCATACGACCCAGCAATCCCACTGCTGGGCATACACACTGAGGAAACCAGAATTGAAAGAGACACGTGTACCCCAATGTTCATCGCAGCACTATTTATATTAGCCAGGACATGGAAACAACCTAGATGTCCATCAGCAGATGAATGGATAAGAAAGCAGTGGTACATATACACAATGGAGTATTACTCAGCCATTAAAAAGAATACATTTGAATCAGTTCTAATGAAGTAGATGAAACTGGAGCCTATTATACAGAGTGAAGTAAGCCAGAAAGAAAAACACCAATACAGTATACTAACACATATATGTGGAATTCAGAAAGATGGTAACGACAACTCTGTATGCGAAACAGCAAAAGAGACAAAGATGTATACAACAGTCTTTTGGACTCTGTGGGAGGTGGGGGGATGATTTGGGAGAATGGCATTAAAACATGTATAATATCATATAAGAAATGAATCGCCAGTCCAGGTTCGATGCAGGATACAGGAAGCTTGGGGCTGGTGCACTGGGATGACTCAGAGGGATGATATGGGGAGGGAGGTGAGAGGGGGGTTCAGGATGGGGAACACGGGTACACCTGTGGCGGATGCATGTTGATGTATGGCAAAACCAATACAATATTGTAAAGTAAAAAAAAATAATAATTTTTTTTAATTAAAAAAATTAATATAACTGTGAGCCTTGAAACCTTGAAAGGGTTACATTATGTGTATGAGGGACGGCCATCAGTTAAAAAAAACAAAAAAAAAACAAAAAAAACTAAGATCATGGCATTTGGTCCCATCACTTTCTGGCTGATAGAAGGGTAAAAAGCAGAAGCAGAGACACATTTTATTTTCTTGGGCTCTGAAATCACTGCAGACAGACCATGACTGCAGCTGTGAAATGAAAAGACACTTGCTCCTTGGAAGGAAAGCAGTGACAAACCTAGGCAGCATGTTAAAAAGCAGAGATGTCACTTTGCTGACAAAGGTCTGTGTAGTCAAAGCTATGGTTTTTCTAGTAGTTGTGCACCAATGTGATAGTTGGTCCTTAAAGAAGACTGAGTGCCAAAGAATTGATTTTTTAAGAAGTTTTTTTATTATTATTATTATTTTTTTACTTTACAATATTGTATTGGTTTTGCCATACATCATCATGCATCCGCCACGGGTGTACATGTGTTCCCCATCCTGAACCCCCCTCCCACCTCCCTCCCTATACTATCCCTCTGAGTCATCCCAGTGCACCATCCCCAAGCTTCCTGTATCCTGCATCGAACCTGGACTGGCGATTCATTTCTTATATGATATTATACATGTCTTAATGCCATTCTCCCAAATCATCCCCCCCTCCAACAGAGTCCAAAAGACTGTTGTATACATCTTTGTCTCTTTTGCTGTTTCACATACAGGGTTGTCGTTACCATCTTTCTAAATTCCATATATATGCGTTAGTATACTGTATTGGTGTTTTTCTTACTGTTTATAATAGCCAGGACATGGACGCAACTTAGATGTCCATCAGCAGATGAATGGATAAGAAAGCTGTGATACATATACACAATGGAGTATTACTCAGCCATTAGAAAGAATACATTTGAATCAGTTCTAATGAGGTAGATGAAACTGGACCCTATTATACAGAGTGAAGTAAGCCAGAAAGAATTGATATTTTTGAGTTGTGGTGCTGGAGAAGACTCTTAGAGAGTCCCTTGGACTATAAGGAGATCAAACCAGTTAATCCTAAAGGAAATCAACCCCAAATATTCATTGGAACATTTGTTGCTGAAGCTGAAGCTTCAATACTTTAGCCACCTGATCTGAAGAGCCAACTCATTAGAAAAGATGCTGATGTTGGGAAATATTGAAGGCAAAAGGAGATGGGGACAGCAGAGTATAAGATAATTAGGTAACATCACTAAATCAATGAACATGAATTCAGCAAACTCTGGGTGATAGTGAAGGACAGAGAAGTCTGGTGTGCTGCAGTCCATGAGGTAGCAAGGAGTTGGACACGACTTAGCTACTGAACAAAAACATCAGAGTGATGTTAGTTTAAATCCACATTTCTTTACCAATTGTTTTGCTATTTGTTGCCCTTTTTACTTTAGCACATTCATCTGTAAAATGGAATCAGTAATCCCTACAACACTGAGTTTCTATGACACTCAAGTAATATACCTAGGAAGTGCTTGATAGAATACTTGGCATGTTGTAAATCCTGAATACATGGTTGTTAAGACCAATAGTATGAGATCAATCCAATATATTTTGTATTTAACGTTTTGTAGTACAGTTTCTGTATAAATTTCTGTAAAAAGTTGTCACTCTTATGGTTTCTGTCTGCAAATTTACTACAGTGATGCAAATGAAATAGTTTGAGCCAATACAAATGCAATGAGTTCAGCCTATAACAAAGCATTTAAGAAGTGTATTGGATTACATGTATCTCTTCAGTCTCCAATATTGAATATTCTAACTTTTTTTGTTCTGAAGAATATTTTTCAATATAGGGTGCTTTCTGCAGGAGAGTGATCTCTTGCTGAAAAATATATAACAGTAGGTTTGGGAACATAGAATGGCAGTTCTGGAATCCTAAACATGTTGGCAGTATAACTAAACTTTGAAATAGAAAAGTTACCTTGAAATGAAATGGGCAGAAGTAAGATAGAAACATTTTTTTTGAAGAAAGTTGTATTTAAAAGGTTGTCTTTGTGTACTTTTATAATAGTATTCTTGATAAGTATAGAGACCTGCAGTTGTGCATTATCTTTTTTAAAGAGATGATAGTCTTCCAACAGTGTTAAGACTGTGCATCTTATCAAATGAACCATTTGGTGGTGGAATTTTTAGACTCTTGAGTTGGAGTTTAGTGTGAATAGATACATGAAAATATGGGAAACATTGGGAAAAAATTTTTTGGGAAAAAATTTCTCCTTAAAAATGTTTTAGATTGGAAATTATAAATTTTAAAAGTAAAAATGTCTGTAATAAGGTATTTCTATACAAACAATAAATAGTACTAACCATATGGTTTATTTTAGTCAATTATTTCTGAGAATCTAAAAGAATTGTTTTCTGATCTGGACAGATAAACTCATAAAATATAATTAAGAAATAGAGAGAGTTCAATTTTGTGTTCATATTTGATGCTGTAGGTACCCTGTAAGTAGTGTTTAAGGGCTTCCCTGGTGGCACAGTGGTAAAGAATCCCCCTGCCAATGCAGGAGACACTGATTCACAGGCCTGGAAGGATCCCACGTGCTGCAGAGCAGCTAAGCCCACACACCACAGCCATCGAGCCTGTTCTCTAGAGCCTGGGGGCCTCAACTCCTGAGGCCACACACCTTAGAGCTGTGCTCGGCAACAGCAGAAGCCGCCGAAACGAGAAGCCTGTGCACCACAGCTAGAGGGTCGCCCCCCAAAACCTCCCCACCTCCCCGCATCCAGAGGACAGCCTGGGCAGCAGCACAGAGCCAGGGCAGCCAGCACAAAATACATAAATGAAATCTTTAAAAAGATCTAATTGATTAAATATAATGAGGAGTACATTTGCCTGAATCATAAACAAGTTTAGGCAATGAGGCTAGTAAAAATCCTCCATTTATGGAAGGGTGCGGAATGCCTTTCTGTAGGCATTCTTCAGTTTGGGATGGGATGAATCTGACCAGGCATGTGGGGAACAGTCTACTGGATTGCAGCATGGACTCATGGGAAGGTTGCAGAGTAGACCGTTGGCAGAGAGACTCACCTCAGGAGTCTGTTTGAAGTTTAGGCCATTGACCATTATTGATGAAGGAGCCTAATGTTACAATGCAGACCTTGGAAAGGACACAGAAGGTAGCACCATCAGGGTGTCACTGCCGGTAATGGTCAGAAGTCCAGGTAGGTACTTAGGAGTGGGAATGCTGACTTTGGAAGGACTGGGGTTCAGGTCCAGAAAGGAAGGGGCCTTGTATCTTAGGGTAAGTCATCAAATACGCATTTGGACTGTAATTTGTGTAAAACATTGAGCTAGAGTGATGAGGGTTATAAATAAACTGTTCCTGTTCACTGAAGAAGTTACATAGTAGACTGAAAACATGTACACAGATGTTCTTGTCCTCTGTGTTGTGAATGCTGTGGAAATTTCAAAGATAAATAGATCAGCTAAAGAAGAAAGATGGAAGGTTGACAACTCACATACCATATAATTAGTTGTTAGGGAAAAAGAAGAAACAATAAAATTATTTTCTGTATATTTGAATGAACTAGCTACATGGAAATATGAGAAGAGTCAAAAAGTATTATTACACAAACTTGTTCAACATAAGAGAAAAAGATTAGTCATAAAAAATAATTATACCTGTGAAAATTATCATTGCACAGCAAAACCCTCTGAAGGGTTTTTGCAGAAGATCAGTAAAGTAGGATTACCTGGTGTTAAAAATGTGATAGTGAAAGTTTCCTTTTTTCTAATGTTATATAACCATTGATAAAGTCGCAAATGTTAAATATTTTTCTTCACTAACTGTTAAGGCTGCTATCTCCTATGTATCATAAAGTATACAACTATCAGTGTTTTGAATAATTAACCCTCAATTTGTCCATGATTTGCCTTTTTATTTTGCATCTCATCTGCATTCATTCTCTCAAAGTATTGGTAATACAAACAAGCCCCAATGTAAGCCTGTCTAATGAACTGTTTCCACAGTCTATTGCTGTGCATGCCATGGACTTGGTAAAAGAAAATTAAGCCCTGTGATGGGATTATAAATCATCTCACTGAGATGGATAAGAAAGCACATATCTTTGAATGGATGGGGCATTTGGGATTCTTAAAAACCGGGGTAAACCTGTTCTTTAAATAATATCTCTCACGTGAATACCTTTGTTATACTGTTTCTATAAATTATTTTAAATCTTTTCTAAAAAGGACTCCTTAGTTCTGCTTATCTGTCTCTGGACTTGCTTTCACAACTGTTATTTTAAAATACAATTTGAATGTGTTCATCAATCAAGATAATTTATCTATTGAATCCCATATTTAGTTTTCTTTCTTTTCTAACGGAGAGGCAGTTAATACTGGATAATGAATCCTTTTACAAATTTTCATATTTTAAAAATAAAAATTTTGAGCTTTAGAATTTCTTTGAAATACATTTAAAGTACATCACATTTTAATAATGTATCTTAACCAAAATTTGAAATACAAAATTTATTAGGTGAAATTTGAAGAATTATCACCACAGTGTAGTTTTATATGCATTTTATCTCACGTGTGAGTGTGCATGCGAGTATATAACCTCTCTGACCACAGAGTTTGTGGTGTATAGTCGTGACATTCTCTCTCTGCAGTAGGCCCAGTTTCCCCGGCTCTTCGATAGATCTCATGTAAGTCCGTGACTTTCAGGTCACTCTTAGGTAGTGATAGAACACATATACGTATGGTCTTAAATCACAAGTAGTCTCAGTTCAGTACTTACTAGTCCAGCAGTTCTGTGTAATAATCAAACCTGCAAACCTGATTGAAAGTTGAAGCTTCTTTTCTCTTCCAAACTGGGTGTATTGCAGGGCAGTTGCCTGTGTGTGGGGAAGAAGGTCAGGGCCAGCTGTGAAGAGTGGTAAAGAGGATATAAGGGAAGCTGCTCAGTTGTGTTGACTCTTTGAGACCACATGGACTGTAGCCTACCAGGTTCCTCCATCCATGGAATTCCCCAGGCAAGAATACTGGAGTGGGTTACCATTTCCTTCTCCAGGAGATCTTCCCAAGCCAGGGATTGAACCCGGGTCTCCCATGTTGTAGGCAGATGCTTTACTGTCTGAACCACTAGGGAAGTCCAAAGAAGGGATAAGAGAACAATAGAAGTTTTTACCTGACTAGTATTGTTTTAAACTGAAGTCATGTTTAAAGTTGATTCTTTCTTGTGGGCTGTTTCTTCCTCATCTTCTGTTTCCTTCGCCAAAAGGAAATACATATATCCTGAATCTGGCTGGTAGGTCTATATGCACCTCGTGGTGAAACCTACAGTTTCTCCTGAGGCCTCACATTCTCTCTGGGTGGCTCTCTTGAATCAGACTTCATATGACTCCACACCCGCACTCTTATCAAATGTGGTCCACATGTGGCTCATGGGAAACACATTCTTTAATAAAAAAATTTCTAGGAGAACAGGCTGATTCCATTGCACAATTCTTGCCATCAGAGCAAATGAATAATCCCTCTCTCACTTTTTGCATTCTCCAGGTGAAGTCAGACGCCATGAATACCCCTGTCACTCTGCAACTTTGGGGGCCATATATGAAACAGAGAGGCAAGGAGCAGGCACCCACACACCCTTCCCTTTTATTAGGGGTTGGAGCTTCACCACCTGTAGAAGCTCTCCCCAGAATCTACTCCTGGGTCTTTATTATGTTAATCTCCAAATACTGACTCTTAAAATAGTGTAGATGAAGGGTTTAATAGTCTTAAAGTTTTCAGATACTTCCTTTGAAAATTGTAATCTTATCTGACAGCTGACTGTAGAATATTTTGTACCCCAATCGCAATTTACATTTTTACATATTATTAAAAATATATAAAATCAAAGTTTAACTTAAGTGATTTTGAATTTTCCATGAACTGCCATAGTTCTAATTTCACATAATTATGCATATCTTGGTACTCAGAATATGTGAAAGAAAATATAATTCAGAGATTCAAGATTTGCTGAAAAAACTTGGAACAGAACTGATTTTTCTAATATTTATAATGTATTTGTATATATATGTATATATATATCATAGATGCTTTGAAATATTTTTTCTTTTTCAGAGTGTTTTCAAAGATTGATTAATATTCTGGCATACTTACTTACACCCTCTCATGACATAAATTAACATTTTATGTGTATTTCAGATCTTCTATACTTTTATTTTAAAAATACTTTAAATATCACCTAGTAGTAGTAGAAAGAAAGCTGACCATGGAAGAATTGATGCTTTTGAACTGTGGTGTTGGAGAAGACTCTTGGGAGTCCCTTGGACTGCAAGGAGATCCATCCAGTCCATCCTAAAGGAGATCAGTCCTGGGTGTTCATTGGAAGGAGTGATGCTGATGCTGAAACTCCAATACTTTGGCCACCTGGTGGGAAGAACTGACTCATTGCAAAAGACCGTGATACTGATACTGGGAAAGATTGAAGGCAGGAGGAGAAGGGGATGACAAAGGATGAGATGGTTGGATGGCATAACTGACTTGATGGACATGAGTTTGAGCAAGCTCCCGAAGTTTTTGATGGACAGGGAAGCCTGGCGTGCTGCAGTCCACGGGGTTGCAAAGAGCTGGACACAACTGAGTGACTGAACTGAGTAGTAGATTATAAATAATAGACTAAATCAAGGGTTTCTGTTGTTTATGGAGGAATATGTAGGTGGCAAGGGAGATAATGTTATTTTTCAGCACTTTGTGATGTTAGGGAATTTAAGAGTAAATATCTAATTAATGGTGAAGGACATAGGTATAATATCAAGAATAAATTAGGATTAGAGATAAAGATTAGGGAGTCATAGCAAAGAAGTTAGGAGAATGGATGATCTCAAAGGGCTGTCTGTGGAGGAGAAGCCCACTCTGCTTGGCATACTAGGAGGTTATCTTTATAGAGGAAGAGCCTCATTAAGAGACTAAAGCAGGTAAGAGATCCAAAAGATAAAGAAAAGAGCCGAGATGTCAGGGTGCTATGGAAGCTACACAAATAAAGTTTCAAGAAAAAAAAGGAGCTGCTGCAGCAGAAGAGTGAAGGAACATGAAAATGAGTCTCTGGATATGGCAACAAAGGCATTGGGGGAGAAACTAGACTGCAGAAAGTGGAAGTAGAAGGTTTTGTACGTTTATTTGAAAAAATACGCAAGACAAGGGATGTAAGAAATAAAACCTAGAAGAGGAATGGGGACAAAAGAGTTGTTTTTAAAATCAAAGACTTGTGAACACTTGAAAGAGTTAGTGGCATGTGAGAAATTACAGTAAAAGTAGCATTAAACCATAAACCTATTGAGAAGGAGAAATTAAGAGTGGTAGCTAAGTGTTCCTAGGGCAGGAGCATAGGACTTAGGGCTCAGCTGAAGAATCAACTGTAAAGGGGAGGTGGGACCCCCTCTGGAGGTGGGGGCCTGGGAAGGCAGAGTATGGTAAAATATTAACAACCAAGGACTCCCATCTTTGAGAGCTACTGAAGGAGAGTTTGAGGGAGATGGATAGTGAGAGAGAGCCAGAATTTGTATTATGGGATAACTCTCTGGAGTCTGAGAGTACCATTTTGGTGCTTTATCATGGAATGGCATTTGGACCCCATCTTTGAAATTCTGAGCTTACCAGGTGGTGCTAGAGGCACAGAACCCACCTGCCAATTCAGGAGACCTAAGTGATGTGTGTTTGTACCCTGGGTCAGAAAGATCCTCTGGAGCAGGAAATGGCAACCCACTCCAGAATTCTTGCCTGAAAAAATCCCATGGATAGAGGAGCCTGGAGGGCTACAGTCCATAGGGTCACAAAGAGTCAGACACGACTTAAGTGTGCATGCATGTACACTAGACTGTCTGCCAGGTGAATTTTTATTTCTGTTTCATGTTTATTTTGGTTTAGAAATATTAGATCCAGAAATTAAGACAGAATAGTCTTTGAAATAGTCATATATTGGGGAGAGTTAGTCTTTTTGTGTCAGAAGACTACAGTAAAATATAGTTATTTTACAAAATTACATATTTAAGGGTGGAACTCATGCAGTTTTAAATGATGAAAGCTAATCTTTTTCTCTCAAATTATTTCTGCTAAAGTTTAACATGCTTTAGAAATTTTATTTTAGGCAGTTGAGATATTAAAGCCAATGTTTTCTTATGATGTGTTTCAGAAATAGGTGTCTTTTATGTCCTAAATCTTTGCAAATTTGACTTCTTTTAAGTACAAGGAAAAGCTGTAGGAAACAACCCTAAAAATATCCAGTGTTCAGAAATGTCAAATCATTGTACATGCATTTATTGGATTATAATATAGTATAAACTGATATAAACTAAATCTTACAAAATCTGCTTCCCTGCTTATCTGTCCCTGTGTTACAGATTATCCCAAATCTTTAAAAACAATAGTAATTTATTTAACATATGATTCTGTGATTTGGGCAGAGCGTGTTGGAGAAGGCTCTTCTCTGTTCTAATTGGCATCACCAGGGTGACTCAGCTGTTGGCTAGAGCTTTTCTTCTAAGATTGCTGTCCTACATGGCTGTTAAATTGATGCTGGGTATGAACTAGGTTGCTCATCTTTGGCTCAGGGAGTCCTTGGGCCGCTTCCATGTGGCCTCTCTGTGGGCAGCTTGGCCTCACTCATGGCATGGCAGGGGAGCTCCAGGAGCAAGTGTTCCACAGGAACTAGACAAAAGCTCTGCCACCTTTTTAGCTGTAGAAGCTATATCATCACTTCCACCGTAGTTACAGGCCAGCCAAGACTCAAAGGAAGGGAACATATAGAGCCTGCTTTCCATGAGTCAGAGTCACATTGTAAGAGGGGTCTGTGTGATGGGAGATTTTACCTCAGCTGTGTTTGAGGAATACAGTCTGTGATGTTAGGTGAATAAAGGATATAAGATTAGGGCACAATAGTGATTATAACCTACATAATCTGTATCACCTAAAAGCGGGGTAAAACCTATATAAGAACGAAAGAAAGAGTTAGTCACTGAGTCGTGCCGGACTCTTTGTGACCTCATGGACTACAGCCAGTCTCCTCTGTCCATGGGATTTTCCAGGCAAGGATGCTGGAGTGACTTGCTATTTCCTTCTCCAGGTGGTCTTTGCAACCCAGGGATCGAACCTGGATCTCCTGCACTGCAGGCAAATTCTTTATCAACTGAACTACAAGGGAAGCCCTAAAACCTTTATATTCCTATAGAAATAATAGGGGAATTATTATTGAATTAGAATTGAGAGGGGAATCCACAAGTTTTTTTTTTTTTTATCATGGTCAGATGCTAAGATTTAGAAAATACCATATATCCACCATCCACATTTATTAATAGCAAAAAAAGAAAGAAAAAGGAAATAATCATAAAGTTTTTGAGATACCTCCCCTCATTTTCTCAACTTTCCCTAATGATGGCCATTTCAATTTTATATTTTGAAAAAGAGCCATAAGGGAAAGTAAAATTAATCCCTAACTACACTGGCATCAGGTACTGAAGGCAAAAAAGGTGGATATTTCTGTCATGTTGGTTTTGTTCACTGTTTCACTTGATCAAAGCATTAAAATGTGTTTGTTATTGGATGTTTTATTTCCAAGTTATTCTTGCTTTTATTTATCCTTTCTTATTCATGAAGTTCATGTTAATTGATAATGATGGTAAAAATCTGCTATATTGTTTATTAAAGTTGACTTCCCATTTTAGAATATAGGTATTACAGTATATAATAGAAATATCACTTGATTAATTTTCTTTGGGGAAGTCTTACAGTCTTTCCCACTTCTTTTGTGTCTTCTTCATCTTTATTATTGATAACTTAGGATAAGGCAGTTGTCCGTTTGCGGCTTGCTCTTTTTTCTTCTAAATTTCCTATATGGCATGGTCCCTCTAAAGGAGAAAACCTGCAGTAGACATTGCCTTTCAGAACTAAAATTTTCCTATGTTTTTCTCTTCTCAGTCTGCTTTTAACTCTTTCTTGTGCCCTGTGCTTAGTCAGTCAGTTGTGCCACACTCTTTGTGACCCCATGTGCTGTCTCCCACCAGGCTCCTCAGTCCACAGGCATTCTCCAGGCAAGAATACTGGAGTGGGTTGCCATGCTCTCCTCCAGGGGATCTTCCTAAACCAGGGATTGAACCCAGGTCTCCCACATTGCAGGTGGATTCTTTTAACAGTGGAGCTACCAGGGAAGCCTTCTTGTCCTCTAGAGTTTAAATTATAGGTTAGGAGAATTGAGATGCTTTGAGAAACCAATTTTATGTTCAGGAAATTTTCACTGAAGCATACATGACAGGCTTTTTTTTGAGAAAAAAATTAACTACTGAGGTCTCTGGAAGTTCTGGAACACTGAAAATTAGTTAACATTCAGATACATTGGTTAGGACTGGTAAAAAGCATTAGCATTGATGTCACTACCTGGTTTGTTAATATAAATATGTTTTCTGGCTTCATAAATATGTAAAAAGCATTAGTCATCTGATTCTTCTTGTAATCTTATCACCCAATTCTCTCCCACCTCATATGCGTAATTAATGGTCTGTTATTACCCTTTCTTTGGCTTATATGACGTGGTAAGTATTGCTTTCTATCCGTGCTTTTAAAATAAATTGAATATATGTGTTATGAGAAGTTTAACTCCTCATAGTTTCTATTTGGACTTGAATTTGGCCCCAAAGTTTTCTATTTGGGCTAGAATCAATTTGTATTTACCTTCTGGTTTTTTTTAGAAGTTTCTTTTTAAACAATTTATTTTACTCTTTGAAGAATTAATATGAATAGTTATTTCCTAGAGTATATTTTTCTTTTAGGGCTTTATATATATTTGCTTATTTTTAATTGTTATTAAATGACATCTTCTTGACAAATTTGTTAAAGGGAAATATCAGCTTACTCAATGGATTATATCTGGGCCCAAAGTGAATATACAGTTGAAAAGAGAACTGAAAATGAAAATGTATGCGGTTTAACTGCAGAAGTTTTAAATGATGATCTGATTTTCGTTCAGATTGGTATATGATTTTTTTGGGGGGGATAGAAAATTTCCTTTATGATCACTTATCAGTGCTTGGGGATTCAATGGATCACGAATACAGAAACATGGCAGAAATGGGGGCACACAGTGTGGTGGATAAGCAGACATTTATCAAGCTACATATACATAGATAAATAAACTGTAGCTCTCACCATTGCTTGGAAGTGAAGTTGCATGATGACACGGATGCTTATGAAGAGTAGTTACCTATTTAGAAAGGTCAGGGAAGGCTTTCCTGAACCAAGTGATTCTTGAACTCTAAGCTGTGGAATGATATACTGGAGTTGATTGGAGAGTGGGGATACCATTTAAGGGAGAAGGCCCTGAGGCAAAAGGGAAAATGGGTGAAAACAAGTCTTTGCATTTAGTCTTTAATTTTACCCATACTTTGCTAATACCATTATCTAATCATATTCTTTTATATAAACTTAACAGAGGCAACCCAGATAGATTGCTTCACAAAATGTATTTCAATTTATATTAGGACCTATAGTAGGCGTGCTGCGATTCATGGGGTCGCAAAGAGTCGGACGCAACTGAGTGACTGAACTGAATTGAACTGTAGATGTCATAAGCCTTACTATTCATTTGAACATTGAGACTGCTTAAAGTTACATCTTAGTAACCATTGTCATTTGTGTTAAAATCAAAAGACATGCAGTGTAAATGGTAAAAGACAGATTAAAGGTGAGTAAATTCTATCCTGAATGTTGAGGAGATGAAAATTTGGATGTTCTCTATTTTTAGCTTTTTCCTGACTTCTTCAAAGTGACATGCAATTTCATTTATTAGTTGTCTTATTTAAAAATTTTGGATTAGCCTTCTTATCTGATAACAATTATTTTCTGTTTCTATATTAAGTACTTTGAAAAATAACAGACTTTGTTTCTGGACATCAGGCATTTCTAAAAAGGCCCAGAAACTCATGAATTTAGAATTTAGACTTTGGAAATATCTTGTCATTTTTTTACATGTAGTGTTTGAAAAATAAATATAACCTTGAATTTAAATCATGTTGGATCAGATATGCCAGCAGAAGTATGCATGTCTACTCTAGAGACAGTGAGTGTAGCTCTAAAGGAGACTTTGGCCATGTATATACATAACATAAAGCATTTAAATAATTTTATTTACTTTAAAAGTGTTCTTTTGGATGGCAGATAACATTCAGATGTTAATCGTTCAATTATTTTCTTCTAAAAGTGGTCAGCTGATGTCATTTTTGTGAAAAAATAGAAAATGGAACTCTTTGTTTACCCTCATGTACTGTTAATTTGAGCTTTATGTAATGCCTAAGTGGAGAAAACATACACCTTTCCTATTGCAAGCATGTAAAGCAATGTAAAAAAGTTTGTCCAATTCAAGGGACATGAACTCATAGGTTTTCATTACAATCACATCTTAATGTTCAGAGCATTTCTTTCAAAAGAAGGATTTTTGTCCATTATTTTAAAATTGTTTTATTAAAATTTCAAATCAAAAACACCAATACAGTATACTAACGCATATATATGGAATTTAGAAAGATGGTAACAATAACCCTGTGTACGAGACAGCAAAAGAGACACTGATGTATAGAACAGTCTTATGGACTCTGTGAGAGAGGGAGAGGGTGGGAAGATTTGGGAGAATGGCATTGAAACATGTAAAATATCATGTATGAAACGAGTTGCCAGTCCAGGTTCGATGCACGATACTGGATGCTTGGGGCTAGTGCACTGGGACGACCCAGAGGGATGGAATGGGGAGGGAGGAGGGAGGGGGGTTCAGGATGGGGAACACATGTATACCTGTGGCGGATTCATTTTGATATTTGGCAAAACTAATACAGTTATGTAAAGTCTAAAAATAAAATAAAATGAAAAAAAAATGAAAAAAAAAAAAAAAGAAAGTGAAAAAAAAAAAAACAAACAAAAAAACAGTAAAAACCAAGTAAACACAACTTCATCTCCTCTCTCTATCATGAATTACATTTTTTTTAAGCAAGAAATCTCTTCTTAACTTGAGGCAACTATGTATGACCCCAAATATAAAGTGCATTGGCCTCCATGTGTATTGGGGGTATGTTTTGGCTTGTTGGGGGCCATCTTTGGAGACACGCTGAGGACTCCTCTCCAGCTTAAGAGCCTGCAGAGAAAGTTTTTCAATTCACTGTATTAACTGAATTTTGCATACAGACCATAATCTGTATGCTGCATCTATTGTGATAAAACTTAGCTTTTACGTTCTTTTGCATAGGGTAGAATACTAATCTTAGGTGACATTGATACACATTCAGTTTGAAACAAAGTGAAGTTAACCGGAAACTTAATAATTCCCTTGCTTTCTGTCTTTTTAGCTAACCATTTAGCTGTTTCTCTTCAGTCTTTTACTTTTTCATCTATAAATTCACTATAAAGACTGTCAGCTGGTTAATTTGATTGAAAACATGAGTCTAAACTATGTTAGGAAAGCTTTTTTTTTTTTTTTGCCTAGACCCTCTCATGCTATTATTCTCCCTTGTTGATGAATGCAGATGAAGATTCATGATACGTACTCTGGTATTGCCTGTTTTAAAGAAAACACAGTTCAGTTATTTGCTTTGGTCAAAAGTTCTCCTGGGGATTTCTGACATTGGGAGAATTGTAGGTATAATAGACAAACTGCTGACTCAAAAGCAGCTAAGAACTTAACTCTTGAGTGGGTAGATTGTCCCAATTCACTTCTTTCATGGGAAACCATGACTGTTTTAAACAACATGCTCTAGAACATATCCCATTTCATTAGTCTTTGTGTGAGGAAAATTAGCAAGCATATGTAAACTCAGGAAAGCTCTGTGTGCATTCCATATAGAATGACATCAAGTCTATGATGAACACTTCCGTGACAGCATATGCTAGACAGAGCCAGGGCAAAAAAAAAAATGACACCTTTCTAGACTTTGCACTTTTTACACATCCCTGTGGAGGGGCCAGATTAGGCTGCAAGGAGGCAGCTTGTACTTATTGGAACATCTAAACATAGTCATGTTGACATTTTCTGAGCATCACAATTCTCTTGGCTCTTTTCTAATTGCTTTATATTGTAGGTACCAATTCATTTATGTTTCAGAATACTCTGAGATACTGATATTGTTCTTATTTAATCTCTCAGTCGTATTCAACTGTTTTGCTACTCCTACAGACTGTAGCCTGCCAGGCTCCTCTGTTTATGGGATTTCCCAGGCAAGAACACTGGAATGGGTTGCCATTTCTTTCTCCAAGGGATCTTCTCAACCCAGGGATTGAATTTGTCTCCTGGTTGACAGGCAGCTTCTTTGCCCCTGAGCCACCAAGGAAGCCCCCATAATGATATTATTATCCCCTTTCTGTAGCTGGGGAAACTGAGGCTGGGAGAGGTTAAGAAACTTTCTCAAGGTCACATAGTTAGAAGAGTGAGAGTCAGGATTTGAACACAAGATGTCTGCCCAAGGGCATCCCAGTCACTGAGAGTGAGTTCAGAGCCCGACCTCATGTTAAGTCATATATGGAGAGAAGCAAAATTCTAAATCCTTGAGCATATGGTGGGGTGATACTTAGGAAACCACGTCCAGTAGTGAGTGGAAGAGGAAGCGTCATCAGTAAGATTGTGGTGTCGGTATGTAGATGGCCCATCCCCGGAAGGAAATGCATCATCACAGTGTTCACGCTGGGGACGGGTTTGGAATCTGGCACAGAGATCTGCCATTAGCCGGTGAATGAGCGCACACCTAAGAACAGGTCTGTCCTCTTCTGTGGCTTCCTATCAAAGCACCTTCTGAGTATGCTCCAAGGGCACTTGCGGAGGAGTCCTTTTCTCCACAGAGTTGCCAGTGATGGCAGTTAATTGCTGGAACCTGCAGGTCCTCACATTTTTAAGAGAGAAATTACTCCTCATTACTCTTATAACCTGAATACATGGAACCTTAAGCATGCCCTGATATTACTTGGCTTATTGTGAGGCCTCAGTAAATATGAAATAACCCCGACCTTTTAGAAAAAGATTAATGTGGCTCTCAACCATAGGTGCTAGTATAATATTCCTGTAGCTCCAGATAAAGCACCAAAGACACAGCTGTTGTTCAGCAGACATTTTTTTTTTTTTAATTGAGCCTGACCGCTATTGCTTTTCTCTCATAGAAAAAGTTAAGCTTCATGCATCCTTCATGGGTAAGCTGCATCTGCTTTGTGGATGAAGAAAACTAGACTGAAAGCTTGAGGACTATGGAAACTAACAATTTCAAATACCCTTGCTAGACACCTTCTGTGTTTTATGTCACATCACATCCATTCTGGAAATGAGAAAATATTCATCTCTATTTTTCAGTGTTGGAAATTAAGCCCTGGGAGGCTGATCAGTTTGCATAAAGTTGCATAGGTATAAGCACTGGATCTAGGACCTGAACCCAGGTACAAGGAGCTCCCAGCTTTGCTTTTATTGTCTTATCCGCAGATATTGTGAAACAGACCATTTTAACACCTCAAAGAGGAAAACTAAAGTACCTACCAGCTTCCTTTTGAATAATAAAGGGATATTATAAGCTTATTAGAAAACTGGTCTGTAGCACTTATTGGTACAGCTTGTACCAACACTCAAGGAGAGAGTGAAATCCTTTTCTTGTTCCCATGCCTATCACCCTTACCCCAGCACTCTCAGACACCCTTCCTCCTGAGAGTTGAAAGTTCACAGATACCATTCCATTCCTCTCATTCCTTCCAAACTGCTCTGGCTTAGATCCCTGCAAACTTCCCACCCCTCCTCCCATCCCAGAGGCTATGCTATCACTTTCTGAGCGCCTTACAAAGTGGACATAGTGCTGCTGTCAGTATTGCTGAATTTCCTGTCAGGCTAGCCTATCATGTAAAAATGGAGACCGCCCTGGTAGTCTACTTTGTAAAGGTCAGATTCCTCCTTTGCTATAAATCCTAGCTTATCATTCTTCTTAATCATCATCTACTATTAAGCTAAATGAAATTAAATCTTTACATAAAGTTTTCTGGCAAGAAGGTTTTTGTTTCTACCCGTGGCTTATCTGTTTAGGGTTTACTGATGTTTCCTCTTAAGGGTCTCAGTACAGCTATACGCCTCACGGTGCTTCAACATACAGGCAGGCATGCCTGTGCTCTGAGGAGGCTCAGGGTATTATCAGGATTTTATCATCGTAACTTCGGTCTCTTTCTGTAATACTGTTGGTGCTGTGGATATTAGAGCAGGATAAGGTATTATATAATGACTCAACCCCGAACACACATGCTTGAACCTCTCCCTGGGAAGAGCTCTTCTCTATTTAATGCCTGAGAAAAACCCAGTCACCTCTGATTCTAGTTTAAGTATCTCCATTCTGTAAAGTGTTTCCTAATTCATAATTTCAATTAGTCTGTTTATCTTCTGTGATCTCTTAGGCCTCTCTACATCCCTCACTGTGCTGCCTCTTCATTCTACTTCTGCCCTCTTTCCTAGGTGGTCTCAGCCTTCCCGATTAGTAGATAGTAAGGGGGCAGGTACAGCAAGATGTGGTTATACATTCATTTCCTTTGTTTACTCTGGTTCTGACAGACCCAGTTTAACCCTATGATACGTAATTTCTTCTCTTTATTCTGTTAAACAAACCTCTGCAAACTCTTACGCAACTTCCCCCTCAGTTGTAATTATACCTGTTAATTACAAAACACTTCACACCTGTTGTTTCACATTTTCTTATAATTAACAAAAACGGAGGGCCATTTCCAGGGCATCCAGGAGTAAAGTTTTGCCTTTACCAAAATATTTACTTGGTCAAATCCCCAAAGACCTTCCTGGCTCCTCTCTTGCCTGTGATTAAAAGAATGCAAAATGTTCTGTTATTCCCTGGCTGTTCTATCTAACCATAAGGTTTCCTGGATCTGTGTACTCATCCTTAAAATAAGTAACTTTGTCGTCTAGATTATTTACCTAACCTTGATACATTTTCCCTTCTCTAATAACTTTCTAAAAGCAGTAGCTTTCTGCCTGACCAAGTCACATATTCTGGCATTTTCCTTTTTATGGTATACTTTTGTACCCACCACGGTGCATTGCAAAGAATAGTCAATCAGTACCTGTCTGAATAATCTAAATATTCAGAATTTGGGACATTTATAGTGATACCTTATGGACACTTATCTCCCTTTCTGTGAAAATAGAAATGTTGAAGAATTTCTACAGACTAGATAGTAGGAGTATTTGTTTTATTCTAGAAGACATGCCTCTTGTTTTCCCAGTCTGCCATGTTGTGCCTTACACAGTGCTAGACACAGCCCTGAAAGGCCTCGAGCCAGTCAACTGTGGTCAGTTTTAATTCTATCAGTTTTCTTCATAATTGAGTACGAAAATCTAATTTCTTTTGTGAGTTTCTGTACTTTCACACTGTTACCACACACAGCAACACTTTTGATGTCATGCAGGATTTTATTCCACACCAAGCAATTCTGTGACACCATCTGGATGTCCTACAATTCATTTAATTCAGATGCTAACTGAAGTTATCACCAGCCTCATAGATTAAGGGCTCTGTCCCACGAGACTACCCCTGACTTCAGATGCCAATCCCACAGTAAATCCCCAGGTACCCCCCAACCTCTGTCTGCCTTGGCTATCAATTACAGGTTCCCATGTACGAAAAAGAGCTTCACGACTCAGATAATCACGATGGTGTGATCACTCACCTAGAGCCAGACATCCTGGGATGTGAAGTCAAGTGGGCCTTAGAAAGCATTATTAAGAACAGAGCTAGTGGAGGAGATGGAATTCTAGTTGAGCTATTTCAAATCCTAAAAGATCATGCTGTGAAAATGCTGCACTCAATATGCCAGCAAATTCGGAAAACTCAGCAGTGGCCACAGGACTGGAAAAGGTCAGTTTTCATTCCAATCCCAAAGAAAGGCAATGCCAAAGAATGCTCAAACTACCGCACAATTGCACTCATCTCACATGCTAGTAAAGTAATGCTCAAAATTCTCCAAACCAGGCTTCAGCAATATGTGAACGGTGAAATTCCAGATGTTCAAGCTGGTTTTAGAAAAGGCAGAGGAATCAGAGATCAAATTGCCAGCATCTGCTGGATCATCGAAAAAGCAAGAGAGTTCCAGAAAAACATCTATTTCTGCTTTATTGACTATGCCAAAGCCTTTGACTGTGTGGATCACAATCAACTGTGGAAAATTCTGAAAGAGATGGGAATACCAGAACACCTGACCTGCCTCTTGAGAAACCTGTCTGCAGGTCAGGAAGCAACAGTTAGAACTGTACATAGAACAACAGACTGGTTCCAAATAGGTGTATATTGTCACCCTGCTTATTTAACCTATATGCAGAGTACATCATGAGAAAAGCTGGGCTGGAAGATGCACAAGCTGGATTCAAGATTGCCGGGAGAAATATCAATAACCTCAGATATGCAGATGACACCACCCTTATGGCAGAAAGTGAAGAGGAACTCAAAAGCCTCTTGATGAAAGTGAAAGAGGAGAGTGAAAAAGTTGACTTAAAGCTCAACATTCAGAAAACGAAGATCATGGCATCTGGTCCCATCACTTCATGGCAAATAGATGGGGGAAACAGTGGAAACAGTGGCTGACTTTATTTTTCTGGGCTCCAAAATCACTGCGGATGGTGATTGCTGCCATGAAATTAAAAGACACTTACTCCTTGGAAGGAAAGTTATGCCCAACCTAGACAGTATATTAAAAAGCAGAGACATTATTTTGTCAATAAAGGTCCATCTAGTCAAGGCTATGCCTTTTCCAGTGGTCATGTATGGATGTGAGAGTTGGACTATAAAGAAAGCTAAGTGCCAAAGAATTGATGCTTTTGAACTGTGGTGTTGGAGAAGACTCTTGAGAGTCCCTTGGCCTGCAAGGAGATCAAACCAGTTTATCCTAAAGGAAATCAGTCCTGAATATTCACTGGAAGGACTGATGCTGAAGCTGAAACTCCAATACTTTGGCCACCTTATGCAAAGGACTGACTCAGTGGAAGAGACTCTAATGCATGGGAAAGATTGAAGGCAGTAGACGAAGGGGACAACAGAGGATGAGATGGTGGGATGGCATCACTGACTCATTGGACATGAGTTTGCGTATGCTCCAGGAGTTGGTGATGTACAGGGAGGCCTGGCATGCTGCCGTCCATGGGGTCAGAAAGAGTTGGACACGACTGAGTGACTGAACTCAACTGAACTAAGTGCTAAGTCGTGTCTGACTCTCATGTCCCCATGGACTGAAAGCCTACCAGGCTTCTCTGTCCATGGGATTTCCTAGGCAAGAATACTGGAGTTGGTTGTCATTTTCCTTCTCCAGGGTATCTTCCAGGGATTGAACCTGTGTCTCTTGGATTGCAAGGAGATTCTTTACTGGTGAGCCATCAGGGAAGCCACTGACTTACTTTACTTAGTATAATAATCTCCAGGTCCATCTATGTTGCAAATGGCATTATTCATTTTTTAATGGCTGAGTATTATTCCATTGCACATGTGTGCGTGCACACACACACACACACACATATCATCTTCTTTATTCATTCCTCTGTCATTGGACATTTAGGTTGCTTCTATGTCTTGGCTATTGTATTGTAAATAGTGCTGCGGTGAACATTGGGTGTATATATCTTTTCAAATTAGAATTTTCTTCTCCTCTGGATATATGCCCAGGAGGGGGATTTCTGGATCATATGGCAATCTATTTTTAGTTTATTAAGAAACTTCCATACTGTTCTCCATAGTGTCTGACCCAATTTATACTCCACATCATCTCCAGCATTTGCTATTTGTAGACTTTTTGATGATGGACATTCTCACTGGTGTGAAGTGATATCATTTTGTAGGTTTGATTTTCATTTCTCTAATAATTAGTGATGTTGAGCATCTTTTCATGTTCCTGTTGGCCATCTGTATATCTTATTTGTAGAAATTTCTATTTAGGTATTCTGGCTATTTTTTGATTGGGCAACCTCCTGATTTCTGTATCATTCCATTTACTTTTCCAGAGTTTATAATTTTTACATTATTTTCTCGATGCTTCATTAAATTGTGCTTTGTAGCATTTGTGCTGGTAAGTCACTTCAGTTGTGTCCGACTCTGTGCGACCCCATAGATGGCAGCCCACCAGGCTCCCCCATCCCTGGGATTCTCCAGGCAAGGACACTGGAGTGGGTTGCCATTTCCTTCTCCAGTGCATGAAAGTGAAAAGTCAAAGTGAAGTCACTCAGTCGTGTCCGACTCTTAGCGACCCCATGGGCTGCAGCCTACCAGGCTCCTCTGTCCATGGGATTTTCCAGGCAAGAGTACTGGAGTGGGGTGCCATTGCCTTCTCCCTTGTAGCATTTATACTACCTTCTTATATAAATGCTGGTTTCCGTCAGAAGTAAACGGAAGTCTTTTGAGTCCTTTTCATATCTGATAATTTCTGAATATTTTTATTGAACATCCATGACTGACTGATTTTCTCTGGAAATAAAATTCTATGTTTAAAATTATTGTCTTTGAATTTTTCTGTCCTTTGCCTCATTGGTTTCTAAAATACCTGTTGCTAATAAGATGGTTTGGTCAGGTTGATTCTTTTCAAGTTATCTGATTTATGTTTGCTTTATTTTGTTTTTCTTCTTAGATAAAAATTTTGTTGTCTCTTTTCCTTTGGTGTTCTGATATAGCAGGATTGTATATATATAAAATTGAGTCTTTTTACATTCATCCTGTTTGGCACTCAGTATACCATTTAAATATACATACCTTTGCTTTTTTTTTTTTAAACTCTGGAATTTCTGTAATACTCTTTGATAAATTTATCCTTCAAAAATTCTAATTTTCTGATCTAATCTTAATTTCTGATCTGCCTCTAATTTTTGCCTTTTACTCTGTTCTAGGAGGTTTCTTATCTTTTTATTCTAGTTCTTCCCTACACCTTTAAAATGTTTTTTCTTAAGGAGTCATGATCTAGGAGAGGGCAGAAGGCTAATTTACTTCTGCTCACCCTATGTAAAGTGAAGAGGGCCAGTTTTAAGCAAACACCAAGAGCCTTAAGTCCTCTAAGTATGTCACTTGATTCCTTTAGAATGAAGGTGGCAGAACGGATATTGTTTTTGTTTCAGCATTTTCATCAGCCTTTGAAAAATGAGATGTTTCGCACAAAACTGGATGCATGGCTCCTCTTGAAACATCTGTAGATATGACAGCAATCATCTGGGACTGCAGCTGCCCCATTGAAATAAGCCATTTGCTCTCCAGTCCAACGTAGTCCCCACTGCTCCTTTTGTTTTACCAGCGGTGGGGCCGAATGTTTATTGCTGTTTGTTATCATGTTAGTATTGTAAGAGGGATGTTTCTATGCATGCCTCATCTAGATTGTATTCATTTATTCCTTTAGTCATGTCAAATATGTTCTTATTTGAGAGTCTTTGCATTTGTTTTTCCCTCAACCCGGAACTCCATTTCTCCAAATCTGTGTCCACGCTTACTTCTCATCGTTAAGCTTTTAGTTCAGTTGGTATCTCTTCAAAGAGGATTTCCAAGACTACTCAGTAATAGCTGCCCAGACCTTCTCTCTGTAAGTTTTTCTGAAGACTATTTATCTGTTTCTTTTCATGCTCATTTTTGTCTCTGCCAGACTAGAATGTAAGCTCTTGAGGGCAGGGGTTTTGGCTATCTTGTTTTATATCCTGTTCTTAAAATTGTGCCTAGCAGGAGCTTAAGAAATGTTTATTGGAAAAATTACTAACAATTTCCCTGTCAAAGGAGGAAAAATAAAAGTAGAAAGGCTATGTGTTTTAAGAAAATGGGAGCATGAAGATTATTATAATGTAGTTAATGTTTAATCTATCACCTCAAGTTCCAGACTAGTCTTCTGTATTCATTTAAGCACTATTAAGTTACTTGCTTGTTCCTAACACCCATAGCACCATATTTGAGTGTGCTGATTTTGTCTTAGAGCTTCAGACAGGGGTCCGATGCATGCATCCTGCTAGCAATGGACCTTTAATTCATCACTTCCATTTCACCCCCTCATCTCACTTCTGCATTTACTATCAGCCGACTCTAAGCTGTTTACTGTCAGCTGACTCTGAGCATCCAGTCCCATCACTTCATGGCAAATAGATGGGGAAACAGTGGAAACAGTAAGAGACATTATTTTCTTGGGCTCCAAAATCACTGCAGATAGCGACTGCAGACATGAAATTAAAAGACACTTGCTCCTTGGAGGAAGAGCTATGACCAACTTAAATAGCATATTAAAAAGCTGAGACATTACTTTGTTGACAAAGGTCTGTCTAGTCAAAGCTATGGTTTTTCCAGTAGTCATGTAAGGATGTGAGAGTTGGACTATAAAGAAATCTGAGCTCCAAAGAATTGATGCTTTTGAACTGTGGTGTTGGAGAAGACGCTTAAGAGTCCCTTGAACTGCAAGGAGATCAAACCAGTCAACCCTAAAGGAAATCAGTTCTGAATATTCATTGGAGGGACTGACGCTGAAGCTGAAACTCCAGTACTTTGGCCACCTGATGCGAAGAACTGATTCCTTAGAAAAGACTCTGATGCTGGGAAAGATTGAAGGCAGGAGGAGAAGGGGACAACAGAGGATGAGATGGTTGGATGGCATCACTGACTCAATGGACATGAGTCTGAGCAAGCTCCGGGAGTTGGTGATGGACAGGGAGGCCTGGCGTGATGCAGTCCATGGGGTCACAAGGAGTCGGACATGAGTGAGCGACTGAACTGACTCACTGAACTGAAGCCCCTCCAAAGCTGTGTGGTGAAGAGTGGTGCCATGTCTGCAGCAGCTATGATCTGTGCAACTTCATATGCCTTCTGTCTTTCAGAAATGTGTCTTGGTAACCAGCCTCTAAAGTGGGCCCCTCTGATTCTCACCGCTTGCTAGTCAGTCACACACTATATCATTCTCTCCCGATCAAACCAGGGTTCATCTGCATGACCAGTAGCTTCTTACAGAAGTGTTGGTATGTCACTTGCAAGATTAGGTTATAAGAGAATTCATCTTTCATCTTTCATACTCTTGATCACCACATGCCTTTCTTCCTGGAATCAGTCACCCTGGGGGAAGACAGACACTGTCCTGAGGACATCCAGGCAGCTTATGGAAAGTGGAAGCGTCCGGAGAACTGCCAGCAAGAAACTGAGACCTGACAAGAACAATGTAAGTGAGTTTGGGTTGACACTCTCCAGACACTTTCAAGTTTTGCGATGCCTGCAGCACCCTTCCAGAGAGACCTGAGCATGACCCTGCCAGCTAAGTTCCTCCAAGATTCCTGACCCTAAGAAACTATATGAGATAATAAATGCTTGTTATTTAAAACTGCTAAATTTTGGAGTAATTTTTTAAAATATAACAATTGACAACTAATACAGTGTTCACAATATTTTGTTGGTTCACCATTTACGATCTCCTATACCTATTTTGTTTTTAGAAAGAAATGGTGCATAAATAATAAATACATTATCAACAATAGAGAAACAAATCATAAAATACCGACAGATCCAACACTTGAACCTCAGTCTTCACGGTTCTTTCCACTAATAAATGGGAGAGTGGAAGGATGCCCTCCTATGCTGGAGATGGCTACCAATAGTGTATGTTATACAATGTCAGTGATTATTCATTTACGGAGTTCTGTATTGCTTATCTACTGAGTGTGTCTCAGACTAAGGACCCTGTTAAGTGTAAGAAATGACTCAAAGTTGACTGTAATGTTTGAAATCTTTTCCTTAATTGCTTTTATCTAGCCTAGCCAAATTTGTTTGGAGGTGGACTTTTAAATATACCTTTGCAGAATATAGGGCTTCCCTAGGAGCTCACCTATTCAGTGCAAGGACTGATGTTGAAACTGAAACTCCAATACTTTGCCCATGTGATGCGAAGAGCTGACTCATTTGAAAAGACCCTGATGCTGGGAAAGATTGAAGGTGGGAGAAGAAGGGGACAACAGAGGATGAGATGGTTGGATGGCATCACCAACTCAATAGACTTGAGTTTGAGTAAGCGAGGCCTGGCATGCTGCAGTCCATGGAGTCGTAAGGAGTCAGACACAACTGAGCAACTGAACTAAACTGAAGTAGCTCACCTGGTAAAGAATCTGCCTACAGTATAGGAGACCCCGGTTCAATTTCTAGGTCAGGAAGATCCCCTGGAGAAGGGACAGGCTGCCCACTCCAGTATTCTTGGGCTTCCCTGGTGGGTCAGCTTGTAAAGACTCCGCCTGTAATGCGGGAGACCTGGGTTCGATCCCTGGGTTGGAAAAAGCCCCTGGAGAAGGGAATGGTTACCCACTCCAGTATTCTGGCCTGGAGAATTCCATACACTGTATAGTCCATGGGGTCGCAAAGAGTCCGACAGAACTGAGTGGAATATCATTACTAAGTATTGGAGTGTAATATTTTTAAAGATAATTTTTGTCCCTAATATTGTAAATGATAATGATTCACACCTTTTTTGGATATGAGATTAGATTTTTGAATTACATTTTTCTTTAATGTTGCTTAGTAACATAGGAAGTAAAAGCTTCTATGTTCTGTGTCAATTTAAATAGCACTGATGAGCCAAATGGCCATTTTTAAACCCCTGTTATTATTCTGACTTAATGTCTGATATAGGAATTTTTTTCTAGAAAGAAGGTTTTGTCAAAGATAATGAAATAATTGCTCTATGAGGTGTCTATGTTCTGCTTAGGGTCTTCTTTTCAGTGGTCTCACAGATGTTTGTGTAGGCAACACACCGACTTTACATTTTGTTCTACTGTTCGTCAAAATACATTTGTTCTGATGCAGTGCCCTGAATTCATTCTGTCAGCCTCAACTGTGTAAGGAAATATGTTCAAGAAACCTGTCTCAGTATTACCTCCAGAGTTTGGATTGTCTGTAAACAGAACCTGAGAAAGCGATCTGTGTGCACATGATTCATCGAGGGAGGCCTTTCAGGAGGAGAGGGAGGGAAGCAGGACTCGGTGAAAGGAGTTAAGGGAGGCTAGGTTATGCACCAGTCACGGTTCCGCTCCCGAGTGGTATTAGTGGTGTCTGTGAACTGCACCGCAGCTTGTCCTGCACTGAGGTGGGAGCTGGTGTTGCAGAGTCCTCCACTCAGCCACTGGTGGCCGTGCACTTCTCCAGAGAACGGGACAGCTGGGAGACATGGGCAGTCAGCACTTGCAGCAGGCGGGCGGTGGGTTTAGTAGGGCACCAACAGTGTGTGCTCCATGTTATATCTCAGAGTTGATGTTCAACATTCATTATTCAACAAGAATTTAGGTGCCTATTATATGCTAGGCACTCAGTATGCCAGCAAATTTGGAAAACTCAGCAGTGGCCACAGGACTGGAAAAGGTCAGTTTTCATTCCAATCCCAAATGGACTGTGGCGTGCCAGGCTCCTCTGTCCATGGGATTCTCCAGTCAAGAATACTGGAGTGGATTGCCATTCCCTTCTCCAGAGGATCTTCCTGACCCAGGGATCGAACCCTGGTTTCCTGCATTGCAGGCAGATTCTTTACCATCTGAACTACAGGGAAGATCCAACCCCAAAGAAAGGCAATGCCAAAGAATGTTCAAACTACCGCACAATGGCACTCATTTCACATGCTAGCAAAGTAATGCTCAAAATTCTCCAAGCCAGGCTTCAACAGTACGTGAACTGAGAACTTCCAGGTGTTCAAGCTGGATTTGGAGAAGGCAGAGGAACCAAAGATTACATTGCCAACATCCGTTGGATCATCGAAAAAGCAAGAGAGTTTCAGAAAGACATCTACTTCTGCTTTATTGACTATGCCAAAGCCTTTGACTATGTGGATCACAACAAACTGGAAAATTCTGAAAGAGATGGGAATACTAGACCACCTTACCTGCCTCCTGAGAAATTTGTATGCAGATCAAGAAGCAATAGTTAGAACCAGCCATGGAACAACTGACTGGCTCCAAATTGGGAAAGGGACTACGTCAAGGCTGTATATTGTCACCCAGCTTATTTAATTTCTATGCAGAGTACATCATGCGAAGTGCGAGCTGGATGAAGCACAGCTGGAATCAAGATTGCTGGGAGAAATATCAATAACCTCAGATATGCAGATGACACGACCCTTATTTCAGAAAGTGAAGAGGAACTAAAGAGCCTCTTAAGGAAAGTGAAAGAGGAGAGTGAAAAAGCCAGCTTAAAAGTCAACATTCAAAACACAAAGATCATGGCATCTGGTTCCATCATTCATGGCAAATAGATTGGAAAACAATGGAAACACTGAGAGACTTTATTTTCTTGGGCTCCAAAATCACTGCAGATGGTGACTACAGCCATGAAATTAAAAGACACTTGCTCCTTGGAAGAAAAGCTATGACCAACATAGTGTATTAAAAAGCTGAGATATTACTTTGCCGACAAAGGTCCATTTGTCAAAGCTATGATTTTTCCAGTAGTCATGTATGGATGTGAGAGTTGGACCATAAAGAAAACTGAGCACCGAAGAATTGATGCTTTTGAACTGTGGTGTTGGAGAAGACTCTTGAGATTCCCTTGGACTGCAAGGAGATCCAACGAGTCCATCCTAAAAGAAATCAGTCCTGAATATTCATTGGAAGGACTGATGCTGAAGCTTCAATACTTTGGCCACCTGATGTGAAGTACTGACTCATTAGAAAAGATCCTGGTACTGGGAAAGATTGAAGGCAGTAGAAGGGGATGGCAGAGGGTGAGATGGTTTGATCACCGACTGGGTGGACTTGAGTGTGAGCAAGCTGTGGGAGTTGGTTGGTGATGGACAGGGAAACCTGGCATGCTGCAGTCCATGGAGTCGCGTAAAGTCAGACACAACTAAGCAACTGAACTGAACTGATATGTTAGGTACTGTGCTGGATATATAGCAATGAAAGATACAGTGCTTTTGCTCAGAGGAAATAAACTAGCAAACAAATTATTAGAATATGATAGGAAAAGTTCAAATAAGGAGCTGAGAGCAGGGATAGGACATAGCTGTTATCCTAGTGTTAGAAATGGATGAAAATCTTTTCTGACAGGATGTTGCATTTCTAAATATAGGTCAGGTATAGCCTGGTAATGATGACAGGATGGGGGAAATGCATTGAAGGATGTATCAAAAGTTCTGCTTCTGTGAATGAGGTGAGAGAAACACACAGAGGTAGATTTGGTCGTGATTTCTTTTAGACTGAAAAAAAAAAAAAGTTTTTTGATTGGAAACAACAGAAGCCAGCTCTGCTAATAAGCATACAAGGGATATATTGGATGACTGAGTGAGTACTCTCAGACATCATACTTGAAGGAAATGAGGAACCAGTTTAAGGAAGCGCAGAGGCCAGTCTTCTGTGCTGATATCCCAGTAGAGGTATGCTGTTAGACTTTCTCAGCCTGAACTGCATGCAACCTTCTGTCACTCTGCTCAGGAACTGTATTCTAAGGAGAGAGCATTTTTTTTTTGCCATGTGTTGTATCACCTTTCTATCCATTAGCAAACATGGGTGTACATGATTGGGGATCCTACCATTGCAGTATCTAGTGGTCGTGTCATAAATTTCCAGGGAAAATTCAAGTTATTGTTCCTAGAGGAAGTGGGGGGAGTGGTGAATAATGGGCCAGACAAAAACATAGGTATTGATTATACATACCGTGCAATAGAATTTGGAATTTATCTTGAATATGACAGTGACTAGACACAGTTCTTTCTAGGTGGTGAGAGAAACAGATAAATTTGACCAGAGGGCCCCTCTAGTCAGAGTTCTAAAGGTTCATTGGGACAAGGGATCTATCCTGCAGTGGCAGAAGGGAGCGGGGCCAGTAGATAGGTCCAGGCTTGGATCTTGAGGGAGGGCCAAGAGAGAAGCAGGAAAGATAAGATTATCATCCCCATGTCCAGAACAGGATGATAATGGCAAAAACCAAGGCCAGGAGCCAAGTAGAAAAGTAATCAGATGAAGTGGAGGGATAAGACTAGAGACCTGAAGCACAATCATATTATTTTGAAAAGAAACGGGAAGGGGCAAAACCAAGGTGAAGGTGGCAGGGATGGAGACAAAACCATGAATTCTCAGGAGTCAGACTTTGTCCTGGTTCTGCTCAACTTGCTGCACCAACGAATACTGGAGAGGGGACCACAGAGGGTCACAGCGCACTGTCTCCAGCATCCAGTTAAGAGGTGGCCCTAAGGCATCATCTGGGGGCTTTGGTTCTACCTTTTTTGAAGTTCCCCCATGGGCTTCCCTGATGGCTCAGTGGTGAAGAATCCATCTGCCAATTCTGGGGACAAGGGTTGGATCCCTGCGTCAGGAAGATCCCCTGGAGGAGGAACTAGCAACCCACCCCAGTACTCCTGCCTGGGAAACCCCATGCACAGAGGAGCCTGACGGGTTACAATCCGTGGGGGTCACAAAAAAGGCAGACACGACTTAGCAACTAAACAATGGCAACAACAGAGCAACGTGAGAGCTGCCATCAGGATCCTGGTGGTTGTCAGAGAGAGTTGGGTTTTCATAGCACAATTCTTTGTAATCAAGTTCTATCATACCTTGTAAAGATTTTTGGTTTTAATACTTCAGAGCAGTTTTGAGATATATGTATGGCAAAATGTGTACCCTACCACCTTTCTGAGAATATAAAACATGCTAAGCTAGGAAAACATAAGGTGGCGTTTTGTAATACAACTGATAGTGGAGTAATCGAATAATTGCAAGTACACTAGAGCTACACTCAGCGGGGAGCCAGAATAAAATGCTCATCAACCTAAGTCAGGGTCAGGAAAAAGAAGAAGCAGAACTTTGGAGCGGGAGTTTAAACGTTCAGAGACTCATGAAGAGGTAGGTGGAGACAGGAGAGTAACTTTACAGTGTCTGGGTAATAATTGTGAAGTCTAGGCTACCCAGCAGAAATAGATAGGAGATGCGGAAAGAAATGAAATAGCTCAGCTTTTTCCAATCAAGACTGACTATGCATAGGTTTTTTCCATTCTGAAATAAAGAACTGATTTGTACCTGCTTTTGGACTATGTGTGGGTGTGGGTGAGGGGGTGTACTATCCCATTTTTGTCATATTAAGGGCAGAGTAAGGGGATTGCATAAATAGATGCTCAACTGTCAGTTTTGAATAGTGACATGTCTGTGTTGTATTATAAACTCCCTGCTCTTACCCCCCAAATATTATATCCTCATTTACATTTCTTTTAATTTTACTTTGAAAAATACAAGTCATCACTGAACTAGGTGGTTATCATTATTAATTTTTAAAATTTTATTTCATTTTCTAAATATAATGTGAATATTTACCACTTCTTCTAACCCTATGCTACTTCTAAAAGTAGATTGGAAGATACTCATTGAGCCAGATTCTTGAGTAGTAGGACCACTCTGCTTAGACCATCATAACCTTTTGAAAATGACCTTTCATTTGGAAAATTGTTGATTGCCTTTGGGGAATTGTAGATGGGTGGGGAATTGTCTGATTCCTTTATTTTATTTTACTCATACAGTTGGCTATCTTATTATTACCTTTTCAAATATGTAAAATTGTCCATGGTATGCATTTTTTAATTTTCCAGATTCCTGACTTGTTGTAGCAATAAAATAACAATAATAATAATAACAATAATGCCAGCTTGTTTGTCAGACTTCATTGCTTCTGATTAAAAAAAATAATAATAATAGTATGGCTGAAAGTGTGATTTTCTAAAGTGACCTCACGTAAAGATCTCAAAAAAATTAAGATTGTTTTTGTTCCTCATGGAGTTCTAATGGACTGTCAACAATGCCATGATTGAAATGAATATTTATTACCTAACTGGAAAATAACATTTTTATAAAAGTTTGATAACATCTACAGATTTTGAAAGCCACACACACTTATTGCTGGTACTCCTACATTTATGAAATTAAGTGACAGATGAATTCAAATGCGTTTGAAGACCTGTGTACTATCAGATCACAACAAAGCTTCATAACTGCCTTGTACCAAAAAATAGATTCAGGGACTAAACCATCTGTCTTACAGCACTGTACAGCTTGCTTTTTCCTTTCCTTTCTAATTGCCTATCTTCTTTTTCTCTTGAAAAACATTTGCTAAGGGTACATTAAGAAAGAAAGCTGAAATTGAGCTGCTACAGTTGAAGAATGTTCTGTATTCTCTATTACATAATGAAGTGTATGCATTTTTACGTTTAAAACATTTAATTTTAATCTTATATTACAGTCTTTGTTTTATCTAACCTTGTGTTTCAAAGGGTATATCTGGATAAAATTTAACTGAATTCACCATACTTTTTGAGACTTCTGGATATTTTTCTCAGGTAGGAAATGATTGAATTAACGATAAAGTAAGTGATAATATTTCTATACATGATAGAGTACTCAAGGTAAAATAGCTAAAACCTATTAAGGATTAAATAAAAGGAACCAAAATAATATTTCAACTACCTGAATGCTAAAATACAGCTTCTGAAGCCAGTGGGAAAAAAATGCTTGTTGAAGCCATTGAAAAACAGGAACCTAGACAAAATTATGTTTTAAAATTTCTTTACTCTGCTTTTCTATCCTTGGACATAGTGGGTAGTACAAAAGAAAGAGCATATTAAAGTATACAGTTTATGCAAATAACTAGAAAAAAGGTCTAAAATGGTTGTGATTGTGAAAGTCACTCAATTGTGTCCAACTCTTTGTGACCCCGTGGACTATACAGTCCATGGAAATCTCCAGGTTAGAATACTGGAGCGGGTAGCCTTTCCCTTCTCCAAGGGATCTTCCCAACCCAGGGATCGAAACCAGGTCTCCCACATTGCAGGCAGATTCTTTACCAGCTGAGACACAAGGGAGCCCTGGAATGGTTAAAAACCAATAAATAAAATAGTTTCTCAAGCTTCTGTCATTAACACTCCTTTGAGAATCTCATCTGCTTAGTTTTTGTGCCCAATTAATCTACCATTTCTTTACTTTTTTCTTGAGGTTTACTTTAAATCCAGTCTTTTTTGCAAAATTCTAAATCTTGTTCTAAGCACATATCTGTAAATAAAATTTAAAAAAATTAACAATTGCCTACTTATAATCATTGCATGTGTCTCACTATGGACACATTGCCTTGAGAAAATGATGTTAAGTGTATCAGAAGGGAACTGTTCCTAAAAAATGAGAGATAAGACATTGGAGGAAGAAATCTAGAGAGCTAAATACAGAATTGCATAATTACCAGAAGCAGGAGAAAATTACATTAGATCTATGCTAAGTTTATCCAAATTAGGTCTCTCCAATCATATTGTGAGTGGGTGATATGAATCTATTTGGAGACTTTCCTGTCTCTCCTCCCCTCCTTCAATCCCTCTGTCCTCCAGTAATGATCCTGGCTATCTGGGATCAGAAGAAAATGTGGAGTGAGCTTTGGATGGCTTCATTTTCATCTGTAAGGCTTACTGCTGATGTTCTTTTTCCTCTTCTCCATATAAAAATTCCAAAGAAGCTCCGAATGCTGAAATCTATTGGTATTTCCGACTTAGTCTGTGCACTTCTGCTTAAATATTCACAAGCTATAAACATTACTTATATTGTTTTTTGTCTCTTTTCCCCTTATTAGCACATAGTCCCATAAAGACAAGGATTTGTGTGTTTTGTTCACTGCAGTATCTTGAACTCCTAGAACATAACTTAGCAATAGTAGTTGTTTGCAATACTTATTTCTTTAGACTCTCTAACTTTTAGAGGGATACAGTTATTTAGTTGAAACATTGAGTTGAAACTCCAGAACATTAGCTGTGCCCAGTTAGTTTTCTCGATTGTGTACAATTCAGTTTTGCAGTATAATTCCCTGTTGTTTTGTTTGTCATTGTACCTTCTGTGCTTTACACTGTAGTCGTTTGATACAAATGATACGTATAAGTGGTATTTTTTATGAGTAGCAGAGATTTTGTGAAAAGCATTTCAGAGCTTCCCTTTCTCTCTTGCTTTAATAAACACCTTTTACTTCATGCGAAGAGTTGACTCATTGGCAAAGACCCTGATGTCGGGAGGGATTGGGGGCAGGAGGAGAAGGGGGCGACAGAGGATGAGATGGCTGGATGGCATCACCGACTTGATCCACATGAGTCTGAGTGAACTCCGGGAGTTGGTGATGGACAGGGAGGCCTGGCATGCTGCGATTCATGGGGTCGCAAAGAATCGGACACGACTGAGCAACTAAACTGAACTGAACTTCATATAAGCTTATTTGTAGTCTTATGTTAGTAAATATAATCTTATGGTTTTCAAAGGAAGTATTTCCACATAACTTTTTAAAAAACTTCTTAATTTCCTATTTCGTTAATGCTTAAACTGTACCCTTAACAAATAACTGAGGCAGAGCGTGGGTTGTATGCATTGATCCACAGGGCCAGAGTTATCTTTCCTAAGGTATGTGAAAGAATGTACAGTAGATGTACCCCCAAGTATACTAATTTCCCCTGTTTGGAGTATTTCCTAAAATTTTAATCTAGATATTTAATTTGTGAATATGTTTTCATAAAAGCTACTTTAAGAAATGTTTATTATGAGTTAGAATTTTTATTACTCAAAAAAACATGTTCGGATTCTCTGTCTTTGTAATTCAGATCAAGTTAGGGTGGGTTTGTTCACAATCACATTTCATTACTAAGGGGTCAAAATGTAAACTTTTTCAAACTTCTCAGTTTGAAATTCTCTGCTTTCTGGGTTAGAGGATGACTTCATTTTTGACCTCTACAATTCAAATGATGATGAAGGGCATATATATATTTTAAGACTGGATAAGATAGACAAAAATCATGCATTACTTTCTCATTTATTATGAAATTCAGATTATGTACATTTGCTTGCTTTATGTGCTGTTCACTTTTTAAATCTTACCAAATAAGGACAATTAAATGAGAAGAAATATAAACAAAAAACTTAAAGTAAAAAACTAGTCGAGCTTTCCCTGGTAGCTCAGAGGTAAAGAATTCGCCTCCCACTGTGGGAGACATGAGTTTGATCCCTGACCCGAGAAGATCCCACATGTCACAGAGCAGCTAAGCCTGTGCACCACAACTATTGATTCTGTGCTCTGGAGCCCGGGAGCTGCAACTACTGAGCCTGTGCTCCTCAAGAGAAGCCGCTGCGGGGAGAAGCCCACGCGCTGCAACTGGGGAGCAGCCCCTGCTCCCGCAGCTCGAGAAAAGCCCACGCAGCAATGAAGACCCAGCACGGCCACAAGTAAATAAATGAATAGATTTTAAAAAATTATTCAGAAAAATCAGGGACTCTCGACTGTGAATAGAAAGTTTGTTTCCAAATATCTGATAATTTACAAATATCGTTAATACACAAATTTGTAATCTCTGAGAACAAATAGAGCATTAAAATGATAGGTATGCAAGTATGCTACTTTAGAGAATATTTGTTTCCTTTCCTTTAGAATATATAACACTAAAATCTTTCCGAACCACACTTGTTTGAAACATTTACTGATATATTACTCTTCAGGCCTGAATTCTGTGGTATATTTAGGATTTTTCTTTTTTTTTTTTATGGATTTTTCTAATATTGTTTTGCTTTTCAGGTATTTTTCCAGTGCCCTGATTCTCTGAAAAATAGTTAGAAGCTATTTTTCAATCAAAATTTAAATATTCATTTGACATTTACTTTAAGGGTTGTTAAAAAGATACACTTGAATATGTCTATACGGTTGTCCCTTTTCATCCATGGGGAGATTGGGTCTACAACCCCTTCTTTCCACTACAGAGGAAACCAAAATCCGAGGATGATCAAGTCCTTTAAATACAGTGACCTGGAGCAAGTGGGCCCTCTGTAACCTCAGATGCAGAACCCACTGATGCAGAAACTGTTATGATTAGCACTGAAGTATGGTTTGTAGTATCTTAAAGACAAGAAGGATGAATATGGAGTCATAATGTGTGGTAATATAAAATTAAGATTCAAATAGGTCCTAGTTTTCCATGTATCTTACAGTAGTTTGTTGCATTTTTCCTTTATTGTGTGAAATTAACACTCTAATTTCATTCCTGTCATGTACCATCTATTTGTAGCAATATAAGGAGAAGAGGGGTTACTTTTCTATTTTTAAAAAAATCAGCTAATTTCCACAATGGAATATCAACCATTTCTGCAAAATAGTTCTTTGCCATTGTTACTAAGAAGTTATATTAAACATTTTTTGTTCTATTTTAGTGATAATGTTATAACTAGTGTTAAGTTCTAAAACAGAATAAAGATACAAATGATATACAAATTATAAGATATAATTTGTAGTATGTAGTGTTACTTGCTGATAAAACCTCTATTTTAATATGTGCATTCTAATAGTATTTCCAACCTTTTGGCTAGTTTTTGGCTAGTTTTCATCTTCTTTAATGCCTCGTTATTTTTATCTTTTAATAGGCAGATTATGTTTTTGAAAAGGGGCAACATTTTGAGGCTGTGGGAGATGTTACCTTATTTTTTTCAGAAATGATGTATTTTTGCTTATACAAGCAATTAGCATTCCAAGATCACCTTAATTCTATCAACTGAGATTATTAGAAGCTGGTCTTTGTTTTTTTGAGATGGCTGGCTTATTTCAGGTTCACATTATTCCTGTGGTGTCTTAATGGAAAATTTGTCCTGCCAAGACCTTCCTAATTGTTCAGCCATGGACTTCAGTTTTGTTTCCCCTAAATCCCAGAATCTTTCGGAAGCTCTGTTCAGTTTCTTCATGTTTCAGATGCTACTGAAGATTCTAAATACTAACCTTAGCTCTTGGGGATTTACTCTTGTTTCATACCTTGGTCTCTCCAAATTCATTCCTGCTTTGGCATTTTTCTGATACCTTCAAATCATTATCATTGTATTTTTCTGAGATTTTCCAGTCATATCATGTTTGGTCCTATATAATCAACTACAATTACCAGAAGTAGAAGCAGGGATCTGGTTTTCTTCTTTGGTTTCTGGAACTTGCTCCTTGTGCACGTCAAGGAGATTGTTTAGGGAGGAAACAAAATAAAAATCTCCACCATGGTTCTAGTTGTCTTTACTGCACAGCAGCGGGGTACATATAGATACAAGAGAGACTGCTAATGTGAATCTTTCATGACAAGGAGGATTGGTGTGTGATGAGTTATTTTTCACCTGGTCAAAATTTAAATGACAGATTCCCTTCACACCAAGCTCTATAGGAATAAAAATGTTAAGATACTGTATTCCTAAGGAAAAATTAATCCTTTATCCTACATAACTATCAGAATTTTAAGATGCCAATTTTTTTTGATATTTGTGCCTTTTTACTCTTCTAATTTTTTTAAGCCAGAGAAGTGGGCAATTAAAAAAAAATAAAATATAGCTATAGTGCACTTTTTATGTTTTATATAAAAAAGTCTTCAAGGAAATACTTTGGCATAAATGCAAGCATTCTTTTTAATAGAATACTTGCTTTCTGTTAAGATTACTTAAACTATAAAGGGAGTCAAAATGTTTTTACAACTTAAAAAATTCTGTTGTTATATGAAGGAGCTGTGTAATTTCTGATGATTTATAAACTTGCTTAAATTAAATGAGTACTAATTAGTTATTTTGGGGTTTCTTGATAAAAGTTGACAGCTAATTAGAAATTAGCAGAAATCAGCTGCTTTTACTTCTTAGAACATTTCACTTATTATCTGTATTGTTTGAGTATCTATCATCTCTAAATTGAAATCATTTTAAAATTACAGTTATGTTCATGATGATATATTAATTAATATAAAGATTTCTTTAATGCCAATTCCCTTAACTTGAAGAGTTAGAATGATTTGGAAACAGTGAGAAGTATTTTGAACTGTCTCAGTACAAATACGTAAATTAAAGGTGCTTAAAATGAATACTTCTTTTCTCTTAAATTTTATAAATCAATCTTGCTACTGATTTGGGGCCAGTTATTTTAATATGCTAGATTCTGTACTTTGGGAGGGTTTCTGAGATCCCTGGGTTAGGAAGGTCCCCCAGAGAAGGAAATGGCACCCAGTTCAGTACCCTTGCCTGAAAAATCCCATAGATAGAGGAGTCCATGGGATTGTAAAGAGTCAGACATGACTTAGTGACTGAACAACAACAACCACATACTTTGGGAGCTACCTTGTTTTGTAACCATAATCTGCACACTTATACTCAGTTTTTCATTCTTTGAATGCATGCTGTTTATTACAAAGAATTGTTAATATGCTTCCATGCAAAAACAATTCACTTAATACGTGTGTATCTGCTATGTATAAAGCACTGTGCTAGATGCTGGGGACCCCCAACTGAAGTGAATACAGCATTTTCCTCAGGGAGCTGCCAGATTTGTGGGAATAGAGACAAGGAAAAAGGAAGTTACATGGAGTGTGATTAAGTGTGAGTCTAGGCTTCCCTGATATTTCAGTTGGTAAACAATTCTCCTGCAATACAGGAGACCCCGGTTCAATCCCTGGGTTGGGAAGATCCCCTGGAAAAGGGAACAGCTATCCACTCCAGTATTCTGTCCTGGAGAATTATATGGACTGTATAGTCCATGGGGTCGCAAAGAGTCACACATGACCGAGCGATTTTCACTTCACTTCAGCATTAAATAGAGCATGCCGTGGAGTTTCATTTTTTTTCTAACAGTTGCAGAACATTGTCTTGGGTATGTGAAGGGGTAGGCGCCTCTTCTGGTTTTTGTTTATAAGAAATTGGAGGGCAGGCGGGGAAAACTTGTAAATCAATCAGTTGTTACAGAACAGCATTCCAAAGAGTTGTGTAAAAATGAATTGGAAACAGATTGACTCTCCTTAGTTCATGCAACCCTGAAAATGGTTGGGGCCAAGTATGCTTTACTGCTGCCAAGCTCTGGTGCATGAAAGATAGTTTGTCATTTTATTGACCTGTATCCACCCCCAATTTGTGCTATTCATTGTACTGTCATCAGTTCTTAAAAGAGAAGAGCAGACCATGGGTATTAGTAGAAATGCCATGAAATAGAATAATATGATACCAAATTTTTTAAAAGAACAATATTGTGTGTATGTGTGTGTGCATGGTAGAAGTATGAGTGTATCTGCACCTGTATTTTTGTATGAGAGTGTGTTTCTGTGTATGTGCTGTGTATTTACATGGATGCACGTGACAGAGGACCTCTGGTTAAACACATTTATGCCACAAGTGGAAAATGTCAGTGAGAACTTGCCAGAACTGACTTTGTAGGATTTCTTATTACAAAGGTGTGTGATCATATTGTCATGGTCTCCTTTCTTAAGGGCACTTTGGATCCCCCTAAGCACATACTGTGGAGAAGGCAGTGGCACCCCACTCCAGCACTCTTGCCTGGAAAATCCCATGGATGGAGGAGCCTGGTGGGCTGCAGTCCATGGGGTCGCTAAGACTCAGACACGACTGAGCGACTTCACTTTCACTTTTCACTTTTCACGCATTGGAGAAGGAAATGGCAACCCACTCCAGTGTTCTTCCCTGGAGAATCCCATGGACGGAGGAGCCTGGTGGGCTGCCATCTATGGGGTTGCACAGAGTCGGACACGACTGAAGCGACTTAGCAGCAGCAGCAAGCACATACTAAAGAGGCAATGTGACTTAGTGGCTAAGAGCACAGACTCTGGAGCCACACTGCCTGGTTTGAAGCTTACTCCCACCATTTATTACTTTTTACGTATTACTTAATCTCTCTGTGCCCTGGTTTTATGACTATAAAATGAAGGTGATAATAATAATACCTATTTTGTAGGATTATTGTGAGGATCAAATTATATATGTGTATGTGTGTATGTCTATATTATATATAGATATGTATAATATATATGAGTCTTAGAAGAAGAGTACTGGATTGGAATGCCTGTTTTATATTGGGACTTGATTGTGGTATGTGGGTAGTTTTAAGGAAAGGAAGAAGGAAGGAAGGCAGAAAGGAAATCACTTGAATTTACAAAGTTCTGGTTCAATATTCACACATTTTATAGGTGAGGTAAACTAAGGCTAAAATATAAATTGCTGAATTCTCAACCCTGTACTTTTTCGGATTACACAGAAATACAGACATAGTGATAATGAGTGTGAGAGTGAAAGTGTTAGTTGCTCAGTCATGTCATACTGTGATGACCCCATTATCCATAGCCCACCAGGCTCCTCTGTCCATGGGATTCTCCAGGCAAGAATGCTGGAGTGGGTTGCCATTCCCTTCTCCAGGGGATCTTTCTGATCCAGGGATCGAACCCAGGTCTCCCGAATTGCAGGCAGATCCTTTACTATCTGAGTCAAGATCAACATATTATTTTTCACTTGCTCTGATCTATAAAAATTAAAATGAAAGAGATAATACAAAGTGTGTATCAACGGCTCCAAAAGAAGTGTGGAAAAAAGTAATAGTAAGTACAAACATAGAAATAGAGATTTTTGGTTAAGGATACATAGACATCATAACAGAAGGTGCTTTTTATCAATTAATTTTAATTTTTCTGAATGCTCCATCATGTCTACAGTGAAATGAAAAACCTCACTTCCTGATGTTCCAAAGTTATTGTCTTACTGTACTTGATAGTAGCTTCCTCTGTTTTTGTTTTCTTGTCAGCTAAACATGTCGGTTTTTTTCTGAACTCTTAAAACACTCGGCAGGGTGCCAGACAGCCTCTCAGGAGTTGTCCTTGTTTTGACCACCTTTTACCATCTAGTCTCTGCTGGACACACCATAGGACACACTGATTTGCATGAAACTTACATCTTATTTTGACCTAGGTCTGTACATCTCCCTAAATTCTGTCCCAAGTACTTCTTAAGCAACTGAAGGAAAGGCCAAGTCAAGAAAGAACGCCCTAAAACCGTGCACGTACCGCAAACAATTCTAGAGGCTTCTCTGACCTTTTAAGTAAATATATATATATAAGTAAAGAAGTGAGAAAGCTTGAGGAATGAGCAACCGTGAGAAACTGCCATGCTGAAATTCAGGATTTTGAAAGTTGAACAACTCTCAGTACTAAGTTTCACAGAAATCTAAGTAAGGGTGTGTAGTATGTTGAAGAGAAGGTTAGAAGACTTGCACACTAGGTGGTTAAAGAGCCATTGACATGAGTGTTGAAGTCAGCAGTGTTATCCTTTGGAGTGTGAAGTAAGTCTAAGTCAGGTGTCAGGGTCTTCAGGGAATTAAGGGGAGCATGTGGAAGAGGGAAAGATGGCAGCAAGAGGGAAAAACGAAGACTAGTGCCATCAGGAGATGTGTGCCTCCAAGCGGAGAGGCTTTGTGACGGGAGCGGGACAGTCAACGGCCTGAATGTGACCATAGGCGAGTGCTGCCTGTGGGCCTGCGTTCCGTGGTGAGAGGAGGCATTTCTTAATGAGAAGGCCAAGGTCTAGTTGAAGAAATAAGGTTCAGAGAATGTTCTGGAACTGGGTTGAAGACGGAGGTGGTGCTGCTGGTGGTAAAGAACCTGCCTGCCAGTGCAGGAGTTGTAACAGACCTGGGTTTGATCCCCGGGTCGGGCAGAGCCCCTGGAGGAGGGCATGGCTACCCACTCCAGTGTTCTCGCCGGGGAATCCCACGGACAGGGGAGCCTGGAGGGCTATAGTCCATGGGGCCGCATAGAGTCAGACATGACTGAAGTGACTGAGCACGCACACACGTAGGTTGTATACAGCAAAAGGAGAGTTTAAGAGCAAACGGCTAGAGGCCAGAGAGAGCTGCAGGTAAGAAATAGAGCAGCATGGGGAGCAGCAGTGTTCTGGCAGCCTCAGAGAAGGCTGGATTTTGATGTGTGGCCAAGAAGAACCAAAATGAAAGGTGTGATTAGATCAACCAGTTTCAAAACTCCTGTCCTCGGCAGGCTGTGCTCCTAGCAGGTTGAGGACCCCCGTGTTTAGCAGCTTTTGCTCAAGACTCAGATGCTCCATGTTGCTGCTTATTTTTGTCCCTCTGCTCTTCATTCAGACACACTAAACATGCAAAGGAGTTCATGTTCATTCTTTCTGGCATCACCTTAGAGTACAGTGTTTGGAAGTTTTAATGTTTACACTTTATGTTAGTTGCTCAGTCGTGTCTGACTCTTTGCTATCCCATGTACTATAGTCCATTTGACTTCACAACCTAGATAGCATCTTAAAAAGCAGAGACATTACTTTGTCAGCAAAGGTCTGTCTAGTCAAGGCTATGGTTTTTCCAGTGGTCATGTATGGATGTGAGAGTTGGACTATAAAGAAAGATGAGTACAGAAGAATTGATGCTTTTGAACTGCGGTATTGGAGAAGACTCTTGAGAGTCCCTTGGACTGCAGGGAGATCCAACCAGTCCATCCTAGAGGAAATCAGTTATGAATATTCATCGGAAGGACTGATGCTGAGGCTGAAACTCCAATACTTTGGCCACCTGATGTGAAGAGCTGACTCATTTGAAAAGACCCTGATGCTGGGAAAGATAGAGGGCAGGAGGAGAAGGGGATGACAGAGGATGAGATGGCTGGATGGCACCTCCAACTCAATACACATGAGTTTGGGTGAACTCCGGGAGTTGGTGATGGACAGGGAGGCGTGCTGCGATTCATGGGGTCACAAAGAGTTGGACACGACTAACCAACTGAACTGAACTATAGTCTGCCAGGCTCTCTGTCCACAGAATTCTTCAGGCAAGAATACTGAAGTGGGTTGCCATTTCCTTCTGCAGTGGACCTTCCTGAGTCCAGTGGATCGAATCTGGATCTCTTGCATTGCAGGCAAATTCTTTGCCTTCTGAACCACCGGGTTATCTGTATTCACCATAGATGAGTTTCCAGGTATCACAGTGAGCAGAAGACTATTTCTGTTACAGAATGGATCCTGGTTATGGCTATTAGATGGATTGTTTTATTTTCATAGAGAGAATATCTCGTAGTATTGCTTATGATCTTGAGAAGAGGAGTGAGAGGAAGAAGACAAGAAAGAAAATGGGACACTAAGCTATTGTAAATGACTAACGCCAATATGTGGCAGACTCAAAATATGCTTATCCATCTACCCAATGTCATTGGTTTTGAGAAGCAGTGTTTATTTTCATATTTTAATATTTGTGAAATGTTAAATGAATGGCATGTTGCAATTAGAATTGGTTGTATTTTTACCTTTGGTATTGGTTCATATTATAGAATGCCATATTGAAGAGTAAAATCTATTAAATGCTTCTTTTAATTCTTATCTACGCCCTACTTTGTCTCACATTTAAAAAGTTCTTTTATTTTTCTATGTGCTTAATCTCTTTAATTTCTGAAACTCAACTTCATCATCACCCTGGTTTCCTCATACTTTTTATTCCAATTTCATTTTTCTTCCTGTTTGTGTTCTACATGGGATATTAATTTTTTCTCCAAAATCACAGCTTTAAGAAGATACCATATAGTAAAACCTCTCCAGGCCCTTCTCTTTCATTAAATATCAAGGAGTCATTGAGTGACTCATTCAACCTCTTAGAGTCATAATTTTCTCATATGTAAAGTGAGGAGTTGGGGCTTAATTATATCTAAAGTCTCTTTTTGTTTTGAAATATTTTGATTCCCTGATCCCTCAGAGGACCAGCAGATCCCTCCTCTGTGGCAGTCCTTTCGAGGAATGGGGGAGCAGTGACACAGAATTCTGCCTCTATTCTCCAGCTCATCTCTTAAAATTACATGCATTCTGATTTTGCTGTCGTTGAACCACTGGTGGTTAAAGCTTTGTTACTGGACATTGGCATCCATCAACATCATCTTTAGTTACATCAATCTACTAGATTAAAAAATAATATAGGTCCCTCTCTTCAAGTAAGATGATGTAAAGATTGAGTACATTTTATAGTGAAAATTTTAGATATTCTTTTCTGGGGAATCATTATTTTCTGTTATCTCTGGCATAAGTCAAGAAATACTATGACAACTGAAAATGTAGAAGAGATTATTTGTTGAAGAAAAAAAGTGAAGTTGCTCAGTCGTGTCCGACTCTTTGCAACCCCGTGGACTGTAGCCTACCAGGTTCCTCCGTCCATGGGATTCTCCAGGCGAGAATACTGGAGTTCAGTTCAGTCGCTTAGTCATGTCCGACTCTTTGTGACCCCATGAACCGCAGCATGCCAGGCCTCCCTGTCCATCACCAACTCCCGGAGTCCACCCAAACCCATGTCCATTGAGTCGGTGATGCCATCCAACCATCTCATCCTCTGTCGTCCCCTTCTCCTCCTGCCCTCAATCTTTCCCAGCATCAGGGTCTTTTCAAATGAGTCAGCTCTTTCCATCAGGTGGCCAAATTATTGAAGTTTCAGCTTCAACATCAGTCCTTACAATGAAAACCCAGGACTGATCTCCTTAGGATGGACTGTTTGGATCTCCTTGCAGTCCAAGGGACTCGCAAGAGTCTTCTCCAACACCACAGTTCAAAAGCATCAATTCTTCTGCACTCAGCTTTCTTTATAGTCGAACCCTCCCATCCATACATGACCACTGGAAAAACCATAGCCTTGACTAGATGGACCTTTGTTGACAAAGTAATGTCTCTGCTTTTTAGTATGCTGTCTAGGTTGGTCATAACATTTCTTCCAAGGAGTAAGTGTCTTTTAATTTCATGGCTGCAATCACCATCTGCAGTGATTTTGGAGCCCAGAAAAATAAAGTCAGCCACTGTTATGACTGTTTCCCCATCTATTTGCCATGAAGTGATGGGACTGGATACCATGTTCTTAGTTTTCTGAATGTTGAACTTTAAGCCAACTTTTTCACTCTCCTTTTTCAATTTCATCAAGAGGCTCTTTAGTTCTTCCTCACTTGCTGCTATAAGGGTGGTGTCATCTGCATATCTGAGGTTACTGATATTTCTCCTGGCAATCTTGATTCCAGCTTGTGCTTCCTCCGGCTCAGCGTTTCTCATGATGTACTCTGCATAGAAGTTAAATAAGCAGGGTGACAATATACGGCCTTGACGTACTCCTTTTCCTATTTGGAACTCATCTGTTGTCCCATGTCCAGTTCTAACTATTGCTTCCTGACCTGCATACTGGTTTCTCAAGAGGCAGATCAGGTGGTCTGGGATTCCCATCTGTTTCAGAATTGTCCACAGTTTATTGTGATCCACACAGTCAAAGGCTTTGGCATAGTCAATAAAGCAGAAATAGATGTTTTTCTGAAACTCTCTTGGTTTTCCGATGATCCAGTGGATGTTGGCAATTTGATCTCTGGTTCCTCTGCCTTTTCTAAAACCAGCTTGAACATCTGGAAGTTCACGGTTCATGTATTGCTGAAGCCTGACTTGGAGAATTTTGAGCATCACTTTACTAGTGTGTGAGATGAGTGCAATTATGTGGTAGTTTGAGCATTCTTTGGCATTGCCTTTCTTTGGGATTGGAATGAAAACTGACCTTTTCCAGTCCTGTGGCCACTGCTGAGTTTTCCGAATTTGCTGGCATATTGAGTGCAGCACTTTCACAGTGTCATCTTTCAGGATTTGAAATAGCTCAACTGGAATTCCATCGCCTCCACTAGCTTTGTTCTTAGTGATGCTTCCTAAGGCCCACTTGACTTCACATTCCAGGATAGCTGGCTCAGGTGAGTGATCACACCATTGTGATTATCTGTGTCATGAAGATATTTTTTGTACAGTTCTTCTATGTATTCTTGCCACCTCTTTTTAATATCTTCTGCTTCTGTTAGGTCCTTACCATTTCTGTCCTTTATTGAGACCATCTTTGCATGAAATGTTCCCTTGGTATCTGTAATTTTATTGAAGAGATCTCTAGTCTTTCCCATTCTATTGTTTTCCTCTATTTCTTTGCATTGATTGCTGAAGAAAGCTTTCTTATCTCTCCTTGCTTTTTGCATTTCTTTTTCTTGGCAATGGTCTTGATTCCTGTTCACTGTACAATGTCATGAACCTCTGTCCATAGTTCATCAGGCACTGTCTATCTGATCTATCCCTTAAATCTATTTCTCACTTTCACTGTTTAGTCATAAGGGATTTTATTTAGGTCATACTTGAATGGTCTAGTGGTTTTCTCCACTTTATTCAATTTAAGTCTGAATTTGGCAATAAGGAGTTCATGATCTGAGCCACAGTCAGCTCCTGGTCTTGTTTTTGCTGACTGTATAGAGCTTTTCCATCTTTGGCTGCAAAGAATATAATCAGTTTGATTTCAGTGTTGACCATCTGGTGATGTCCAAGTGTAGACTCTTCTCTTGTGTTGTTGGATGAGGGTCTTTGCTGTATCAAGTGCATTCTGTTGGCAAAACTCTATTAGCCTTTGCCCTGCACATTCTGTACTTCAAGGCCAAATTTTCCTGTAACTCCGGGTGTTTCTTGACTTCATACTTTTGCATTCCATTTCCCTATAATGAAAAGGACATCTTTTTTGGGTGTTAGTTCTAGAAGGTCTTGTAGGTCTTCATAGTATGAACTGTTCAATTTCAGCTTCTTCAGCATTAGTGGTCGGGGCATAGGCTTGGATTACCGTGATATTGAATAGTTTACCTTGGAAATGAACAGAGATCATTCTGTCATTACCATTAATGTTATGGTCAGGTGTTAATCACAGAGCAGAAAATACATCAGATTATCACTCGAGAGGACAATTGATCCAAGAGAAGTATAAAGTAATGGCCCTATATGCAAAACAAACAAACAAACAAAAAAAAACCTATCTATGAATAAAGAGAATAGTTCCTTACAATCTCCTAGGGAAATTACTTTAAATACTTTGTAATTTGGTAGATGTTTGTACTCCAAAAATCTTTTAGTGAAAGCACATATTAAGACTGCAAGAATGCTGCAGGGATGTGTATGTGGTCTATGAAGAGGCAGGGTTTAATATGAGTGATAGAGCATAAAATAAAATATAAAATAATTCTCTAGGAAACTCAGGATAATTGGTAGGGAAGCATTGACTTAGCCAATGATTAGTTAGTGGCGGGTCATTTTATGCAAGTATAATAAAATGAATACAAAGCAATAACAGCCAAACTAACCTTTTCAGGAATATGTTTATGTTCCAGATGTTTTCTACTTTAGACTTTAGTGACTTAGAATTAGGCTGACTATGTAATTTTATCATCCAAACCAAGGCAATAGGCATTAAGAACGCCTGTTCCAGGAAAACAGGGATATATACTTCCTCTGGGCTTCCCTGGTAGCTCAGCTGGTGAAGAATCTGCCTGCAATGCAGGAGACCCTGGTTTGATTCCTGGGTCAGGATGTTCCCCTGGAGAACTGATAGGCTACCCACCCCAGTATTCTTAGGCTTCCCTGGTGGCTCAGACCTTCAATGTTGGAGACCTGGGTTCGATCCCTGGGTTTGGAAGATCCCCTGGAGAAGGGAATGGCCACCCACTCTGGTACTCTGGTCTAGAGAATTCCATGTACAGAGGAGCTTGGGGGACTACAGTGAAAGGGGGTCACACACAACAAGAATCAGACACAACTGAGCAACTTGCACACACCTACTTTCTCTAGTTAGAATCTACCATGTGTCCACTCTCAGTTCTGATTATTTGCTAAAAATGTCTAGACATATACTAGCTAAAGTCTCAACTGAAGGGAAATAAAAACTTTTCTCAGTAAGCTTCTATTCCAGTGGTTCCTAATCTGCACCAGAGCACCCACATCTTGGACAGTGTGATGACACTGGCCTCTTGTACAGAGAAGTGAGTTAAGAGTGAAAAATCAGGGAATTCATAGACCCTGGAAACCCATCCATGGGCAAGAATTTCAGCTCAAGGTGGAATAAAAAAAATAGTATAGCAATTATTATATAAAGCAAAAGACTGTCCATAGCCAGTAATACTTAAGCCATTTTAATGAAACATAATATAAAATTAAAACTGTTTATCACAAAAGTCAAACATATGTAAAAATAGAAAGAATAGCTTGCCTTTATATAACTATCACCCCCAAATCAAGAACTATCAAGAATTTTTCACACTTGTTTCAGTTATTTTTTAGTTGTGGTTGTTGCTAAAGCAATTAAAAGCAAATCCCAGATTTCATGTCATTTCTCACTCAAATATTTTAATAGACATCTCTAAAAAATGGCTTTTTTTTTTTTTTTTTTTACTTTACTGCAATGTCATTATCACAACTAACAAAATGAACTCTGATTCTTTGGTCTAATAATCTGTTTATAATCAGACTTTGTCAATTGCCTTGAAAATTGTGTTTTCTACTTGCTTTATTTGAATTGGAATCCAAGGTTATACCATACATTGCATTTTATTTTTATAGTTCCTCCACACTTTCCTGTCTTTTTGAAGTATAGACTGGGCCAGCTGTCATAGTCTACATCCCTGTGTTTGCTTCCCTTTAGCTTTACATGACTTGATTCCCTGCCCCTCTATTTATTGTAAGCAAGAGAGTTAGTAAGCTTGATTAGATTCAAGTTAAATTTGTTTCCTTTTTTCATGAAAATTTCCCACAGATGATACTGTATATTATATAGATGCTTCTATATAAAACTGTGAAGTTTTATGTTAGGATTTGTTGATAATCAGAAATTACAGTCTGTGATCCAAAGAAGGGCCATGATTAATCATTCTTCCACACCTCCCCAAAGTGTCTGTCCATGTTCTGCCCCAAAGTTCTTAGGATCCTCAAAATATTAAGAATATAAAATATTTATAAAAAGCAACAATGTCAAATAGTTTTTCCTAGAACATTCATTGAAGTACTGGAGCATGTGCTTCTTATTGCTGCCTCCTCCCTTTTCTGGGTTCCTTTATCCCAACCTTTTAAAAAACAGGCCACCAGTTCCCATAGCAGCCTTTACCAAGATAGATAAATATCAGCATCATGGTTGAAATACCAAAGCGCTGTGCCAACAATTATCCTACAATTTTGTGTTGGCATAATAACACACAGGGACATGAGCACATTGCTAATAGCCACAGAGGGTAGCAGGCTAGTCTCTAAACATATTAAAACACCTCAGAGGACTTCTTCAATGCTACATAATCAAGATTTGGTGATATGAGCTGCTTTGTTAGGACCTGTTGTGAATGTTTCATTATCTTGTGTCTGTAGAAATTGGTGCCGACCTTCATAAATTGGCTTAGATAACATACAGATCAACCAAAAGGAGATTGAACTAGCTGAATGAAGCAGAAGGCTAATCATTGGGAAAAAAGCCTATGATGTAGTGACTTTTAATTTGGAAATGAGAATGTAAGGGTATAGCCAGTTTAATTGGGGGTTGTCTGACCAACGCACTGGTATCTGTCATCTCAGAACTGAAATGTTTTGATTTGCATTCCTGAGGACACGGATACTATCAGGGATGGATGAGTCTTTGGCTAAAACAAATTATTAAGCTGGCTTTTCCTCATTTTTATTCCCTTTCAAGTGAGTATTGACAAGTTAGATCTTATTATTCCTAGCAATATAAAAAAGAAGTATGGGGACAAAGAGTATGTGAGAAAAAAGTTCAGATTTTTTCTTTTTTTTATTTGGAGTTTACAGGAAACTAAGGTGAAAATATTTTTCATATAGTTCCTTTGGCCTTCATTACAAAGTAGATATTAATAAAATAAGAATAATGAATAGTTTGCTGGCTAAAGATTTGAAGGATTTCTGAAACACTGAAGCCATCTGTAAACATGCTGCAATTTGAAATTCAGATTTTCTGCAGCTTCTTGGACAAACTTATGTTTTTTATCACATCAGTTTTTAAAGAGATTTTGGGATTTGTATCTCCTTTTAGTTATACTTTATTGTGTTGAAAACCTCCTGCATGCCACTCCTAATTCTAACCCTGGGAAAAATTCCTGTTGGTGGCTACTCCCATTGCTTAGGGATATTTTATAAGCAATTTTATCTTCTAGTCCAAGAAATCTGCATAAAATCTGCATTAATATGCATTATGTTCAATAAAGAAATTACAGGGCAGGGCATTAAGCAGATGCCACATGCAAATTATTTCTTTAGTATTGTCTCATTTTAGAAGGGGATATGGAGTAAAATTAAAAATATGCAAGACCCACAAAGCTTTAATAAATTAGCATATATACATACATATGAGTTTCTCTCAAAAGCCCAACATATAAAAGTCTTTATATACCTATATATGTGTGTATATATATATATGTAATATGCATATATATATATATACATGAGAAGTGATTCCATTCCAAAGTAGATCTAATTATTAGACTGTGCCCTCTAAACTGAAATAAAATTCTCTTTGTCAGAACTTCTACTTAATTTCTTTTTTCTGGTATAATAAATGTATCTGTGCCTATTTCTTCCCTTTTACTTGGAAACTTTTCAAATTAAAATATATGAAATACATGAAGACAAGCATGAAAAAAAAAAAAAAAAGACAAGCATGTCTCTTCTCAACATCTTTTTCCAAGGCCAAATCTTTATTTTCTCAAATCCTTTTTCATATGTCCTCATTTCAAGACACTTCATAATTCTATTCAAACTCCTTTAAATCACTGCATTTTGACACTTGTTGGAATATAGTGTCCTACTTACCTACTCCCTAACACACTACCCAAGTGTGGTCTGGTGGTGGTTTAGTCGCTCAGCTGTGTCTGACTCTGCGACCCCATCAACTGCAGCCCGCCAGGCTCCTCTGTCCATGGGATTTTCTAGGCAAGAATACTGAAGTAGGTTGTCATTTCCTACTCCAGGGGATATTCCCGACCCAGGGTTTGGACCCACAGGTAAGATCTGGTCAGAGTATTATAACTATTATTTTTTGACATCTGAATTTTGTGCTCTTGGTTTTTCCATTGGCGATTTAGTCATTAAGTCATGTCTGACTCCTGCAACTCCATGGACTGTAGCCCACCATGCTTCTTTGTCCATGGGATTTCCCAGGCAAGAATACTGGAATGGGTTGCCATTTCCTTCTCCAGGGGATCTTCCTAACCCAGGAATTGAACCTGGGTCTTTTGCATTGCAGGCATATTCTTTATCAACTGAACTACAAGGAAATCCCTGGTTTTTCCATTAATACAGCCTAATGCATGAGATATCTTTTAGATGCAAAATCACAGAATACTATGGTTGACTAATCTTTAGGTGTTTTGTTGTGTTTTTAGAACAAAAAATACTATCAGGCCATATCTTTCTCTTTTTATGTGTGGTTGAGGCTCCAAGAGATGTTTCAAACCCTGTTCTATCATACAGCACATTAACTCTCAGCTTTATATACACATTGTCAGGAGAATTAAAAGTTGTATTGGTCAAAAATCTCTCCCTTCCTTTTTTTTTTTTTCCTTTCTCCCTTTTAATATTGATCTTTCAAAGAAAATTTGAGTTCTAAACTTACCTCTTTCATTTACAGGTTGTAAGGCTGTGGGTAAGAGACTGAGAGTCTGTGAACTTTAATTTTTGCATTTATGAAGTGTGAATAGAGCATAGGTATGAAGGTTAAAGGCAATGGTACCCACTCCAGTACTCTTGCCTGGAAAATCCCATGGATGGAGGAGCCTGATAGGCTGCAGTCCATGGGGTCACTAAGAGTCGGACACGACTGAGCAACTTCACTTTCGCTTTTCACTTTCATGCATTGGAGAAGGCAATGGCAACCCACTCCAGTGTTCTTGCCTGGAGAATCCCAGGGATGGGGGAGCCTGGTGGGCTGCTGTCTATGGGGTCGCAGAGTCGGACACGACTGAAGCGACTTAGCAGCAGCAGCAGCAGCAGCTGCATGAAGGTTAAATGAGATAACACATGTATGGTTTTTAGCATGTACCTAAAGAAAATATTTGACAAGTGTACATTTTCTTCCTATTGTTGAGTTTTTACATAGAAAAATCTGTGTTAACCACTTCATAGATAATGCCTAAACCTATGCCTTTCTGTTTTGTTTTTCTGGCCACAATGCAAGGCCTGTGGATTAGGGATGGAACCCATGCCCACTGCAGTGAAAGGGTGGTACCATAACCCCCAGACCACCAGGAAATTCCATCTCATACTGTTTTCAAGCTCTGTTCTTGGTAAAACCCTGACTAATTTCTCCTAGGCAAACATTGGAGAGAACTCTGAGTAATCTTGAATTTAAAACAATATGCATCCCCTTTGCTGTATAATGGAAAATATATTTATTCTAGGAATCAGGATCAGTGTTGCCTGTTCATCTTGCTGAAGTTTAAACAATCCTTCTGATTTAGACTTGAAAAAATTTTTTTAATCTCAAGAAATGTAAACCCCATAGAAAATATAGTGATGTTTATTTGTGCTTGAAGCTAGATTATGTCATAGATGGCCAATGAAAAATGATAAAGTCCTTTATATTTCTCTTCATATTGTTCTTACCTTTATTTATTTGGTTATTATTCATGTTATTAATCTGCATAAAATGTCACTGTAGAGGCAGTGTTTTCCAAGATAGTTTAAAGTATCAAGACAATTGAATATTGTTGTCTATATTGATCAAGTTTCATCTGTAAGTACAATTTAATTTCAAATAGAGAGGCAGTTTTGACACAGAATCATTTGGGTTCCTGTTAGAGCCTAATTGGGAAGGTTTTAATAGATACAGACTCCCTTTAACTTCACAGTTGATTCTTTGGTAGGATTTATCTGCGTCTTTGTTGATGCTCAGCAAGCTCTAACTTGGGCTTCCCAAGTGGTGCAGTGGTAAAGAATCCGACTGCCAATGCAGAAGCCTCAGGAGATGTGGATGGGTTTGATTCCTGGGTGAAGTTGCCCTGAAGGAGGAATTAGCAACATGCTCCAGTATTCTTGCCTGAAAAATCCCATGGACAGAGGAGCCTGGCGGGCTACAGTCCATGGGGTTGCAAAGAGTCGGACGTGACTGAGCAGCTGACCAAGTGCTAAAATGAAAGCAGAAGTTTTCTTTAGTCCCTTAATTCTTGTTTCTGATAACTTTTCCCCAAAAGTAACCTAAAGAAGAGGCTTTAATATAAAGAAAATTCCATGGGCAATCAAATCAGTAAATATTGATGAGGCACTATTTTGAGCAAAGTACTTTGCTTGGCTGTGTTCACGATTCAGTGAATTTCAAATTTTTGCTGTTAGTATTGTTGTTTTGCTTTGAATAAGCCTCCTTGCACTATAATCTTTAAAAATATAGTAATAATAATTTTGTAATAATAATTTTGAATTGAGGGGATATAGAAATAGATATAAATATACTAATGAAACCATATTGTCTTTTACAAACCGTATTTAAGTTAGCAGAATAGGTGCTCAAGACTTGTTGAATGAACATATTCAAAATATTCACTGTAAGATATATAAACTCTGAAAAATGGCTTCTAAAGAACTAGTTTGCCTACTGGTATAAGGGTTTTGGGAAGTTAAGTGGTGTATGAATAAGTTAATTGAGAATCTGGTGGTTACCTAATGAAACACTGTAGGCTGGAAGAGTTTACATCAGAGCAAAGGGTGGAGACTGTTGTTTTACTCTCATTTATTCGTCCATTTACCAAATATTTGTTTGGCACCACTTTAGTGCCAGGCATTGTGTTCTTTAAAAAAAGAAAGAAAGGAAATGGGCAGAGTCTACTGTTCTGTAATCAGAGAGTGGGGGGAGTGCTTTCTAATTTGTCCACATAGAGAAAGGAAAGCATGGTGCTGACAGGAGTATTGTAAAATATACCGAATTATTTCAGTGTTCATCAGGTGGGGAAAAAAAAGCAGGCAAAAGAAAGTTTTCTAGGTTGAAATACTAATTGACCTCCTGGAGAGGAGCACCCTGATGCTTAGTTTTCCTGAGGAGGGAAAAATTTTGGGGAAATCGCTTCCAACTTCAAGCTAAGATGAGTGAGATGGGGTACAGGAGTGTTCAGTCAGAGCCTGTGTGTAAGGAAATGTTTAGAAAATGCTGATAATAATTAATGAACAGCGAGTGGTTAGTCAGTTTCTGTAGCTAATTGTTTACTTTCAGATTGATTTTAAATATTAACTTTGCTTAGCACTCATTTTTTTAAAAGTTAGTAATTTCAAAAATTTAAGTATTGATTTCAAAAGTGTTCAGATATACATACAGGCATATTCTTAAACATACACACTCATAATACAATTTCCACCTACTTTGTAGACTAACTGGCCTTTCTATTTGGAATATACTGGATAGTTGAGAGAAGGCCATAAGTTATCCACTATTGGATAAGTTACCAAATTTTAACTTTGAAAGACTTGAAAATTAGTTGGTATGACTACAAACAAATTCATACTCCTCAAGTACTTGCTTGAGAAGCACAATAGTATTGCTATAAGTTCCAGTAGTCCAGCAGTATTATCTCTCCTTTTTTGATCTAATTGGTTTTGAAAAAGCATAAGGTTGATGTCACTGTAAATAAATATGTATATATAATATAAATATGATAGGTAATTAAGTCTTAAGAAATGGAATGCAATATACTTCACATTAACTATGATTAGATCACTCAATAATTTTATTAAAGGATATCAGTATAAGAAACAGTACTTCAAAGTACTACCGTTTTGAATACATTGCTATCACATTTAAAAATATTTTATTTTTTGTGTGTGTGTGTGTTTTTTTAATTTAATTTAATTTTTTAAACTTTACATAATTGTATTAGTTTTGCCAAATATCAGAATGAATCCACCACAGGTATACATGTGTTCCCCATCCTGAATACAGGAATTATTTTCTGCCTTGTGGATACATCAAAATGTATATGCATGTGCATACTAAGTTGCTTCAATCGTATCCAACTCTTTGCAGCCCTATTGACTGTCGCCCGCGAGGCCCCTATGTCCATGGGGATTCTCTAGGCAAGAATACTGGAGTAGGTTGCCATTTCTTCAGTAAATTTTAAATTCCTTATTAGCTTACTCCTGTGGTCTTCCTTCTGACATTAAAGCAAGGAAATCTGAATAAAGTATGAACTTTGGCTAATAAAAAGAATAATATATAGATATTGGTTTAGTAATTGTGACAAATGTATCATACTAATGTAAGATGTTAATGATATGGAAAACTGGTGTAGGGTGTATAGGAATTCTTTTGACTATTCAGTTGTTTATAAATCTAAAACTATTTAAAACCAAAAATTCATTTTATAGTAGAGCTGCATTATGACATATAATATTTGGTGTGAAGTGCTAAAGTTGAATACTAACTTCTGATTATAAACACAAGTTTCTCTTTGTCTTTATAAAATGTGTACTTTGGGAATTATAAGGCAGTTCTTTATACTTATTTCCACTGTGGTCCCTTTATAGATATGCTACTGCAGTAGAGTTACTTCGATGAGACTATCTATTAAAAACCAAGTTTAGATTCTAGTTGGAATCTAGTTCTGTCATTTACCAACAAAGGCAAAGGAAAAAGTGCTGCAATTATGCTATCCATTTATCACATATTACCCTGAATAACTGGCCAGCCATTTCACCGGATCCTTGATGGTAATCCTGAAATCAGACATGTTCCTGTAGAATGTTAAGTGAAGCTGTCTATGCACCTATCGAGAATAAAGAAAATAGATTGTATCAAACAACGGCAGGGAAAATCCTTCAGCAGTTCTAACCCACTTTTGGTTTTCAGCGATATATACATCTAAAGCGATACCAGACTGGAACTGAATTCTTTCCTACACTGTAAAATCACAATTGGGGAATGATAGGAATTCTAGTGATGACATTAAGGTGAACTAAGCAAAACATACACAAATAGAAGGCCCTGTTTTAAAAACTAACATGAAGAGAAATATAATGAGAAAACCTGTAACTTCATTTTGGAAATGTTTTCCCACCAAATAAGGGCTTTCCCCCATCTCTTAAGGAGCCAGATGAATTCAAAGGCATAGAAAGAGGCAGCTGTAGAATTTGATCTTCTGAGTATCCCATGTACCTTTATTGAACTTATTGTCAAATTGCTTGGATCTCACTAAAGGATTTCTATTTGCTCTCAGTAAAAAATAAAACCCCAAACACATTTTCATTCTTTCTACTGGGTGCATTGTCTGTTTTCTTTGTAAATGCAGTACAATAAAATTATTTAATAACCTAAAAAAATAAAATAAATAAAAACCAAGTTTAAGTTTTAAAACAATTGCTTATTACTTTAAATAGACGTTACTTATTGTTAAATATATTGCAATTTAACTAGGAATTAATTGAGAATTTGAATCCATTCTTAAGTTGAGTTTTTGTGACTATAAAGCAGAGTTGCTGTGATGAGAAACTCATGAGAAGTGGGTTGGAGGGGTAGATAGGACTTGGAGCAGGAGTTAATGTTGGTCTTGGAGATCACTGTGAGCCTTTGTATACTGAGCAGGGCACCGGAGAACACTGAAGTGTTCTTTGAAGGAAATATTTCTGTTTGATGCCTGCAGTATGTTTTGGAGATCAGTTCAGTTCAGTTCAGTCTCTCAGTTGTGTCCGACTCTTTGCGACCCCATGAATCGCAGCACGCCAGGCCTCCCTGTCCATCACTAACTCCTGGGTTCAGCCAAACTCATGTGCATCGAGTCAGTGATGCCATCCAACCATCTCATCCTCGGTTGTCCCCTTCTCGCCTTGCCCCCAATCCCTCCCAGCATCAGGGTCTTTTCCAGTGAGTCAGCTCTTTGCATGAGGTGGCCAAAGTATTGGAGTTTCAGCCTCAGCATCAGTCCTTCCAATGAACACCCAGGACTGGCCTCCTTTAGGATGGACTGGTTGGATCTCCTTGCAGTCCAAGGGACTTGCAAGAGTCTTCTCCAGCACCACAGTTCAAAAGCATCAATTCTTCAGTGCTCAGCTTTCTTCACAGTCCAACTCTCACATCCATACATGACCACTGGAAAAACCATAGCCTTGACTAGATGGACCTTTGTTGGCAAAGTAATGTCTCTGCTTTTGAATATGCTATCTAGGTTGGTCATAACTTTCCTTCCAAGGAGTAAGAGTCTTTTAATTTCATGGCTGCAATCACCATCTGCAGTGATTTTGGAGCCCAAAGAAATAAAGTCTGACACTGTTTCCACTGTTCCCCATGTATTTCCCATGAAGTGATAGGATGTGCTAAAGGCAGGAATGCTAAATGAGAGAAAATTTTTGGAATTCAAAAATAATTTCCCCTTCAGATAGCATGCAATAGAAACAGCATTTTTTTCCCCCTCTCACAAACTGTTCTTCCTTCCTTTCCTCTTGAAGATAACAGTGTGTGATATTTTGTCTGACCCCTAGACATCCAGGATAATCATACCTTTCCTCACATTGCCCTTATGCTTGCTCTTGATACGTTAGATAATAGCCATTCTTCTACCTTGGCAATTGCAGTGAATTTCACGCAATCTATGTTGTAAAAATATTAAGATGATTTTTTACTGTGATAACAGTAATGAGAATTTTAATCTAAGATCAGTTCAGTTCAGTTCAGTTCAGGCGCTCAGTCATGTCTGACTCTTTGCGACCCCATGAGTTGCAGCACGCCAGGCCTCCCTGTCCATCACCAACTCCCGGAGTTCACTCAAACTCACATCCATTGAGTCGGTGATGCCATCCAGCCATCTCATCCTCTGTTGTCCCCTTCTCCTCCTGCCCCCAATCCCTCCCAGCATCAGAGTCTTTTAATGAGTCAACTCTTCGCATGAGGTGGCCAAATCCCCTCTGTATTTTATCAGGTAGTTTATTCACATTTTGACAGTTTTGCAGAGATGTCCCTTTTATTTTTATCCATGAGGAAATTGGATCTCAGAGAAGCTCAGTAACTTTTTCTGTGGTCTCTCAGTTGACAAGAAATGGAGGCTGAATTTGAACTTCAAAGCATTTGACTTTTCATGCTACTCTAAAGCCTTTTGATTATAACATATCTTCTCTTTTATAGGATACATATAAAATTATATGCAAAGATCTAGAAGCATATTTTTTTTCTCTTTCTGAATTCACATTTCAAATGAAGGATGTAGTATGTGAAGATCTTTCCAACACATGGAATATGTCAGTACTGATGAGGAAATGTTTCTAGATTAGTATGTCACGTGGGGATCCAAGTAGGATAATTGGATGACCTTTGAGAAAATTAAGATTGCCTCTCAGAGAGAAGTTTCTATCCCACTCCATGGGACAATCTTCCAGTGAAAGATAATTTTATTTTCAGTCCTCAATAAAGACCACTGAATTATTACCCTAGAACATTATTGAAAATAGTTATTTTAATAATAGGAGAATAACCAAATATCCTGTGGTAACTTTCCTTTTTTCCAATGTCTATTTAGAACTTTAAATTATCACATACAGAAGAAACATAAAGTCTTTAGGAATCTGGTTTACTATATGAATTTGTCTTTAAAATTTGGATAAATTCAGAAAGCAAGAAGTAGATGTATAGTTATGGGTCAAAGGGCAAGACAACCTAGCCATTTAGTCACTTAAAGAAAGCCAAGAAATGAAGAGATACTATTGAAGTTTACAAATTTAACATCTTTTGGGAAAAAATCTTGCTGATGTGTTTTTTAAAAGAAAAATTTGAAACTTTTCCTAAGGTTAAATTTACAACAGTGGTCTAGAATTATAATTGTGAAATGCTTAGTAAAATGAATGTTCTGTGAGCAACCAGTGAGGTGAAAGAAATGCCAACAACCAGAAGTTTGATAAAAATTGAATATTGAGAGTCCTCTGGGAAGACTGGGACCAACCGTCCCTCCTCCAAGTAAAGTAAAAGAGCTAAGGAAATTATTCAGAAGTTCAAGGGTTGACACAGAGGCCAGTGGCCCATTCAGCTCATGGGTTTGATGGGCTTGTGTATATGAATTGAAGTTTAATATTTTTAAAAAGCTTTAGCAGTTTATATAAAGTAATAAAACATTTTACCTTTTTTAGCATCTCTGTAGGGAAAAATCATTTACTTTAAAATTGTAATAATTAATATCAATCAATTAATCATATTAATCAATAATTAATCAATATTAATAATTAAGATTAATCAGTTCATTCGCTCAGTCACATCCGACTCTTTGCCACCCCATGGACTGCAGCACGCCAGGCCTCCCTATCCATCATCAACTCCCGGAACTTGCTCAGACTTATGTCTATCAAATTGGTGACCCATCCAACTATCTCATCCTCTGTCGTCCGCTTCTCCTCCCACCTTTAATCTTTCCCAGCATCAGAGTCTTTTCCAGTAAGTCAGTTCTTCGCATCAGGTGGCCAAAGTATTGGAGCTTCAGCTTCAGCATCAGTCCTTCCAGTGAATATTCAGGACTGACTTCCTTTAGGACTGACTGGTTTGATCTCCTTGCAGTCCAAGGGACTCTCAAGAGTCTTCTCCAACACCACAGTTAAAAACATCAATTCTTCGGTGCTTAGCTTTTTTTATAGTCAAACTCTTACATCCATACATGACTACTGGAAAAACCATAGCTAGATGGACCTTTGTTGGCAAAGTGATGTCTCTGCTTTTTAATATGCTGTCTAGGTTGGTCATAGCTTTCCTTCCAAGGAGCAAGTGTCTTTTAATTTCATGGCTGCAGTCACCATCTTCAGCCATGAAATTGAAATCAATACCCAATGAATTAACTACTTTAAATATTTATAAACTATAAACATAAAGTATAAAATATACATAAGTTAGAACTCTTCTGGTCCCTCAGTAATTTTTGAAAGTATAAAGGAGTTGCGAGATCAAAACCGGGGGAACTGTTGCTATACAGAAACTTTATTGTAACTGCTTCTTTTCAAGGAATTTTCTTCATATTTCTTTTAGATATTTGATTCAGAGGTATCCAGTATAACTTTTGGCTCTTAGAAAACATGCTATCTTGACAGCTTTATTTCCTGGATTTAATTGAAGGAGAAATAATGATCAACCAGTATGATAAAGTCATTCAAAAGAGGGCAAGTGTCATGCTTGCGGAGTGGACCCAGATTCAAGAGCAGGAGAGAGAGACTCCACTTTCTGAAGGGAAGAGTGGCAAAGACCTCTCAGCTGTCTATCCTGTATGGTTTGACCTTTTCAAATAACACCTTGAACGCCATGGCTTTTGGGAGCTTGGCACCTGCTGTCATTAGGTATTGTTCTTTGTAGTGCTGCAACTTCTGCTTTGCAAATTAACAGAATCTTAATTGGCTGCTGCTTGAATTCTTTAAAATTATTACCAAATGCAAAATATTTAATGCACTGAGAATCAAGAGTGACTTATGGCTTTTTATTATCTGACCATCCCTCCTGTTTTCAATTTGTAAATTACTAAGTATTGTTTATATTGATTTACTTAAAAACAATTTCTTTCAATGTGATATAAAAATGTAATATAAATCGACTGTCTCTCCTAGTATCAGTTTGCTGTTTCTAAATTATGTACATCCACTTCCTCTCAGTGTTTATAATGTAAGAGTGACCTGGTTTTGCCCTTAAGGGTTAATCTGTCATTGGTAATTATAAGAAGGTACACTATGGCTTCATTCATATAGTTATTTAATTATTATCTCTTTGGAAGAAATTAAGCCCACAAAACATAATATAAAAATATGTTTCTTAATGTGAAGACAAAAAGTAAAAAGTGAGAAAAAATTTTTTTTAACTGGCTACAGTTCTCAATTTGCTTTTCACATGTCCTGAAGTTAAAATGTTGATGAAATGCCTTTCAAATCTTCTTTTAGTTTCTCCGGGAAAGGTAATATTTTATGCAAGCCCAGGTTAGAAACACTTGCTTGTTATTAAGCATTTATGTAATTTGGGAATTTTGATAGTTATCAAAGCATGCTAAAAGCACCATTCTTTCAGCTGCCCTTAGAAGTTGCTTCTGAAAATCTGCTTTGAAATTGCTTTCTGAAAGCCTTATTCATGCTATACAGAAAATTAAGCTTTTTCTCTGTTGCAAAGTGGCAAAGGGTCTGTAGATTGTTAGTAGGGGTGTTAGGTTGGACAGGCCTGCTGTTACTGATCATGATAAGTAATGCACTGTGCTTTCTTAAAAGCACAGTATCAGGGAACTAAAGATAGATTGAAAGCTCAGCATACTGAACATCTTAATGTTAAATTTGTTTCAAAATATTTGATAGAAAGACATTATAAAACTTGGAATCTAGTGTATGAATTTTTCCAGAGTATTGCTGTCAACTCTTAAGTATTTGCAGTACCAAAGTATAATTGATCACCATTGCCATTTCAAACAGCAAATTACCTTACTGTGGTATAATGTGTGTCCCTCAGAAACATTCTGGCTCTTTTCGTCACATTTGAAAATCCAGGATGTGGATTTTAAGTATTCTTGAGAGGAAGATGTAGACTTACAAGGCATCATTTTAGCTAAATTTTTCCTGGCACCTGAATTCTTATTAAGATGAGTTTCTAGATTAGATCTGAGTCCAGGTGTAGCTGCCACACCTTGAACCTTATTGAGTCTAAAGGGGAGCAGCCCTTGTGATTCACAATATGTTCTAAGTTGCATAATACTTCCTAGATGCCTGTAGCAATCCCAGTGTGATTTTCCAGCTTTGTGAGTGTTCCATATTTCCTTTCTTTCTGTCTGGCCAAGCTAAAGCATTTTCCTGATCAGTTTCGGCTACTGGTGCATTTTGGAGAGTTCACATTTCAGTGAAGAAACTCTTGTGTTTCCCTGTAAATAACGTAATGTTTTTGTGATGGAACCTGGGCAAGGCCATATCCTAGAGTAAAGGCTAGATTCCTATTTTGACTTTATGTGTTACTCTGCCCTGCTCTAGCACCCTCTCTCATGCCAATTCCTGAATCATGTTTTACCCACTTGTTGCCATGTATCAGTCCTCAACTCCTCTCTCTGTGATGCCCTGACAAGCTACTTTAACCTTTATTCGCTTGCATTCCTAGTTAGAGGTGATAGCACTCAGTGGAGAAATTCTTTCTTCCTTATTCCTTTGATTCTTTTATCCACTCAAGCAGTCATTCATTCTCTTATCCAATAAACATATCATACATTTCAGCATAATCTTTAAGTCACCGTCCTTGTTTCTGTAGTGGAAATGAAGTTTTACTCAATCTTTACCTTCAAAATAAGGCACTAAAGAAGAAACAATCACAATACACAGCGTGCGTGCATGCACGTGTGCTAAGTCACTTCAGCCGTGTCTGACTCTTTGCGACCCTATGGACTGTAGCCCACCAGGCTCCTCTGTCCATCAGAACAAACCACTATGTGTGACATGGTGCCACTAAAGTTCATTTTGGTTATTTCCCCCAGTAGACTTCCTCCCATAAAAAGGATTACATTTAGTGTGGTGATCAGGATGGAGACATTGTGGAAAGTGGGCAGTGAAGTGGACATCAAGAGGTGGATGGGTAAGGTTTTCATAAAAAGATAGTGCAGAATGGTGTTCCTGGTAGAAGGAACCAAGTTAGAAAATGAAAGACTGAGAAAGAATAGCTTGAGTTTGGAAGACTTCAGATCAACACAAGTTCAGCAAGTATTAAGGAATAACAAGGAAGCAATTTAATTTTACTGAAGATAAGTGAGTATCGCTAGATCTAAAAGTCTGCTCTGACTTCTGTAGTATAACCCTTAAATGTCTGTTCTGATTTCCCTTTGGACATTGGTATGTTAGTGTCAGTCTCCATCTGGGTCCCTATTCTAATGCATTAAAAAATTGTTCACAATATATCAATGATTTTTTACAAAAATTTGTTATATGCCACCAATTATACTTTTTAATGGATTGGTTGTAAAAAATGGTGGAAAATGTAAATTATTATACTAGAAATCATCAAAAATTAATATATTAAAATGAATGTATTGTTTGAAACTCCATAATAGGCACAGAAGTCCACATTCTCTCTATTGTGGGTACACCATAAATGGACACACCATTTCTCCTGAGGAAAACAAATACTAAAAAAAAAACAAACCCGTAATAAGTTACCCTGTGATGTTCACTTTTGAGTTAGTAAGTGTCATCAGTTGACACATACTTCATACATTAGGAAGATTTTTTATTTGAGCCATGAGCATACCCCTTTAGTGCAAAGCAAAAGACAAAACAAACAAAACTGAATGTAGACTAAAAACAAACAACAAAACACCTTGAGAACTTTTCTCTTTCTTTCTATCCTTCTGTCAATCTCATATTTTATAGGCAGGTGATACCAGGCTTGGTTACAGATGACATTATTGGCCTATCATTGGCAGGATATGTGACTGGAGTGGAGATTATTTCTGTTGACACCACTAACAATTGTACTTTCTCATTCTTCCTCCTTCCCCACAAGAAGCAGTGATGTTTCCTGGCGAGGCTTCGTGGTCCCTGCAGCGCTGTGTCACAGTATGCATCTTTTTGTCCAGTGCTGCCTCCACAATGGGAAGGCTCTTTGGGATGTGACCTTGTTATTATCCTGAAACTGATGTCAGAATAGGGACAGATCCTGCAGCAGAATAAGAGAAAAACAACTCTTTAGAAATGGAATTTTCTACACAGGAACAATGTTAAAATATTTTCCGTGTATATTTACTAGCATTCGGGAGTTAATACACCTTGTTAGTAAAACATGAGTAAACCACATAGGGAAAAAACCCTTAGTGATTCCACGAATTTAAAAATCACTGTCAATACCATGGTAGTTAAAATTTATGTAATCATTCTGATATCTTCTTTCAGTTAATGCCACCTATTTCTGGGATGAATCTCTTCTATTTTTAGCATTTCTGTGCTTCAGTTTTTCATTATTTTCAGGTACTCTTTACTACTTATAAAATTTGCTGTTTTACATGATTTTTTTCTATTAAAATAAACAAAAGCTACAAAATTTTTTGTGTGGTATCTATTCCTGTATTCATTCTAAGATTCTTGGGTTGATACAAGCCAAAAACCAAGATCCATTATTGGAATGTCTCCTGTTCCAAGTTTTTATTACTAATTCATTGTTTTTTTTTTGTTTGTTTATTTTTAATCATCTTTTGAATTATTGACTATTTTATGGTGTCTCATAGTAGCAGTTCTATTTTTTATATACTTATTAGGGTAGATTTCACTTTTCGGCCTCACTCCATTTCAGATAATGGCTTAGCTTTGAAATCTTTACTTGATTGAGGGGATATTAATTTGCTTTAACATATTGCCATTTAAAATATCTCAGGTTTTGTATGGTTTTGTAAAAACTTTATCTTGAAATTCTCTAAAAGGTGCTTTATTTTTTTCCTCTTTTTAAAACATTTTAAAAAATTCCTCCTGGTATTCATGTCACATACCGGGATATTAAACAGATGCTCTGATTGACTGGGCTAGATAATATTAAAAGTGCATAAATTCAGGTTTCAAGGCAATTGATAACTTTAACTCCCACATTATTCTTCCAGTATTTGACTCCTACTCCATGACATTTTTACCTTAGGCTTCTAGCAGCTGTTTCACTACTTAACTTCTAGCTAATTGTTTTTCTCCTCATCCTGACTCCACAGAGGTGATGGATCTATTTTTCCTAGACTTGCCTGAAAGTCTTAACTGAACCCCTAGAGTACTATGTCCTGTCTTATTCTTTTCAATTCTTCCCCAGTGAGGCATGACCAAGAGATTGTTATATCCTTGAGAGGCAGGTTCTTGGAATGGAGTGGCAGATGGATATACAAGAATCACCAGTGCGGTGCTAATGGAAATTCAGCTCCAGTTAGATTTTAAAGTTGGTTGCTCCCAAAAAGTCTAGAAGTAATATGAATAGAACTGTTTGCCCTGTTGGGATTTTATTCCTTGCTGCTAAACTCCTAGGCCAGGTGATGATGATATTGGAGGATTCAGGTTTAGGAAATGATAATGACTACAGTGTTGATGATGATGATGACGACGGCTAACATTTATTGAATGCTTATTGTGTATCAGGGACTGAGTTAGGCCTTTTATGCAGCACTGTGAGCATCTGTCAGCTGCCTTCATTGTCAGTGTATTTTCTATTACTGCATAACCAATTACCATAAACTTAGTGGCTTAATACACATTTATCATCTTAGTTTCTGTGCCTGCGGATTCCAGGTATAGCTTAGCGTAGTCTCACAAGACTACAATAAGGGTTTCACTCAAGCCTGCATTCTCATCTAGAGACTCAACCAGGAAAGGATCGATTTCCTCACTCTTGTGTTTTTTCTACTGAGAGCTTTATTTCTTGCTGGCTGTTGGTCAGAGGCTACCCTCAGCTCCGAGAAGTCACCCTCAGGTCCTTGCCATGTGGACTGACATGGCCACTACTTTCTCACAGCTGTCCCTGGGAGAGAGAAAAACTCCTGCAAGATAAATGCTCAGTCTTACGTAATGTAATCCTGTGTATTAGTCATCTGTATCCCGTCATCTTTTCCATACCATATTGCTTAGAAGCAAGTCACAGATCCTGCCCAAACTTGAGAGGAGAGCTTTTCACATGGATGTGAACATAAGGTGGCAGGAGTCCTGGGAGCCACCTAGAAGCCTGTACATTGCTAGCAGGAATTGCTATTTATCCCCCAACGTCTATTCTTTCTTTTTCTCCCATAAGGAATAGAAATCTTCATTGTTAAATGGATATGTGATCATCTGGAATAAAGATTTTATTCCCTAGATTGCCTTGTAGTTAGGCATGGCCATGTGACTAAATAAGGCAGAGCAGCAAGATAAAAGACTTTGGAACTCTGAGGATTTTGTGAAGGCACCTGTCAGCCTTTAAAGATTCTCTACTCCTGACTTTTTTAATGTGAGAGGAAAATATGCTTTTATTTTGTTTAAACCATTGTTATTTTTGGCTGTCCCTTGCAGCTGAACCTAATCTTAACTGATGTTGTTTTCTATCATCCCCTTTTCTCTAACAGCTCTTCATTTCCATTTTGTGGTCTATTTTTTTTTTCCCCCAAGGAATTTGAAATCACCCTAGGTCCAAGTTCAGCTAATCAGCACATTCTGTCTCCTGCTTAAAGGGCTAGGACTGTGACCTATGCCACTCTAATCAGAGTGAATCTGAAATATTTTACTGAGAAATTATGGCAATACCTGAATGTAACAGTAATTCTTAAGGAAGAACAGACTTTGCCTGACTATTGAGGCTCTTGCTTGACAGAGATGACTCCTGGGGCATATAAACAAACTGAACTTCTTCATTATAAAGGCTGATATTTAGGAGATGGTCTAGAGGAAGCATTCACACCAGTCCTGAGGTTAGAAATGACACAGAAAGAAGGATTCTGAGAGAGCTGCTCTGACTCCCAGATTGCAGCTGGGTTAGTCATGACTGACTCAAGCAGAATTCGGGGGATTCCTATTCAGTACAGATCTCAGAGACACATGTATGAGTGGCGAGAGTTGATACCCCTGTGCCTGTGGGTTGATGCAGATACCACAGGATGTTGGGATGTTAAAGTGATTCATTCTTGGTAAACTGTGTATCAGTCTCTATGCCTATAGTCTTCATTTTGGGGAACAGTGGTATTGAATTTTTTATTAGATTTTTAGAACTATCAAAGTAACTATTGCTCACTGTAATAGGATGAACTATACAATGGTGTTTCCTGCATTTAAAACAGATTCTTCCTCTCTCAGGGAGTCTTCTGCCTTCAGTCTCTCTTTCACTTAATTCCTTTTAGCATTACATTGAACAAATGTCCATTTTAAAAAAATGATCTGATTCAATAGTTTTTATATTCTTTATTTCAGTGATTACAGGGCTTTAAAATATTTTTGGCCTAAACAAAGAATAGTTTATTAAATCCAGAGCAGACTAAAATTGCCGAACATTTTGGAGACAGAATGAAAGTAAGGATTCATTAGTCTTTTCCTAGTAGGAACCCAACAGATAGCTTAGGGGATGAAAGGCTTTAAATAAGTGAATAAGAAAGTGCTAATCATGTACTTAATCTATTTTTACTTAGGCAGTTACCACCACAACTGTATATGTAGAAAAAAGGAAGGCAAAGATTTGGAATAGTCTCAGAAGTTTCTAAAAAGGAAGCCAGGCCTTGAACTAGACAGAGGAGGACAGAGAATTGAGGCTGTCCTGAGAATCCTTGGCATGAAACAGAAACTGTCCCCAGACCTGGATGAACTTGCCTTCATTCCATCTCAGATCGAATGGGACAGAATTTCAGGAGTGAGGCCTGAGTATCTGTATGTTTAACAAGATCTTTAGAGAATTCTTTCTGGAAATTGACGTTTATATAGGAATTTCTAAAAAGCAGGAAGTGTGCCTTATTATTATCACAGCTGCTGGAAAGTTAATTTGAGAACACACTTCTTCACTGAAGGACTTTCAAAAAGTCATAGGTCATATTCATAGTTCATTGGTATATTATTTATAGTCATTAAAATCATGTATTTGTACATGAATTGCTGTTCTCTTAATTCTTCCTAAAAATTTTAAGTCATTAATTTGTACAAGTTTTGTCAAAAAAGAAAGAAGTTAGAGTCCACAGAAATAACCTTTCTGCACTCTTTCATTCATTGGTTCATTTCTTTGAAGAACATTGGTTAAGACTGGAGACAAGAAATTTAGAGCAAAATATTCATCTGGTCCTAGAGAATTTTAGGGAGATGATATGAATTAAATACAAATAAATATATAATGCATGCAAAATGTTGCAGGGGATGGAGTGATTACTTTTAGCCTTGGAAATTTGTGAATCTTTTGTGGAGCATTTTGAGCCTGAAATTTGTACTTAATATGTAGGTGAGTTATGGACATAAGGTAAAAAAAGATGTTCTGCACAGATAATCCAATATGAATAAAAGCATCTAGGTTTTCATTTTCAAATAAAACTAGAAAATGTACCTTTTAAAAAGTGTGTATATGTAAAGAATAAAATATTTGCTTAAGGAAAAAAGTAAGAAAAATATATATTTATACAAATATATACACACATATATACACACATATATATTTTTGAAATGTGATTCTGCTTGATTCTGATAGAATGACCATTAAATACACATATTTGAAAACAAATATGAGGCTTCTAAATGGAGAAAGGCTTGCCCTTTGTTTTGCATCCACTGCAGTACATGGTGAATGAGTCGTGTGATTTTGCAAAATTGATAAGTGTTACAGATTTACCATAAAAAAAGGGGAAACTTAGGATCATATAAGTAAAATCAACCTGTTGAAAATCCTGGAGGGCAGAAGGTAAGTAGCATGGTTGAGCTGCTGCCTGTACCCCCACACCCATCCACATCCTGTCAACTTGCCACACATAAGTAATGAGTAAATACTGCATTGTTTCTGTAGCAAGATCAGATGCCATTTTAACACCCTGAATAAAATCTGTCAGACTTTGGAGGTGTACTTTTAATGCTTGTCTAAGCAGTATTTTATTTATTTTCTCCTTACCTATTATCTTACCTGTCTTAGGTTAGGTTCTTAGAACCTGACCCTGAGTTGAGAAATTTTGTGCAAGTGGTTTATTGAAACAGTACTACTGAGAAAATCCTGTAAGAAAGTGAGGGAAGTAGGATAGCACAGGGGGAGGCTTGACTGAGACGTAGTTTTTCCCAAAGTCTAGTTGTGATCGAATCCTGCTGGAGCTCTGGAGCAGGAGTAGCATCTTGAAGGCAGAGGGACTCACACATCGTGTTCCTCTCTTTCTTTATTCAGGCAGTGTCTAAAGCTCTCCTTGGAGGGATGGCTTAACTTCCCAGAGAGGCAGCTCCCAGAGGCTGGGGACATTTCTCACTACAAGAGTGCTTTTGTCAGCAGCCAGTACCTGCAGCAAATAGTAGAAAGGTACACTGCAGATGAAGGGCAGTGATTTCTAACTGGGGACAGTTCTGTCCCTGAGAGATGAGAGATGTTTGGCTATGTTTGGAGCGGTTTTGATTGTCACAGCTCAGATAGAGAGGTAGTAGTGGTGTTGCTCCTGGCATCTAGTGGACAGAGGTCAGCGATGCTCCCAAGCATCCTACAATGCACAGGACAGCTCTTCTACGACAGAAAGTTATCCAGTCCAAAATGTCAGCAGTACCAGATTTGAGAAACCCTGGGCAAAGGGAATCTGAACAAAGCACCAAGGATGTCTACTACACCCTCGTTTCCATGTGTGCTATTCTGTGTAGACTGCAATAGCAGGAAACAGTCTTACTTGGACCATATCAAGTAAAAACAAAAAAAGTCATCCATCCATCCATTCATTTATTTATTCATGCATGCATTAATTCAATAGGTTGATTCATCAAGTAACTATTGAGCTCCTATTATGAACCAGGTACTAGACCAGGCAGTGAAGATGTAGGGATAAGTATAACCAGGCATCTGCTGTCAGGAAGCTCAGAAGACAGGAAGTGAGAGTTATTACAATCTAGTGACTTTGTCATATGTAAAAGAGAGAATACACACTTACACAGATTGAATGTGCTAACCAACACGTAAATATTTCAATCATTTGGCAAATTCATATTATTTATTATTAATTATCTACTGTGTAATAGGCATTATTCTATTAATAGGTGCTGGAGATAATAGCAGTGAATAATAAGCAAAAATATTCTGCCATCAATGTGTACCATCCAGTGGGAAGAATAGCTCATACACATTCAAATGAATATATAAATAATAAAATTTTAGATAGAGCCAAGTGTCCTGAAGAACACAGAAGAAAAAAACGTGGAATGGAACATTGTGGTAGGATTTGTGGGCACCATATTTCAGTAGAGGTGATCAGAGGACACTGCTTTGAGGAGAAAATTGTTCAGATGAGACCTTAATGAGAGGGAGTCTGCCATGTTAAGTTCTGGGTGACGAGGAAGGCCTGTTTCAGAAAGAGGAAGATACTTGGTCTCATTGAGGAACGAAAAGATCAATATAGCTGCATCCTGAGGCATAAAGGGGTGTAAATAAGGGATGAGTTCAGAGAGGAGAGGGGCTAGATGATACAAGGTCCTCTAGACCCCTAAAAGAGTTTGGATTTTAATCTAATTAGAATGGAAATCCATTGGAGGTTTTTAAAAGCAGAGTGGTGGCATGATGTGAATTTTATTTTGAGATGATCATTTTAGCAGATATCTGATGGTCCAGCAAGGAGTTTCCTGCAGTGATTCAGTAGAGGATAATGATCACCAAGAATGACATTGTGTGTTCACCTGCAGTGCCTCCCAAATTGTCTTTCTCTGTTACCTTATACCCTTACTTTATTGGATAAAACATCTACCACTGAATACTGTGGAGATATTGAAATATATTTAACATGTCACTTTTCCTAACACTGCCACCATATTTCTGAAGAGGTGAATGCATATTAGGTTTGAGTTTTAAAGAGCAGTGAAGCATTCATTTTGCTGTCCCAAAGGTGGACACATTTTTCAAAAGAGGCAACTTTTCAGATTAGTTATTTAAGACACTAGCTACCTAAAATTTATTTGGAATAGCTTCCCAACCAAATCAAATCACTTTGAACTTTCTAAAATATATATAGTTCTTTACTTTGAATGATGAAGCAACTCGGGATGAATAATCAGTCGTTGAATAATTAGTCATTTATTTCTTGTGTGTCTGTGTGTGTAGCTCAGTGACACGAGGACTGAATTTCTCTTAGAATAAAATAAAAAAGGCTGCTAGATGAATAGTTTCTAGAATGATTATCGAGAACAGCTTGCAACCCAGGATTTATAGCTTGATTACAGTCTTCTCACAGACCTTTGGTGAAAAGCAGTCATCAGTGTAGTCTTGCCTTGAGTTTGAATGACACTATTTGTTTATTCTTGTGTTCATTGAGAGAAGCATGTAATAAAATCAGTTCTTATATGTGTTAGTAGCTAATAAAATTTTTGACACATTTAATAGGAATCTTGACAAAAGCCTAGGGGAGCTGGAATATTTTATGAAGATATTTTATAGACAAGTAGGTTTTTCAAATTAGCCAACATATCATATACATATGAAATATATGATTTAAATATATATTTATTATGTAAAATTTATTTTATATGTATATAAACTATAGAGGATGTCCGAATTATTCCACTAATAAGGTGTAGAGATTCTTTTGGTAGAATCTCCCCTTTTGAGACATATTTTTAAGGGGTTTCCCTGGTGGCTCAGATGGTAAAAAATCTGCCTGCAATGCATGAGACACGGTTGGGAGATCCCCTGGAGAAGGGAATGGCTACCCACTCCAGTATTCTTGCCTGAAGAATTCCATGAACAGAGGAGCCTGTTGTCTCAGGTAGACTACAGTCCATGGGGTTGCAAGGAGTTGGACATGACTGACTACCAACAACAACACCATTCTTTCAGTAGAATCTTCCCTTTTGAGACATATTTTCAAGGCATATAAATTATAAATTTGGCTAAAGATAGAGCTCTTTGCAGATGATTATTTAAATGACATGAATGTTCAGCAGGATTTGTAATTGCTCTAGATGTCTTATTTATAAATGAGAATGAGTAAGCAAGTTTCTGTTGTTGTTTTTTTTTTCACTACACCCCTGGCAATATTATTACTGTCTCACCTAATTATAAGCCCAGTAGTAACTGTTTTTGACCCATAATTACTTTATGGTGCTGAGCTTTATTTAAATGCATGGTATAACAGCACTGCTTTTGGTCAGAGAAATAGGGGTTGTGCTGATTTCTGTCCATGTCACATTGCAGCAGTTCGGCTAGTTGTTATTCTATTTAGCTTCATAAGCTCCTGGCATCTTTGTGAGTTGCTGGTACCATTGATTGTATCTGTGTGACTGCCTTTATTATCTAAGTGACTTCCATTTTGTGTCCCAATTTACAAATAGGGCAAGTACCATGGCACTAATTTTTAAAATAAAAACCTGAAGGAGCACAGCAGATAAAAATAAACATTGAAAACCCCTTTTTTTTTCATAAGTGGTCAAGAGGCAATTTAAGATTTGTATGTCAGTTTCTGCCTTTCCACGTCAGGTGGCATCAAGTGTGCTTTAAAATGGTCGTAATTGTCCTGTGGTTATCCAGATGTATTTTGGCACAGCTGTAACTGGAATGCACTTTTTGAACATATGTTTCCTTCTCCCACATGCTTCTGGATGATAAAATTTTTATCATAGATGTTACTGTCTCCTAGATCATTAGTTTCCAGTACTCAGGAATTGTAAAAACTCATTAGTGTATTGGACTCTGGTGCCAGGTCAAATAGAATTTTGAGGTACTATTCTTGATCTTTCAGTTGCCTAGACTGATCATACCTTTACAACAATAGAATAGTTTCATAATCCATCCTGATTCAACCTGATGGAGTCATCTATATGGAAACCTAGCTAAATGGATGTGGAAACAGACATGGATTTTCTTACCTGTAGCTGGAGCCCTGATCATCAGTCTGACTCATAGTTCAGTGACAGCGCTTTCTACAACTGTTTTGCGATCTTGCCTGTACACTGTGATTCAAGAGTTTGAACAAATTCTCATATTTATATGCATGTTATAAATAATACCTAGGGTGCAACCGCCTTGGTAAAACTTGGATCATCTACTAAAGTTGAAGTGATGCATATCTAGAGGCTCAGCAGTGCTATTCCCAGATGAATACCAGTCATATTTATGAATGCTGCTATGCACTTAGGGACATGTGCAAGAAGTTCTTAGCTGCATTATTCACAATAGCACAACCCTTCCCCCCACAACAACTCATATGTCCATCAGCAGTAAAATGGATTATGTTTTGGTAGATTTGTATAATGTAATGGTATACAGTGGTAAGGATGATATTACATGCATACATAACATAGATGAATCACACAAATATAATGTTTGCTTGAAAGGAGCCAGACATAAAAGAATGCATAGTTGGTAATTTCATTTATGTAAAGTTCAAACACAGGCAAAACTGAACCAAAGTATGAAGAGATGCAAACTTAGATAAACTGTTAAGCAAAGCAAGAACATGATAACCATAAAAGTAAGGATAGGAATAGCTCTTAGGCAAGGCTTGTGATTACAAAGAGGCCAGTGCAGAACATCCAGGAGCGCTGACAGTGCTCTTCATCCGGGTGGTTGTGTAAATGTATTCACTTTCCGATGCTCCATTAAGCTGCCCAGTTATGGTTTATGCACAAAAAATGTGATTATATTTTTCAAATTAAAATAAGCCAGAGTATAACTGCTTAACCCTGGGACTGTCTGAAAATTTTTCGAAAATACCTTGTAGAGTATATGGACAATGTCATTTGCAGAAACTTCTGAACAGAAGGCTCCGATACTTTGGCCACTTGATGTGAAGAGCCGACTCACTAGAAAAGACCCTGATGCTGGGAAAGATTGAAGGCAGGAGGAGAAGGGGACAACATAGGATGAGATGGTTGGATGGCATCACTGATTCAATGGACATGAGTTTGAGCAGGCTCCAGGAGACGGTGAAGGACAGGGAAACCTGGCGTGCTGCAGTCCATGGGGTCACAAAGAATCGGGCATGACTAAGCGACTGAACAACTGAACAGAGATCACAGGTGTCAGACCCAAGATTTAGTTTTCATGCAAACTTATAATAGAATGTGCTGTGTGCTGTTATCCTCCGCCTCCCACACCCAGTGGTTACCACAGGACCATTAGTGGTGCTCAGCAACTGATTTGTGCTGCAATGGGCCAGTCATGACTGTCAATGAGCAGCAGTTAGTGGTCCTGCTCAACTATTGGTCAGTGCCTCAGCATGTCCCTCTCCCAAGTGAGCAACTGTCAGTGATGACCCTTAGTAGTCCTGCTCAGCCACTAGTTGATGCCACATTGGCCCCTCCCCCACGCAACCAGCTGTCAGTGAGCGGCTGTTAGTGGGACCTTTCAGCCAATGGTCAGAGTGGAATGGTAGTGTTCAGCTAAAGAATGAGGTAAGAGGTGGATCCCCACCTTCTCCCTGGGGCCATACAGCTTACCCAGCCTCCGGTCAGCAGGCAAGCTGGGGGCCCAGGGAACAGACTAGGGCTGTATCCAGAGCTCCAGAGCCCTCGCCAAGACCATGCAGTGGCCCGGACCAGGCCTTGAGGCAGTGGTGACACTCTCCCCCGTCCCTGTCTCTGTGACCTAATGGCAGCAGCCATCTGCATAGGATGCAGTCTGTGGGACCTGCCCCCTGATGTACAGCAGCCTGAGGAGCCTGCAGGGCCAGTGGGGTCCCGGGTCCCTGGCTCCCTCAGCAATGACAGCTGAGCAGGCTTTGCGGACCAGGCCCTGAGGGAGCCATCGGTGAGATTTACCTCCTCTTAGCCAGGAGCTGGATCTCCCAGGGTGACTTAGGACCTGGCCCTTTCTTGTCAGATCAGAGAATAACATCATTTGGTGGAGGTTTACAGGAACATTGTTACCTGACTGTGTTTTTGCTGTTGTTTAGTTCCTAATTTGTGTCTGGACTCTTTGTGACGCCATGGACTGGAGCCTGCCAGGCTCCTCTGTCCATGGGATTTCCAAGGAAAGAAAACTGGACTGCATTACCATTTCCTTCTCCAGGGGATCTTCTCAGCCTTGTGATGGAACCTGCATCTCCTGCAATGACAGGTGGATTCTTTACACTGAGTCACCAGGGAAGCCCATAACCTGATCATGATCTGATCTCAAGAACAAAGGTTCTGACACCAAGGAGTTAGCAATAATTAACCCATCCCTCCCTCACCTTTCCTAGAAAAGGGCTTTGCTAAGAGCTTTCAGAAAGCTTGGAATTTTTAAGGCATGAGCCACACATCTCCCTGCAGGGCCCTCAATAGAGCTTTCTCTGTTCCAAACTCCAATGTTTTGGAATTTTTTGGCCTCACTGTGCATTTGGGACACAGACTGGCATTTTGTTAACTAACTTTCTTTCAGTATATACAGAGAAATGTTGATTGGGATTCTCATATTTTCAGTCCTACATTTCATTTTTCATCTGCATTAGACCCCCCAGTGGACATGGAAAATTCTTAAAGAGATGGGAATACCAGAACACCTGACCTGCCTCTTGAGAAATCTGTATGCAGGTCAGGAAGCAACAGTTAGAACTGGACATGGAACAACAGACTGGTTCCAAATAGGAAAAGGAGTATGTCAAGGCTGTATATTGTCACCCTGCTTATTTAACTTATATGCAGAGTACATCATGAGAAACGCGGGGCTGGATGAAGCACAAGCTGGAACCAAGATTGCTGGGAGAAATATCAATAACCTCAGATATGCAGATGACACCACCCTTATGGCAGAAAGTGAAGAAGAACTAAAAAGCCTCTTGATGAGAGTGAAAGAGGAGAGTGAAAAAGTTGGCTTAAAGCTCAACATTCAGAAAACGAAGATCATGGCATCCGGTCCCATCACTTCATGGGAAATAGATGGGGAAACAGTGTCAGACTTTATTTGAGGGGGCTCCAAAATCACTGCAGATGGTGATTGCAGCCATGAAATTAAAAGACGCTTGCTCCTTGGAATGAAAGTTATGACCAAACTAGACAGCATACTAAAAAGCAGAGACATTACTTTGCCAACAAAGGTCCATCTGGTCAAGGCTATGGTTTTTCCAGTGGTCATGTATGGATGTGAGAGTTGGACTATAAAGAAAGCTGAGAGCCAAAGAATTGATGCTTTTGAACTGTGGTGTTGGAGAAGACTCTTGCGAGTCCCTTGGACTGCAAGGAGATCCAACCAGTCCATCCTAAAGGAGATCAGTCCTGGGTGTGCATTGGAAGGACTGATGTTGAAGCTGAAACTCAATACTTTGGCCACCTGATGCAAAGAGTTGACTCATTTGAAAGACCCTGATGTTTGGAAAGACTGAAGGCAGGAGGAGGAGGGGATGACAGAAGATGAGATGGTTGGATGGCATCACCAACTCAATGGACATGAGTTTGGGCAAACTCCGGGAGTTGGTGATGGACAGGCAGGCCTGGAGTGCTGTGGTTCATGGGGTCGCAAAGAGTCATACATGATGAGCGAATGAACTGAACTAAAAAACCTCTTGATGAAAGTGAAAGTGGAGAGTGAAAAAGTTGGCTTAAAGCTCAACATTCAGAAAACGAAGATCATGGCATCTGGTCCCATCACTTCATGGCAAATAGATGGGGAAACAGTGGAAACAGTGTCAGACTTTATTTCTTTGGGCTCCAAAATCACTGCAGATGGTGATTGTAGCCATGAAATTAAAAGACGCTTACTCCTTGGAAGGAGAGTTATGACCAACCTAGATAGCATATTGAAAAGCAGAGACATTACTTAGCCAACAAAGGTCCATCTCGTCAAGGCTATGGTTGTTCCAGTGGTCATGTATGGATGTGACAGTTGGACTGTGAAGAAAGCTGAGCGCCGAAGAATTGATGCTTTTGAACTGTGGTGTTGGAGAAGACTCTTGAGAGTCCCTTGGACTGCAAGGAGATCCAACCAGTCCATTCTGAAGGAGATCAGCCCTGGGATTTCTTTGGAAGGAATGATGCTAAAGCTGAAACTCCAGTACTTTGGCCACCTCATACGAAGAGTTGACTCATTGGAAAAGGCTCTGATGCTGGGAGGGATTGGGGGCAGGAGGAGAAGGGGACGACAGAGGATGAGATGGCTGGATGGCATCACTGACTCGATGGATATGAGTCTGAGTGACCTCCGGGAGTTGGTGATGGACAGGGAGGCCTGGCGTGCTGCGATTCATGGGGTTGCAAAGAGTCGGACACAACTGAGTGACTAAACTGAACTGAACTGAACTAGACCTCCAAATTTATTCAAAGAAATTCAAAAGACTGGTGTAGTATTATAACACGTGCAGCTGCAGTGTGACAGAATCATGCCTTGGAGCTGCCAGTGCAGCTTCTCTAGCACTTTCACGTAGAGATTTTTTTTTTAACCTATTTTAAAGTTCTTCCAAATCATAAAAAGGAGATTGCTGGTAGTTTGAGAGAAATTTCTCCACACCTTTTACACGGAAAAAAATTGATTTCATATAAATGTAAAATATAAATTTACTACTGACAACAGGTAATGTGTTATAATGTCTCTATTTGAGAGCTTATCATGTTTCACACATTCTATTGTATGTGCATACTTGGGCATTATTGCATGCAAATCTCACAACTACTTCCTGAGGTTGCATACTAATATTATTCCCATCCTAGAGGTGAGGAAACTGAGATTCAGATGGGTGGGGTGTTGAAAATCAGTCTAAGTCCAAAGCCTATGCTTCTTACTGCTTGAATGTACACCTCATGTTGTATTTATTTAGTTCAAGAGTGCAAGAGAAGTCACTCTTAAGTCTTAATGGTACCTTTAATTCAAACAGAAAATGTAAAAAGTTGACAAGCTCTTCATCCAGTTCCACTAATGTTCTTTATGGATCTTTGAGACCTCCTTTGCCAAGCTCTTACGTTTTTAAGCAAAATTCAAAGACAGAGATGGTCAAACTACCTATCTCAAGAACTGGTTCAATTTTAGACTATTTCTGGACTCATGTCTGAGACTCATCTGGGCCAGTTTCAGAGCCCCTCTTATGTTTTCCAGTCCATTTTAGTTCACTGATTCCTAAAATGTCAATGTTCATTCTTGCCATCTCCTGTTTGACCACTTCTACTTGCCTTGATTCATGGATATAACATTCCAGGTTCCTATGCAATATTGTTCTTTACAGCATTGAACTTTACTTCCATTACCAGTCACATCCACAACTCTGCCTTGTTTTTGCTTTGGCTCTGTCTCTTCATTTTTTCTGGAGTGAAATTTCCACCCTTTTCCAGTAGCATTATTGGGCACCTACCAACCTGGGAAGTTCATCTTTCAGTGTCCTATCTTTTTACCTTTTCATACTGTTCATGGGGTTCTCAAGGCAAGAAAACTGAAGGGGTTTGCCATTTCCTTCTCAAAAGTAAACCACATTACAGAGTATCTGAAGAACTATGGACAGAGGTTCCTGACATTGTACAAGAGGCAGTGATCAAGACCATCCCCAAGAAAAAGAAATGCAAAAAAGGCAAAATGTTTGTCTGAGGAGGCCTTACAAATAGCTGAGAAAAGAAGAGAAGCTAAAGGCAAAGGAGAAAAGGAAAAATATATCCATTTAAATGCAGGGTTCCAAAGAATAGCAAGGAAAGATAAGAAAACCTTCCACAGTGATCAGTGCAAAGAAATAAAGGAAAACAATAGAATGGTAAATTCTAGAGATCTATTCAAGAAAATTAGAGATAGGGAACATTTCATGCAAAGATGGGCTCAATAAAGGACAGACACGTTATGGACCTAACAGAAGCAGAAGATATTAATAAGAGGTGACAAGAATACACAGAAGAAATGTACAAAAAAGACATTCATGACCCAGATAACCATGATGATGTGATCATTCACCTAGAGCCAGACATCCTGGAATGCAAAGTCAAGAGGGCCTTAGGAAGCATAACTTTGAACAAAGCTAGTGGAGGTCATGGAATTCCACTTGAGCTATTTCAAATCCTGGAAGATGATGCTGTGAAAGTGCTACACTCAATATGCCATAAAATTTGGAAATCTCAGCAGTGGCCACAGGACTGGAAAACGTCAGTTTTCATTCCAATCCCAAAGAAAGGCAATGCCAAAGAATGCTCAAACTACTGCACAATTGCACTCATCTCACATGCTAGTAAAGTAATGCTCAGAATTCTCCAAGCCAGGCTTCAACCGTACGTGAACCGTGAACTTCCAGATGCTCAAGGTGGTTTTAGAAAAGGCAGAGGAACCAGAGATCAGATTGCCAACATCTGCTGGATCATCAGAAAAGCAAGAGAGTTCCAGAAAAACATCTAAACATCTATTTCTACTTTATTGACTATGTCAAAGCCTTTGACTGTGTGGATCACAAGAAACTGTGGAAAATTCTTCAAGAGATGGGAATACCAGACCAGTTGATCTGCCTCTTGAGAAATCTGTATGCAGTACAAGAGGCAGCAGTTAGTAGTGAACATAGAACAACAGACTGATTCCAAATTGGGAAAGGAGTACGTCAAGGCTGTACATTGTCACCCTGCTTATTTAACTTATATTCAGAATACATCATGCGAAATGCCGGGCTGGATGAAGCACAAGCTGGAATCAAGATTTCTGGGAGAAATATCAATAAACTCAGATATGGAGATGATACCACCCTTATGCCAGAAAGTAAAGAAAAACTAAGAAGTCTCTTGATGAAAGTGAAAGAGGAGAGTGAAGAAGTTGGCTTAAAACTCAACATTCAGAAAACTAGGATTATGGCATCCAGTCCCATCACTTCATGGCAAGTAGATAGGGTAACAATGGAAATAGTGACTTTATTTTTTTGGGCTCCAAAATCACTGCAGATGGTGATATCAGCCATGAAACTAAAAGACACTTGCTCCTTGGAAGAAAAGCTATGACCAGCCTAGACAGGATATTAAAAGGCAGAGACATTACTTTTCCAACAAAGGTCTGTCTAGTTAAAGCTATAGTTTTTACAGTAATCACATATGGATGTGAGAATTGGACTATAAAGAAAGCTGAGCACCGAAGAATTGATGCTTTTGAACTGTGGTGTTGGAGAAGACTCTTGAGAGTCCCTCGGACTGCAAGGATATCCAACTAGTCAATCCTAAAGGAAATCAGTCCTGAATATTTATTGGAAGTCTTGATGCTGAAGCTTAAACTCTAGTAGTCTGGCCACCTGATGTGAAAAACTGACTGGTTGAAAGAGACCCTGATGCTGGGAAAGATTGAAGGCGTGAGGAGAAGGAGACAACAGAGGATGAGGTGGTTGGATGGCATCACTGATTCGATGGACATGAGTTTGAGCAAGCTCTGGGAGTTTGTGATGGACAGAGAAGGCTAGAATGCTGCAGTCCATGGGGTTGCAAAGGGTCGGACACCACTGAGCAACTGAACTGACCTGAACTGAACTAATGTTTTCCGTATCGAATTTCTGTCTTATCTATGAGCAGCCCTTACATGAAAGACCCTGGTGTGATACAGGAGTAATGGTGCAGAGAGAGGAAGCAGGTGAAGTTTTGTGTTGTGCAACTTTTGTGTAAAACTTTGTGTTGTGCAACTTTTGTGCACAACAAGTGTGCCACCATGTTGCACAGGCTGTGATTGAGAAATGAATCCATCGTTAGGATATATAGTTTTGCTTAAAAGCAATGAAACTATAAGGCAAAGCTTTGACAATTTTCTTTAAAATTGTTTACTTCTTTGGTTGCACTGGGTCTTCATTGCTGTGCCCGGTCTTTCTCTAGTTGTGGTGAGTGGGGGTTACTCTTCGTTGCAGTACAAGGCATTCTCACTGTGGTGGCTCATCTTGTTCCAGAGCATGGTCTCCAGTGCATATGGGCTTCAGTAGCTGTGCTGCTCACAGGGCTAGAGCTCAGGCTCCGTAGTTGTGGTGCAAGGACTTAGTTGCAAAGGCTTAGTTAGAATCTTCCTGGACCAAAGTTCAAACCCATGTCCCCTGCATTGGCAAGAGGATTCTTATCTGCTGCACCACCAGGGAAGCCTGACTGTTTTCTTAATAGCTAAGATTTATTGAGAACTTACTATGTTTCAGGCACTGTTGCAAAGCCTTTTTATATATTAACTCTTAATCTGCACCACAATCCTATGATGTATGTATTCTTATCCTCCCCATTTACAGAAAGGAAATGGAGGCACAAAGAAGTTAGCTCACTTGCCAAGATCACACATTTAAAAGTGATAGATTTAGGATTTGAATTGAGGAAGGCTAATTTTAGAACTCACTTATGAACTGCTATGTGATGCTGTCTCTTCTTGAGCAGAGATTCAGATGTGTATTCTTCTTCTGTATTAAGAAGAAAATGAGGGACTTCCCTGGTGGTCCAGTGGCTGGGACTCTTCCCTCCAAATTCAGGGGGCCCAGGTTTGATCCCTGGCCAGGGAACTAGATCCCACATGCCACAGCTAAGACCTAGCACAGCCTAATAAATAAATAAAGATATTTTAAAAAGGAAAATGAAGGGACATCAGGTATTGTGGAATATTGCATCTTTTGATTTATTTCAAGCTGAACTATCTGCAGAAGAAGAAAGGCTCTTATGATTTGGTTGCCATATAGTCTGTAAGACAATACACCTCATAGTGTAGGTTTATCACACTGTGAAGCATTTGTGAACTCTTTGCATAAACTCCTTAGTGAGTAGAGATCGAGTACCAAAAAGTGTTCTTTGGGATTTCCCTGAAGCAACATTATGAAATGAATGGTGACTGGGTGTACTGGTCCCTTGTCATTCCTTGCTCAAAAAAAAAGACCTTTGTCTTTTCATTTCCACTTCTCTTTTAAAAATCAATGTTTTTATTCTTCAAAAGATTTGAAATGGAAAAGTTGTATTGTTTTCCCCTTAAATCATTATATGTATATTTTTTTTACTAAGATATTTTGGGATTATTGATCTAACATGTTTTCATCTTTTGAAACAGATATGGAGTTTAACATATACAATATTGGTTTCTGGAACTCAATTCATATTTACTTAAAAATATGAATTTTATTTTAATTCAGATCTTCTGAAGGTAACTATCATGAATCTGAGTTCTTTTAACTTTTTACTTGTTTTTGAATTAAGTCTATTTCTTATAACAATGTAGAAAATCAGATTCTTTATATTTCTTTGAATAGATGGAAGAACTATATGTAGAAAGTATATTAGTTTTCTATTACTTAATAATTACCACAAATTTAGTGACTTTAAACAGCATACATTTATTATGTTAAAGTTCTGGAGATCAGAAGCCTATTGAGCCTGTTTGGGTTCTCTTCTCAGTGTATCAGAAGGTTCAAATCACAGCATCAGTCTACTGGACTTTTATCTGGAGACTCAGGGCAAAAAATCTGCTCCCAAGATCATTCAGATCATTGGTAGAAATCAGTTCCCTGTAGTTATTGGACTGAGGTTCCTGTTTTCTTGCTGATTGTCAGCGAGGAGCCACTTTTCCTCTGCCTGACTGGCCACAGAGAGACCTTGCAGGTTTCCACTTGGACCAGAGAGCTTGTTCTCCCAAAGTGGGTGGTCACAACCACCGTAGTCAGACCCCTAATATCCTCTCTGGAAAGTCACAATGCTGATCAATGTCCAGAAGAAGAGAAAAGTTGTGAAGACCTCACAGCTACTTCAGCTCATCCTCGCTCTCTTTGGCTTTCATTCACTGAAAAGACAGACTATGAACAAAAATATGCATCCTGCATATACTTTCTAACCTCTGAATCTCTCGTTTCTGGATGCCTTCATTTGAGGATTCAGCTGACCCTATTTCTTTTATAACTGGTACTTAATATGCATCAAATTTGTTTCTTTTTTTAAAAGTTTGTTGCCTTTCAGTTCAGTACAGTTTCAAGTACTTTTTAATGAATCAAACTGCCCTGACACCTCTCCCAACTACCCCCATTCCAGTTCTTTTAAATTCATTTCAGCATAAAACGTAAAACTTCCCATTAGAACCAATATAGTGACTCATTCATAAAATGCATTGAGGGCCTTCTAATGAAGGATAGGGGTCAGCTATGTCATGGTCCCTTTCTGTGATTCTTTTGTGTGAATTCAAACTCTGCATTGATGCCCTTGAAATACTATGACTTCTTGGTTTTGTAACTCAAGTCTTATCATTAATCAGAATAACTATATTTTGAGTTTCTTCATTGTTCTGTACTACTTTTTTATTTAGGTAATATTGGTTTGTAACATTATGTTATGTTTCATGTGCACAACATTATATTTGACTTCTGTATGCACTGTAGCGTACTCACCACCAAATTTTGGTTTCCTTCATTACCACACAGTTAATGCCCTTTACCCATTTTACCCTCCTTTACATCCCTTCCTCTCTAGCAACCGCTACTCTGTTTATCTGTATCTATGTGCTTATTTTGTTTTTGTTTTTTAAAAAATATTCCACATATGAGTGAAATTATATGGTATCTGTCTTTCTCTGTCTTACTTATTTCACTTAGCATAATACCCTCAAGATCCATCCATGTTTTTGCCAATGACAAGATTTTGTCATTTTTTTTGTGTGGCTGATTCATATTCCATTATAAGTATATGTAACATTTTTGTCATCCACTGATCTGTTGATAGGTACTTACATTGATTCTATAATTTGTCTGTTGTAAATAATGCTGCAGTGATATAGGAGTGCATCTGCCGTTTCCAATTAGGGTGTCTGTATTCTTTAGACAGATATCTAGAACTGGATAACTAGCTCACATGGTAGTCCTATTCTTAATGTTTTGAGGAACTTCCATACTATTTCACATAGTAGCTGAACCTATTTCCATTCCCACAAATAGTGTATGAGGATTCCCTTTTCTCCATATCCTCTCCAATACTTGTTATTTATTGCCTCTTTGATAGTAGCCATTCTAATGGGCATGTGACGATATCTCATCATGGTTTCAATTTGCATTTACTTAATAGTTAGTGATGTTGAACATTTTCTTTCATGAGTCTATTGGCCTTCTGCATGTCTTCTTTGGAAAAAAAATTTTTTTATCCAGATTCTCTACCCATTTTTAAAATAGGGTTGTTTGGATTCTTTTTTTGTTGGGTTGTATGAGTTCTTTATATATTTTGGATATTAACTCTGATCAGATATATGATTTGCTAGTATCTTCCCCCGTTCAGTAGGTTGTCTTTCCATTTGGTTTATGATTTCCCTTGTGTGTGGAATCTTTTTAGTTTGATATAGTCCCATTTTGGAGAAGGCGATGGCACCCCACTCCAGTACTCTTGCCTGGAAAACCCCATGGACGTAGGAGCCTGGTAGGCTGCAGTCCATGGGGTCACTAAGAGTGGGACATGACTGAGCGACTTCACGTTCACTTTCATGCATTGGAGGAGGAAATGGCAACCCACTCCAGTGTTCTTGCCTAGAGACTCCCAGGGACGGTGGGGCCTGGTGGGACCCCGTCTATGGGATTGCACAGAGTCGGACACGACTGAAGCAACTTAGCAGCTAGTCCCATTTATTTCCTTTTTTATTTTTCCTTGCCTGATAAGACTTGTCTAGAGAGATACTACTAAGACCAAGGTAAAAGAGTTTATTTCCCATGGTTTTTTTTTTTTTTTTTTCCCTAGGAGTATTGTGATTTCAAGTTTTACATTTAAATCTCTATTCTGAGTTTAATTTTGAATGTAGTATAAGAAAATGATCCAATTTCATTATTTTGCATACAGTTGGCCAGTTTTCCCAACACCATTTCTGAACACACTGTCTTTTCCCCACTGTAGTCCTTGGCTTCAGTGTCATAATATAAGGGATCATATAAGCATGGGTTTACCTCTGAGGTCTCTATTCTATTCCACTGATCAATATGTCTGTTTTGAGCCAATTATATAGAGTTTTGATTACTGTAGCCTTGTACTATAATTTGAAATCAGGGAGTATGTTATCTCAAGCTTTTTTTTCCCCTTAGGATTGCTTTAGCCATTTAGGGTCTTTTGTGGTTCCATATTAATTTTAGGAATTTTGTTCTATTTCTGTGTCAATGGGATTTTGATGGGGACTGCATTTAATTTGTAGATTGCTTTAGGTAATATGGACATTTTAACAATGCCCAGTCTCTGGGCATGGGCTATCTTGCCATGTTTTTGTATCTTCAATTTCTTTCAACAATATCTTGTAGTTTTCGATGTACAGATCTTTTACTTCTTTGGTTAAGTTTATTCCTAGTATTTTAGTCCTTTTGTTGTGATTATAAATGGGGTTGTTTTCTTAATTTCCCTTTATGCTATTTGTTGTTAGTTTATAGAAATGCAACATATTTTTGTATACTGCTTCTTGTATCTTGCAATTTTACTGTATTTATTATTTCTGAGAGTTTTTAGGTATAGTCTTTAGGGTTTTTACTATATAAAATCATGTTATCTGCAGATAGTTATATTTCTGCTTTTTCTTTTCCAGTTTGTATTCCTTTTATTTTTTAATTGCCTAATTGCTCTGTCTAGGACTTCTAACACTCTGTTGAATAAGAGTAGTGGGAGTGGGAATCCTTGTCCTATGCCTGATCTTAGTGGCATAACTTTGAGTCTTTTACAACTGAGTGTGATGTTAGTGTGGGTTTGTCTTATATGGCCTTTATTATGTTGAGGTATGTTCCTTTTATACCCAATGATTTTGTTCAAATGAGTGTTGAATCTTGTCATCTATTAAGATGACCATATGATTTTTATCCTTAAGTTTGTTAATGTGATGTGTCACATTGATTTATAGATGTCAAATCATCCTTGCTTCCCTGGAATATATTCCACCTGACCATGATGTGTGATCCTTTTAATGTTTGTTTAATTCTATTTGCTAGTATTTTGTTGAGGATTTTTGCACTTATGTTCATCAAAGATATTAGACGGTAGTTTTTTTTCTTTCTTTCTTATGTTGTCCTTGTCTGGTTTTGGTATCAGAATATGATTGGCCTTATAAAAGGACTTAGGAAGCATGTTTGCCTCTTCAAATTTTTTGGAAGAATTTGAGAAGGCATTAACTCTTAACTCTTCTTTCAGTGTTCAGTATAATTACCAGTGAAGCTGTGTGGTCCTGAATTTTTGCTTTTTGGTTACTATTTCAATCTCTTTACTAGTAACTGGTCTTTTCATATTTTTTATTTCATCTTGATTTAGTCTTGAAAGGTTGTACGATTGTAAGAGTGTATCCATTTCTTCTAGGTTGTCCAGTTTATTGGCATACAGCTGTTCATAAGTCTCATAATCCTTTATATTTTTTGGTATATCTTGTATCTTCTCTTTGGTTTCTGATTTTACTGGAGCTTTCTCTCTTTTTTTTCTTAGTGAGGCTAGCTAAACGTTTTCAATTTTCTTTATTTTTTCAAAGAACCAACTCTTAGTTTCATTAATCTTTTCTATTATACATTATAGTGTCTATTTCATTTAGTTCCACTCTGATTTTTATTATTTTCTTCTTTCTCCTGACTTTGGGCTTTGTTCTTCTTTTTTTCTTCCTTTGGGTATAAGGTTAGATTATTTATTTCAGATTTTTTTTGTTTGTTTCTTGAGGTAGGTCAGTATTGCTATAAATCTCCCTCTTGGTTTTCATTTTCATGTCTTCAGGTACATTTTAAGTTCTTCTTTTATTTCTTCATGGATCCAATAGTTGTTTAGTAGCATATTTAGCCTCCAGATATTTCTGATGATTTTTCCCACTAGCTTTCCACTGGATCATTGAAAAAGCAAGAGAGTTCCAGAAAAACATCTATTTCTGCTTTATTGACTATGCCAAAGTCTTTTGACTGTGTGGATCACAATAAACTGGAAAATTCTGAAAGAGATGGGAATACCCGACTACCTGACATGCCTCTTGAGAAACCTGTATGCAGGTCAGGAAGCAACGGTTAGAACTGGACATGGAAAAGCAGACTGGTTCCAAATAGGAAAAGGAGTACGTCAAAGCTGTATATTGTCACCCTGCTTATTTAACTTCTATGCAGAATACATCATGAGAAACGCTGGGCTCAAAGAAGCACAAGCTGGAATCAAGATTGCCGGGAGAGATATCAATAACCTCAGATATGCAGATGACACCACCCTTATGGGAGAAAGTGAAGAAGAACTAAAGAGCCTCTTATGAAAGTGAAACAGGAGAGTGAAAAAGTTGGCTTAAAGCTCAACATTCTGAAAACGAATATCAGGGCATCCGGTCCCATCACTTCATGGGAAATAGATGGGGAAACAGTGGAAACAGTGTCAGACTTTATTTTTCTGGGCTCCAAAATCACTGCAGATGGTGATTGCAGCCATGAAATTAAAAGACGCTTGCTCCTTGGAAGGAAAGTTATGACCAACCTAGACAACATATTAAAGAACAGAGACATTACTTTGCCAATAAAGCTCCATCTAGTCAAGGCTATGGTTTTTCCAGTGGTCATGTATAGATGTGAGAGTTGGACTGTGAAGAAAGCTGAGCTCCAAAGAATTGATGCTTTTGAACTGTGGTGTTGGAGAAGACTCTTGAGAGTCCTGTGTACTGCAAGGAGATGCAACCAGTCCATCCTAAAGGAGATTAGTCCTGGGTGTTCATTGGAGGGATTGATGTTGAAGCTGAAACTCCAATACTTGGCTACCTGATGCGGAGAGCTGACTCATTTGAAAAGACTCTAATGCTGGTAGGGATTGGGGGCAGGAGGAGAAAGGGACGACAGAGGATGAGATGGTTGGATGGCATCACCAACTCAATGGACATGGGTTTGGGTGGACTCTGGGAGTTGGTGATGGACAGGGAGGCCTGGCGTGCTATGGTTCATGGGGTCACAAAGAGTCAGACATGACTGAGTGACTGAACTAAACTGAACTGAATATGAAAGATACTTGAATCTTGTTCTAAATTGGTCACATGAGTAGATGAGAGGGACTTCAAAGAAATTTTGCTTTTGTTTTTTTTTTTAAGTTGGAGGATTATATGGGCTTCATCTGCTAATTTTTTTTCTTTAAATAAAATTGTAGGAATTATTCAGTTGATTTCATTGATTTGACAGACTTTTTTTTTTTTTTGATGCAGTCTAGAAAAACAATTGTCAAGCTCCTTTAGAGCTATGAAATTTGAGGTTAGTATGTGAGTATGTCCAGTGCATTTTCTTGGCAAAACTATATTAGTCTTTGCCCTGCTTCATTCCATATTCCAAGGCCAAATTTGTCTGTTACTCCAGGTGTTTCTTGACTTCCTACTTTTGCATTCCAGTCCCCTGTAATGAAAAGGACATCTTTCTTGGGTGTTAGTTCTAAAACGTCTTGTAGGTCTTCATTGAACCGTTCAACTTCAGCTTCTTCAGCGTTACTGGTTGGGGCATAGACTTGGATTACTGTGATATTGAATGGTTTGCCTTGGAAACAAACGACATTATTCTGTCATTTTTGAGATTGCATCCAAGTACTGCATTTTGGACTCTTTTGTTGACCATGATGGCTACTCCATTTCTTCTGAGGGATTCCTGCCTGCAGTAGTAGATATAATGGTCATCTGAGTTAAATTCACCCATTCCAGTCCACTTGAGTTTGCTGATTCCTAGAATGTCGACATTCACTCTTGCTATCTCTTGTTTGACCACTTCCAATTTGCCTTGATTCATGGACCTGACATTCCAGGTTCCTATGCAATATTGCTCTTTACAGCATCGGAGCTTGCTTCTATCACCAGTCACATCCACAGCTGGGTATTCTTTTTGCTTTGGCTCAGTCCCTTCACCCTCTTCCAACAACACAAGAGAAGACTCTATACATGGACATCACCAGATGGTCAACACCGAAATCAGATTGATTATATTCTTTGCAGCCAAAGATGGAAAAGCTCTATACAGTCAGCAAAAACAAGACCAGAAGCTGACTGTGGCTCAGACTATGAACTCCTTATTGCCAAATTCAGATTTAAATTGAAGAAAGTAGGGAAAACCACTAGACCATTCAGGTATGACCTAAATCAAATCCCTTATGATTATACAGTGGAAGTTAAAAATAGATTTAAGGGCCTAGATCTGATAGGTAGAGTGCCTGATGAACTATGGACTGAGGTTCATGACATTGTACAGAAGACAGGGATCAGGACCATCCCCATGGAAAAGAAAAGCAAAAAAGCAAAATGGCTGTCTGGGGAGGCCTTACAAATAGCTGTGAAAAGAAGAGAAGCAAAAAGCAAAGGAGAAAAGGAAAGATATAAACATCTGAGTGCAGAGTTCCAAAGAATAGCAAGAAGAGATAAGAAAGCCTTCTTCAGCGATCAGTGCAAAGAAATAGAGGAAAACAACAGAATGGGAAAGACTAGATATCTCTTTAAGAAAATCAGAGATACCAAAGGAACATTTCATGCAAAGATGGGTTCAATAAAGGACAGAAATGGTATGGACCTAACAGAAGCAGAAGATATTCAGAAGAGATGGCAAGAATACACAGAAGAACTGTACAAAAAAGAGATTCACAACCCAGATAATCACGATGGTGTGATCACTGACCTAGAGCCAGACATCCTGGAATATGAAGTCAAGTGGGGCTTAGAAGGCATCACTACGAACAAGGCTAGTGGAGGTAATAGAATTCCAGTTGAGCTATTCCAAATCCTGAAAAATGATGCTGTGAAAGTGCTGCACTCAATATGCCAACAAATTTGGAAAACTGAGCGGTGGCCACAGGACTGGAAAAGGTCAGTTTTCATCCCAATCCCAAAAAGGCAATGCCAAAGAATGCTCAAACTACTGCACAATTGCACTCATCTCACATGCTAGTAAAGTAATGCTCAAAGTTCTCCAAGCCAGGCTTCAGCAATATGTGAACCATGAACTTCCTGATGTTCAAGCTGGTTTTAGAAAAGGCAGAGGAACCAGAGATCAAATTGCCAACATCTGCTGGATCATGGAAAAAGCAAGAGAGTTCCAGAAAAACATCTATTTCTGCTTTATTGACTATGCCAAAGCCTTTGACTGTGTGGATCACAATAAACTGAGGACAATTCTTCAAGAGATGGAAATACCAGACCACCAGATCTGCCTCTTGAGAAATCTGTATGCAGGTCAGGAAGCAACAGTTAGAACTGGACATGGAACAACAGACTGGTTCCAAGTAGGAAAAAGAATACGTCAAGGCTGTATATTGTCACCCTGCTTATTTAACTTCTATGCAGAGTACATCATGAGAAACGCTGGGCTGGATGAAGCACAAGCTGGAATCAAGATTGCCAGGAGAAATATCAGTAACCTCAGATATGCAGATGACACCACGCTTATGGCAGAAAATAAAGAGGAACTAAAAAGCCTCTTGATGAAAAGTGGAGAATGAAAAAGTTGGCTTAAAGCTCAACATTCTGAAAACGAATATCAGGGCATCCGGTCCCATCACTTCATGGGAAATAGACAGGGAAACAGTGGAAACAGTGTCAGACTTTATTTTTCTGGGCTCCAAAATCACTGCAGATAGTGATTGCAGCCACGAAATTAAAAGACGCTTACTCCTTGGAAGGAAAGTTATGACCAACCTAGATAGCACATTCAAAGGCAGAGACATTATTTTGCCAACAAAGGTTCGTCTAGTCAAGGCTATGGTTTTTCCTGTGGTCATGTATGGATGTGAGAATTGGACTGTGAAGAAGGCTGAGCGCCGAAGAATTGATGCTTTTGAACTGTTGTGTTGGAGAAGACTCTTGAGAGTCCCTTAGACTGCAAGGAGATCCAACCAGTCCATTCTGAAGGAGATCAGCCCTGGGATTTCTTTGGAAGGAATGATGCTAAAGCTGAAACTCCAGTACTTTGGCCACCTCATGCGAAGAGTTGACTCATTGGAAAAGACTCTGATGCTGGTAGGGATTGGGGGCAGGAGGAGAATGGGACGCCAGAGGATGAGATGGCTGGATGGCATCACTGACTCGATGAACGTGAGTCTGAGTGAACTCCGGGAGTTGGTGATGGACAGGGAGGCCTTGCGTGCTGCGATTCATGGGGTTGCAAAGAGTCGGACACGACTGAGCGACTGATCTGATCTGATCTGATCTGATGTGAGTATTTCAGATAAATCTCAGAACAGTAAGCTGGAAAGAGAACTAAGCATCTTTCAAGACAGACCATTTATAAAACTTTAAATTGGTGTAAACTCATCAAGAACCTTTACCATCATCAGTGGACTTGAAGTCACAAACATTTTTTCTCTTATTTAACTTTGCCTCTGGTACTTCATTTTGGTAAATTATTTTGTCATTTCTATCCATTTCTAGGTTTTCTCTTGTAATAATTGAGTTATATCTCAGAGGATATCATTGGTAGTGGGAAGGTAGTGATTGTTTTTCATGTCAGTTGATAAACTAGTTTGGATGATTTTACTGAAAGTTAAAGTTGATTGTGTTCATCTGAAAAGGAAAGAATTCTGACAATTAAAACATACAAATTGTGAGTGTTACATCTAGCTGTTGCAGCTATAATGTGTTGATTGGAACTATTTCACGAATCCTTCTCAGGAGCAATCCAAGTGCTATCTGCTGCTCAGAGAGAAAATACACTCTGTATTTGCCATCACAACGTGCTGATTGCCGTAGCTTGCCCAAGGCTAAACTTGCCATAATAAAAACTTCTGGGCTGAAACACAGTGATGGCATTCAGGTTATTTGCCTCCTAAGTTGTTTCTGCACTATGTGAACCCCAAGCAAACAGCTCTCAGTTTGAAAACCTCAGAGAGTTCTGTCATTAGGCATTACTGAGTTCCCCTGTGTCAATTCTTGAAGATTATGTTAGCTGAAGTCTTGCAGTGAGCAGTGGAATCTAGATCTTACATAGCTGAAGGCAGTGGATTAAAATGGTTTACATCTTCTGACTTTGTCCAGATCACTGTATGAAACTCACTTTGATAGATGCCTTTCTGTGAGGGTGTTATTATTTTTAAAGACTCATAGTGGATTCTTTGCCTTGTGTATCCTTTGCTGTTTGTTGTTTAGTCACTAAGTTGTGTGTGACTCTTTGTCACACACTAGTGGACTGTAGCCCACTAGTCTCCTCTGTCTATGGGATTTCCTAGGCAAGAATACTGGAGTGGGTTGACATTTCCTTCTCCAGGGAATCTTCCTGACCCAGGGATCGAACCTGCGTCTCCTTGTTGGCAAACCGATTCTTTACCGCTGAGCCACCTGCCTTCTAAAACAGTGTTAGGTCAGGGATCTTAGACTTATTTCATGCAAGTTTCTTAGTATGGTCCTGGAGGAAAACTTGAGAAAGACTTAGACACATGACTAAACCCATCTTTTTTTTTTTTTTTTTAATTTTTTAATTTTTGAATTTTTTTTTTATTTTTAAACTTTACATAACTGTATTAGTTTTGCCAAATATCAAAATGAATCCGCCACAGGTATACATGTGTTCCCCATCCTGAACCCTCCTCCCTCCTCCCTCCCCATAAACCCATCTTATAAATGCCGTATCCTTAGGAAATCAATTGTGGATTAGTTTGAGGAAGTGACCACGTGTATCTGCATGGGAGGCTGTATAGATCTCTTCCACATATTTCAAGGTCTGTCTGCAACTATCCCTTTTTAAATTCATGGGAATAGCTATGTGTTTGAGTGCCTCTTAAGGAAACTGGTTGTTGTGGGGATAGGCAAAGGCTAGAAAGAGAGTAGGAAAGGAAAAGAAAAAGAGATGGAGCGAGTGGAAAACTGGAGATTGAAAGGATGAAGAGTGAGTAATAAGAGTCATCCTGTGGTTATGACCTGTACTCTTAAGGGCAATCCAGTATCAAAATTGGCTCTCCTTTTGCTCAGAGAGGAGGAGCGTTTTTCGTTTGCCAGCCTTCACTGTGTTTCCTACGTGTCTTGGGATCGCGCATCAGATGAGTAGGAGGGCTTCCTCCGTCACTCCCAGTGAAATTGTTGTCGTCACTTAGCATCGCTACTGTGAACCAGCCTTTGGAAAACATAAATTTGAAAGCAGTATGTGGAAGTTCAGCCCTCGCATTAGTATTTTTTCTTGTACAAAATGAGGGGAACCCAAGACCATTTTTTTCTGAGGGAGCACATGATTCAGCTTCTTCAAGGACAAAGTTTTTAAATCTGATCCCTCAGATAATATCCTTAAATAAATAAAATAATCATTTTCCCTAGCCATAAAAGTATATCACTTAGGACCCTGAAAAATACTGCTAACAGTACTACTATTTTAAAGTAGGAAATTTGGAAAATTAAAAAAGTAAAAAAAAAAGTCATCTATCAGCAGTGAGCACTCAGGAGTAGTTATCAGAGTCCCAAGTGATCCTTATTTTCCTTATCTTTGGGGCAATGGATAACTGGAAGCCCTCAAGTTTTGTGGCTGCTTTCTGGGGTCATATTTTGAGTAATACCTATTAGATGCTATATTTTAGCTTGTGCTCCTATGGACCTTAATATTTAAATAGCTTTAATGATTGCATTTAAATCTATTTTATTCCAGATTAAGGCATATAGGTAGTAATTCTTTAACCAGAAGATTACAGAGAATTACCTGATGATTTCACTGTTGTACCTCTCCACGTACTACCATGGATCTGATACAGGGCTAATTCTTGACCATACTGGCTAATATAATTAATGAAGCATGTTGAAACATATGTGCATTTGCTGCACTGTGTTTTTCATTCGGTATAGTAATATTAGTGCTGTTTTTGGTGAAATTGCACTTGGTTTTCCTTACATAATTATTTATGCTTATGTTTCTAATAGGATGTAGATTCTAGATCCCTCGGTTGTAGACGTTGCTCATGGTTAGAGCACATATGTGGGTACAGGTGTGGGATGGGCTTACTGGGGGCTTGGGAGAATGGAAGCTTTTTTCTTTTATCACTTTTTTGAAAAAAAAATTCTGATCCAAGTTTGTGATAATTTTACTCACAAAAGAAAAACTATAGCATGTTTCTAAGTACTAATGTTCAGGAGGGTCAGGAAAATATGGTTATACCCTTTACATTATTTTTGCAGTGAATTTGTTATTTGAATGTTCTTCAGTTATTAGCATTTTTAGCCCATTAGCAGTGATAGCACAGTCCTAAATAACTATAACAGACTTTGTAAGAACCAGACCTCTTGACCTAAAGGTCCCCTTGTCCCAATACTTTCTGAACTCTTCAGACAAATGTTAGCATATAGAAATGTTTATTTTGCCAAGGATGCTCTTCCTTTCTGTCTGGCACATTCATCTCCCAAATGATGTTGATTTTTAAGAAGTAGTTTGTTTTCCAATTAACCTTCATATACTGTTTTGTGAATTGTACTATAATAGTTACTTAGTAAATATATGCTTAATAAATATTTGGCACTGACATTCAACCAAATATTTGTTGAATTAAAAAATCATGTTAATGTTTCCATTTCCATTACATAATACTAGTAAAATAATAATTCTGGTCAGTGGGCGTGACTGCTAGATATTCTTTGCAAATTCTGTGGTTGGGCATAGCTTCAACTAATTCAGGGTTCTCAGCCTGCCTGGCTATAGGACTCATCTGGGAAGCTTATAATACTTACAGACTCCAAGGATCCACCGCAGACCTGCTAGTCACAATCTCTGGGTAATTTGGAACATCAGATAAGTCAGAGAAACCTGAAACTAGGGAGTCTGACCTAGGAAGTTGGCCAGTGTGTATCTGTATATTGGTATTTATGGGTCTGGACTGAGTTAGTAACGTTCATTTATTTCCAATGCTGGTCAGCTAAAATATCAGAAGAGAAAATTGCTCTGATGCGTTCTTTAAATTACAGCTTCTATGAGACTTCATTGAAGTAATTTTTAAATTGTCATAATTGATAAAGATAAAATTATTATTCCCATATGTGAAACACTTTTCTAATGTTTTTCATATGTTTATTAAACGTTAGTACAGAGAGGTGAAATAATTTGCTCAGGGCCAAATAAGTAACAAGCGGGAAAACTTGACTTTGAGCCTAAAAAGTTGGATTTCAGAATTTTTACAATTAACCCCTGGAATTTATTGCCTGTAGCCACCAAATACTAATGTGTTAGGCACTAATATACTAAGCGCTTAATATACTTTTAAAGTCACTTACCAATCCTATAAAGTAGGGTTAAGAAAGGGAAGTTTAGAGAGATTAAGTAATTTGCCCAGAGTTACCCTGCTAGTAAGTGGTAGAACCAGTGTGGTTTGAAGCTTGGTTGGCTCAACTCCAAAACTCTGGGCTTTTAACTACTGCCCTATATGCAAGAATGACAGGCTTGAATATGCTGTCTTGTTATGTCTTCAGTAGACTGTACAAATAATGGTAGTTACTCAGGGCTTTTGGGAAGGTAATTGTGTAATACTTTAATGTCTACATTAAGTAATGCTTTCACTTAATATTGGCAATATAAAGGGTCAACATTGAATTTTAGAAGAAAATCTGTGATATATTATAGAGTTCCTTGTTCCAAAAATATTTTTAAAGAATAATTTGATTCCTCTGTCACTAGCTTGAAAGTAGAGCGCTGATTAACATACTTTTCTTAAAGAGTCAGACAGGACTGAGACAAGGGAGCACACAGAGGTCCTTAACGCTGTGTGTTTTAATGCTGTGCCTGCGTGCTTAGTCGAGTCTTACTCTTCGTGACCCCACAGACTGTAATCTGCCAGGCTCCTGTGGCCATGGAATGTTTCAGGCAGGAATGCTGGAGTGGGTCGCCATTCCCTGCTCTAGGGGATCTTCCCGACCCAGGGATTGAACCCATGGGTCTTGGGTCTCCTGCACTGGCAGGCAGATTCTTTACCACTGGTGTCACCTGGGAAGCTGTTTTAATGTTAAAGGATAGAATAGTTGGTGGAAAATTATGTATTTGTGAACACTGGGAAGATGTTACACTTAATTTCCTTCATTTGATCATTAAATATTTTACACATGTGCATTTTGTCATAAGTAAATGTTTTTTCTCTAATTTGAAATAATTTATAAATGTAAGTATTTATTAAAGATTTAATAAATCTTTAAATTATTAGGACAAGGAGTTCTGGCATGCTGCAGTCCATGGGGTTGCAAAGAGTCAGATACGACTGAGCCACTGAACAATAACAACAAAGGATTTAATTTGAACTGCTTCTCTTTTCCTCTCTTTTTTGTCCCAAAATGAAGGTGAAGTGTTAATTGGTTTTAATGGCTCCTACTGTCATCTCTCTGTCTAGGACTTGTAAGGAAAGGGGGAAAATTGAAGAAGAACTTGTGAAATGTGTATGGGGAGGTGAGAAAGCTTAATGTGCTTGTGAACCAGCACACTTCTTCTAGGTAGTACTATTGCAGTGTAATAAATATTGAAATCCAATTTTTACTTTTAGCCCTCACCCTTTAAATGTAATAGTTAACATTCAAAGAGGGATTTTCTAAAGAAGCATAATAACTAAACTCCTGTACCTGGAAAATATCAGTGCCTGATAAACTAGGAAATAAGAGTGTCTTGTTTAAACATGCTTATAAAACCAGAGAATAGACCTTTTTTTCCAGAGCAAGGGCATGCTAATTTGGGTTCACAACCAGAATGGAGTACTCTGGGTTGTGCAATTTGTTGTTACACTTTAGCAGAAGACTATAGCTGCCTGAGCCATGTATCTGGCTGTTTATACTCTCTCTTTCCCAATAAAAATGATTCCCACCAGCAGGGGCTAATTCATCTAAAACACTCTGCCAGGAACTCTGTGACTTTGACTTAACAAGTAACCATCTAGATACTTGTTCTTATATGGCAAAAAAATTTTATTGGGGTTTTAGAATACATAAAGAAGACTTTTATCATTTTAGATTAAGACAGTAAATCTTTAAAAATTTTGGTACTCCTTCCACCTTTTAGCAGGCCAAAACATACAAATAGCTCATATAGCTAAATATTAAAAAAGCAAACAACCTAATCAAAAAATGGGCAGAAGATCTAAATAGACATTTTAAACTTTTACCAAGGGTCGAAGAGTAAGATAATGAGCCCCATCCTGTGTTAGAAAGAAAAGTATGCCTTTGTTAGCGTTGCTGCTGCTGCTAAGTTGCTTCAGTCATGTCCAACTCTGTGTGACCCCAGAGATGGCAGCCCACCAGGCTCCCCCGTCCCTGGGATTCTCCAGGCAAGAACACTGGAGTGGGTTGCCATTTCCTTCTCCAATGCATGAAAGTGAAAAGTCAAAGTGAAGTCACTCAGTCGTGTCTGACTCTTAGCGACCCCATGGACTGCAGCCTACCAGGCTCCTCCGTCCATGGGATTTTCCAGGCAAGAGTACTGGAATGGGGTGCCTTCTATAAAATCAGTACATGATCAGAGGGAAAATAGAAATTGCAGAGAAAATCTGTTGATTTTGCTTCCCCACTTTCTACTTTTTGTCACCTTCTCTAATCATGATGGTGTGATCACTCACCTAGAGCCAGACATCCTGAAATGTGAAGGCAAGTAGGCCTTAGGAAGCATCGCTACGAGCAAAGCTAGTAGAGGTGATGAAATTCCAGCTGAGCATTTCAAATCCTAAAAGATGATGCCTTGAAAGTGCTGCACTCAGTATGCCAGCAAATTTGGAAAACTCAGCATTGGGTCAGAACTGGAAAAAATCAGTTTTCATTCCAATCCCAAAGAAAGGCAATGTGAAAGAATGCTCAAACTACCGCACAATTGCACTCATCTCACACGCTACCAAAGTAATGCTCAAAATTCTCCAAGCCAGGCTTCAACAGTACGTGAACCATGAACTTCCAGATGTTCAAGCTGGTTTTAGAAAAGGCAGAGGAACCAGAGATCAAATTGCCAACATCCATTGATCATAGAAAAAGCAAGAGAGTTTCAGAAAAACATCTATTTCTGCTTTATTGACTATGCCAAAGCCTTTGACTGTGTGGATCACAATAAACTGTGGAAAATTCTGAAAGACATGGGAATACCAGACTATTTGACCTGCCTCTTGAGAAATCTGTATGCAGGTCAGGAAGCAACAGTTAGAACTGAATATGGAAAAACAGACTGGTTTAAATGCTTGTTAGAGAAGGTGTCTTAAGATGAATTAAAATATGGAGTTTTATGAGGTGTAGGCCTGCACATTAGTCATAAGAATTAGAGAATTACAGGCTAATGGTGTCATAAAGATTTGATTGGGTTACATTTGTGGATATGTGGTGAGATTGTCAGTTAAGAAATACAAAGGGAGTACTAATAGGAATGAGTTAATTTCATTCCAAAATAACCAGTGTACCTGAATATTTGGGAAGATTCTGAAACTAGAGAATAAGATGTTAATAAATGGAAAGAAAAAAAAAAAATTGGGAAAGGAGTACATCAAGGCTGTATATGCAGAGTACATCATGAGAAATGCCGGACTGGATGAAGCACAAGCTGGAACCAAAATTGCCGGGAGAAATATCAATAATCTCAGATATGCAGATGACACCACCTTTATGGCAGAAAGCTAAGAACTAAAGAGCCTTCGATGAAAGTGAAAGAGGAGAGTGAAAATGTTGGCTTAAACAGCATTCAGAAAATGAAGATCATGGCATCTGGTCCCATCACTTCATGGCAAATAGATGGGGAAACAATGGAAACAGTGACAGATTTTATTTTGGGGGGCTTCAAAATCACTGCAGATGGTGACTGCAGGCATCAAATTAAAAGATGCTTGCTCCTTTCAAGAAAAGCTATGACCAACCTAGACAGCATATTTAAAAGCAGAGGTATTACTTTGCCGACAAAGGTCCGTCTAGTCAAAGCTATGGCTTTTCTAGTAGTCATGTATGGATGTGAGTTGGATTCTAAAGAAATCTAAGTGCCAAAGAATTGATGCTTTTGAACTGTGGTGTTGGAGAAGACTCTTGAGAGTCCCTTGGACTGCAAGGAGATCAAACCAGTCCATCCTAAAGGAAATCAGTCCTGAATATTCATTGGAAGGACTGATGCTGAAACTGAAACTCCAATACTCTGGCCACCTGATGTGAAGAACGGACTGATTGGGAAAGACCTTGATGCTGGGAAAGACTGAAGGCAGGAGGAGAAGGGGACAACAGAGTATGAGATGGCTGGATGGCATCACCGACTCAGTGCACATGGATTTGGGTAAACTCCAGGAGTTGGTGATAGACAGGGAGGCCTGGTATGCTGCAGTCCATGGGGTCGTAAAGAGTTGGACATGACTGAGTGATTGAACTGAACTTCCAATGCTTCTTCTAATAGTAGACATGGAGAAAGTATTTCTTCCATCATCAAAGGTGAAAATAAAGTGTTCTGATTATTTACTAAGAGCCAGGTATAAGTTGAATGCCTAAGTTGAAATATATAATTTATTCTTTACAATTAGGAAGCACTATTATTATCCTCTTTTACATAAGGTGAAACTGAGGCTTAGAAAGGATGGGTAAATTTCTCATGGCCAAATCCCAAGTAGGTTGTAGAAACTGGATTGAAATCCAGATTTCTCTAATTAAAAGACAATGCTCTTTATCATAATCTCTAATAGCAGTTGTACATAGAATTTAATAGTGTGTTCTTGTATGTTTAGTTTTACACATTTGGAGTCAGCATATTCCAGTGAAGAGAGCAATGTAGAAAAGACAGGAGATCAAGAGTTAAGATCCTTGCAGCTGCATTTGGAATCAAGTTGTTTTTTTGAATTCTAATTCTGCCATTTATATTGTGTGGTGTTAGGTGAGTTACAGAATCTTTTGAACTTTACTTTCTTTTGTGAATTGGAAAGCAAAGGAGATAATTAATGTGGAATACTTTGTAAATGGTCTGAGTAGTTATCATGAAGTTGGTATTGATACTCTTGTGTTTGTAGAATGGTTTACAGTTTGCAAAGAGCTTTCAGAAAAGTTGTCTCAGATGATACTTAGTGATATATCCCTTTGAAGCTCATTCATTCTTTTACTCCTTTATCAAATAAATATATTTTTGAGGGTCTATTAAGTGCCAGGCATTGTTCTATATGTTGGGGTAATTTAGCAGTGAGGCAGCAGGAGAAAAAAAAATTCTTTGCTTTCATGGAATTTGCATTTTAATGTGGAATATGGATAATAACACATACATAAATTATTCAGTATGTTTGTGGCCCCGTGGACTCTAGCCCACCAGGCTTCTCTGTCAATAGGGATTCTCCAGGCAAGAATACTGGAATATGCCCTCCTCCAGGGGATCTTCCCAACCCAGGGATCGAACCCAGGTCTCCCGCATTGCAGGCAGATTCTTTACTGTCTGAGCCACCAGGGAACCCCCTACATTACATAATAGTAACAAGAATAAAGGTAACATTTATCTCCTATATGTTGAATACTATAAGCCATGCTCTCTTCAGTAGTTAGAAGCATATTTTGATTCCTAGGTGTGCTTTTCCATTATGGACTTCTTAAACACTGTCAACAGGTTATAGTTCAACTGCAAACTTTTTGTCCCAAATTTTGTTTTGTTTAAAACAACAAAGGGATTGATTTTTCTATTTAATTGTTATTACACATCATTAAAATTTATGAAAGTTCTTCTAGGTAGCTCTAAGATTTTGTGACATATTGGCTAAAATTATGAAATTAAATGTAGATCTCTAAAACCTGTCTCTATTTCATAAGTCTGGTAAATATACTCTGAATAAGGCATTTCAGTAGCTCAAAGATTATTTTTAAAATAATTATTTAAAAACAATTAAATAATCTTGGCATCTTTTTTTTTTTGTAGATAAATTAGTAGTATTCATGGGTTTTATACCTCAAATTCAGCTCCAAGCTTGGTGAAAATTCTCAATAATCTGGCACTTCCCTCCTGGGTCTTAGAAGACACAAAAGAATCATGAGAAGGTGTTATAGTGAACTCAGACACAAAGATTTATCTGCCAACTCTGAGTTTAAATTTACTGAAAGCTGCAAGAAAGACAAGTGTTTTTCTCAGGATAGTTTCCAGCTGTTATTGACCACTAAAGTCATCACTCAGCATTTGTAAACCTTGGGACACAAATTCACATTTGCAGCATTGAAATGGTTTGAGATTTAATCCTAAAAAAGTCTTCTAATTGTTACCCCAGTAAAAGGAAATAATTTTTTTATGGAAATGAGAACTCAGTTTTAAAGTTATTGAAGAAACATTTCTGCTATTTAAAGAGAGGGGTTAAGAGCTCAAGCTTCTGGAGCAGACAGGATCCTTCTACCACTTGCTAACTGTGTAACTTTATGAAATTTTCTGTTACAGATCCAGCATATACCTGTGTCTTTCCCCTCTCTCTTCTCACTATCACCATTTGGTTCCATAGTACTCATTCTCCACAGAGTGGCTAGTAACTTTATCACAACTGAAATCTGATAGTCTGATCCCTACACCTCTGTCTTCCTCCTCCTCCACCGAGACCCCTGTTAAGAACCCTCCCGGGGCTTCTCTTACGCTGGAATGAGGTCCGAACTTTCTGCCATGGCCTCTGCCTACCAGACCCTTCAGGGACTCAACCAGGTCTGCGTCACTGCTCTCACCTCCGCTCGCTCACTGAGCCTGAGCCCCCTGACATTCTTTTCAATCCCTAAATTCACTAAACTACTCTGAACACTACCTCATTCTTCGTGTGGTTGACTCTTTATCCCTTAGGTTTTTATCCCTCATGACCCAATCTAAACAGGTTTTCCTGTTATCCTCATTCAGGCACCATGTTTTCTCTTTCATGGCATGTATAAGATCATGTCATGATTTTTTGTTTTATATTCATTTGGTTCTTGATTAATACCTGAATTCCTGCCTCCTCCAGTTATAATCCCCATGTCTTTTTAGTTCATTGCTGTATACTCAGACCCAGGCACAATAAATCATCATTAATATTGAATGACTAAAATATCTAATTCCATAAACTTTCAAAGCATTAATTTTCTCATCTGATAAATACAATGTAGTGCCTTCTTCTGCTCTCTAGTGCCTTTTTCTGTTTTGTATCTCTTTCCATCTGAGGGTTTGACCTCCTCTCTGGCCCAGCTCCTGACGGCTTCCTCTGAGCCCATTGCAGCCCTTTATTTTTGGATTCCAAGTTCCCATGCTACTTGTTAAGTTACTGTGTGAAGTAAACAAGATTAAAATATTTAAAATAGCACTATGCTTGACCAAATCTGCAGCATCTACAGCAATGGTATGGTCACCAAACATTCATTAAGAGCACTGTATGTGTGAGACATTGCTAATGTTTATAAAACATATTTTTAAAAGATAGCTTTGTTAGACTTTTGTTTTACCTTATCTTTATTGTTTTATTACTGTTAGCATTGGTCTTCACATCTCAGAAATTAAAATGTAGAATTCCAGCAGTGATTCCATGCTTTTAAATGGAACCTTGATATACATGAGCCTCAGCTTTGTATTGCCACACTTATTAGAGCCATGATGTACATTCAAAAGGGTAATTGCTTTGGGTAGTCATTTCCTAGACTGCACTCCCCACCCCCTCAACCAGCGGGTATTGAGAGAGAAGCACAGCTTTTTTGTGTGCACACAATGAGTCTCTAAAATCCCATTATCCCCAACCTCCACATGCTTCCTTTTGAAGTCTCTTAAAAATTAAAAAACAAACAAACAAAAAAAAACACCTTTCAAGACAGTCCTAAAATTAATTTCTAATCTCATTTCACCCATCTAGTATAAAAATGAGATGATGGGTAGGAAGTGGGAGGGCTCTAGAATGTGATTTGCTTACCCCTGGAATTCTATGATATTTGTGGGAAAGCCTGGTAAAGTTTGCATGGGTGGGTAGACATACTTCTTCAAAAATACTCTGAGATAAAGTTACATTTAAATCTATTTTGATGTCCAGAGAATAGAAAAATGTTAATTTGGTTATTCCAGTTCTTTCTCTTTCGTCTGTTCAGAATGTCTCTAGTAGTTTCCACGGACTTCTCAAGAGCAGCATCCTTTTAAACTCTGATCTTCTGTTAGAATCCTCCTCTGCTCTCCTTTTCTGCTTTGTGTCTCTTTGTACCTGAGGGTTTGACCTCCTCTCTGGCCCAGCTCCTATCTGCTTCCTCTGAGCCCACTGCTCTCCTTTACTTTTGGATTCCACCTTCCCATTGCTACTCTGCTTCTCTTAGCATTTTCTACCACCTTGAATTAGTTGACATCTTTTCCCTGAGAATGACACCTTCCCTGTTACCTGTTCCATCTCTTACTGTCACTGTTTGGTGAAACTGGAAGAGGAGAGGGGTGTGGAATAGAGAGAGTTTCAGAACAGTTTCCCTGCCCGTGAAGGACCTTTCCTTGATTGTGTTTTTTTCCACCACTATTCAAAGTCCTTTCTTTTGAAGTTCTTATTTTACATCAACATCATCTAATTCCATCATCATCTCCTCCTTCATCTCTAAGCTATTTCCCCATCTTCCTTAAGGCTTGTTCTAAAAGCCTTCCCTGCGTCCCAGTCCTTTCCATCTCTGAGTGGTTGTTTCCTCCTCACTGGTGACTCTTCCAAAATGGCAGCTTCTCAGTCACAGGCTTTAACTTCCAGCATCTTAGAGTCACAGCCATAGCTTGGACCAGACCTCTTGTCCATTTCAGTTTTCTTTACTCCTGTTAAATAGGCTCTCTGTCCTCATTGTATGTTCCTAACTCTATATCCCATCTCATTCCTGAGGTCAATAAAATCTTCCCGTTATTCACTTCCTTTTTCTCTCTCTTGATCGATCAAGATCCCTTTACCTCTAATGTTCTTAGAGTAGACTTAATCATTATTTCTGTTTTCTTTATCTCTCATTATCCTGCCAACATCACAGAGGCTTTTTGCCTCCTTGCTCTGCTGACACTGCTTGAGGATCCCTGATGGTCTCCTTTTTTTCGTATTCAATTTCCTCTTCCAAGTCTATATTCCTGACTGCCTTTTGGACATCCTCCTTTTGAAAAATGTTTCTAGCTCCTTGATTTCATTATACTCAATATTTTCTCATGATGAATTCCCTGCTTTGTAACTCATCTTTTCTGTTTTTTGTTTGTTTGTTTGTTTTCGTACGCCTCTTTCCTCTTCTGTCCCTACAAAGGGTAGGTGCTCCTTTGTCTGCTCTCTGCTTGCTTTCTGTTGGTGATCTCACTCATCCTCTTAACTTTGGTAATCAGCTGTTAGGCATGGTTTCCCTTCCTTGCTGCTGAGGATCCGTCCCCACACCCTCATTTCCAGAGGAATAACATAAAAGCGCTTTAAACCTAAGGCAATTACTATTTATTGTCTAAATAGGGACACTATCGAAGGCAAAAATGGAAGTATTCACAGGCAGCGGCTGGAAACCTGTACTGTGCATATGGTCACCTATTCAGACTCATTCCTGCTACTTGCATCAGTGTCAGTGCTCACCAGCATTTAGTTACTCCTCTGAGAATTATCTTCAGGTTCAGTTTTTATTCTTTCTTCAGTTTCCAGTTCCTGTAGGTTCTCCCTTTCCTGTGTCTTTTGAATTGCGCCTTGTTTTAAGATCCCATTTTACTGTTCAGGCTCTTATTTCCTCTCACCTGGACTGTTGCATTGATGTCTAACTTGTACTCCCAGTTTTTCCTTTTTTTTTTTTTTTTTATCCTTCATGTGATATTTATTTCTATAAAATGTTCCTAAAGCGCATTGATTTTTTTTATGCACTGCTTAACAACCATTGTCAGAGAATGCCATGAAGACATCTCAGCTTGGAATTTAGCACACTTAACACAGTTTAACAACATAAAACTTGTTCAGCTTCATCTCCTCCAAGGACTGTGTGTTTCAGCCAGACTGTCGGCTTTTCCCCCAAAACATCTCCTGAATCAGTGGTCCTCAAACTCAGCAGAAACACCTTTGGAATGAAAAGTATATATAACTACTCAAACTTAACCTGAGAGATTTAAATTTAGTAGGTCTGTACTGAGGCCTGGTTAAATTAATAAAGAGCCTCCCCATGTGATTCTGACCAAAGCCAGCACTGAGAAGCACTGCTTCTGTTTTCCAGCCTCTGTGATTTTGCTCCATCTTCTCTCCAAAACCAATATCTGTTTTTCTTGATTTCTCCTTAAATATTTTCCTGTCTTCCAATACCAGCCCTGGTTTTACCTCTTTGATGAGGTCTTCTTTTATCCATCCAGATAGGTGTAATAGTTTTGTCTATACTGCAGTCACAGTAAACTTTCACTGGATTATTTGTTGTCTTGGGATCTCTAGACAGCACACTTCTTGAAGGCAAGGATCCTACTATTTTATAATATGCAAGCCACTGAGTAAGGTCATTGGCTGTTGAGAGTTTTTTTGCAGAGACATTGAAGTTCTTAAGAAAGTGATTGATAACCATGAGTTATTATTATTATTTGCTAGTTTAACCCCAAATCCCAAAGCATAAAGTGCAGTAGTTTTAATTCCTGCTGCTGCTGCTAAGTCAGTTCAGTCGTGTCTGACCCTGTGCGACCCCATAGACGGAAGCCCATCAGGCTTCCCCATCCCTGGGATTCTCCAGGCAAGAACACTGGAGTGGGTTGCCATTTCCTTCTCTAATGCATGAAAGTGAAAAGTGAAAGGGAAGTCGCTCAGTCGTGTCCGACTCTTAGCGACCCCATGGACTGCAGCCTCCCAGGCTGCTCCATTCATGGGATTTTCCAGGCAGGAGTACTGGAGTGGGGTGCCATTGCCTTCTCTGAGTTTCAATTCCAACCCTATGCTAAATTAAGATTTGCTAATCATGCTAAGAAGGAGAAAGGAATAGAATTTTAAATGCCACTTCTGTTTTCAGGGGCAGATGAGCCTTAAAGAAAATTTGGTGGTGGATTGGTTCCCTTTTAACACCCACTTTTCAGGTGCTTTAAAGCATGTGGGTCTCTTTGGATTCCTCCTGAAAACTGTCATGTTGGCATATAGCTATAAAATATGCTTTACTCAGAAAATGTGGTAAGTAAAACTGACTTTTTTACTAGTTCCTTTGGCAGAGGGGAATACTTTAATAAATAGGCCTCACTGAAAGATAAAGCAATGTTGTTTTTAATAGGGAATGAGAGTGTAAGTATAGTGATTTAATGCAGTTACAAATGCCTGCATCCAAAAACAAAGTTTTGATTTTTGTCAAACATTCCGCAGGGGAGTGATTTTTTTTCCCTTATTTTATTTTTTTTTGGTAGCTTCCCCCATTGTACTCTTGTTAACTGTGTATGGTGTATATTCAGAATTTTTTCCTACATTTTTCTTTGTTAGTACCTGATCAATAAAAATTGTGAACATTCAGAATAGACGCATATGTTTCTATTATACAATTAGTGTCCTTGAGGTGGAGATGTGTATTATTCATTGCAAGTATATATATACATATATATATATATATATATATATATACACATATATTTCAACAAAGTAGTTGTATTTCATAGCAAGCTTAGGTAAAAGAATAAACTTTTACCCTTTCAATGTTTTCTTTACTTGCTAGTGTAAAACATGTTTCTGATTTATCCCAGGTAAAATAATCAAAACACATATATTCAGTTCAGTTCAGTCGCTCAGTCGTGTCTGACTCTTTGCGACCCCCATGGACTGCAGCATGCCAGGCTTTCCTGTCCATCACCAGCTCCTGGAGCTTGCTCAAACTCATGTCCTTCGAGTTGGTGATGCCATCTATCTTATCCTCTGTCGTCTCCTTTTCCTCCTACCTTCAATCTTTTCCAGCACTGGAGAATGGAATGGCAAACCACTTCAGTATTCTTGACTTGAGAACCCCATGAACAGTATGTAAAGGCAAAAAATATATATATACATAGAACACATAAGTTTTTCTGTGCTCATGAAAGGTATACTAACTAGAAAACAGTTCTTGGCTTTTGGCTTTTTATAAACTCACAGGTTTATAGGGACTTCATGGAACCATTCAACCTTGCCCTGACTTCTGACAGAACTGTAGCTAGACTACTCAAAACCCCTTAAAGCAAAATCAAACTTCCTTCAGATAATGTTCATTATATTCAATGTTAATCACATTTGCTTTGCTAAGTTATTCCTAGAAAACAGCTACCCTTCTTAACAGTAAGTCAAAGGAGAAAGTATTGAGATACATTTGAAGATGGCAAATGGATAGTGAATGAGGCTTTATAGGCAGCTGGGGATAATTCTTCGCAGAGTAGTAGGGGCAGTGATACCTGGCAAACCACTGGGAACACATGGCTTCCTGTGCCCGACCATCATGGTGTGTCTTATGTGTTGTTGACCATTGTACCGTTTCCAAGCCCTTCGTCTCATTTAGTCCTTACAACAACCCTGAGAGGTGGGTGGTGTTAACAGTCCCAGTATATAGACAGGATAGACAAGGGCACTAAGCTAAGGAGAGTAAGTGGTTTCTTTTTACTTACCTAGTAAGTGGCAGATCTGAGATTTTTGGATCCTCTGGTGCCAACTCAAACTACCAAAAAGCTATTTTAAAAAATAACATTTTTCAAAAACCACCTTAAAGTATCAGCCAGGACAACAGCAGCAGTGTACAAAGACTGAAAGGTTACAGAAGCACTTCTGAAGTTTTCTGTAAGAGTGTTCCAACAGACTGTTAGGATATTTGTTTATGCATGAAACACTGAAGTAAAATGATACACAAGCTCAAGATACTGCTATTTTTTTTATTGGTAGCCAACATTTATTTTTTTTTTGCCTAGAAAAATACATGGGGATATTTAGGACTACTGTGCTGGGCAATTTGCTACTTTAGTGATAGGAACATAATCTTGAAAAAGCAAACACGATTATTTTGTACTTTTTTTTGTTTTATTCAGCAATAAGACCACAATTTTTCATATTTAAGGAAGTATGAAAAATTTGTCGAGTTTTAAAAGCTGAATACATGTAGCGTTGGATCAAGGCACATACAAGACTGGCCAAAGGGCGTACAATGCACTTTGGTTTTTTGTTGGGAAAAAAAAAAAAGTTATGGCAACGGAAAAGTGATGAGGTTTTAAATAAGTAATAGCTCACAATTCAGTAGGAAGCTGGAAAAAAAATGTTACAAGTTCATTACATAGTATCTGGAAAACGGTGACAGTAATGGGCAGTATTCTTGATCATTGTGAAAGTAAATCGACCATTTATGTACAGTGCTAAAACATTTCACATAAACCAGATCTAAATTTTATTTCCAGTATTTATTTTTCTTTTAAATTCTCACTCATTTAAAGTACTACTTTCTCTTCATTGTTGAGGGGAATTGCTTGTAGTTAGACTACTCTTAAAACGTGTTTAAGCTTCTTAACTTCCTTTATGATAAAAACATTGTAAACACTAACAAATGTGTCTTTAAAGTTGACATTTCAAAAATCAAGATAGTATAGGCAAAACCAAATTGGAATTGATACTTGCATTTGTTACGCTATGTGAGTCTAAGTTTTCATGTTTTTTCCTAAGTACAAGTTTCCCCCACTTGGAAGCACGCTTACATTATTGTTTTTATGAAGTCCTTTATTATCAAAGCTTTGTTAACAATGGCATTAACAACAGCAGACTTCACCCTCCTTTTATGCCAACTGATGTATTCAGTTCAGAAGATAATGTTTACTTTCTTAAGGAGGTCTAATTTACTTAGCATAAAAATGGAGCTATGCAGCAAGTCTGATATTGCCCATTACTTCACATATTTTGATTACTGAATACCACTGGAATACAAATTTAATAGTTGGAACATTATTTCATAACTACTTTTTGAAATTTAATTTTTCTCATTCAGCCAGTTTTTTTTTTTTTTTTTTTTTACATTTTATTAATACCAAAGTGAAAAATGGCCTGTGCTTATACTACAAGGATCTCATGTGAATGCAGTCCTGATTGTTCAACACAGCAAGAAAATTCACTTTCACAGTCAACAAGTCATCTTACTCAGTAGAACACAAAGTAAATGGTTTATAACTTCAATATTTGCAAGGAAAATACAGTACAAATTACTAAAAAATACTAAAATATAGAATTGTGTTCAGGCATCTCCACTACATCAATCGCAGCAGTAACCTGAAATTTGAAACTTTTAATAAAAAGTTCTTAAATATAAATTATATGGCAAATGTACAGTACATTGCTTTTTCTCAGTCTCTTTTTCCAGTGTTTTGCAGTAGAACAGGGTTCCTACTATCACCTTCCTTAGGTTTAAAAAAACCGAAACATGGTCTGCTGCACGTCCTCCAGCATCATGAGTGTGAGTGATCTGAGTCTGGAATACCACTGTCTCTATAGCTTCGGTTACTACTGCTTTCACTGTGATTGTTTTTGTACAGATTCATTCCATTAGGAGGAAATATGGTGTGTATTACAAATTCTTCCTTTGAGATGGGTTCATTGCTTATTGGTAACATCTGAAAAGAAGTCTCCCTGATTTCCAGGATGGAGTTGTCCTTCTTGGTGCCAGCTTCCGCATAGTCGTCCTTTCTTCTCCTCCCTTTGCTGTACGCACAGTTCCGTGAGAAGAGGGATCCATTCCTATGAACGTACCAGCACACCAAAGCGAGCAGGGCAATGGTCACCAGGGCCACAGCCCCGCCAATGATGGCAGCCAGTGGCAAATTGGGGTTTTTGTAAGGTTCTTTCTCTTGCTCTCGATTAAGGGTGGTTGTAGGGTTGTACATTCGAAGGGGTGCAGTTTCAGTCTCAATACAAACAGGAGTTTCATCGAATAGATAGAGGTTACTGGTTTCCATGGGAACCATGCAGACTCGATAGGGTGAATCAGGCTCCAGGGCTGTGACCAAGTATTCGCTGCGTTCTCCTGTTACAATTGTTTCAGTTATAGATCCAAACGCTGGGCTGTGGTCCAGTTTGAGCCAGCTGAGTCTTAAAGCCGTCATAGGTAGGACAAGTTTCCAAGAGATATGAATTGTGTCAGAGGTGACAGATTTCACAGTAATGGTAATTGTTTTTCTTGCTGGAATCCCTGTGGTTCGTTGATCCTTAGTGAGTTTGGGGTTCTTCGTGTCTGGTTGTTTGGTCACAGGAGCTGGCCACTGTCCTTGAGCAGGATGCACTGTATTGGGCGTCCCGGTGGTTATCTGAATGGTGCTTACAACCGGGTTGTCCTTACAATCAAATAGTTCTGCATTGAGGTCCTTGATAGCCATCCCTCGAACCTTTTCTGGGGCTTGGCACATGAGCCCACGCACATTGACCTTCACAGGTAGTGATTGTAACCAGTCACGTACCCATTTCATCTTGCACCCACAATACCAGGGATTGTTCCGAAGAATCAACTGTGTTATATTGTCCAAATCATCAAAGATACCCTGAGGTAAATTACTTAGGTTATTATTGGACATATCAAGTCGATACAGCTGCCTCAGATAAGAAAAAGCATTTGGGGGCACCCTATTGATATGGTTATCTTGAAGATAAAGCTTCCTCAGGTTTGTGCCTGGAAGGTTTACTGGTGCAGCAGTCAGGGAATTCCGTACCAGTGAGAGTTCTGTTAAGTTGACTAGGTTGAAGAAAACTTTATCACCTAATCCATGGTTGTTCAGCAGGTTTCCATCCAAAACCAGGCGTTTTAGGCTAGTGAGACCTTGAAGAGATGGTGATGAGATGGTGGATATGCGATTATCATCCAAGCGGAGCTCTTCTATAGTCCTGGGCAAACCCCAGGGGATTGTGCTAAGGTGATTACGAGACAGGAAAAGCAGCCGGAGATAGTTACTATCTCTGAATGCCCCCTCTTCAATGCTAACAGCTGAGACAGAGTTATCGTCTAAATGTAATTCTTCCAGATAGGGAATTTTTGAAAGTGAATCATAAGTGATGGTTCTTATGTTATTTTCTTGCAGATGTAACTCTTTGACGTACTTTGGTAGATTGGTAGGAAATTCATCTAAACTGTTGTGATATAGGTATATTCTTTCTACTTTCAGCAAGTTTTTCAAATCTGATGGAATCCCAGCATTATTTATTTGGTTGTTCTGAAGGTAGAGAGTTGTAGCATCCTCTGGTATTCCTGTTGGAATGGATGTCAGAAAGCGATCGTTACAGTAAATGAAACCGGCATCGCAGCGGCACACAGATGGACAGGGTTTAGCCATAACTGATAGCGGTGCCACCTGGAGGAACAGCCCAATTTTAGTCCCAATGAGGAAGATGCTCCAGGCTGGGCTGATCATGGTCAGCAGTGCTGAGGTCTTTACACAAGGTAGTTTCAGAGCCCTAAAGTGGGGTGAGTTTAAAAAAAAAAGGCAACAGAAAACCGTCAGACCAGCATACTTAAAATAGAATTCAAAATAGACGTGAACATTGAAACGTCTAATAATCACTTTTATTAGTTAATTTTTTTCTTGCATGCTGAGGTTTTTTTTTTTTTTTTGCATGCTAGCTAGCCATGAACATAATCATACAATATTTTTACCTTAAATATTTCTGGTATTAGAAGTATTTTGTCCCAAATCTATTTGACTTTGAAAGTTTAATATAGTTTTATTGAATGTTTTAAAGCATTCTCATAGCACTTTATGTCAATTTTGTGACCGTTGGCCAAGCTAGTCTGATTTCTAATTTTTCCTTAATATTCATAATGAATTGACACATAGGAATATGATTTGTTATATTTAAAGATAATAATGTTACTATTCTTAAAAACCAAAATTTTATACCTGGTTTTTACATGGTAAACTGTAGAAGTATAGAAATGTGCAGTAAAAAAATCTACTCTCATACTATTCAGGAATAGTTACACACTTCTGGAGGTCCTGAATCCCAGTTAAGTCAATTGTTTGCTTTGATTATTGATGTTATTTTTCTTTGATTATTAATATTAGACATTGTGAGATAGGCATTTCCAGCACAAAAATAAGAAGGAATTGTTTTTATTTACTTTGGGGAAGAAAAGATTTATATAGCTAATACATCTATCTTATCTAAGTGGAAAATTCCATTTCATGTTAAATTCTTTTTTTCCTATTTTACTGTATGTTTTGTAGTACATAGTTAAATGGGTTTATGAACATCTTTCATTATATTCTAGCTCATAACATGTTTTCACAATGTATTTATCTTTCTTCAAGTTCTAATCTAAAATATGATTCACCTTTCTCCATGGGTGGAGAATTATAGATTTATACTTATCTAGTATGTAATATAATTTCTTCTGCACCTTTAGGTATTAGGTAGCCTTTATAATTTCAGGCATGAAAAGAAAAGACTTTAATATTTTTCCTACCTTATTGAACGATGTGAGTAAATTTTGCGTGAGTGAAAATCCAATGCACATATATTATTTTCCTGGTGAGGGGCTGGGACTTATAAACTCTTGTTTAGTCCTTGGAAATGTTCTTCACTGTTTATTCTATGCCGCACACACCTCCAGATCAGGCTTGCTGTTGTCAATGAACATTCCAGCTGCGGTTCAGCGTGGTGGGCAAGCTCATTAAAGTAGGGACCAGAAACAATTCAGTTTCCTGTTACTGTGTAGAGCACATGGTTTCCTATTTTTTTTTCCTTTCTTATAGAGTTTCTGTGTGAAGGTTCCTTTTGTGTAGCTTAATTCCCTTAGTGGAAATTGCTCTCTTTGAAATTCTTATTGGCTCTTCTGTGCAATGTGGTCAGAGATAGTAACTTCAGATCCTCATGAAGAAAGCCATTCATGATGCTAAGGCCTGTACAGTAACAGTTACCCCCCACCTTTATTCCCATCCAGGATTATCCAAGTATAAACTTTGTACAGTAGCTATATCCTGAGGTATGATTACCTGCTGTGAAATAGCTATTTCCAGCTTTTGCTTCTTGCTGCTTTCTCAGAATATCTGGTGCAGTCACAGGTTATGCAAGAACAGGTATTCTTTCAAGAGGTAAAGAAAACTTAATTCAAATATTCTTCATGGGAAAAATGGAAGCATGCTAGATTTCCTTTATATTTCTGTTCCTTGAAATATACTGGACCTGAGCATCTCCTGTGAAAGTAAAATGTTTTAATCAGCTATTAACAAAGAACTTTAACATACTAGAGACATTTCCTAGAAATTTAGCTTCAATTCTTTCTTTAGGCAACATCTTTCATCATAGTAGCTGTTGAAAAGGGATAAGATGACCTCTTTCTCTTTTATTTCCCATTTTTCTATATAAATAAAGTGGGAGCCAAAGTTGAGTTTGTCACAAAATAATTTCAGTTGTGAACTGACTGCTAGTATGACTTTGAATTAAACACAGAAGCAAAGCTTTATGCAAAAGGCAATAAGCCTCTTCTATGGATTTTGAATTCAGGTCAGGCCAGTCTTTAAAATTTCTCTTTTATATCTTGTATAAAATGATAAAGTGTGCAAAAAAAAAGAAAATAAGTACACGAAAGAGGTAAGCAAAGCCACAACTAGGATTTTTTTTAATGAAATGCCATAACTTTTTAGATATTTCTGAACATAGTTTAACAAAGTCGTATAGTCTACAATTTAAAGAGTTGAAAAGGGTTAGAAGTTTTCTTTTGATTTGCTCAGTGTCTTGTTTAATTCTTCCTACAGGCCTCAATTTTCCCTATTGTGGAATATGGGCACTACAACCTTCCTCCTTAGAACTATTTCTAAAGGCTAATTGATGATCTTGAAACTCTAGTTACTCAGGTATTCTTGGCCAAAGGCAGTGTAGAAGTTCAAGTCATAACATTTTTTGAGAAGAATACAATTTTTAACAAACTAAACTTGAGAAACTGTATTTGGAACAGAAAGGACACTATTTCAGTCTGTCTCCTTGTAATGACCATTAGGAAAGCATATCAAAACCTGACAAGGTATTTCTCTCAAGGTGCAAACAAGAACGTGTCAGTTTCCAAAGATTATCTTTTTAACTTCTGAAAGACGCTTACAGCTTGACCAAAGAGACTCATGAGTTTAAGGATGGCTGCTTTGTCCATTATCTAATATGCATGAAGATTTTGGGGGGTGGACAGGGGAGGTGGGTAGTTTCAGTATCTGTTATGTAAAGTTACCTACTCAGGGACTTTCTATACAAGTAAGGTACATTAGGGTATCATGGAAATATTTGACCCTAAAAGTAGAAGCAATTTGTTTCTCCCTCAGTAATTACCTTGCATCCAACAAGGATAGCATCTGTTCCAGAATTCAAACAGTACTCAAAGTGAATTTTAAATAAGACCAAGATTTGTGTTTCTGGCTCTCATTGAAAATTCGGATTCTTTTAATTTGTCACCAGATATCAACACTATCATAGACTGAATTAACAGAAGGAAACTGAAAAAAATTACAGATACATTTAATTTATTATTTAGGAAACGTGAAGTAGAAATAGCAGTTAGCAGATGGATAAAGTAGTCTCTAGTGAATATTGCAAAGTGCCCACAGAGGAAAGTTTAAGTGATGTATTGCTTAATGTGAGGTTTTACAAGTAATGCCTTTAGGGCTTTGCTCATTATTGTTGAATTTCAGTGGAGTATTTTCTTGAACTTTTGCTTTCTTGGTACGTGAAAATGGAAAACCAAGCTGTGAAATTAATAATTACAATGTTATTTTAAAAAGTATCTTCTGTCAAATGTTTTCTAAGCTTGAAAATTATTCAACATATAAAACAATTTGGTAAATTTAAGAAAAAAATTTAAAGCAATTTAGGAAACAGTTACTTTTGTTAAATTGCATTAAAAACTAATTAAAACCATTATAAAAATCGCACAGAGAACCTGCTTAAACGGTTGCCAATAGCCAGGCATTTCTCCTACACCAGGACACACTTTAAAGTTGAGAAGATGAATCTGATGAATGGAAGTTAGAAGTTGTTGGTCAGCCTAGAGTATGTACAAGGTGATGATCATAATGATAAGCAGAGATAAAGCTGGTAGCTGAAGTGTAAGGTTTTTACCAATTCAAAATTTAATATGTATTGGTTTTTACATTTTCAAACCAGAGAAAGAAAAAATATTCTACACTGGTATGAAAAGGAAGATTAATTTATTTTTGTTTGTTTAGTTTTACATGTGTGAAACTGCTTCCTCTGCTCTGTTTGATGTGCAAACTCACATGGCCATGAATACAATGGTGGTAATAACGTGGGATTAACAGACAGCCTAAAATCTCATTCAGTTCTTGGAAAATGCCATTCTCTTCTCCCCAGATTGCATTAAAACAAAAGGCAAAAATACAAAACATATTTCTCTGGAGAGGATACTCTTTCAAAAATGAAGATTCCTTCACAAGTTCCTACTCCCTTTACTCAAACAGTCCAATGCATGCGTGATTTTGTTTCATATCTTATGTCTTCTCTTGCCTTTTTATATTTAAAAACTATAGTGCTAAAGAGATTTGTTTTATTTTGCATATTAGAAGCTGTAATGGTCTTTCCATCTGAAATAAGCAGCTCTGCTCCCATGTTTAGACTTCCTTCTTTCTGAGCTGGCTCTACGTATACATGCACATAGAGACATTGTAGTTGAATGTGACTGAGGAAAAAAAAAATGACCCCCACTGGCATGAACACTGTGGCCAGGTTTCCACAACGTCGACTTCAGAGGCTTTATGTCTGCATAGGCTTGAAAGAGGCCATTACTTCTGAACAAAAAGGAATCGATCTTTTAGAAAAATATTGTTAATGGGGTAACTTGGGGGAAAGCATAAATGGAGCCCTGGTTACTTAAAGGAATGTTTAAAGTTAAAAAAAAAAAATCATATCATTACTTAAGTATATAGCATTTAGAACTGTAGCAAAAAGAAAAACATAATCACCGTACTGGTAAATCAAACTTATAATATGGATCTTCCTATCAATTTCTTTTTATAAATTAAAAAATATGGATTTTTAAAAACACATTTATAATGTAATCACATCCATGAAAAGTCACCAATTGATTTCCATGATACACTTAAAAGAAGTATGTAAATAGATAAGGATGCTGTCATTTTGAGATATTTTAAGAAAACTAATATAATTGAACAAGTTGTATCTGAATAGAATACTGGTATTTATAGTCAAGAACATGAGGCAGTCTATATGTTTATATGATTCCTTCTGTGTTACTATTTTGGAGGTGGGAATGTTTGAGATGGAAAGGCATTTGATATTTCTTATGTTTTGATCATTTATATTAAGATTATATGTTCATAGTGCTAACTTCCTAAATCCTTTATTTGTCCCTTTGATTTAAATTGATTTTTGATATGAAATCATTGCTCTAAAATAAAATCTTAAATTGAGTAGAGAGTTTGGGGATTTTAGTTTGTTTTTAATGATTTGCCTCACATCATGGTCTCTAAACTATCTGGGGACTTTTAAATATATTAAATTTAAAAGTGGAAAAGTATGTAGAACTTTTAATCGAAGTTAACTGCGTTATTTTGAGTAAAACCTTGAGACTGAAGAAAATACATGATTCCTCAAATTTATCCAAGTCTGTAAATATTTTTGGGTACTGGAATTTATACAATCATAATTTAGAGTATTAGGAAACTAATTTATTTATGAAGGCTTAAACTGCTGCTAGAAAGCTCTACAAAATGATCAACCTCTGAATGTTAAGTCTTTGCAACGACAAATAGTATTTCAAATAACCTATGTGTATGGTTAAACTGAAAAACTGGAGTATATCAGATTAGTTGGTAGTGACAGCAAAATGCTTTCTAAGCAGCCTGTCTGGTAGTTAAATTTTCCACGATCATCAGATTTCAGGAAAGTTCCAATTCTTTTGTTTAATGCCAGGCAAGCAGAAGGACCTCTAACTCTCCTCTTGAGAGTCATGAAGTCTGAAGGGTTTGCTGAGAGGGAGGGAAGCAAGTGTGCCTTTCCTTACTTGGTTTTATCCAGACTATTTCTAGCCTAGAAGATTTGTTTCTTTTATGCAAATAGGGGATGAAAGTTCTAAAGCAAAGGATTTTCACTTTCTCCTTTTGTGTTACAGGTTCTTTTCCCCAATAGGTTTGTGATAAATGAATCTAATTCTGCTTCATTTATTTTGGCTTGTAAAGTTAAATCAAGCATCCTTAAAACAAAAAGGGAAACTGGGATGTTATCTTTCATCATAGTGAAGCCTGTTTCCTTACATGATATTAAGCCAAACTAAATAAGTTAGAGAACCATGGCTTGTAAGAATGAATAAGAGATTAATTTAGAGGTTGGTAAAAGTGAGCAGTTGAGAGCTTGGGGCAGGGAACAAGCTTTAAGTTTGCATTGACTTTTAGGCAATTGCAATTAAAATTACGCTTATCCTTGTTAAACTGCAAACATTTTCCCACTGTGAGCCTGATATTCCTTCTTCAGTGTGGTGAGTACAATTTGCTTGATATGCTTTAAGTTTCTAATAGTCAAGTTTCCATACTCTAATACAACAAATATTTAGGTCTGCTGTGTGCCATGCACTGGGCTGGAAAATGATAACATCCATAATCATAAAAAATATCCTTTTTTTTTTTTTTCATGTCAGAGTTGAGTATTGCTGATTTAAACCATTAAAGAGGACGAAAATCATCAGCACATAAACTGATCAATCCACAGTTCAGTGGCGCACTTTAAAAATGGGGTTTAACCAAATGTGGTCTCTGGGTTTTCTTTTCAAAGTTGCCACGGTAACTTGTGCACGTGAAAAGTGAAAGAATAAAGAACAAAAGCTGTCATTGTCTCATCAGAGAGAGCAATTTCTCCTTTCTTGCATTTAAGCAGACTAATACCTGGAGAGAGCTTTTTATGCATTCCTGACACTTGATTTGGGGGGCTAGGAAAGAGATTATGCGTATGTTAAACAAATGCAACTTTAGCTGCTGCTTAAAGTTTTGTTCTTTTTTACTTAAAATCTGTTTTCTCTAGCTCTCTTGTCAACAGACATCAAAATCCTGAAACCAGCTCTCCTATGCAATATAAACATGGCTTTCAATTTGTTTTTTTAATGTGATGTTTTACCAAAGTCAGTGATGTTGATCTGCATCCTGAAACTGGAAAATGCTTTCTGAAATGTATATTTCTGTTTTGGTTGTTAAGAGGCAGAAGGCTTTTTCCAGGAGACATTTACAGACTATCTCTTAGTTAGAAATTTGTTTGTTGACTTGTGATAAATTTTTGAAATGGTGGAATGTTAGAAAGAGTTGACAAAAGGTCCTTTTTATGCTCTGAAGAGAAAACTGCACTTTGGAGAATTAATACTGCTGAGAGATTTACTGTAGAGTTTTTGCCCGCTGGGGGGTGGTACACTCTACCAGAACACAGCTTTCAGAAGCCGCAAGTCAGATGTTGGCTGCTGCCGGCCACTTTTCCTCTGGTTTAATTACAACAAAGCCTCCCGTTGAGAACAGTGAAGGCCTCGGGGGCACAAGGTGGGGGTGGGAGGGAAGAGGGAGTGAGGGGAAAGAAGCGGAGAAATTACAACCTTTGAAAAATTTATTGAATCTTATTTCCCTCGTTGGCTTCATTTATGCTGGCCTTCATTTGACTTTCAGCAATTAGTTATAATGCTATTACAATGAACTGATTGAATAAAAGAATATTTAAGGGAGTTAATTCAGAATTTTTAAGTTAGTCTTGGATCATGGCATTAAACACGTTCTTTGTTATGTAGCCCACCCACCTTAAAAATAGGGGGAAAAGTTAACCACTGAAATGGCTAGTTTTAAACCTTTTTTTTTTTTTTTTCTGGATGATCAGATTTAATCTAATATTGGTATGAACATTGGCATATCAGAAATAAAAACATAAAGAAGAAACATTCATATAATATTAATGCAAGGCAAGTCCTCTGCTACTGATTTTTGTTGGGTTTAAAATTGTTCAAAATAATCCAGAAAGAGGAGGAAGCCTTAGGGTATGTGGCCAAGAAAAGCAGAGACAAATCTGTCTGCAGTGCACTTGTGTGTTTAAAGCTGATAATTGTATTTTTCATCTGGAGACACTGAGTGTTCATTAGGGTCTTGTGTCCCTAGGCAAGAGATGCTGAATGTAATTGGAGTTTCTATTTGATTGGGCAATATAGGCTAGAGAAGAAACTGGGGTAAAGATAATTAATAGCTTGCTAACAAAGTCTGACAGCCACAAGATTTCAACCAAATTTATTTCACACCGCTTCATTTAGCTCTGAAAAAGTTTTGATAGAATTGGAGGCTCCTTAATTAACACTTGGAAGCAAAAGAAACATACCTTCTATTTTACTGCCACATTCAGTTATGACAAATTTTCTTACTGTTTTTCTTCTTTTTGAAAAAAACTTTACTTGCTGCCCAGTTATATATTTCACAGATGTTAATGTTTAGGAAGTGTTTAATTGGGCATTCTGAACCTAAACATAATCGATTTAAAATGGGGGGGGGGGGATGAAAAGCCCAATTAATAACAGTATTATACAGCACAATTAATAACTGATAATTAGTATTATACAGTATTATATACAATATTAATGAATTCATTATGTTTATTCATTCAATAATATCTTTGCTGAATCTTGGGTTTGATATATTTTGGCAGTGTTCTATTTAAAAAAGAAATTAGATGTGATTTTCCTGTTTAAATACATGCAATCATGTTTTTGTAACCCTGTTTTTTTATTTCAGGCTAATTAATATATCTAGATATGTGTGTGTGTGTGTGTGTGTGTGTACATTGTATACACACATATATCTGCAAACTAAGTGGCATATCTCTGATTTAATCTTCTTACAGATTAAAACCTGGCATATTATTATTAATATTGGTAGTAGCGGTAACATTAATATTTTGTAGTACTTTTAAAAGGTTAATTTCTTTCTTTCCTCATTTCAAAAGAGATGGGTATCAGTCATCTGTGACTCTGAGGTCCTGTCTGAAAACAAATTCATTCTTTATGTTTATGCTGGTTAGGATATTCCTGTGTGACTGGGTATAAATGAAAGGCATAGCCTCAGCCTATGCACTATGATAGTGTCTTTATTCATATTGTTTCCCTAATGAGGGAACATATGTGTGCATTTTAGAGCGGATCGATTTATTAAGAAAATTTAAAATAGATAATTGTTAAAACCGTTAGAGAATTTGGTTCTATAATTGGCACATATCAAGGCTTTTTTTCCCTTTTTCATTCTCAGGAAGTAAATAACAATCAAACCCCCAGATGTTGAGAAAATATAGGCCTGTTGCACTCTTTATTTCTATTCAACCATTTTGTTTCAGATCTAATTCACTGAAAAAAAATTTTTTTGAGTAGATACGTTTAGGTAGTTTTTGAAAGCTTTGTGGTATGAAAATATTTCTTTCAATGTAAGATTTTCCTATTATAAGTTGCAAGTGAATGGATACTCTTGAGTATCCCACTTGATGAGGCTCTACTCATTTTTCCCCCTGCCACCCTGAAATCCCTGCATACATCAGGCTTAGCTTCCAGGCTGAGCTTTGTTAGTTTTTCTGAGTAGACTTTGCCAATTACTATGCTAGTCACATACCACATTTGCCCGAGCAATGGATTTTGGCGTTCTGCTGGAGAGGGGATATGGTTTGTAAGAGAGTTTCCCCTTCCTCTGAGTTGAATTCACTAGTTGAGATTTGCAAGCCTGGAATGCTTGAAGCAGCTCTGGCAGGACAGCAGTGCAAGCTTTAAAATCTAGGTGTAGCTGTTAATCCTTGCAGAGGCACTTAAGTCTCCAGGAGTAGCTGGGCTAGCTGTGAGCAAGATGTATGCTTTTCATGTACTGCGTACTCGTGGGCTGAGGGATTATTGATTTTCTTTCACAGTTATAAAAACAGCAATTGGTGATCATACCACACATACAGTACACGCCAAGTTAGCTAGACCTTTCACTTTCCTCTCTGTGAAAAAAATCTGCCTTGTGTTCTTTAACATTTAACTTTCCAACTTATCATTTTCCATAAGCCTCTTTTCAAATAGCAACTACACGAGACATAAGATAGCCATTTATCATTATTTTTCTTTCTTTAATGAAAGAAAGGTTTCAAGAAACTTCTTGCATTTGGCTGTTACAGTCCAATTTTTCCTTGCTGGCTTGCATGCACACACACTGCTCGTCCTGGTGACAGAGCAAACGTTCGTATCTGGATGCCTCATGATACCAAGCCATTCTTTTCTAGAGAGTAAAACCGAGCAAACTTTCTGGGACAATCATAAGGAAAAACATGGGAAACACTTACCAGGAAGATGAGAAAAAGCAATCCCATATATCCTGCTGCTCTAGCTGTAATTCCACTGCCTGGGAACTGGAGTAATAACCCTCCCCCTCTGCCCAGCTCGGAATCCAGTCCACACAAAGCCCACGGCAGCTGCAGGCTGAGCCGGTGCCGTTAGGATCACTCCTCCACTGAGGAGCAAGTGGGGGCCAGCATTTCAGTTTGCTGCACAGCCCACCTCCAAGTCTGAAGTTAAAGCTTCACCTCGCAGTGGTTGAAGAAGGGGGTGATGTCATAGATGGGCAGGACTTCGCTGAGCTCGCGCTCAGTGAGGTAACTCGGGGATCAGACAGATGAGCTTTGCCGACGCTAGAGGGGGTGAGAGCAGCCAGAATGAGGCTGACGGGGCTGGGATGCCACTGGTTGGTAGGTGGCCGTTGGGGATTGCAGCCTCTGCTGAAGTTGACTAGAGCAGGGTGGTGGTAGCAAGCTTATGAAAAATGCAAGGCTGCTAGAAGACTATGTGTTACAGTAGAAAGACACGGGTTATTTTTATTTTCAAGCTGTCTGTGTTAGAAAGGAGTTAAGCAAAATCATATTTTCATTGTTGACTAGTTAAAATAATGCTATAAATGTGAAGGCTAGTCGCCCCCACAGTGAATATTTATTCAACAAATGAATAGAAAGCAGGTTCAAATAAATAACTGATTGATTTAAGGGAAGGAAACAGGAATTCCACAAGGGTAAAAGAAAAAAAAAAGATAACTAGTTGTTTTTTTTTTCCCCCCTGGAGGTAATGAGTAAGTTATTGTTTGTATGTGTTGGTTTTAGAAAGTGAAACTATTTTTCATATACTCCCCAAATTATTTGTACATCTCTTTAGAGCCTAGTAGATAGATTTTTCATATTTAAAGGGACTCTTCCTAAACTAAAAAGGTTTTGAAAAATTAAATAGAGTAGTTTTCTTTCTGATATGTTTTTGCTTTGAACATGAGTTGAGATACAGACTTAAGATGCAAACATAGAAGAAAGAAAAACCTTTCAGAAATAGTTTTACTTGTATTCAAATGGTTGTATTTTAATTTATGTATATGAGCAAACTTTGGGCAATGCAATATCTAATTAGCAGAATTATAGACTTTCTATTTTCAATTTTGATTTTCATAGACTGGTTTCTACTGTTTGAATAACAGTTACTTTAGGCCCATACGTTTTCCACTAAGTGCATTTCATTTTTTAACGTCATTGGGAAGAATTTTGCTTTTCTATTTACCTGGAGGGCAGTATCCTTAAACTCATATTGTCTGCTTTATTCTCAGAGGTTCTCCTTTGTGCTTTCTAAAAGTTTCTGTGAGTGTTGGTTTCTGAAGGAGGCTAGCTAATTGTCTTTCCCAGGACTATTTGATTATGGTCTCTTCATTAGTTTAGTTTATCTATTTACATGCCTCTTTGATAGCAGTTTGGCCTTCTGAGTTCCTCTCCGAGAATGAATGGTATCACAGTAGAAGGGGAACTCTTGATAAGAGGTATATTGACCTCTATTGTTCTATGATTGCACTTTTACTGGCCTCTGAGGGCAGACCCAATAAATACAGGAGGTGTAGAATTCTAATGTTTGTTGAAAAGCCAATTTCTTAGAAATGTTAGGTAGCAAAAGTTGAATTGAGATGCAGCTGCTGTATGTTTAGAGGAAAGGGAGGTGGCACTAAAGATAATCTCTCAGCTAAAGGATGGATTTCTTTTTCTGCTACTACAAAATAAACACATGGGTTAAACTGTTTTATGAAATAATTCTTTCTAGAAGCTATTTTCAGTTGGGAGTTGATTATATTTAAAAAGAACTTTTTGCCTAACCAAATTCCTATGGTTTTATAGCCATGTTTAATCAGTTTTATCTCCATTCAGGCAGACCTTAAACAGAAAAGAAAGATAAATGGACAGTTTTGGTAATCAGTATCCAAAAGACATTGGCCTGGGAGTTAGGAGATCTGAGGTTTCCATTCCCTCGTCTGCCATTCAGAATATGACTTATTATCTGCTCTGGGCTTTGGTTCACCACATGGCAAATAAAGGCAGCAGGGATTTATTGAATGCCAATTATGTATTGTTGCTTTTTTTTTTTTTAAGATGTGGATTAAAATGTAGAAGGGGCAAGAGATTATGAAAAAATGTAAACTGAACTAAAGGCACTAACTCGGAAGGCCAAGTCTTGGATAGCTTCCATCAGCCTACCCCGTCCAAAAACATATGCCCTTTTGCTGCTTCCATTTGTTTTCGTTTTCGTTCTTTTTTTTTCACTTTTTGCTCTTATCAGCTGTCTGAAATTCTGCCAGTTGGAGGTGAACTTGTAATAATATGTACCCCTTTTGAAATAAAATGTGCCGCCTCTGAAAAGACTGAGTTTCTCTGAGTTAATTCAGGTTGCTTTCCTCTCCTCCTTCGTTACGTAAGGGAGATGAACTGCAGTAAGGGGACGGCTGTCCCAGTAGGAGGGGAAGGAAGGCAGGCACTTTTCAGTGAGAAGCCCTTTAGGCTCACAGTCTAGCATATCTGGGCTCCATCTTGGCTTTACCACTTGACTGTAGACAAATTACTAAATCTTTCTGAAATCATTAGCTCGGTACTTGACTTACAGTAAGTACCAAATGAGTGGTAACTGCCAGTATTGAGATGAGGGCATCTGAGCACTTGGAAAAAGGAGACATTAAGAAGTGGTAGAAGGAAGCACGAAGAGAGGTCAGAGAGGACCAATGACATGTTTTTTTCACACTTCAAAATCCCCCTTTGAGGTAGTAGTTCTATGTAGCCAGGAAATGAGCAAGGAAGTGAGCAAATAGTATATTTCCCTGTTGATTTTTTTTTTTTTTTTCCTGTTGTCTTCATGCATTTCACAGTCCCATGTCCCTAGGATTTAGAACTAGTAGATACTTTGGGTTGAAAAGGCATTTGTCATTTTCTTTTTTTTTTTTTTTTGCATTTTGTGCAGTTTTATGGGTTAGCCAGTGAATCTAACACTGTACATGAGAAAATGAATTTCAGATGGTGAACAACTGGCTGGAATATGAGCTTAATTAGCATATTGTGCTTTGAAAACTGTCGGATTATCTAAGCCGATCATGTCGATGAACTTTGCATTTTTCTGTTTTTTTGAAAGGTTATGAGATGTTCCCTGATGGAGGGCGGAGGAAGTTGGATTTGGAAATCAGGTTTCCCAGGCTCTGCTGTTGACTTTTGTATCCATGTGAAAACAACCACCACCAAACCTCTTTCATAAACAGCTCCCAGAGGAAATGGAATAATTCAGGCCTTCCAACCTGCCTAGACTTAAGCTACCCCATTCACTCGTTCCTTCATTCACTGTATACAAATTCCTTAAAGTTCCCTGTCAAAGAAGCTAGTAGGACTAGATGACCCCCAGACCTCCAACTATGATATTTAAAATTTAATCTTAAAATGTATTAAAGCTTCCTTAGGTCTTAGAAAGAAATTCTTGACGATTTTTCTTCCCCTCACCCTCTTCCTGAGAATAAAGTCTTCAAAGTTGTGTGAAAAACAAACCAACCAACAAAATCAGCTTAGGCTTTTGGTATATGAAAATGCCTTGTGCTTATTACCAGTAAAGATGTTTTTGGTTGCAAGTGATGGAAAGCTCAAGCCTTACTATCTAATCAATGATTAGAAATCTGTTGGTCCATGAAACTGAGAAGTTCAAATGTATGGTCTGGCTTCAGGTGACTCGATACAGTGGCTTGAAATACGTCAACAAGAATACAGTTTTTCTCTAGCGCTGCCTTTCCCAGTGTTGGTAGCCTCCTAGGGCCGTATACGTCGGATCCTTGGCAGCTCCAGGCTTTCCCCCTAGGCAGTGACAATTCCACATGTCACATTCCCATATTACAGTGCTCAAGGGAAGATAGGCCACCTCCAGAAGCTCCTACACACACACAGATGTATGATTCACTCTTTCTCATTTCTTTAAACTTGATCACACTGTTCATTCCTGAACCTATTATAGGAAGATAGTGGGGTATGTTGGTGAGCTTAGTCCTGCTGTGAGAGCTATAGGTAGGGTTAACCCCACTCAAACACGTGGCTGAGAATGGAGGACCGAGTTTGATCTGGAAGACAATTGGATACTGTTAGTTTGAGAAGGAAGGAATGGATGCTGGAGATTAGCTCATTTTTAGAGGATTTGGCATGTTGAAACTTGGGCATGTTTTATAAATTTATAAACTTGAAGCCGCTCTTCTTCTTTTCTTTTTTTTTAAGCCAAAATTTCTATTTAAATTACCAAAACATCTTTAAAAGATTTTTTCTATTTGTAGACCTTCTCAAGTCTAGCCCAGTTTTTCCTGTCAACAGGTAGTGATGCAAGTCAGGACCCATCAGTACTACATTTTAACATGAGCCTATGGGATGTTAATAAAATATATAGAGAGTGCACATTCAGCTATCTGCAACTCTGTGAAGTCAGGCCAGATGTTTAATGCACCAGTTAGAAACTGTACCACATTGTTCTGAACAATTCCAAAGGGTTTTGGAGAAATAATTAGATTATAGCAGGTCACAGATGCCTTAGAATACTAAATGGTTTTAAAAATGCTAAATTAAACTGCTCTTCTGTTCCGATATTTGCCTTTTATTAGTCAATACTTAAAATGTACCTAGAAACAATCACATATCCCTTTTAAGTATGTTTCCAAAACATACTGCACTGGAGTGAGATCTGTCATTACAGGACTTGAAACAGAAATCAAAGCAAACATCAGGTGGTTATTTCCCTGCCTGCCTGCCTGTCTGCCCACCCTCTGATCCACCCTTATTTTCCCCAACATCCAAGTTAGACTCTTACTACAGTTTAGGCTAGGGATTGGGAGAAAGACGATTGGGAAAAAAAAAAAAAAAACTGAGAAAAAAACACCCCTTTGACCTCCCATGAAAGAGGAGGACTTGTGGTTCAGAATAGATTAGTACCTGGCCACAAGTGATGGGCTGAGGCTATTGCAGAACTAAAGCCTGCTGATTCTTACTCTCTTCCCTTTTCTGTGCTTCCATGTCTGGCCATGCAGGTGGTGCATGATCCAACTCCAGCTGATATAGGCTGTGTCCTTGACCCCTGCCATTCCCTAAGGCCCTGTCACCCTTCTCACTTTGTTTTTATATAAAATGCAAAAAGAGACTTCTAAAATGGACCTTGTAAGGAGCAAACTTGGAGAAGCAGAGAATGAATGCTTCCTCTGACACACTATGTATGGCCCTGGGAAAAGAACTTCAGTTCTTTCTCTTATGAAGATGGAGATATGAGACCCATCTCGTTTTCCTATTATGGACTTCAATAAAGTAGGGTATTGTAAAGGTTCATTAAATCTGAGAAAGCACTTACTTATCAAGACAGAGCTGAAACTTGTACATAGTTGCTTTTTATCTTCATAGTGATGAGTAGGGCCAGGATCACTTCAGAAGGTGCAATCCACTACTGTTAAATTAAGCTATGTTCTTTAACAGTTTATCTTTGGGAAAGAAGCAATTTGAGAAATGCTTCTGTGTACTGTTCTGGAAGCTCAGAGCTGAAGATAATAGTATCTAAGTCTTGTTCTGAGACTTAATTACAAATCAAGGGACAAATTCCTTATTCTTAGAAATGACTTAAAACATAGCTTTGGAGGAATGGCTTACAGTTACTAAGAGCCCAGATCAGTTCAGTTGCTTAGTCATGTCTGACTCTTTGTGATCTCATGGACTGCAGCACGCCAGGCTTTCCTGTCCATCACCAATTCCTGGAGCTTGCTCAAACTCATGTCCATCGAGTTGGTGATGCCATTCAGCCATCTCATCTTCTGTCATCACCTTCTCCTCCTACCTTCAGTCTTTCCCAGCATCAGAGTCTTTTCCAGTGAGTCAGTTCTCATTGACTGAAAACAGATCAATAGTCAGTTCTCACTGACAAAGAGTAGATCAATTTACCTCTAATTGTTGAGATATGTATTTATTAGTTATCATACATGTGGATTGGAAAAGGCAGTGGCATCCCACTCTAGTACTCTTGCCTGGAAAATCCCATGGACGGAGGAGCCTGGTGGGCTGCAGTCCATGGGGTCGCTAAGAGTCGAACACGACTGAGCGACTTCACTTTCACTTTTCACTTTTATGCATTGGAGAAGGAAATGGCAACCCACTCCAGTGTTCTTGCCTGGAGAATCCCAGGGATGGGGGAACCTGGTGGGCTGCCGTCTGTGGGGTAGCACAGAGTCGGACACAACTGAAGCAACTTAGCAGCAGCAGCAGCAGCAGCATACATGTGGATTTCCCTGGAGCCACATGATCCTCTCTATATAGCTCATTGTTAATATCCACTAAAGCTGTCAGAACTTGCCAACCATCTTATTGTTTCACTGTTTCTGGAGTATTGTTACTAATTTTAGGTACCCAAATAGATTTTCTGAGAGGAGTGTTTTCTGAAATTGTTGTGAGATTTATCTTATTTCTAAACCATCTCTATATTTTCTTTGTGTTTGATGTTACCTCTTTTAAGACTGATATTTTCCTAAAGTCCAAGTTACTTGGGTACATAAATATGTTTGGTGCTTCCCAGGTGGCGCAGTGGTAAAGAATCGGCCTGCCAATGGAGGAGACACAGGTTCTATCTCTGGGTGGGGAAGAGCCCCTAGAGTAGTAGGAAATGGCAACTTGCTCTGGCATTCTTTCCTGGGAAATCCCATCGACAGAGGAGCCTGGGGGTCTACAGTCGATGGGGTCAAAGAGTCAGACATGACTGAGTGACTGAGCACATAAACATGTTTAATGTTGAAAGAAACATATTTAAGGTAGAATCAAAAACTGAGGGGGTGGCTCAGATGGTAAAGAACGTGCCTGCAATGCGGGAGACTAGGGTTCAGTCCTTGGGTCTGGAAGGGAATGGCAACCCACTCCAGTCTTCATGCTTGGAATGGACAGAGGAGCCTGGCAGATTACAGTCCATGGGATCCCAAAGAATTGGACACAACTGAGCCACTTACAAAACTTTCACTATACTCAAAAATGGTTTTATGTAAATGACCATGGAAACTGTTCTTCCTTGGCACTGTCTGGGAGAAGCAGATGTACTACAATTGATATTTTTTCCCTTAAGAATTGGCATGTATTGATTATCTGCAAAATTTTTTAAGGAATGAAATATTATTAATCAATTAGATTTGGACTAAGTGAATGTTTTACAATACCATCTATTTAAAATAAGTTAAAAATTATCATGGGAAATTATCTTGAATATAAATCTACTTATTTAATAAATTTCCTGACCATTTTTTATGACAAATATGTTATAAATGATGTCTATGGTCCCCTCTGTTTCACTTCCTTCATACTCTAAGTGATTAACCTCAAATTTGGGGAATTTAAAAACATTTATAATTCTTTCATGATGTAAGTTTTTATTCCTTTTGTTTGACATTTAAAATATATTAGTGATACAAAGTTGTAGATACTTTGCTAGGTTTCATATGTGTGTTTAAAAATTAAGATCTAGAATTGATGAGTCTTGTTAAAAGTACACAGATATTGCCAATATGTTTTAGTGGGCTTTTATCCTTAATAAATTGTTTTTTTTTTTTTTAATGAGGATAGAATTGATATGTGATTTTAAAAATGGTACTTTAAAAAATTAGTCAATTTTGTTTGGGAGGCAGCTTTCTGGTAGTTTAATTCTCGTGTTTACATATAAGCAAGACTCTGTGAGTCATCTCCCAAGCAGCTCCTCTTTGTCTCTTCAGTGGCCCAGGGAACAGATTTGTCACTCTGAAGTGCTCACCTGTAATTCTGTCCTCCCCTACTTCCCTGGGGCGAGTCTGAAATAAGCTTATCGGATCATATCTTATTGACAAAAAGCAAAGCTTACTGGTTGACAAAAGAAGAGAAAGGAACAAGTAAAACGTAAATGACAGAGGTTTGATGTTAAAAAAAAAAATCTGGGTTAACGTTTCTAAATATTTTTTGAAAGTGGGACATACATCTTTTTATATTTGCTTGATTTTTACTTTATGTAAAATTTTGAGTGCAATAAAAGCTAACAGTTTTGTTTGTTATAGTTATATGTTCCTTGTAAGCAAATCTTTCTATCATATTTTTGAAAGAACTTAGAGAAAAGTATGTTGCGTCTTATGTACTTTAAGTATAATTTTCTAATAGAAAATAGATATGGCTTTCAGACAGAAAGTAGACAGAGCTTTCTGATAGGAAGTAGAAATATTATAAATATTGAAATCAATTATTATAAATGTTAAATAATTATAAGGATTTTATATCATATTTAGGCTACCCTTTTAGTTCAGTTGGTAAAGAATCTGCCTGTAATGCAGGAGACCTGGGTTTGATTCCTGGCTTGGGAAGATCCCCTGGAGAAGGAAATGGCAACCCACTCCAGTATTCTTGCCTGGAGAATTCCATGGACAAAGGAGCTTGGCAGGTTACAGTCCATGGAGTCACAATAATCGGGCACGACTTAGTGACTAAACCACCACCATATCATATTTATATCCTGTCTTCTTCACTAAACAAAAATAGCCTTGCAGAACTTTTAAATCATATTTATTTCTTGTCTTCTTGATCATATAAAACAATATTACCATATCCATTATAATGCAGCTGATATTTATTAGTTGCATAGCAGATGTAGGAACTTATTCTGGGTACTCTGAAGGTGGTATGTGCTGTAAGTCTGGTCACTTTGATTCATTCTTTGTTTCCAGACTCTTTAACCAATCTTCTAAAGTTGCTCTCTCTACTAATACATATAGATGGGTCAAAACCATCTCCTGACTGCTAGATACTGGCTCCTAAGTAATCCCAGAGAACAAAGAAATCTGACGTTGGTCCATGATCGAGAAAGTCAGGAGAAATGTAGCCAATGCACTCTGGGCTACAAAGAGAGAAAGAGAGAAGTCGCTTAGTCCTCTCCGACTCTTTGCAACCCCGTGGGTTGTAGCCTACCAGGCTCCTACGTCCATGGGATTTTCCAGGCAAGAATACTGGAGTGGGTTGCCATTTCCTTCTCCGGGGATCTTCCCAACCCAAGGATTGAACCCAGATCTCCCACATTGCAGACAGACGCTTTACCCTCTGAGTCACCAAGGAGTACAAAACTATATTTGAAATGAGACTGATAGCAGCTAAGGAAGGAAAGGTTTGGAAGAGATATTAACGAAAGAACTAGAGCTGCTAAGTAGCAACAGTTTGAGGGGAAGAGAGCCACAATAGGTAGATTTTTAAAGTTTTTACCAGTTACTATGGTGGTAAGTGCAAGCAAGAACATTCCTGAAGGATAACATGAATTCATCCTCAGTCATCCTTGTTGTGAGTTTTGGGGAAGGATAGAAGAGGTTGCTGAAATAGAGACCAGTGAGGAAAAAAAAGTTCATAGACTTGAGGAAACTAATAGTAGCAATGTAATGAGACTAGTATTCCGATAATGGTGATATTATGAAAAGACTGATGGAAAGCTAAGTGGAGACTAAAATCCTAAAATATGATTGTAGAGGAGGGGAAAAGGTATTGAGATATGGAGATATGTTACTAACTTAGGTTTTTAAGGAACATTACCTTGCTTAGCTCGTACCTTCCTCGGCTCTTCCAGGAAAGACTGTTGAGGCTTTCCAAAAGTTTCTTGTAAGTTTACAGTAGGGTCACTGGGATTCCAAAGTTATTATCTGTCTACATTCAGGAATGTAATCCCTTCAATAGGAAGGGTCTTCTCTACATGGAAAGGAAACCACCTGCTTTAGGATGGTGAAAGCTGACATATGCTGAGAAAGTTAGAATGGCCTAACTAAGCCATGCCCATTAAATGGAGTTGTGTGCATGAGCCTGCAAGACACAATAAATCATCCACTTGTCCATTAGGAATATGGGGCAGCTCTCAGAGCCTTCTGGTTTGTATCCAGATTAACATCTAGTAATGTTGGTGGAGACAACGACGTCATTCAAAATATGAAACCAGAATATATAGGTTTTAGAACCTGGAATGAAAGTACTGTGTCATTAAGAGTTCATTATAATTTGTGTCAGAAAGTACAGGAAATAAAGCATTCAGAAAAAAGTGATACCAGTTCAGAATGGGTCATCTATCATGTTGTGTGCCAGAATCCTAACAGGCGTTTCTGTTTACACATGGCTCTTCTGAACCTCATTCCTGCCTTTGACTTATCCTGTATGAACAACATCCTTCATTAGTAAACAAATGAACACACTTCTTCACTCAGCAGTTAAAGCCACTAATTCACCTGTAAGTCTTAAGGATTGATTTTGGTGGAATTATGCCTCAATTTTATATATATATATATATATATATATATATATATATATATATATGTATGTATGTATATAGCCTCAATATCTCTAATATGGGATGCTTACAATCTTAAATAAAAATAAATGAATGTTGTTTGGGAGGAGACAGAATGACTCTGAAGCCTATGCTGTTAGGAACCATTTATTACGTTTTAATTTAATTATGCACTTTAATGGTGGTAAGAATTGACCACCATTGCCTGTTTTCATCAGACCTGTTGCAATCAAGTGTTACAGTTCACTTTACAGAAGTTAGAAAAGAGCGATAATAACAACAGGAAAATAAAAATGAATTCCAAGTATTCAGTGTCAATAGAAGGTAGTGTAAATCTTTTAAGATGTTTATAACATATCTATATGCAAACAAATAAAATTAAGAAAATATGTATTATACTTATTGATTTTATTTTTATTATTGTAACTTTTTCACTTTAAAAAATTGTCAAATTATCTCTGCAGTATCAAATATGCCTGGATAGTATCAGTTATAATGGGAGCATAGTATGCCATTGTTTGCACAGATAGCAGTCACTGTAACTGTCTCTTTGGGCATTCGTGTGTTCTTCCGTTTTTTAAGATTATAATCAAAACTATGATGAAAATCCTTTTAACTAAATCTTTGTGCTGAAATTTATTAAGATAACTTCTTTGAGGTAAAACTGATGCTTCATAGAGCTGACATTTTTTAATTAATTTGCTTGTAATCACAAGATTGCCCTCAAGAAAGGATGTATTCTCCCAACCCCTGCATCCTTGACAAGTCTGGGTGATTAATCTTCATCTTAATAGGAGATAAAATTGGTCTTGATATTGTTTAAATTAGTATATGTAGAAGGGAGCACATTTTCTTTCTTTTTGGGCCATAAGGCATTTTCTTTTACTTCATTCCCTCCCTCCTTCCTTATTTATTTATTTATTTTTGGGTAATTTTGTCTACATAACGATGTCTGTATCATCCTTTTTTTTGGAGAAGTTAAACAAAGGGAAGTACAGAGAGCAATGAAACAGAATATATAACACCTAAAATTAACAAAGGTTTAACTTTTGTGGTGGCTCAGACGGAAAAGGAGTGTGCCTGCAATGCAAGAGATCTGAGCTCTATCCCTGGGTTGAAAGGATCCCCTGGCAGCCCACTCCAGGATTCTTGCCTGGAGAATATCCCATGGACAGAGGAACCTGGTGGGCTACAGTCCGTGGGGTCACAAAGAGTGAGATACTACTGAGTAACTAAACGCACATAACATTTCAATTATTTTAATTATTTATTGCTTTAGATCCTTAAAATAGAATATAAGAATATATATTCTTATAATATATATTATATATGTAGATATATAATATAAAGTTGAAATATCATTTTCTCTCTAATCCACTTATCTCTTTCCTTCCCCAGAAGCATCCACTGTCATGAATTTGGTGGTGTATTTTCCATCTATGTTTTCTTATTCATTTAATTAAAATTAGGGTCAGCTGTTAGTCATAAAAAATTAAAAATAAGAGTGACTTAAACATGAAGTTAACTTCTCACTTGTGAAGAAGTCCAGGTACATAGTCCAGGGTGGGCATGGTCCTCCACCCAGTGACCTGGGGTTTTTCTAGTTTCTTGCTTTATATTGGGTGTCTTTGATCTCATAATTCAAAGTAGTGACATCCTCATTCCAGAAATTACAGAAAAAGGTATTAAAAAAGTATTAACAATTACCTACCTGTTACAAAAATTAATACTTATTTTGACGAAAATTAATCAGTAATAAGCTGCAACATTGTGTTCAGTTGTCCCCCTGTACAAATAAGAGTGCAAGGGATATTCATTTACATATCTCCTCTTCTGCATGGGTGAGCTTCTCTGGCTTATGTCTTAGGGGATGGCTCTCGGTACACAATACTATACTAGATATTGTGAAATTCTTCTCCTTGTTAGGGTACTTTCAGCTTCAAATAACATACAATGGACTTCAAAGCAGCTTAAATAAAGAAATTTATTACCTCACATACCAAGAAGTCCAGAAGTAGGGATGCTCTAGGCTTGGCTTATTCATTGACTCAATGGCTTGCTGTCTCCTCTTGGCTGCAAAGAATCAAGTGCAGACAAAACAATGGCCAAAGTCATTGTATCGTTTTATTTCCTTTGAAGAGCAGGGAAGCTTCTAAAATAGCTTTCTTTCATGTCTTATTGGCTAGAACTGAATCACATGTCAATGACTAAATTGATTACTTACAAGAAAAAACCATGATGACTGGGTGGCAGAAAGGGCCAGTTATCCTCGAAGAACATTATCAGGAGGAAGGAGATACCAGCACAAAATATGCTGTTAGGATGGAAGACGGGGATGGTGGATGACAAGTAGGCAGAAAGCGGTGTCTGCTTTATTCCTAAAAAGGCTGCTACATTCCCATCAGTAGCAAATGAGTCATTGATTATCAGAGCTTTTGTTTGTTTTTGCCAATCTAATGGGCATGAAAAAATACTCTTTATTGTATTTCTTGGCATTTTTCTGCTTCTGGTGGGTTGCTTACCTTTCCAGACATTTATAGGCCTTCTGGGTTTTCTCTTCTGTGAAAAGCCTTATTTATGTTTTTGCCTAGTACTCTCTAGAATCATTTGCGTTTTTCTTATTGATTTGTAACAGTTTCAAAAGTATCTTCTGAATAATAATTGTCTATAAAATTGTGTTGGAAGTGCCTTCTGCCAATAAATGGCTTATCTTTTTTACTTTTAATTTAAAAAAGAAGTTTCTATAACTTAAAGGTTTGTGCTTTTTATATCTAGTCCAAAAATTATCTTCTACGTGAAGGTCATACAAATATTATTCTTTTTCTTACTAAATGTTATGTGACTAGCAACTTTTTGTATGTGTATACTAGCAATTTTTAAAAGTAATCTGAGGACTCTTCCTTAGAATTTGTAAGATCAAAACTGCTTTTATGGTGGTATTAAATGTTGTCTTTTTCACTCTCAATATTTTATACATGTAAAGTGGAGTCTATCAGAGGCTGTATGGCCTGTAATCTCACAGCAACTTGAAAATATCAAAGCAGAGATGGGACCCAGTTGTCCCTTCTTGTATCGAATATTAAAGTGATTTGTGAGACTAACAGTGATATTTTTCTGAATAAGTTTTTTTGTTTGTTTGTTGGAGATAACTTCCCCCCACAAAATATTTATGTAAATATATATGTGATTTATTCTTTAAAATATTGAATTTATAAGTATTTTTAAAAATTCTGTTTTATTCTAACATATTAAGCATCAGAGCAGAAAAAGAAAGAAAAGGAATCCAAATTGGAAAAGAAGAAGTAAAACTCTCACTATTTGCAGATGACATGATCCTCTACATAGAAAACCCTAAAGACTCCACCAGAAAATTACTAGAACTAATCAATGATTATAGTAAAGTTGCAGGATATAAATCAACACACAGAAATCCCTTGCATTCCTATACACTAATAATGAGAAAACAGAAAGAGAAATTAAGGAAACAATTCCATTCACCATCGCAACAAAAAGAGTAAAATACTTAGGAATATATCTACCTAAAGAAACTAAAGACCTATATATAGAAAACTATAAAACACTGGTGAAGGAAATCAAAGAGGACACTAATAGATGGAGAAATATACCATGTTCATGGATTGCAAGAATCAATATAGTGAAAATGAGTATACTACCCAAAGCAATTTATAGATTCAATGCAATCCCTATCAAGCTACCAACGGTATTCTTCACAGAGCTAGACCAAATAATTTCACAATTTGTATGGAAATACAAAAAACCTCGAATAGCCAAAGCGATCTTGAGAAAGAAGAATGGAACTGGAGGAATCAACCTACCTGACTTCAGGCTCTACTACAAAGCCACAGTTATCAAGACAGTATGGTACTGGCACAAAGACAGGAATATAGATCAATGGAACAAAATAGAAAGCCCAGAGATAAATCCACGCACATATGGACACCTTACCTTTGACAAAGGAGGCAAGAATATACAATGGATTAAAGACAATCTCTTTAACAAGTGGTGCTGGGAACTCTGGTCAACCACTTGTAAAAGAATGAAACTAGAACACTTTCTAAGACCATACACAAAAATAAACTCAAAATGGATTAAAGATCTAAACGTAAGACCAGAAACTATAAAACTCCTAGAGGAGAACATAGGCAAAACACTCTCTGACATACATCACAGCAGAATCCTCTATAATCCACCTCCCAGAATATTGGAAATAAAAACAAAAATAAACAAATGGGACCTAATTAAACTTAAAAGCTTCTGCACATCAAAGGAAACTATTTAGCAAGGTCAAAAGGCAGCCTTCAGAATGGGAGAAAATAATAGCAAATGAAGCAACTGGCAAACAACTAATCTCAAAAATATACAAGCAACTCCTACAGCTCAACTCCAGAAAAATAAATGACCCAATCAAAAAATGGGCCAAAGAACTAAGTAGACATTTCTCCAAAGAAGACATACAGATGGCTAACAAACACATGAAAAGATGCTCAACATCACTCATTATCAGAGAAATGCAAATCAAAACCACTATAAGGTACCATTTCACGCCAGTCAGAATGGCTGCAATCCAAAAATCTACAAGCAATAAATGCTGGAGAGGGTGTGGAGAAAAGGGAACCCTCTTCCACTGTTGGTGGGAATGCAAACTAGTACAGCCACTATGGAGAACAGTGTGGAAATTCCTTAAAAAACTGGAAATAGACCTGCCTTATGACCCAGCAATCCCACTGCTGGGCATACACACTGAGGAAACCAGAAGGGAAAGAGACACGTGTACCTCAATGTTCATCACAGCACTGTTTATAATAGCCAGGACATGGAAGCAACCTAGATGTCCATCAGCAAATGAATGGATAAGCAAGCAGTGGTACATATACACAATGGAGTATTACTCAGCCATTAAAAAGAATACATTTGAATCAGTTCTAATGAGGTGGATGAAACTGGAACCTATTATACAGAGTGAAGTAAGCCAGAAAGAAAAACACCGATACAGTATACTAACGCATATATATGGAATTTAGAAAGATGGTAACAATAACCTTGTGTACGAGACAGCAAAAGAGACACTGATGTATAGATCAGTCTTATGGACTCTGTGGGAGAGGGAGAGGGTGGGAAGATTTGGGAGAATGGCATTGAAACATGTATAATATCATGTATGAAATGAGTTGCCAGTCCAGGTTTGATGCATGATACTGGATGCTTGGGGCCTGTGCACTGGGACGACCCAGAGGGATGGTATGGGGAGGGAGAAGGGAGGAGGGTTCAGGATGGGGAACACATGTATACCTGTGGCGGATTCATTTTGATATTTGGCAAAACTAATACAATATTGTAAAGTTTAAAAATAAAATAAAATTAAAAAAAAAAGGCATTGAGAAATATAATCCACATAAATGATAGCTGTTTGGGATACTCAATAATTTTTAAGAATATAAAGGAGTCCTGAAACCAAAAATTTGTGAAAGTGTGCTGTATGTGAACAGTAATTTTTAATTCAGAAATTCACTCGCCTTGTAGCTATGTATCCAAAATTAGAACATTTATTTCATTGTCCTTGGGAAAATATGATTTGGAAAACAATTCTGTTCCCATATACATTGTGTATTAGCTAGAGTAAAGATAATTAACGTGAATTTTTATCACCCATCAACTGCAATCCTCCATTAGCCTAATAGGTACCATAAAATAATAGAAAAAGGTGAATTTTGGTGTCAGAGTAGGGTACCATAAAATAATAGAAAGATCGTAAATTTTGGTGTTGGACAGACCTGGCTTTGGATCTCTAGCATGGAGACCGTAGCTTAAGCTAATAACTCAATCTGTCTGAACCTCGGTGTTGGGGAGGGAGTAGTCCATCTGGTAGTGAGTGTGTCTTTCTCATTAGGAAGAGAAGAATGTGGCTGAGCAGAGAGGAAGCAGATCTGGGGAAGCAGATCCTGACTCAGCTGCACACTATCGGATCTTAATTAAATAGTGGTGCTCCCACTGCTCAGTGTTGTGGTGAAGGGCATCAGCTTTGTAGCCAGACCTCCTGGTGCATAGCCCAGTTCTACTTGCTCAGTTAATTAACTTGTAGGTGAATTACTTAATCTGTGTGTGTGTTTGAATATCCTAAAATGTAAATTTGGAGTAATAGTACTTTAATGCCATAGGGTAATTGTGAGAATTAACTTGAGTTACAATGTTTAAAACCCTTTTACAGTTTTGCAATGTAGTATTAATAAATGCTTACCTTTTCAGTTGTACTTGCTCTTACTATTAGCTATTAGCTGGAGTATTTCTCTGTTGCCTCATAATAAACCACCCCAAAACCATAGTGCCCTTAAAACAAAAACAATAATATATTTTGTGTACAAATCTCAATAGTTACAGATCATCTCCGTCTACAATGGCATTAGCTAGCATGGCTGACCTGGGGCCTGGAGGATATACCTTCAAGTTGGATGACTCACACAGTCGATGCTGACTTCTGCTTAGAGCACAGCCGGGGCTGTGTGCTGGGGACCTCTGTACTTTCCAAGCTGGCCTCTTCACAGGCGTGGTGGCTGGGTTTTAAGAATGAGCATCTCAGGAGAAACAGGGAGAAGTCCATCAGATTTTTATAACTTGTCCTCAGTAGTCACCTACTTATAGGATTTCCATTAGTCGCAGATCCATCCAGATTTAAGAGGAGGGAACATAGACACCCTCCTCTCCATGGGAGTAGTGTCCGAGTCACAGGAGACTGTGAGGACTGGGAAACGCTGTTGCAGCCTCTTCAGGAAGTACAGTTTACCACAATAGTAGTCTACTGATCTATGAGATAACGTAATAATCTCGTCATTCTTAATCACCAGCAGCAACAGTCTCAACTCTGTGTATCAGAACTATCTTAGTACATTTTACAAAATGCAGATGGTGGGCAACGTTTCATTTCTTTTTAGTATTTTTCTCTATTTCCTGCCTTTTTTCAATATTGAGCACTTATTAATATAATAAAAATTTAAATGAGGATTAACTATTTTGACAGTATATCTATGTATTCTATATTCTATGAATATAGAATTTTTTAAGTTGAAATGAAAATCTGTTTTACTCCTTGTTTCTCAGTTTGGTCATACTTCTAGTGGCAGTGACCTCTAGAATAAAGGAAAAGGAAGACAGGAAAATGATCCTGTTCACAGATATTTCTAGGTTAAATATTGGGTTCCTTAGGGCAAACCTCAGTCACCAAATACAGCCCATAAAGCCATGAAATGTGGTTCTCACTGCCTTATCCTTAGAACTGCAGGTTGCAGACCAATGATGAACTGCTGGAGAACTTGGGCAGAGACCAATTTCTATTAATCTGTCAGGAAATTCATACACACAGTAAATATGTGAGTGCATTTGATAACGATAAGATACACACAAATGAATGTGTAAATAAGGGGGTGCTCTTGAGATTTTGGGAAATGGCCAAAAGTTATATCCCCCACTAAAACTTTGGATCTGCCTCTGATCTCACCCAAAGCCATCTCTTTGACTTAAATGTGTCTTATTCTAAAAGATGCCAGGAATAGTTCTTTGAAACATTCAGCTTCTCTTTGCAGCTGTAATATACTTTTCCCTTCAAATGGCAAAATTATTCATTTTAAAAAGCAAAGACCATTTCAGGTGTGAGGTGAAAGCAGAGTGAAATATGGAGTTAAAGGATCAGTTTCAAAGAGGAACAATTCTTTTTAACAATTTCGTCTACTTTGAAGTAGCAGGTGTTGTTACATATATAGGGAATAATAAAATACTCGGAAATAAAAAACGTGCTGAATGTCACTCTGAGTACTTAAAAGGAGTTCATGCGACTTCTTAAGTAGATTAATTTACTCCTGGGGATAGTTTACAAGATAGTTGATTTTTGACTCAGTATAGTTTTCATTTATTGAACACATATTATGTTCCAAGCCCTCTCCCGTGCACTTTACTTACTGATATTAATTCCTTCAATTCTCTCAACACCCCTGTGATGTAGTTAATACCATTATCCCTTGTTTATAGCCTAGAAAAAAAAGGTGAAAACTTGCCCAAGATCACAAAGTATAGCAGTCAGGCTTCATACCCAGGTTGACTAGCTCTAGTATCCATGTGCTTCTTATTGTGTTGCATATGAGTTTTGGTTTTGTTTGTTTGTTAAATTATAGTACTTGGAAATTTTGCATTCAGTCAGTCAGTTCAGTCTCTCAGTCATGTCTGAATCTTTGCGACCCCATGAACCACAGCACGCCAGGCCTCCCTGTCCATCACCAGCTCCCGAAGTCCACCCAAACCCATGTCCATCGAGTTGGTGATGCCATCCAACCATCTCATCCTCTGTTGTCCCCTTCTCCTTCTGCCCTCAATCTTTCCCAGGATCAGGGTCTTTTCAAATGAGTCAGCTCTTCACATCAGATGGCCAAAGTATTGGAGTTTCAGCTTCAACATCAGTCCTTCCAATGAACACCCAGGACTGATCTTCTTTAGGATGGACTGGCTGGATCTCCTTGCAGTCCAAGGGACTCTCAAGAGTCTTCCCCAACACCACAGTTCAAAAGCATCAATTCTTCTGTGCTCAGCTTTCCTTATAGTGCAACTCTCACATCCATACATGACCACTGGAAAAACCATAGCCTTGACTAGATGGGCCTTTGTTGGCAAAGTAATGTCTCTGCTTTTTAATATGCTATCTAGTTTGGTCATAACTTTCCTTCCCAGAGTAAGCGTCTTTTAATTTCATGGCTGCAATCACCATCTGCAGTGATTTTGGAGCCCAGAAAAATAAAGTCTGACGCTGTTTCCACTGTTTCCCCATCTATTTCCCATGAAGTGATGGGACTAGATGCCATGATCTTAGTTTTCTGAATGTTGAGCTTTAAACCAACTTTTTCACTCTCCTCTTTCACTTTCATCAAGAGCTTTAGTTCTTCATTTTCTTCCATAAGCGTGGTGTCATACTTCATCTCTTCTGGGGATGTTAACAGCTGTCCCACCAGCCTCAGGGCATTGTTGGAAAGAGCAAATGAATGAATTATCATGGTTAGAAATCCAGTTGCAAAAGATAAAGTCCGTGTTAGTTATTATTATAATTAAGAACAATTAAGCATCATTAAGCAACATTTCTTTTATGCCTACCTACATTTCAGAAATGCCTACTTTGAAAATCACATTTTGTAGTTTGTCCTTTCATGTGATACAAGGTATGTCAACTGTTTAGAATGATGCTTAGCTTATGATCACACTCAATAGAATCTACTAGTTATTCTTCAATTTCTAGCAGATGTCTTCAGTTTAGGAAGCAATAAAAGGATAATATCGCCTTCTCTTCAGACAGAAGATGCCAAACTAAGAGCTGAAACATGGGGCTAAGTAAACTTTCCTAGTTGGGAGGGGCTGTGTTGTACTGAGGAGACTTGGAAATTGAATTCACATCTTCAGTGTTCAGTGATAATAATCCCTCTCATTTATATTATCTTATTCATGTACTCATGTGCCAAGGCTGATCTGTTCATGGTGGCCCTCTGAGTACTGTTAAATATTCCAAGGACACATCCAGGTTGATAAGATAGAGCGCTATGATCTCTGCCTCCAGTATTTGCCATCCTTAGACAATTCTTTAAAGTTTCTGAGATACTTTGGATTCTACTTCTTAATCATGCCCTTGCTGCAATCAGGGTTATCAGTATTCTTCTATAACACAGGAAACAGACTATGACCCCTTTACTTCTATCTCTGTATTTTTCCCACTAGAGCGTACTGTCATGGCTTTGTAAATCCCTTCACAGGTCTTAGCCCTTTTCTTGAAGTTTAGCATGGATCTGGACACATAACTGATGATCCATATAGTTTTGCTGAATTAAATTTTAGTGATTTAAGATTTCAGTCCTAACTGAATGATTGAGAATAGAGCCGTAAATGATTAAGGTTTTTAATCTTAATCATTATTCTTAAATGATTAAGAATAAAACCTTAAACCTAAAAATGGAGCTGTTAGCACTTCCCTCATTTTTCCTAAATACCAGCTATTTCAGTTTCTGTAAAGCATGTCACTCCAGTCGGTGGAAGGCATGCATGCATGAGTGCTCAGTCACTTCAGTCGTGTCCAGTTCTTAGTGACCCCATGGACTGCAGCCCAACAGACCCTTCTGCCCATGGGATTCTCCAGGCAAGAATACTGGAGTGCGTTGCCACGCCCTCCTCCAGGCAGTGTTCCTGACCCAGGGATCAAACCCGCATCTCCTGCATTGCAGGCAGACTCTTCACTGCTGAGCCACCATGGAAACCTGGTTTGAAGGATAAATAGGGTAATTGAACTGCCTGATGTGGTTCTCAGGTCATTTTTGTCAGAATGGTCAGCAGACTAGGCAGCTGTCTAGAAGCCATGAAGGTTTGCGCACAGGATGCCAAAGAAGGAGTCAGCATAATCTAGTGACCCTGGGAAGTAAGGAGAAAAGGTCAGGAGTTAGGACGCCTGCTTCTTCCCAGTGAATCCTTCTGACATTTAAGCTTCTTATGTTTTTTCTACAGCTCACCTTAACCTTTTATTTTCTTTGTGTATGCCCAGCAGTTTTATTTTCTAGATCCACTTGCTGATGTCTATGGTTTATTTGTACATTTCACTTCCTTTTCTAGCTGTTTAATAAAGGTCATGTTTTTAACTACAGTGCAGTAGACCCGGGCATCACTTCTGTAATGTCCAGTGGAATCCTTTCCACCAGACAAAAAGGAGTTTCTGAGTTTTCATAGATCTGAGTAATGACTTTTTGGTCTACAGAAATATAGATTCTAGTAATAATAATGCCAGGGACCTGCTGGTTACTGTCATAAAATTAATCTTTTTAAAGTGAACAGTTTAGTGGTATTTAATACATTCACAATCCAGTTCCAAAACATTTCATCACCTCAAAAGGAAAGCTGTACTGGTTAGACAGTCACTCTGCATTGCCTCCCCGCTACCCCAGCTCCTGCCAACTAACAACCTAGTCTCTGTTTCCATGGATCTGCCAATCTGGACTGTTCATGGAAGTGGGATCATACTATTTATATATGGCTTCTTTCAGTTATAATGTTTTAAATTTTTTATGGCTAGGTAATATTCCAGTGTGTGTGTGTGTGTGTGTGTGTATATATACACACACACCAAAATTTGTCTATCCATTCATCAATTGATGAACATTTGGATAGTTTGTATACTCTTTCTATTATGAATAATGCTTCTATAAACTTTAGTGTACTAATTTCTGTGTGGAAATAAATTTTCATTTCTCTGGGTCATTGTAATTTCAATTGCACATTCTAGTCCAATTTATCTATTTTTTTCTTTTGTTACTTGTTTTATTTTCATTTTTTTGGTGTCAAAGCTAAGAATTCATTGCCACATCTAAGGTCATGAAGGTATACTACTACAGTTACAGTTTTAGTTCTTATATTTTGGCTATTTGTCTGTTTGCAGTTTGAGTTTATATATGGAGTATAGAAGGGTACAACTGAATTCTTCTGCATATGGGTATCCAGTTATGCCTGGAGAAGGAGGTAGCAGCCCACTTCAGTGTTCCCCCCTGGTAAATCCCATGGACAGAGGAGTCTGGAGGGCTATAGTCTAGGGGGTTGCAGAAAAGTTGGACACGACTTAGTGGCTAAACAACAACAACATTCAGAGTTATCCCAGTACCATTTGTTGATGATACTGTCCTTTTCACCATAAATAATCATGGCACTTTTAATGAAATTTGAATGACCATATGTATTTGGGCTTAATTCTGGGGTCTCAGTTTTATTTCACTGATCCATGTGGCTATCCTACATGAGCACCACTGTTTCGATTAATGTGTTTTGAAATTAAGAAGTGTGGGTCCTGCAATTTTGTTTTTCTTTTTCAGTGTTGTTTTAGCTTTTAGAAGCCCCTTACAATTCCATATGAAGTGGAGAGTTGACTTTTAAAATTATGCAAAAAAATAAAAGCCATTGGATTTTGATAGGGATTGCATTAGAATGGTAGATCACTTCAAGTAATATTTCCATCTAATAATATTAAGGCTTTCAGTCCATGAGTATATGATATTATTCTATTTTTTGTCTTTAATATATTTCAAAATATTTTCTAGTTCTCATTGTATAAATCTTTCAACTTCTTGGTTAAATTTATTTCCAGGCTTTTTATTACTTTAGATATTATTATAAATAAATCTGATTTCTGATAACTCCTTTAAGATTGTTCATTAGTGGTGGATATAAACACAAGTGTTTTTTATATATGATCTGAATTCTTGAATTCAGTTGTTAGCTTCTAGTACTTTTTTTTTGTAGATTCTTTGAGATCTTCTATACATATATGTAAGTTCAAGTCATCTGCAAATAGATAGTTTGACTGCTTCTTTCCTAATTCAGATGCCTTTTATTTCCTTATCTTGCCTAATTACTCTGGCTAGAACTTCTGGAACAGTCTTGAGTAGCAATGGTGATGCTTACTGTAGACTTTTCATAAAAGCTCTTTATTGTTTTGTGGGGGTTCCTTTTTATTTCTAGTTTTCTGTCTGGTTTTTGGTTTTGTTTTGTTTAGTCAAGAAAGTATATTAGATATTATCAAATGCTTTTCTGCATCAATTGACATGATCACTTGCGAATTTTTCCCTTCCTACCATTACTATTAAAAATATTGTGTTCATTGAGTTCCTTATGTTGAACTACCCATGCATTCCTGGAATATTCACACTTGGTTATAGTGTGAATATAGTGTTCTGATTTGCTAATGTTTTGTTGAACATTTTGTGCATCTACAGCTGTATGCAGCATTAGTCTATAGCTTTTATTTTGTATAGTGTAATCCTAGCCTTATCCAAGAGTTGGGAAATCTTTACTCCTATTTTCTTGAGAGAGGTTGAGAGGGATTAATGCTAATTGCCCTTAAATGTTTGGTAAAATTCACCAGTGAAACCGTATGGTACTGGGTTTTCCTTTATTGGGAGATATTTTCATACTGATTCAGTCTCTTTATTTTTATAGGTCTGTTGAAATAATCTTTTTATTTTTTAGACAGTTTTTGTAGTTTGTGTGTTTCTAGAAATTTGTCCATTTCATTTAGTTTATCCAGTTTGTTGGTGCACAGTTGTTTATAGTATTCTCTTATAATCATTTTTATTTCTCAAAAGTTGGTAGTTATGTCTTCACTTTCATTTTTTATTTCATCTATTTATTAGTCTTTTTTCTTTCTGTTTAACTAAAGGTCTGTCAATCTTCTTGATGTATCAAAGAACTTAATTTTGTCTGTTGTTTTCTTATTTACTTATTTTTACTGATGTATAGTTCACTCACAATGTTGTTAATTCCTGTTGTATAGCAAAGTGATTTAGAACTAAATTTTTTATTTCATAGATTTGGTTGTTTTTCTATTCTATGTTTTATTTATCTATGCAATGATCTTTATCATTTCCTGTATCTGCTAGCTTTGGTTTTAGTTTGCTATTCTTTTTCTAGATCCTTAAGGTGTAAAGTTAGGTTATTGATTTAAGATTTTTCTTCTTTTTTTAGTATATACATTTTTTAGCATATACATTTGCAGCTACAAATTTTAACCTAAGCCTTGGTTTCACCACATCTAAAAAAATTCAATATGTTGTATATACATTTTTCCTTGTCTGAAGATATTTTCAAAATTTCACGTGTGATTTCTTTTTTGACCTATTGGTTAAGATTATAGGGAGGTTTTTTTTTTTTTTTTTTTTTTTTTTTAAAGATCTTATTTTAAGAGAACTTTCAGTTCAGTTCAGTCACTCAGTCGTGTCCGAATCTTTGTGACCCCATGAATCGCAGCACTCCAGGCCTCCCTGTGCATCACCAACTCCCAGAGTTTACTCAGACTCATGTCCAGTGAGTCGGTGATGCCATCCAGCCATCTCATCCTCTGGCGTCCCCTTCTCCTCCTGCCCCCAAACCCTCCCAGCATCAGAGTCTTTTCCAATGAGTCAACTCTTTGCATGAGGTGGCCAAAGTACTGGAGTTTCAGCTTTAGCATCATTCCCTCCAAAGAAATCCCAGGGCTGATCTGCTTCAGAATGGACTGGTTGGATCTCCTTGCAGTCCAAGGGACTCTCAAGAGTCTTCTCCAAAACCACAGTTCAAAAGCATCAATTCTTCGGTGCTCAGCTTTCTTCACAGTCCAACTCTCACATCCATACATGACCACAGGAAAGACCATAGCCTTGACCAGACAGACTTTTGTTGGCAAAGTAATGTCTCTGCTTTTGAATATGCTATCTATGTTGGTCATAACTTTCCTTCCAAGGAGTAAGCATCTTTTAATTTCATGGCTTCAGTCACCATCTGCAGTGATTTGGGAGCCCCCAAAAATAAAGCCTGACACTGTTTCCACTGTTTCCTCATCTATTTTCCATGAAGTGATGGGACCAGATGTCATGATCTTTGTTTTCTGAATGTTGAGTTTTAGCCAACTTTTAAACTCTCCACTTTCACTTTCATCAAGAGGCTTTTTAGTTCCTCTTCACTTTCTGCCATAAGGGTGGTGTCATCTGCATATCTGAGGTTATTGAGATTTCTCCTGGCAATCTTGATTCCAGCTTGTGTTTCTTCCAGTCCAGTGTTTCTCATGATGTAATCTGCATATAAGTTAAATAAGCAGGGTGACAATATACAGCTTTGATGTACTCCTTTTCCTATTTGGAACCAATCTGTTGTTCCATGTCCAGTTCCAAAGAACACCCAGGACTGATCTCCTTTAGGATAGACTGGTTGGATCTCCTTGCAGTCCAGGGGACTCTCAAGAATCTTCTCCAACACCACAGTTCAAAAGCATCAATTCTTTGGGGCTCAGCTTTCTTCACAGTCCAACTCTCAAATCCATACATGACCACTGGAAAAACTATAGCCTTGACTAGACGGACCTTTGTTGGCAAAGTAATGTCTCTGCTTTTGAATATGCTATCTAGGTTGGTCATAACTTTCCTTCCAAGGAGTAAGCATCTTTTAATTTCATGGCTGCAGTCACCATCTGCAGTGATTTTGGAGCCCAAAAAAATATAGTCTGAAACTGTTTCCACAGCAAAGTTGAGAGGACAGTACACAGATTTCTACTTTGCCTGCAATCCCCACAGATGCACAGACTCCCTCATTATCAGTGTCCTCCAACAGAGGGTTGTTTTTTTTTAAACCAAGGTTGACCCTACATTGACACATCATTATTATCCAGAATTTACAGTTAAGGATCTGTTCTTGGTATCAAACATACTTTCAGTTCAGTTCAGTCGCTCAGTTGTGTCCGACTCTTCATGACCCCATGAATCTCAGCACGCCAGACCTCCCTGTCCATCACCAACACCTGGAGTTCACTCAGACTCACGTCCATTGAGTCAGTGATGCCATCCAGCCATCTCATCCTCTGTCGTCCCCTTCTCCTCCTGCCCCCAATCCCTCCCAGCATCAGAGTCTTTTCCAATGAGTCAACTCTTCGCATGAGGTGGCCAAGGTATTGGAGTTTCAGCTTCAGCATCATTCCTTCCAAAGAAATCCCAGGGCTGATCTGCTTCAGAATGGACTGGTTGGATCTCCTTGCAGTCCAAGGGACTCTCAAGAGTCTTCTCCAATACCACAGTTCAAAAGCATCAATTCTTTGGAGCTCAGCTTTCTTTATAGTCCAACTCTCACATCCATACATGACCACTGGAAAAACCATACCCTTGACTAGACGGACCATTGTTGGCAAAGTAATATCTCTGCTTTTAATATGCTATCTAGGTTGGTCATAACTTTGCTTCCAAGGAGTAAGCGTCTTTTAATTTCATGGCTGCAGTCACCATCTGCAGTGATTTTGGAGACCCCCAAAATAAAGTCTGACACTGTTTCCATTGTTTCCCCATCTATTTCCCATGAAGTGATGGGACCAGATGCCATGATCTTCGTTTTCTGAATGTTGAGCTTTAAGCCAACTTTTTCACTCTCCACTTTCATTTTCTGCCATAAGGATGGTGTAATCTGCATATCTAAGGTTATTGATATTTCTCCTGACAATCTTGATTCCAGCTTGTGCTTCTTCCAGCCCAGCATTTCTCATGATGTGCTCTGCATATAAGTTAAATAAGCAGGGTGACAATATACAGCCTTGACATATTCCTTTTCCTATTTGGAACCAGTCTGTTGTTCCATGTCCAGCTCTAACTGTTGCTTCCTGACCTTCATATAGGTTTCTCAAGAGGCAGGTCAGGTGGTCTGGTATTCCCATCTTTTTCAGAATTTTCCACAGTTTATTGTGATCCATACAATCAAAGGCTTTGAAATAGTCAATAAAGCAGAAATAGATGTTTTTCTGGAACTCTCTTGCTTTTTCCATGATCCAGCAGATGTTGGCAATTTGATCTCTGGTTCTTCTGCCTTTTCTAAAACCAGCTTGAACATCTGGAAGTTCACGTTTCACATATTGCTGAAGCCTGGCTTGGAGAATTTTGAGCATTACTTTACTAGCGTGTAGATGAGTGAATTGTGTGGTAGTTTGAACATTCTTTGGCATTGCCTTTCTTTGGGATTGGAATGAAAACTGACCTTTTCCAGTCCTGTGGCCACTGCTGAGTTTTCCAAATTTGCTGGTATATTGAGTGCAGCACTTTCACAGCATCATCTTTCAGGATTTGAAATAGCTTCACTGGAATTCCATCACCTCCACTAGCTTTGTTCGTAGTGATGCTTTCTAAGGCCCTCTTGACTTCACATTCCAGGATGTCTGGCTCTAGGTGCGTGATCACACCATCGTGATTATCTGGGTTGTGAAGATCTTTTTTGTATAGTCCTTTTGTGTATTCTTGCCACCTCTTGTTAATATCTTCTGCTTCTGTTAGGTCCATCCCATTTCTGTCCTTTATTGAGCCCATCTTTGCATGAAATGTTCCTTTGGTATCTCTAATTTTCTTGAGGAGAACTTTAGTCTTTCCCATTCTGCTGTTTTCCTCTATTCTTTTGCACTGATCCCTGAGGAAGGCTTTCTTATCTCTCATTGCTCTTCTTTGGAACTCTGCATTCAAATGCTTATATCTTTTCTTTTCTCCTTTGCTTTTCACTTCTCTTCTCTTCACAGCTGTTTGTAAGGCCTCCCCAGACAGCCATATTGCTTTTGTGCATTTCTTTTCCATAGGGATGGTCTTGATCCCTGTCTCCTGTACAATGTCACGAACCTCCATCCATAGTTCATCAGGTACTCTGTCTATCAGATTTAGTCCCTTAAATCTCTTTCTCACTTCCACTGAATAATCATAAGGGATTTAATTTAGGTCATACCTGAATGGTCCAGTGGTTTTCCCTACTTTCTTCAATTTAAGTCTGAATTTGGCAATGAGGAAGTCATCATCTGAGTGATAGTCAGATCCCAGTCTTGTTTCTGCTGACTGTATAGAGCTTCTCCATCTTTGGCTGCAAAGAATATAATCAATCTGATTTTGGTGTTGACCCTCTGGTGATGTCCATGTAGAGTCTTCTCTTGTGTTGTTGGAAGAGGGTGTTTGCTATATCTAGTGTGTTCTCTTGGCAAAACTCTATTAGCCTTTGCCCTGCTTCATTCTGTACTCCAAGGCCAAATTTGCCTGTTACTCCAGGTGTTTCTTGCATTCCAGTCCCCAATAATGAAAAGGACATCTTTTTTGGGTATTAGTTCTAAAAGATCTTGTAGGTCTTCATCAAACCGTTCAACTTCATCTTCTTCAGCACTACTGGTTGGGTCATAGGCTTGGATTACTGTGATATTAAATGGTTTGCCTTGGAAACAAACAGATCATTCTGTCATTTTCGAGATTGCATCCAAGTACTGTACTTTGGACTCTTTTGTTGACCATGATGGCTACTCCATTTCTTCTGAGGGATTCCTGCCCACAATAGTAGATATAATGGTCATCTGAGTTAAATTCACCCACTCCAGTCCATTTTAGTTCACTGATTTCTGGAATGTCGACATTCACTCGTGCCATCTCCTGTTTGAGCACTTCCAGTTTGCCTTGATTCATGGACCTGACATTCTAGGTTCTTATGCAATATTGCTCTTGACAGCATCGGACCTTGCTTCTATAGGTTTGGGCAAATATGTAATGGCATGTCTCCATCTTTGTAATATCACAGAGTATTTCACTGTCTTAAAAATCTTTTCTGTTGCAGCTCTGCATTCCACCTCCCCTGACCCATGGACACCACTAATCTACTGTCTCTGTAATTCTGCCTTTTCCAGAATGTCCTATGGTTGGAAACGTATAACATGTAGCCTTTTCAGATTGGCTTCTTTCACTTCATAAAATGCGTTTAGGTTTCCTCCATGACTTCTCATGGCTTGGCTGCTCATTAGCTCATTTATTTTTATAGTGTTGAGTATATTGCATTGTCTGGGTGTACCAAATACTTGTTATTCAAAATTGTTTTCTCTAAGATTATGATGTTTAATTTTCATGCATTTGTAAATTTTTTAGCTTTTTTCCTTGTTATTAATTTTTAGTTTTATTCCATTTTTTGGAGAAGATACCTTATATGCTTCAACCTTTATAAATGATTATTTTAGGCACAACATGGTATGTTTTGAAAATATTCCACTCATACTTGGAGAGAATGTTTATTCTGCCATTGATAGTTGTTATTATTGTTTAGTTGCTAAGTCATGTCCAACTGTTTGCAACCCTATGAAGTGTAGCCTCTCAGACTCCTTGGTCCATGGGGATTTTCCAGGCAAGAATATTGGAGTGGTTTGCCATTTCCTTCTCCGGGGGATCTTCTCAACCCAGGGATAAACCGTGCATCTCTTGCATTGGCAGGTGGATTCTTTACCATTGAGCCACCTGGGAAGCCCACTATTGATAGTAGAGTGATATATATATATATATATATATATATATATATATATATATATATATCTTTGAACAAAACTATATATATTACATATATATACATATATATGGTCTAGTTTGATTATAGCGTTGTTCAAAGCCTCGTTTTTTTTTTTTCCTGCTTAATTTGTTACCGTTTATTTTATTGAAATGTATACTTAACTGAAAAAAGGATTCTTGGGAGTACGTTGTCATAACATTTAAAGAGATTTCCCTTCTTTAAAACTAAATTACTGTTTTATGTTGATCTGCATATTTCTGTATATTTGTCATAATAGTGCTTGCATTCTACTTGGTGTACGAGCAAATAAACCTTCTGGTTTAAACAAAAATGTGTTAAGTTACTGTGGTACACTTTTTTTTTTTAATTTTTTTAATTTATTTATTTTAATTAGAAGTTCAAAGCCTCTTATTTGGCTACAGGCCTCATATCTAGATTTTGTATTTATTGTTGGAAGTAGGGTATTGAAAACTTCAAGTATTGCTGTAGAACTGTTTGTTTCTCCCTCAATTCCGTTGGTGATTCCTTTATATATTTTGGGTCTCTTTTGTTAGATGCATATGTGTTTACAACATTTATATCTTATTAATGTTTTGACCCTTTTATCAATCTATCATCTACCTATCTATTGTCCTTTTTGTCCTTTTTTAATAACTGAAGTTGAAGCCTCTTTTGTCTGATATTAATATAATTATTTTGGCTCTTTTTGACTACTACTTCAATGGAGTATCTTTTCCCAATACTTTTATGTTGAACCTATTTGTGTCTTTGTATCTAAAGTGAGTATCTTATCACAACATGAACTTGTTTCATTTTTTAAAAATCTGTTCTTCCAATCTCTGACTTTAGATTGGTGAGTTAATTCATTTGTATTCATATTAATTAATGGGAAACAGCTTCCTCCTGCCATTTTGGTATTTGTTTTCTGTATGTCTAATAGCTTTTTTGTTCCTTACTTCTTCCATTACTACCTTCTTTTCTCTTTAATCATTTTTTCTGTTGTTTTGTACTGCTTTGATTCTGTTATCATTTTGTATGTATTTTTAAGGGTTTTTTTGGTTTGTTTTTTGTTTTTTTCAACGGTTGCCATGAGATTACAATTAAAATCTTAAACTTAAAACAACCTAGTTTAAATGGGTACTGACTTACACTCAACAGCATACACAAACTCTGCTTGTATAGCTCTTCCCCATGATGTTCTTATTCACAAATTACACCTTTTTACATTGATGCATATTAACATAATAATACTTATTTTCTTGTGGATTTGTTTTTTAAATACTACTATAAATTAAAAGAGGCATTAGGAATCAAAAACATAATACTGTCTTTTTTATTCACTATGTAGCTACCTTTACCAGAGCTCTGTATTTCTTTATATTGTTTCCAGTTGCTGACTAGTGTTCCTTTTATTTCATTTTTTTCTATTTATAAAATGGAGCCTAAAGGACTCCATTTTATCATTATCATCTTATCATATCATGATAAACATAATTTTCATTATTTTATCATATTTTTTCATCATCTCTCACAATTTGTTTGTCTTGAGACTGTGTTAATTTCTCATTTCTAAAGGATAATTTTGCAAGTTATAGCATTCTTGGTTAAAAGTTTCATTTTATTCTCTTGTAGCCTGCATGATTTGTGTTAATATTATTGAAGATCCTTTGTATGAGTGATGAGTTGCTAGTCCTTTGCTGGTCTCCAAATTCCCTTTTTGCCCTTGGTTTTTGACGGTTTGATTATAATGTATCTCTCTGTGAATCTCTTTCCATTTATACTCTTGAAGTTTGCTGAACTTCTTGAATATGTAGATTTGTGTATTTTACCAAACTTGGGAAATTTTTGGCCATTTTTTCTACAAGTATTCTCTCTGCCTCTTTCTCTACTCTCCATCTGAGGTTGCCATTATGTGTACGTTGGTATGCATGATTGTGTGCCAAGGTTCTCTTAGTCTCTGTACATTTATCTTCACTGATCCTTTCTTCTGCCTACTCAAATCTGCAATTGAAATCCTTAATGAGCTTTTCATTTTGTTCCTTTTTGGTTCCTTTTTGTAATTTTTATCTTTCTTTATATTTTCTATTTGTATAGATATCTTATTTCTGATTTCCTTTAGGCTTTTGATTTATTATGAAAGTTGAATAAGTCCAATTGCTCTGCTTCCTCAGGGACAGTTTCTGTTAATGGATCATAGTTCCTTATTTTTTGCATTCTTCATAGATTTTTAGTTGAAAACGACATTTTTAATATTTGAATGTGCTAACTCTGGAAATCAGATTCCTCCCCACCCCCCACTCCTGGGTTTATTTTTATTGCTTTCTGTATGCTGGGACTATTTGTTTAGTGATGTTTTGATGTAATGTTTAAAGTCTGTTTTCTTTGTCATATGTGGTCTCTAATGTCTCCATTCCTTTAGCTTGTATTCAGTTAGTGTCTTTACAGATAGAGATTAACCTGAATGCCAGAAAGCAAAATAAGGGGGAAAAATAGGAAAGAGAGCAAGAGAGGAAAGAAAGAAAAAGAAGAAACAAAGAAAAAAAGGAAAAAAAAAAAAGGGAAAATATATCTCTAAACGTCTTGTAATTCTTATAGATTGGCTTTTGCTGGAGCACTCCTTCAACAGTTTGCCAGGCTACTGTTTATCTCTGCATTAACCTTTATTTGCTTGTGCTCATCCTACAGTTCAGACATAGGTGAAGGCATAATGTCTGATTAGGTCTTTTCTGAACATATACTTTTATACTTTTTCAACCAGTTTACATGAGTGCTATACATGCCCTATTTTCAAAAAAGAATAACTCTCCAAATTTTTATTCCTGGCTTTGGTTGTTATATTGTATGCCTCAATCGTTATGTTTTGTGCCAGAAAACAGTGGATTTTTGTTTACCTTACAATATTATCAAATAACTCTTGTCGCTTTTCTAAGTAAGGTCCCAGATAGGTAAAACAAAGTCAGGGGCCATACATTACTTCCCTAGGTAGTCCCCAGAATGGTCAGAACACACAGAACCCTTTGTGAGTGTCTTCTCTGACTTCTCTGGAGCACAGGACCAGGCTAGTACACCAGGTGAGCTAGCTGCCGTCTTTTAAGACTGTTGTTGCCCTAGGGAGGGAGGAGGGCAAGGGCAAATGAGAACATCACCAATATATCCTGCCATTTCAAAATTTTCTTTGCTCTGATTCAGTGTTCACTTGGTTGTTGCAACCTCAGACTGGTTCCCAGAGTTCTGACCAAGTCGATTCTGACAGTTTTGTTTGATTTCTTGATGTTTCTGTGAGGGCATGGGCTCCGCGCGCTGCTACTGTGTCTGCTGTGTCACGGACTCCACTAGCGGTTTCCTTTTGGGCCCTAGTTGCCATGTGATGTGATACGCGCTGTCTTTTGAATACAGTTACCATGTGATGTGATATGCGCTGTCTTTTGAATACAGTTACCATGTGATGTGATATGCGCTGTCTTTTGAATACAGTTACCATGTGATGTGATATGCGCTGTCTTTTGAATACAGTTACCATGTGATGTGATATGCGCTATCTTTTGAATACAGTTACCATGTGATGTGATATGCGCTGTCTTTTGAATACAGTTACCATGTGATGTGATATGCGCTGTCTTTTGAATACAGTTACCATGTGATGTGATATGCGCTGTCTTTTGAATACAGTGGTGGCATATTAATATATGGTCGTGTTTCCTGTGTACTTTTCCTCTCCTCATTAAATTATCCACATATTTTTTTAAAGTATAAACAGTTTTAAAGTATAGAAACTCTGGTTCTTCTCTGTACTATGTTCGCTCCCCTCATTAAAAGTGTCTAAAATATAATCGATAAATACTTATTGTGGAAATACATTCCATTTTTTCCCACACAGCTTCAGATTAAACAAAGTGAAAAATCATTTCATAAATAACCTTTGTGCAACTGAAAATTTTGGCTGCTGAAAATAATTCTGAATTGTTGGCAAAGGCAAGATTTTTTAACAAAATGACATCTAAACTTTTGTGAAGTTAGAAACAGTTGTTGTATTGGTTTTCCAATGAGAAATGATTATCACAGAACTGTCAAGACTATTATTAGACACACATGGATGTTAACTTTTATCAGCCATTGTGAGATTGTCATTTAAAGTTTTATTATTATATTCCTATTCAATACTTTACAAACTAATGTGGTTAAGAATGATTTTGGAGAAATTATTAATGTATGAATTGTAATTGAATTCTCATGTTATATAGTATCTTTTAATTATTAGAGACGAAATTAATTGCTGGAAAGAAGCATTGAGGAATGAAAAGAGCAAAAATAAAGTTTGATGAAAGTTCAGCTCGGATTCAACTTCCAAGTAGTGAGATTGGAAGGACTTTAAGGGCAAAGCTTTGTTTCTCTGGGTTTGGGAAAACAGGGAGTGCTTGCAATGAAAATTTTCCCTTACCTGAATTTTTTTTTTTTTTTAAGAGAGAAGAGAATGTAAAGGATTCCTTTAATAAATTCCTATAAGGGGTTTTCTCAACCACTTTTATCTACTGCTCAGAACTTAGATTTAATTAAATTTGCAAGACTGAGGGTGGGGTCAGGACAGTAGTCTATTTCAGGGTCAGAGTACCAACTTTAAATTTCTTGTCCTCAATCCATTGGTATCACTACCTTACTGTTATTTAAATGTATGATTTTTTTTTTCTTTTTTACTGAATTTCCTTTCAAGGAACACATAAAAACCAATTTCTTTTTTCTAAGAAACAAAGACTCTCCCTATAACTTACTAGATAGACAATTGCATTTTGAGTCTGTGTGGTAGCACACTAAAACATTATTGTGTAAATGTGCAGATGAAGATCCTAAAAATTAAACAGTCATTGTATTATTAATAGTATTGAATTAACTTACATACATTTTGAACTCAATGGGGAAATTTTTAATTATAAAAGACATTTGCTTAGGATACTAAAATTTAAGTATAAAAATATTATTTCTCCAAAGAAGACATACAGATGGCTAACAAACACATGAAAAGATGCTCAGCATCACTCATTATCAGAGAAATGCAAATCAAAACCACTATGAGGTACCATTTCACACCAGTCAGAATGGCTGCGATCCGAAAGTCTACAAGTAATAAATGCTGGAGAGGGTGTGGAGAAAAGGGAACCCTCTTCCACTGTTGGTGGGAATGCAAACTAGTACAGCCACTATGGAGAATAGTGTGGAGATTCCTTAAAAAACTGGAAATAGAACTGCCTTATAATCCAGCAATCCCACTGCTGGGCCTACACACTGAGGAAACCAGAAAGGAAAGAGACACGTGTACCCCAATGTTCATCGCAGCACTGTTTATAATAGCCAGGACATGGAAGCAACCTAGATGTCCATCAGCAGATGAATGGATAAGAAAGCAGTGGTACATATACACAATGGAGTATTACTCAGCCATTAAAAAGAATACATTGGAATCAGTTCTAATGAGGTGGATGAAACTGGAGCCTATTATACGGAGTGAAGTAAGCCAGAAGGAAAAACACCAATACAGTATACTAATGCATATATATGGAATTTAGAAAGATGGTAACAATAACCCTGTGTACGAGACAGCAAAAGAGACACTGATGTATAGAACAGTCTTATGGACTCTGTGGGAGTGGGAAGGGGAGAGGGTGGGAAGATTTGGGAGAATGGCATTGAAACATGTAAAATATCATGTATGAAACGAGTTGCCAGTCCAGGTTCGATGCACGATACTGGATGCTTGGGGCTGGTGCACTGGGACGACCCAGAGGGAGGGTATGGGAAGGGAGGAGGGAGGAGGGTTCAGGATGGGGAACACATGTATACCTGTGGCGGATTCATTTTGATATTTGGCAAAACTAATACAATTATGTAAAGTTTAAAAATAAAATAAAATTAAAAAAAATAAAAATGAAAAAAAAATTATTTCTCGTAAGAAATGATTCCCTTTCTTGCCTTGTATTAATTATAACTTTTGCTCTCATATTTTGTAATTTTTGAGCAATTTATACTGAACTTCTTTATATTGAAAATCATATTCATAGGCTAATCCAGCTTTTTATAAGGTTTAAAAATAACTTTGATCATGTTTCATCTACACCTTTCTGCATAATACCTTTTTGTTCTTAGTAACATAATAAGAAGAAAGTTGGTTCTTTTCATTATTGACTTCATTCTACATATTGAATTAGTGTGCAGTTACTATATTGAGATTATTGGAAGTCAAGTAAAGTAATCAATGAAACAGACTTTTAGAATCTCCTTAGTGTTTCTATGGTTATTATATATTTTCAAGAGGCCTTTGCCAGACTGCCTTACACTATAAGCCTTTTGCACATGGCTTCTGTCTTCCAGCATTAATCTTCCTTTCTTTCTTCATCTAGATAAATCCTTCCCATTCTTCAGATTTTAGTTCCTCTCAAGTGTCTTCCCTGACCTGCCTGATCACATCAGCTCCCTTGAATGCTTCCATGTTCTAATTACGTGTTCTCCTCTGTGGCCTTCATCATAGTCTACAGTTTGACTTCTCTGTGATTATCTGTCCAACTCCTTCATCATACTGGGAGCTACATGGGACCTATTTTGGCTTTGCTCACTATTGTGATCTTTGAGCCCTGCAGAGGTCCTGGTACAGAGACAACTTCTAATAGCACTTGCTGTTGAATGGTTTCTAAAACTGTACTAGGAAACACCCTAATGCACTGTCCTATTTAAAATTATATGAGCTTGAAATAATTTTTATAGAAGATAAAATTGCTTTTTAATGTGCATGCAAAATAAGTCCAATATCCATGATAAATCAAGTTGCCAATTCACTTATCATTCATTCATTCATTCAACAGTCCTTGCTCTATCGACTGCTGTTTTGGTTTTTTATTGCTGTATAACAAAGTGTCCCCGGACTTCGTCACCTGATACCACAGTCATTTTATAATTTCTCACAGATTATGTGTCAGGAATTTAGACAGTGTGTCAGGAATGAACTGTCTCTGTTCCACATGACGTCTCCAGAAGCTGGAACCTTTGAGTTGACTTCTTCACTTACTTGTCTGACTGCTCAGTAGGGATGTCTAGAGCAGCCTGACTGAGGTTGGAGGGCTGTGGCTTGTTTCTCTTGGTTACCTGGGTTTTTTATTCTCCTCCATGCAGTATCAGAACCTCTCTCTCCATGGAGCTTTTATACATGGCCTCTCCACTTAGTCTATGTGGTCCTTCAAGCTGGGTAATCTAATTTTTTTTTACATGCATTCTTAAGAAGGCAAATGTGGAATCACCAGGCCATATTCTGTGTGAGTCTCAACCAGACCAGTTTAAGGAGAAGGCACTAGATAAGAGGTGAATGCCAGGATGAGTGGTTATTTGCAGGTGACCAGAGAAGGCAAGGCGATGGCACCCCACTCCAGTACTCTTGCCTGGAGAATCCCATGGACGGAGGAGCCTGGTAGGCTGCAGTCCATGGGGTCGCGAAGAGTCGGACATGACTGAGCGACTTCACTTTCAGTTTTCCCTTTCATGCATTGGAGAAGGAAATGGCAACCCACTCCAGTGTTCATGCCTGGAGAATCCCAGGGACGGGGGAGCCTGGTGGGCTGCCGTCTATGGGGTCGCACAGAGTCGGACATGACTGAAGTGATTTAGCAGCAGCAGAGAAGGCAATGGCACCCCAGTCCAGTACTCTTGCCTGGAAAATCTCATGGATGGAGAAGTCTGGTGGGCTGCAGTCCATGGGGTCGCTAAGAGTCGGACACGACTGAAGCGACTTAGCAGCAGCAGCAGCAGAGTAAAGCTTCTGTGATTGAAAATGAATTAAGGTTTACTGTCAGCTAATTTATAGACTGGGGAGAGAAAGGTAAGGCAATGAATAATTATGGAAGCTGTCAGTTAAAGTTATTAAGAGTGTAAGCTTTGTGCAAATCTTACTTCTGCCTCATCACTTACTTAGTGAGTTCATGGATAGGTTAGTTGGCTATCTCTCTGAGCCTCAGTTTCTAACCTATTCAATTACTTATGCAATTCTGACAGACGTGTAGGAAAGACTGTGCTGTAAGTAATAGAAAACACATATTCATTTCAAATACAGGGGATTTCACAAAGGCTGCAAGTGAAGTCTCATATAGCTTCATCCTTTAGTGGCAGTGTATTAATTTTAAAACATAATAATAAAAGTATGATTAAATTTTTCTTTCCACTTGGAAACTTAAAAAATATAAAATGTCCTTATTATTGGTTGTCTGAAAAGTTCATTTGGACATTTCTGTACCATCTTGCTGAAAAAACCTAATGGACTTTTTGTCCAACCCAATATATTCATTTATAAGGAAGTTAAAATGGAAATCACAAACTTTTTAGAATAAGTAAAATATGGATTATTGTGTATCAAAACCTATTAATATAGTCAAAGCAATAAGAAGAGGAAAATCTATAATCTCCAAACCATTTATTACAAAGCAAGAGTAGAAAAGAATGAAGTAGGAAATAGAACACTGTGTGTATAAAGAAAGTAAGAAGAACTTGTTAAAAGGCAGAAATAGTTAAACTAAGCAGTTTAAAAAAACTGAGAAAACTTACAAACTTCGACAACTCTGATTAAAAAAACAAGAAGCATGAATTAAGGATGAGAAGGAGAACATGAATACATTTCGGAGATTTAAGAAAATAATTTAAAAAATGGTGTAACATGCGTTTAAGAAGCTGGATGAAATATAAAATTTAACTCAAGAGATTTAGAAACCTAAGTAATCAATAACTATAGAAGAAGCTGAAGAACTAGTTGTTCACATTTCTTTTTTATCTATCCTAATCCCCTTCAGTGGATTTATACTGATTATTCAAGACAGTGGAAAAGGAAACAGGTTTGCAGTTCTCAAATTCTAGAAATTGAACACCCAATAAATCTCTTTTATTTACAAATGAAGGCCACTCTTTTCATGATCTTATCCTATTTCCCAGTTTCCTCCACTGAACTTCCCAGAAGAAGGTTCTGACCTCTAATGACTATATATTTCATTTGTTTGAGTCTTTCTGCATTGTTTTAATACTTTAGGATTTGAAATGGGGCTATCAGGAGTGGTTAGGCACGCACTGCATAGTTGGATCTGAATAGAATTGCCTACTTCTAAAGGTGGGATTCCAATCATACCTTTGGTTCACCTCACATTTAGGATTTCAGTAATACCAACACTTCACATCTTCTCCTTAGTTTTTCTGTTTTCCCAGTGTCTCTTCTTAATTCACTGGATTGATTTCTGCTAATAACATAATGAAATTCAACATATACTAGCTTTTTAAAGTTAGCAAAAACTGAAACGAAACTAAAGATAGCACAGATATATGTGAAAACTATTGGTCAGTCTTAATTAAGCAAATTAATGCAAATATCTGAAATAATATGTTATCAAATTATATCTAGTGGTGAGCATATTATAATAATAATACAATATGATTATGAGTTTTATAGCATTTTATATAAATGTCCATATAAAACTATTTGGCCTTATGCCTTTTTTAGTGACAAATTTTTAGCTAGTATTGATTAAAACTGATCAGATTTTGAAATGTAATATATTAAAGGAAAGATATTAAATTGTTTCACATAGTACATTCTTCTCATAGTACATTCCTGTTTCTGGAGGATTCTATGAGGTATTTCTCCACATGGCTGTCTACTTAATGCTTTAAAAAGTTTTGAACCTAGGATTTTTCTTCAAGTCCATAGCCAGGCAGAAAAAGATGTAATCAAAAAGATTTCATTGGTTCTATTTGCTGTATATTCTTTACTGGTCATGCCTCGTTCTGCCATGGCATTATAACTCTATGCTCCAGTGTGGTTTGTTTAGAATGATTCTTTTCCCTGGGGTATATCGTCAAAATTCATTTATAGTGACTCACACTTGAATTTCTTTTTTAAATCCTCAAATATTTTGCCATTCTCAAGGCTTCTTTAGACCTTCTAAAGACACCCAAAAGATCTAAGGAACACATGGGAAAAAATCACTGGCATACCCTTTTGGACAGATATTGTAGGTGAAGGAAATAAAGCTGCAAGTGGTGTCTCCTCTTTCAGCAGTCCTGCTTTCTGAGACTCTCCAAACTTCCAAGTGAAAAAAATGAAAGAAATATTTAGTTCCTTTTCCTTGTGATGATGTATCTGGTAAGATTGTTGTTGTGTGTGTCTGTGTGTGTTTAACTTCTATCCTATTTATACATATGAGCTATAATACATTTGAATTATGATACTTTTTCCAGACTTTAGAGCAAAATAGGTTTTATTATTTACAAAAATAATGGCAAATGTGAACTGTCAAAAGTATTTGTTTAGGATGTATGTTTTTAAATTGAGTTGGTTTGGGGCTATTTGAATATGCTTTGCTTATGTAGAAAATACCCTTGTTTACTCTTTTTCTGAAGAATCCCACCTCTGGATCTTCACACACACACACACACACACACACTAAATAATATGCTTGCAGTGACTAGCTTAGAAATAATCAGTGTTTCGGGATAAATTTCCACAAAGCACTGCTTCCGAATGTGCCTTTTTGTAGAAAAGATTGATCTAGCCCATTATAGGCATAATGAGAAAGTCTTGAAACCAGTGGTTCACAGTTTATACGTGAAATCCTACTTTAATTATGCAGTGAGAGTCCACCTAGATACAGGAAGCAGGCACATTAGGAGAGTGGGCCCCATTATGTGGTGTTACTCGAGCTCCATACTCACATGCTCACTGTTTTCAGTTCAGTTCAGTTCAGTCGCTCAGTTGTGTCCGACTCTTTGTGATCCCATGGACTACAGTTACGCCAGGCTTCCCTGTCCATCACCAACTCCCACAGCTTACTCAAACTCATGTCCATCGAGTGTGTGTTGCCATCCAACCATCTCATCCTCTAAATTCCCCTTTTCCTCCCTCCTTTAATCTTTCCCAGCATCAGGGTCTTTTCAAAGGAATCAGTTCTTCGCATCAGGTGGCCAAAGTATTGGAGTTTCAGCTTCAGTATCAGGCCTTCCAATGAATATTCAGGGCTGATTTCCTTTAGGATTGACTCCTTGCATCTCCTTACAGTCCACGGGACTCTCAAGAGCCTTCTCTAACACCACAGTTCAAAAGCATCAAGTCTTCGACACTCAGCTTTCTTTATAGTCGACCTTTTACATCCATACATGACTTCTGGAAAAATCATAGCTTTGACTAGACTGACCTTTGTCAGCAAAGTGATATCTCTGCTTTTTAATATGCTGTCTAGGTTGGTCATACCTTTTCTTCCAAGGAACAAGTGTCTTTTAATTTCATGACTGCAGTGACCATCTGCAGTGATTTTGGAGACCGAAAAAATAAAGTCTGTCACTGTTTCCATTGTTTCCCCATCTATTTGCCATCAATTGATGGGACCAAATGCCATGATCTTTGTTTTCTGAATGTTGAGTTTTAAGCCAACTTTTACTCTCCTCTTTCACTTTCATCAAGAGGCTCTTTAGTTCCTCTTCACTTTCTGCCATTAGGGCGGTGTCATCTGCATATATGAGGATATTGATATTTCTCCCAGCAATCTTGATTGCAACTTGTGCTTCATCCAGCCCAGCGTTTTTCATGACGTACTCTGCATATAAGTTAAATAAGCAAAGTGACAATATCCAGTCTTGATGTATTCCTTTCCCAATTTGGAACCATCTGTTGTTCCATGTACAGCTCTAACTGTTGCTTCTTGACCTGCATACACATGTCTCAGGAGGTAGGTCAGGCGGTCTGGTATTCCCATCTCTTTAAGAATATTCCACAGTTTGTTGTGATCCACACAATCAAAGGCTTTGGTATAGTCAATAAAGCAGAAGTAGATGTTTTTCTGGAACTCTCTTGCTTTTTCGATGATCAAACGGATGTTGGCAATGATCTCTGGTTCCTCTGCCTTTTCTAAATCCTGCCTGAACATCTGGAAGTTCATGGTTCACATACTGTTGAAGCCTGGCTTGGAGAATTTTGAGCATTACTTTGCTATCGTGTGAGATGAGTTCAATTGTGTGGTAGTTTGAGCATTCTTTGGAATTGCCTTTCTTTGGGATTGGAATGAAAACTGACCTTTTCCAGTCCTGGCAATTTGCTGGCATATTGAGTGCAGCACTTTGACAGCATCATCTTTTAGGACTTGAAATAGCTCAGCTGGAATTGCATCACCTCCACTAGCGTTGTTCATAGTGAGGCTTCCAAAAGACCACTTGACTTCACATTCCAGGATGTCTGGCTCTAGGTGAGTGATCACAACATCGTAGTTATCTGGATCATGAAGATCTTTTTTTTTTTTTTTTAATAGTTCTGTGTATTCTTGCCACTTCTTAATATCTTCTGTTTTTGTTAGGTCCATACCATTTCTGTCCTTTTTTGCGCCCATCTTTGCATGAAATGTTCCCTTGGTGTCTCTGATTTTCTCAAAGAGATCTCTATAGACTTTCCCATTCTATTATTTTCCTCCATTTCTTTCCACTGATCACTGAGGAAGGCTTTCTTATCTCTCTTTGCTGTTCTTTGGAACTCTGCATTCAAATGGGTATATCTTTCCTTTTCTCCTTTGCTTTCAGCTTCTCTCCTTTCTCAGATATTTGTAAGATCTACTCAGACAACCATTTGGCCTTTTTGCATTTCTTTTTCTTGGGGATGGTCTTGGTCACTGCCTCTTGTACAGTGTCATGAACCTCCATCAGTAGTTCTCCAGGCACTCCATCAGATCTAATCCTTTGAATCTATTTGTCACTTCCACTGTATAATCGTAAGGGATTTGATTTAGGTCATACCTGAATGGTCTAGTGGGTTTCCCTACTTTCTTAGATTTAAGTCTGAATTTGGCAATAAGCAGTTTGTGATCTGAGGCACAGTCATCTCTTGGTCTTGCTGACTGCATAGAGCTTCTGTATCTTTGGCTGCAAAGAATATAATCAATCTGATTTCAGTATTGACCATCTGGTGATGTCCATGCATAGAGTCTTCTCTTGTGTTGTTGGAAGAGGGTTTTGCTATGACCAGTGCGTTCCTTTGGCAAAACTCTATTAGCCTTTGCCCTGCTTCGTTTGGTACTCCAAGGCCAAATTTGCCTGTTCCTCCAGGTGTCTCTTGACTTCCTGCTTTTGGATTCCAGTCCCCTATAATGAAATGGACATCTTTTTTTGGGTGTTAGTTCTAGAAGGTCTTGTAGGTCTTCATAGAACTGTTAAACTTCAGCTTCTTCAGTGTTACTGGTTGTGGTATAGACTTGGATTACCATGATATTGAATGGTTTGCCATGGAAATGAACAGATATCATTCTGTCATTTTTGAGATTGCATCCTAGTACTGCACTTCAGACTCTTTTGTTGACTATGATGGTGACTCCATTTCTTGTAAGGGATTCTTGCCCATAGTAGTAGATATAATGGTCATCTGAGTTAAATTCACCCATTCTAGTCTCTGATCCCTAAAATGTCAGTGTTCTCTCTTTCTATCTTCTGTTTTTGTTTATTTTAGGCTTTTCTGAGAGAATGATCTGATGCAGATAAATATTGTATGTGTAGGTAGTCTTTATTTAATAGATATTACAGTAAATGACTACAAATTTGTTGACAATAATGTCCTTGTTTTAAAAAATGATCATTTTATCATTTTGAATAATTTATAGTTGGAAGAGGAATCTGCAGATGAAATTATTTGTAATTGTGTAATCATGAAAATGGCAGGTATATCACATTATATCCATAGACTTATAAGCAATGTTATGTTATTGAAAGTTCAACACTAACTTTATTTTTCCAGCTTCCTTAGTATTCTTGCTTGGAGAATCCCAGGGACAGAGGAGCCTGGTGGGCTGCCATTTATGGGGTCGCACAGAGTCGGACATGACCAAAGCGACTTAGCATGCATGCATGTATGCATTGGAGAAGGAAATGGCAACCCACTCCAGTATTCTTGCCTGGAGAATCCCAGGGACAGAGGAGCCTGGTGGGCTTCCATCTACGGGGTCGCACAGAGTCAGACACAACTGATGCGACTTAGCAGCAGCAGCAGCAGTAGAGTTTAATAAATTGATTTCATTGTACATTTTCTGCCTTCTACCAAAGTACTATTCTAAAAATTATAACAGAACAAAAATTTAGTTTCCTTATCACAAAAAACTTCAGAACAATTGACCTGCTGACCTTAATTCCTAGGAAACTGTCACATTACTTCTTTACCCCTTTGTCTCACTTAACAATGTGACCCAAAATACTGCAGAGCTTTAAAGTTTCTCAGCATTGTAAGGTCAAGCTTTGGTCACCATAGTTACAGTGTAGATCTGCAGGTCAGAGGTCAAATAGATTAATGATGTCAGACACCTCTTTAAATGGTTCTAACACTACTTCACCATGTAGTAAACAGTTGAGCATATTTAATATGACAAAAGCGTTCTTCATTCTTGCTAATAAGAAGATCTTCGGAGACATCTGATAGAAAGGCATTTTCTATAAGAACATGCAATATTGAGGCTGTGCCAATGGCAATAATACTTGACTTATTAGATTTCTATTATCAGATAGAGATTGAAAAATAAAATACGTGAGATAGTTCATATTACACTTTTCTGCACACTGCTCATTTTTCTTCTGTCATCAATCTGTTTGAACATCCATGTATTTCTAAGAATAGGTATCCTCACCTCTGTATTCGTTTGTGATTAACCTTGAAGATGGATATAAAAACAAACCTTCTGATTAGGGGTATACTCTTTTTCTGTGTGATTGACTTGGGTATCCTTTCTCTTGATTTGGGAAATATGCATTAAAAACAGTTATATTTACTTACAAAAGTGTATTTTGAAAGCCCTTCTCACATTAGAGATCAGGTAAAGTCTCCATCTGTGTTTTATACCCAAACCTTTTTTTATGGCTTCAAAGTCTCTATTTTCAGATCTTGAGGTTCTATACTCAATTATTTTTATTCCTACAAAGAAAGTTTCCTTCATTGTGACTCAGAATGGAAGAGAGAAAAAAAGCTATTAAAGCAAAACACTACTTCTAGAAAATTTAAATGTTTATCTTTCTTATAAATTAGAAATTCTCTAAATAATTTTGGATCAAAAATCACAGAAGTATACTTAAAAGGTGATGAAGCAAAATATTGTGGGATGAGATTAAAATTATTATTAAAATATATTTAGCTGAATAAAAAGTCACTTGATTGTGACTTACAGATATGAATTATACTACAGAATGCTTTATTTTTTAACCTGTAAAAAATGGAATTTTTCAGCTAATAAACAGAAATATGTTTAAGTAACAGGCTTAAGTTAAAGTAAACATTAAAGAATGTCCTGTTTCAGAAGGTTTTGTTTCCCAATTGTATTTTGTGCAGCTGTAAGATTTTAAGCTCACTGGAGCATTTGCTCTTGATCACATACTATAAAGGTAGACAAAGGAGAAGGCTAGGAGGTTTGGGAGCTGGGAGGTGTTCATATGGAATTCAACAGCAAAGAAGAGGGGTGTTGGGCTTTTCTAGGTAAAACAGAGATTGACAGTTGGGAGGAAGAAATAAGTCTTGGTGTCTGAAAAGAGCTGATATTTCAGTTGCATGTGGTTTCAAATGACAAGGTAGCTTTCATGTGAATGAAAGGATTGTCTTCTGCTTTGCTTTCAATTCAATGAAAATCCTTTATATATATATAAAAATCCTTTATATATATATATAAATCCTATATATATATATATAAAATGGAAACCAACTATTCAGCAAAGACATTAAATACTGACCAGTTTGGCAGTACTTAGGGACATTGGTTTAACAAATTGATGGACTATTCTATTTGGTCATTATGCCAGGAGACTGGCAAGTCAATATTTAATTACCTCAGAATTCACACCACTGAAACACTGGTTATATATAAAACTGTTTATTTATATACATGGAAAATGTCCTGAAATGCAAGAAAAATGATTTATTCCAAATGTACACAATTACTGGTGTCAAATAAAATATCGGGTTGAGTTCTGACTTTAAGAATTTGAAATACCACTTTTTTTCTATAAAAGTTGATGTGTGCCTTGCTTTTAGGTCTCTTGCTCCTGCTACTTACATTTTTAAAATGGGCAAATCAACTAATATTTAATTTCTTAATATTTGAAAGCATTTTCCCTAAAGTCAGGAACAAGACAAGGATACCCACTTTCACCACTACTATTCAACATAGTTTTAGAAGTTTTGGCCACAGCAATCAGAGCAGAAAAAGAAAGAAAAGGAATCCAAATTGGAAAAGAAGAAGTCAAGCTCTCACTGTTTGCAGATGACATGATCCTCTACATAGAAAACCCTAAAGACTCCACCAGAAAATTACTAGAGCTAATCAATGAATATAGTAAAGTTTCAGGATATAAAATCAACACACAGAAATCCCTTGCATTCCTATACTAATAATGAGAAAACAGAAAGAGAAATTAAGGAAACAATTCCATTCACCATCGCAACAAAAAGAGTAAAATACTTAGGAATATATCTACCTAAAGAAACTACAGACCTATATATAGAAAACTATAAAACACTGGTGAAAGAAATCAAAGAGGACACTAATAGATGGAGAAATATACCATGTTCATGGAGTGGAAGTATCAATATAGTGAAAATGAGTATACTACCCAAAGCAATCTATAGATTCAATGCAATCCCTATCAAGCTACCAATGGTATTTTTCACAGAGCTAGAACAAATAATTTCACAATTTGTATGGAAATACAAAAAAACCTTGAATAGCCAAAGCAATCTAGAGAAAGAAGAATGGAACTGGAGGAATCAACCTGCCTGTTTCAGGCTCTACTACAAAGCCGCAGCCATCAAGACAGTATGGTACTGGCACAAAGACAGAAATATAGATCAATGGAACAAAATAGAAAGCCCAGAGATAAACCCACGCACCTATGGACACCTTATCTTTGACAAAGGAGGCAAGAATATACAATGGAGAAAAGACAATCTCTTTAACAAGTGGTGCTAGGAAAACTGGTCAACCACTTGTAAAAGAATGAAACTAGAACACTTTCTAACACCATACACAAAAATAACTCAAAATGTATTAAAGATCTAAATGTAAGACCAGAAACTATAAAACTGTTAGAGGAGAACATAGGCAAAACACTCTCTGACATACACCACAGCAGGATCCTCTATGACCCACCTCCCAGAATATTGGAAATAAAAGCAAAACTAAACAAATGGAACCTAATTAAAATTCAAAGCTTCTGAACAACAAAGGAAACTCTAAGCAAGGTGAAAAGACAGCCTTCAGTATGGGAGAAAATAATAGCAAATGAAGCAACTGACAAAGAACTAATCTCAAAAATATACAAGCAACTCCTGTAGCTCAATTCCAGAAAAATAAACAACCCAATCAAAAAATGGGCCAAAGAACTAAACAGACATTTCTCCAAAGAAGACATACAGATGGCTAAGAAACACAAGAAAAGATGCTCAACATCACTCATTATCAGAGAAATGCAAATCAAAACCACAATGAGGTACCATTTCACGCCAGTCAGAATGGCTGCTATCCAAAAGTCTACAAGTAATAAATGCTGGAGAGGGTGTGGAGAAAAGGGAACCCTCTTACACTGTTGGTGGGAATGCAAACTACTACAGCCTCTATGGAGAACAGTGTAGTTGCTGCTAAGTCACTTCAGTCGTGTCCGACTCTGTGGGACCCCATAGATGGCAGCCCACCAGGCTCCACTGTCCCTGGGATTCTCCAGGCAAGAACATTGGAGTGGGTTGCCATTTTCCTTCTCTAATGCATGAAAGTGAAAAGTGAAAGTGAAGTCGCTCAGTCATGTCTGACTCTTAGTGACCCCATGGACTGCAGCCTACAAGGCTCCTCTGTCCATGAGATTTTCCAGGCAAGAGTATTGGAGTGGGGTGCCATTGCCTTCTCCAAATCTTCATCGCAGCACTGTTTATAATAGCCAGGACATGGAAGCAACCTAGATGCCCATCAGCAGATGAATGGATAAGAAAGCTGTGGTACAGATACATAATGGAGTATTACTCAGCCATTAAAAAGAATACATTTGAATCAGTTCTAATGAGGTGGATGAAACTGGAGCGTATTATACAGAGTGAAGTAAGCCAGAAAGAACAACACCAACAGAGTATACTAACACATATATATGGAATTTAGAAAGATGGTAACGATAACCCAGTATGTGAGACAGCAAAAGAGACATAGATGTCTAGAACAGTCTTTTGGACTCTGTGGAGAGGGAGAGGGTGGGATGATTTGGGGGAATGTCATGGAAACATGTATAATATCATATAAGAAACAAATCGCCAGTCCAGCTTCAATACAGGATCCTTGGGGCTGGTGCACTGGGATGACCCGGAGGGATGGTATGGGGAGGGAGGTGGGAGGGGGGTTCAGGATGGGGAACACGTGTATGCCCATGGCGGATTCATGTTTATGTGTGGCAGAACCAATACAATATTGTAAAGTAATTAGCCTCCAATTAAAATAAATAAATTTAAGTTAAAAAAAATAAAATAAAAATAGATTGTGTAGAAGGAAAAAAAACACATGAAATTTTGTGTACTACATTTTATTTACTCTTCTTTCCTAAAGTAATTCATTTCTTCTTCTCTTCCTATATTTTTAAATTTATTTTAATATTTCCAGCTTTATGTTTATACAGTTAGCAAAAACAAGACCTAGAGCTGACAGTGACTCAGGTCATGAACTCCTTATTGCCAAATTCAGACTTAAATTGAAGAAAGTAGGGAAAACCATTAGGACATTCTGGTATCACTTAAATGAAATTCCTTACAGTTATCCAGTAGAAGTGACAAATAGATTCAAGGGATTAGATCTGAAAGAGTGCCAGAAGAACTATGGATGGAGGTTTGTAACGTTGTATAGAAGATCAGTCCTGGGTGTTCATTGGAAAGACCGATGCTAATGCTTAAAGTCCAATACTTTGGCCACCTCATGCGAAGAGTTGACTCATTGGAAAAGACTCTGATGCTGGGAGGGATTGGGGGCAGGAGGAGGAGGGGATGACAGAAAATGAGATGGCTGGATGGCATCACCAACTCGATGGACATGAGTTTGAGTACACTCTGGGAGTTGGTGATGGACAAGGAGGCCTGGTGTGCTGCGATTCATGGGGTCGCAAAGAGTCGGGCATGACTGAGTGACTGAACTGGCTGAACTGATAGGAGGCAGTGATCAAAACCATCCCCAAGAAAAACAAATGCCAGAAGGCAAAATGGTTGCCTGAGGAGGCCTTATAAATAGCTGAGAAAAGAGATGTGAAAGGCAAAGGAGAAAAGAAAAGATGTACTCATCTGAGTGCAGAGTTCCAAAGAATAGCAAGGAAAGGTAAGAAAGCTTTCTTCCATGCTTAGTGCAAAGAAATAGAGGAAAGCAATAGAATGGGAAAGACTAGAGATCTCTTCAAGAAAATTAGAGATACCAAAGGAACATTCCATACAAAAATGGACACAAGAAAGGACAGAAATGATATGGACCTAACAGAAGCAGATTTTATGATGAGATGGCAAGAATACGGAGAAGAACTATACAAAACAGATCTTCATGACCCAGATAACTATGATGGGGTGATCACTCATCTAGAGCCAGACATCCTGGAATGTGAAGTCAAGTGCTCCTTAGGAACCATTACCACGAACAAATATAGTGGAGGCGTTGGAATTCCAGCTGAGCTGTTTCAAATCCTAAAAGATGATGCTGTGAAAGTGCTGCACTCAGTGTGCTAGCAAATTTGGAAAACTCAACAGTGGCCACACGGCTGGAAAAGTCAGTTTTCATTCCAATGGCAAGAATGGCAATGCCAAAGAATGTTCAAACTACCATACAACTGTGCTCATTGCACATGCAAGCAAGGTAATGCCCCAAATTCTTCAATCCAGGCTTCAGTAGAACCTGAACTGAGAACTTGCAAATGTAGGGCTGCATTTACGAAAGACAGAGATCAAATTGTCAACATCCACTAGAAAAAGCAAGGGGATTCCAGAAAAGCATCTGCTGCTGCTGCTGCTGCTGCTAAGTTGCGTCAGTCGTGTCCGACTCTGTGCAACCGCATAGATGGCAGCCCACCAGGCTCCCCTGTCCCTGGGATTCTCCAGGCAAGAACACTGGAGTGGGTTGCCATTTCCTTCTCCAATGCATGAAAGTGAAAAGTGAAAATGAAGTCACTCAGTTGTGTCCGACTCTTAGCGACCCCATGGACTGTAGCCTATGAGGCTCCTCCATCCTTGGGATTTCCATGGCAAGAGTACTGGAGTGGGGTGCCATTGCCTTCTCCGAGAAAAGCATCTACTTCTGCTTTATTGACTACATTCAAGCCTTTGACTGTGTGGATCTCAACAAACTGTGGAAAATTCTTCAAGAGATGGGAATACCAGACCACCTTGCCTGCCTCCTGAGAAACCTGTATGCAGGTCAAGAAGCAACAGTTAGAACCAAACGTGGAATAACAAACTGGTTTAAAATTGGGAAAGGTGTATGTCATGGCTGTATATTGTCACCCTGTTCATTTAACGTTAATGCAGTGTACATCATGCAAAATGCTGAACTGAATGAGTCACAAGCTGGAATCAAGATTTCTGGGAGAAATATCAATAACCTCAGGTATTCAGATGACACATCCTAATGGTAGAAAACGAAGAGGAACTAAAGAGCCTCTTGATGAAAGTGAAAGAGGAGAGTGAAAAAACTGGCTTAAAACTCAACATTCAAAACACTAAGATCATGGCATCCAGCCCCATCACTTCATGGCTAATAGGGAAAAAATGAAAAAAGTGATAGATTTCATTTTCTATGGCTCCAAAATCGTTGTGGATGGTGACTGCAGCCATTCAGTTAAAAGACTCTTGCTCTTTGGAAGAAAAGCTATGACCAGCCTAGCCAGCATATTAAAAAGTAGAGACATCACTTTGCTGACAAAGGTCTGTATAGTTAAATCTATGTTTTTTCCAGTAATCATGTACAGATATGAGACTTGGACCATAAGGAAGACTGAGTGCCAAAGCATTGATGCTTTTGAATTGTGGCCCTTGGACTGCGAAGAGATTAAACCAGTCAATCCTAAAGGAAATCAACCCTGAATATGCATTGGAAGGACTGATGCTGATGCTGAAGCTCCAATACTTTGGCCACCTGATGTGGAGAGCTGACTCCTTGGCAAAGACCCTGATGCTGGGAAATATTGAAGACAGAAGAAGGGGAGGACAAAGATGAGATGGTTGGATGGCATCACCGATTCAGTAAACATGGGTTTGAGCAAACTCCGGGAGATAGTGAGGGACAGGGAAACCTGGTCTGCTTCAGTCCTTGGGATCACAAAGAGTCAGAGACGACCCAGTCACTGAACAACTACAACAACTATCCTGGCCAAAAGTGCACATATTTTGCTACTGTAGTAGCTTAGCAGCAGTTACCCATCCTTTGTGCACATTAAAGTCACCTGAGCATAATGCTCAGGCTCAGCAAAGAACAGTCGAAATAGTATAGTTGAAGGAATGCATGCTTTGGGGTCAAACTTCCCTGTACTATGGCTCTGCTACTTAAAGCTGTGTGATATTGGGCAAATTATGTAACCTCTCTGTGTCTGTTTCCTTGGACTTTGTGAAGATTTTATAAAATATTGGCATTAATTTCTAGCCTAGTTCCTAGTACCTAGTAGACTGTACTGCTGCTAAGTCACTTCAGTCGTGTCCGACTCTGTGCAGCCCCATAGATGGCATCCCACCAGGCTCCCCCGTCCCTGGGATTCTCCAGGCAAGAACACTGAAGTGGGGTGCCATTTCCTTCTCCAATGCATGAAAGTGAAAAGTGAAAGTGAAGTCGCTCAGTCGTGTCCGACCCTCAGCAACCCCTGGACTGCAGCCTTCCAGGCTCTTCCATCCATGGGATTTTCCAGGCAAGAATACTGGAGTGGGGTGCCATTGCCTTCTCCAAGTAGACTGTACTAAAGGATAGTAATAAGTGAGAACAGTAAGCTTCACTCTGTCCAACAGTGTGTTATGGTACCCTGAGCAATAAATAAAAGCCATTTCAGGCCCATTTCTTTAATAAAGCATGCAGATGCAGCACCACTGGCCAAAGTCAAATAGTACTTCCAAGCTTCAAATTACAGATGCTTTGAAGGTTGGAGACCAGTGTAGTAATGTAAGATTAGCTTTTATTCAAACTGCTAAAGCTGCTTGTACCGGCTCAAGGAAAACACTATCAAAATTTGAGAATATTTGTGTGGGGTATTCAGTACTTTAGTTGTCATTTTCTCAGGAGATTCCCTGGAATGTTCATTTGAGTTGTGGACCACACCCTGACTCCTGTGTCAGTGAATACTTGGAGTGATGACATCCATGAAGAATATTTTTGCCACCTTTCTTGTCCCTGCTTGAAATTTGTCTCACTGCTGTCTATCACATAGAGTTAATGCAGACTTGGGTTTTTTTCTTTGGCCTTTTTCAACTCTGTGCCTCCCTCTTGGCTGCGAAGAATGTTTCTTTAGAAAAGACAAATTGCCTTAAGACTATTTCCTCCCTCCTTTCTGAGCTCATCTTGTTATTTTCACCTGAGGATCTTCTTACAAACCCAAGAAGAGAGTCAAATGTCAACCAAGTTGGATTTGGCTGGAGTCGTCCACCTCTCATCACATTGTTTTACTCAGGTCACATTGTTTTTCCCTTAACCTGTTCTTTTATGTTTATAGACTCTTTTGTGATAAGTATAGCTTCGATGTTTTATTAATTCACTTTTGCATTAATCTGTGTCACATAGTAAGTGCCATATCAAATTTTGCTGCAGCTCAGTAATAATCTTCAAATCTAAAAGCCAACAGCTTTGTGACTGACTCAAAAATCAGGACTCTAAGTGAATGAATTTTCATATTTTCCAGTAGTGTTGAATGACACCTTGGTAAAGAATTCATCTGCCAATGCAGGAGACACAAGAGGTGTGGGTTTGATCCCTGGGTCAGGAAGATTTCCTGGAGTAGGAAATGGCAGCCTACTCCATTATTCTTGCCAGGAAAATCCCCTGGACAGAGGAGGCTGGGCTATAGTCCATGGAGTGCAGATTGTATGGCAACTGTTCTTGCCGTGGGATAATTTTTTGTGTGCGTTTTATGTGCACATTACATAGTGTACATAGCTGTGGTTCTCAAACGTAGCAGACATCTGAATGACCTGGAGGTCTTATTGAAGCAGATTGCGGGGACCTACCTCTAGAGTTTCCTACTCAGTAGCCCTGGCAGGGGCCTGAGAATTTGCATTTCTAAAAGGTTTCCAGGCCTTGCTGCTACTGCTTCTCTGGAAACTACACCATAGGACCCCCTGATGTGGTGAGTGCTAAGTAACACTGCACAGATCCCCTCCAGGGCAGGGCACTCAGTCCTGACAGCAAGGAGTCCAGGCTGTGATGGCTTCCAGTCCCTCTCTGTCAAGGGCTCTCAGTTGATGAGAGCTGCCTCAGTAAGACTACATAGCCTGCTGTAGTTACACCTGCAGGAATTACAGCGGCAATTCTTGTCTCAGATCATGATAACTGAAGGACCATCTCAGCACCAGAGTTCTGTGGGTTTGGCTCAGTCCTCTGTTGCACTTTCGTAGCCCAACTTTCTCTCTGGCTAATCTCCCTTCCTTTACTCCCAAAGCACTGTCTGGTTAACCTTTATCTTAAAGTCTGCATCCCATGGCTCTGACCTGCAGCGGTAGATAATAAAATAATGTTTTATTTGTTAAGTACATATCCGGCAGTAATTAAATATCCCGGCTCCTTCTTGTGTTGGAGCAGGAGGTTTGCTGTGGTTTGTTTGGTGATTTGTGAGGCCCTAGGCCTTTAATTCACCATCGGAATCACCTAGCAGGCTAGTACTAAGCTCCTGTTTCTCTGATTCAGAGCTTTTGTTATTTTCCTCTTAAGTACTTTATCTCCCATGTCTCAGCACATCAATTCTCTTTTTAGGCAAATTTGGTCCGTATCTTCCTTTCTGTTCATCAGTGTTCAAAGAGAGGCTTTCCCCACAGTTGCCATTCTTCATCTTTGCTCTTAGAAGCTCTTGAAACTCCATGTGTTTCATAAATCAGGTGGTTGTTCTTCAGTGGGTTAGATGTAGATTGACTCTCTCCAAATCTGCTGTGTCTAAAATTCCAGACGTGCTTTTCTCTCAGCACTTTTACTATTGCTAATGACCAGCATTAATTCTTCCAGCTGTTCATGTAAGAACTTTAGAAATATTAACTCTTCAATCCTCATAGCATTCTGTGAGAAATTTACTACTTCTCTTATTTTAGAAAAGAAGAAGCCGTGGCATAGAGAGATTAAATAACATACCAAGGTCTTATGACCAAGGAGCAGTGACTACAGTTCAAATCCAAGAAGACTGGCCTCAGAACCTGTGCTCTTTCCTCATACAGCACGCTGAGAGTGCTCACATCTGATATATTATCAGTTTGCATTTATTTCAGGCATATTTTTAAAGTTGTCATGATTTTTGGCATTTTTATTGAGATGTAATTGCATACTGTACAATTCACTCACTTAGGTGTATAATTAAGTAGGTATTCTTATATTACATTATTAATTTTTAAAATTGTAAAATGTAGCCATTTGACCATTTTTCCAGTTATATTGAGATAGTTACATATAACATTATATAAGTTTAATGTGTAAAACATAATTATTTAATATATGTATATATCATGAAATGATTACCACAGTAATTTTAGTTAATATCCATCACCTCACATAGTTTCAATTTTCTTTTCCTTGTGATGAGACCTTTTAATATCTATTCTACTGGCAACTTCCAAATACTACAGTATTGTTTGCTGTAGACACTATACTATACATTATATCCCTAGAAGTATTTACCTTAGAAATGAAAATTTGTATTATTACCTTTTGACCACCTTCATCTATGTCCCCCACCACTTCTAACAACCACCAGTCTGTTCTCTTGCAGTAAGTTTATTTTTTTTTAGATTTTCATATGTAAGGGAGGTCATAAAGTATTTCTTTTACTCTGTCTGACTTATTTAACTTAGTGTAATGCCCTCAAGAATGTATGCCAAGGTATAGAATTCCTGAGCCACATGGTGCTTCTAGGTTTAGCTTTTTCAGCAATTGCCAACATTTTTTCATAGTGACTGCACCATTTACATTCTCACCAGCAGTGTATAAAGCTTCTGGTTTCTCCACATCTTTACCAGTATTTGTTGTTGTTTTCATTTAAAAATTATTACATTTATTACATCCATTAGTTGTAAAGTAGTAACTCAGTGTGGTTTTCATTTGTATTTCTCTAGTGACTAATGATGTTGAAATGTTGTATAACTTTTTTGGAGAAATGTCTGTCAAGTCCTGTGCTCACTTTTTAATTGGGTGAAATTCTTTATATTACTATGGATGTTTTATACTTACCTGACATATGATTTGCATCTTTTTCCCATTATGTAGGTTGTCTTTTCATTCTCTTGAACATGTCTTTTGATGCATGGATATTCTTTAATTTTGATGATGTTCAATTTCTCTCTCTCTCTCTCTCTTTCTTTTTTTTCTTTTGTTGCTTGCCCTTTTGGTGTCAAATTTAAAGCTTTATTGCCAAATCTGAGGTCAGGAAGATATACCATATTTTTTTTTTTCTCTAAGAGTTTTATAGTTTAGCTCACTCATATATTTAGATTGTTTTTACATTTTTTAGTTAATGTTTATGCATGGTGTGAAGTGGGAGTCAATTTTCATTCTTTTGCATGTGGAATTCCCTTTGTTCCAGCACCATTCCTTGAAGAGACTATTCTTTCCCTGTTGAATCCCTGTTGACAATTAACCATAGATGTTTAAGTTTAACTCTGGATCCTCAATTCTATTTTATCGGTCTATGTATCTAGACTTATGCCAGTACTGTGTTCTTTTGATTATTGTAGCTTTGTATTAAGTTTTGCAATCAGAGTGAATCCTCCAACTTTTTTTTTTTTTCAGAACTGTTTGGTAGTTCATGGCCCCTTGCAATTCTATTTTATAATGCTTCTGTACTGTTGGCATTCAGTGTTAATTTGTTTTGCTGCCTTTCCTCTTTTAGATTGTATTCATACAGTGCTTATCACAGCACCTTAAAAAGATTTCTTGCTAATTTGTTCATCTCCTGATTTATATGTCTGCTTCTATAAATCTGTACTGTCTTATCTACAGTTCTGTAATCCAAAACCAAATCGTATCCTGACCAGAACCTCTTTGTAAGAAAGTATTTAGTCTTTTTAAAAATCTTACCTGATGTGATTGATTGTTCTTGTCATTTACAACAGAAATATTAATATGTTTGATAAGAGAGTACTATCTGAGATCTCATAAGGACGTTATTTTATTTACGGTACATAAACTAAATTTCGTTTTTAAAACTGAAGAGATTGTGAATCTTGGGACATACTTGATACCAAGGGTTTCAAATGAGTTCTTATTGACCTGGATACTTTTGCCTGGAAAATCCCATGGATGGAGGAGCCTGGTAGGCTGCAGTCCATGGGGTCGCTAAGAGTCAGACACGACTGAACGACTTCACTTTCACTTTTCACTTTCATGCATTGGAGAAGGAAATGGCAACCCACTCCGGTGTTCTTGCCTGGAGAATCCCAGGGATGGGGGAGACTGGTGGCTGCCGTCTATGGGGTCACACAGAGTCGGACACGACTGAAGTGACTTAGCATAGGGCAGCATTGATTTTTGAGATCCATGAAGGTATATCTTCATTATGTGGGGAAAGGACCTCCCTGCTTTGTCCAGGTGCACCACTCTCCTTAATCTTCATATGTTCACCAACCTGGAAACTCTCTGAACCCTGTCCTTTTGGGGTTTTATGGGGTTTCATTACATAGGCATGTATAATTAAATCAAAAAGCTTTGGTAATTGATTCAGCCTCTAGCCCCTGACCCCTCCTTGGAGGTCAGGGATGAGACTGAGGGACTGGGTCCTAGCTCCTTAATCATGGGTTTGGCTCCTTTGGGAACTGGCCTCCATCCTTAGGAGCTTTCCAAATGTTATCTCATTAACATAACAAAGACGCTTTTATTATTCTACAGTTAGGCGATTCCAAGGGTTTGGGAACTTTATGCCAAAAATAGGGATGCAGAACCAAATACGTATTTCTTATACTAAATGACAATATCAAAATAGTTGTTGACAGAAGAAACTTTTTGGAATGAAGCCAAATATATTGGGCAGGAATTTTCACTAACATTATTTATTACTTATAGCAAAGCAATGTATATTATAAGAAGGGAGATAGCAGTAGTAGTAAGGTGGTATTTCCTGTATAAATATGTTGCATGAGTAATGGGTGTGTTTCTCCCTTCATCTAAAAACAGATTCTTTGTCTCTTATGTTTATTAAAACCTAGTGCTAAGAGTTTCTACCAGAAAAAGAAGAAAAATCTATCTTCATCCCTCCTGTCCCCATGTTATGATAGCACTTGCTGCCTATATTGATATCAAAGTCAGTTGTTTTATTCATACTCACACGATGAGAGAAAAAACGACAGAGGGGCATTTGTCTCAACTATATTGTTTCATGACCATGGTTATCAGTTTTCTAAAATCAAACTTTGGTGATAAAAAGAGTAGTGCTGTTTGTTTTGGTACCACATATGATGGCATTGGTCCAAAAGGCACCTTGTGTAGAGGTGACCCACAAATTTGTCAAGTACTCTGTATTTTTCAGGACACAACCTGAGGATTTCTTAAATTTCAGTCATTCTTGAACCACTTTCAGAATTTTTTATCATAACTGAATAACCCCATATTGTTATTTATTTATTGTTTTCTGTTGTTTTGTTTTTTAAAGAAACTAAATATAAAAATGAAAATTTGTATAACTATCATAAAAGAAAAAACCAATATCTTTCATATAAATGCATGGCTACAAAAATAAAGAATATACCTATGTTTACTACCTAAAACCATCTCAACACTAGAAACACACCACACTCTCAGGAATATTGCCCCAAGCTGACTTTGATGCATCCGTTAAGAGGATGCGTTTCTTTTTTTTTTTTTTTTTTTGATTTACATTTTTTTTTGTTTTTTTTATTTTATTTTATTTTTTTTTTTTTTAAATTTTATTTTATTTTTAAACTTAACATAACTGTATTAGATTTGCCAAATATCAAAATGAATCCGCCACAGGTATACATGTGTTCCCCATCCTGAACCCTCCTCCCTCCTCCCTCCCCATTCCATCCCTCTGGGTTGTCCCAGTGCACCAGCCCCAAGCGTTTCTAACAGTCAACCAAGTGCAGGAAGTGTAAAGAGTCTCAGGGAGGATGAACCCAAAGAGGAACACACCAAGACACATAGTAATCAAAATGACAAAAATTAAAGACAAAAATAAAATATTAAAGGCAACAAGGGAAAAACAACAAATAACATACAAGGGAATTCCCATAGGTTTATCAGCTAATTTCTCATCATAAACTCTACAAACCAGAAGAAAATGGCACAATATATTTAAAGTGATGAAAGGGAAGAACCTATAACCAAGAATACTCTGCCCAGCAAGACTCACCTTCAGATTTGATGGAGAATTCAAAAGCTTTCCAGACAAGCAAAAGTTAAGAAAATTCAACACCACCAAACCAGCTTTAGAACCAATACTAGAGGAACTTTTCTAGGCAGGAAGCACAGAGAAGGTAAAGACCTATACAAAATAAACTCAAACCAAGAAAATGGTAATAGAATCATACATGTTGATAATTATCTTAAATGTAAATGGATTAAATGCACCAACTGAAAGATATAGACTGGCTGGGTGGATAAAAACATGTGCGTATATGCATTTCCACTTACCACATCACTCTATTTAATCCCCAAATTGTAAACACTTGTAGTCACTTTTTAAAATCCAGATGCATATCAGATTTATCTTGGAACTTTTTGAAAAATACAAATGCCCAGGTGTTGCTTTTTTTCAATGCAGCCATGTTTAAAAACAACTGGACTGTATGATGATCTTTTACTTTTATCCGGTTTGTTTCACTTTTTCTTTTTCACATTCAGTGCTCCCATTTCATTTAGTTTATATTTTCCAATTCCACCACCTCTTTTTTGTTATTGTTGTTCTTTCTCAAGGCTTTGTGAAGCATAGTAGAAAACTTTTGTATACAGACATATATGTATATTATATATACTACATATATATATTTTAGAAAATTTATGAATTTTTGCCTAGCTAAATGGAGAAGGCAATGGCACCCCACTCCAGTACCCTTGCCTGAAAAATCCCATGGATGGAGGAGCCTGGTGGGCTGCAGTCCATGGGGTCGCTAAGAGTCGGACACGACTGAACGACTTCACTTTCACTTTTCACTTTCATGCATTGGAGAAGGAAATGGCAACCCACTCCAGTGTTCTTGCCTGGAGAATCCCAGGGACGGGGGAGCCTGGTGGGCTGCCGTCTATGGGGTCGCACAGAGTCGGACACGACTGAAGTGACTTAGCAGCAGCAGCCTACCTAAAAAATTAATGACATTTTGATTCTACTTGCTGACTTAGTATGAATAGAATGCTAGATTTCTAATTTACAGGCACATAAACTTTGACATAGTTCCATGCATTTTGGCATCTAGTATTAGTGTTAAAAGTCTAGAAATTTTATTATCTTAGTGTTTTAAAAAAGAAAAATTGAATAAGGCTTGAAACTTCAAATCCACTTCGGAGAATATAAAAAAAAACTATGTTGTAAAGAAAAAACAAAACAAACAGGAAATTAATGCGTGATATGATATTATTAACTAACTTACATATTTTGTTCAAAATCACAAAATCTTATGCTCAGTTGTGTCCGACTCTTTGCGACCCCATGAATCGCAGCACACCAGGCCTCCCTGTCCATCACCAACTCCCGGAGTTCACTCAAACTCATGTTCATCGAGTCGGTGATGCCATCCAGCCATCTTATCCTCTGTTGTCCCCTTTTCCTTCTGCCCACAATCCCTCTCACCATCAGAATCTTTTCTAATGAGTCAACTCTTTGCATGAGGTGGCCAAAGTACTGGAGTTTCAGCTTTAGCATCATTCCTTCCAAAGAACACAGTTAGAACTGGACATGGAACAACAGCTTGTTCCAAATAGGAAAGGGAGTACATCAAGGCTGTATATTGTCACCCTGCTTATTTAACTTATATGCAGAATACATCATGAGAAACGCTGGGCTGGAAGAAGCACAAGCTGGAATCAAGATTGCGGGGAAAAATATCAATAACCTCAGATATGCAGATGACACCACCCTTATGGCAGAAAGTGAAGAGGAACTAAAAGCCTCTTGATGAGAGTGGAAGAGGAGAGTGAAAAAGTCGGCTTAAATCTCAACATTCAGAAAACGAAGATCATGGCATCCGGTCCCATCATTTCATGGCAAATAGATGGGGAAACAGTGGAAACGGTGTCAGACTTTATTTGAGGGGGCTCCAAAATCACTGCAGATGGTGACTGCAGCCATGAAATTAAAAGACGCTTGGAAGGAAAGTTATGACCAACCTAGATAGCATATTCAAAAGTAGAGACATTACTTTGCCAAAAAAGGTCCATCTAGTCAAGGCTATGATTTTTCTAGTAGTCATGTATGGATGTGAGAGTTGGACTGTGAAGAAGGCTGAGTGCAGAAGAATTGATGCTTTTGAGCTGTGGTGTTGGAGAAGACTCTTGAGAGTCCCTTGGACTGCAAGGAGATCCAACTAGTCCATTCTAAAGGAGATCAGACCTAATGTCCTTTATTTGCTTTCATACCTTATTCAAGAGTCCACATTTTATTTAATTGCGTTGAGCAACTTCAGCTGCATGCAAGAGATTCTGACAAATTCTTTTTTCATTTTTATTCTAATAAAATATTTTCTAATTTTCCCTGTTATGACTTACACTGATCATTTAAAAGTGAACATTTAATTTCCAAATACATGAAATTTTTAAAAGTATCTTTGATATGAATTCCTCATTTAAATGCTTTATTATCTGCAGTCACCCTCTGAATTTTTTCATTTTTCTAAATTTATTGAGGTTTTCAATGGCTAAGTCAAAGATCTCTCTTGGTAAATGTCATATTGCAGTTGAAAATATGTTATTTTCAAATATCTTTTGATACTGATTTCTAACCTAAGTCCACAGTGATATGAGAGCAGACTGTATATGCTTTTAATACCTTGAAGGGATGGAATTTTTACACCTTGTTTTATATCCCTGGGTATGTTACAGTGTCTCCTAGGTTATAGTCAATGGAAACTTTAATAGAATTTGTATCCTACTGTTGTGTGAAAATTCTATAAATCTTATTCATGTTGAATGGGTTCATAGTGATTTTCAGGTCTACTGTATCCTTCTTCTCTGTATATTAATTCTATTAATTTTTGAGAGTTTTATATTGAAACTCCATCTAAAAACTTAATTTATCTACTTAGAAAATAATTGTAACATATAGTGCAACTTTACATGACATTGTTCTGTATTTCCCAAGTCTCCTAAAAATGTGTTGTCATACTTTCGTAATTTAAAACAATAGCATAGAAAGATAAAAACGAGGATGCATTTATAGGAAAAATTGTATGTGAGGGGAGGGAAACCCTTGTAATTTTCTCTAAATCTGGAATTAAGAATTGATTAGTGGAATCAAAATTGCTGGGAGAAATATCAATAACCTCAGAGATGCAGATGACACCACCCTTATGGCAGAAAGTGAAGAGGAACTAAAGAGCCTCTTGATGAAAGTGAAAGAGGAGAATGAAAAAGTTGGCTTAAAGCTCAACATTCAGAAAACTAAGATCATGGCATCTGGTCCCATGACTTCATGGGAAATAGATGGGGAAACAGTGGAAACAGTGTCAGACTTTATTTTTCTGGGCTCCAAAATCACTGCAGATGGTGATTGCAGCCATGAAATTAAAAGACGTTTACTCCTTGGAAGGAAAGTTATGACAAACCTAGATAGCATATTCAAAAACAGAGATATTACTTTGCCAACAAAGGTCCGTCTAGTCAGGGCTATGGTTTTTCCAGTATCATGTATGGATGTGAGAGTTGGACTGTGAAGAAAGCTGAGCGCCGAAGAATTGATGCTTTTGAATTGTGGTGTTGGAGAAGACTCTTGAGAGTCCCTTGGACTGCAAGGAGATCCAACCAGTCCATCCTAAAGCAGATCAGTCCTCGGTGTTCATTGGAAGGAATGATGCTGAGGCTGAAACTCCAATACTTTGGCTACCTCATGCGGAGAGTTGACTCATTGGAAAAGACCCTGATGCTGGGAGGGGTTGGGGGCAGGAGAAGAAGGGGATGACAGAGGATGGGATGGCCAGATGGCATCAACGACTTGATGCACATGAGTTTGGATGAACTCCGGGAGTTGGTGATGGACAGGGAGGCCTGGTGTGCTGCTTTTCATGGGTTCGCAAAGAGTCGGACACGACTGAGCGACTGAACTGAACTGAACTGAGTGTTTTCTTAAGACCAAAGTTAAGTATGGTGAAGGGACCATCACAGAAGTCCATACATGTTTCATATATTTTCTCATTGTATGAAAGCAATCTTTTAATATGTTGGTTACCTCAGACTGAAGTGTTCTAGAAGAGGGAAATGGCTTATCCCTTCTTGTAATCCCATGACCAGCACAGTGTAAAGTAGATACTCAACTCTTCCTAGAGGTTTGTTAGAACATAAGATAAAATGACAAAAAAAACCCGTGCATTTTGCTTCTCTCTGCACGCTGAATTTTTGAAAAAAAAAAAAAGATAATTCATAATATAGAAATGTTTGGAATTTGACTTTTATTGTTGGTATTAATTTTCTCTAGACACTTGAGCTCAACTTCAAGAGATTGGCCATTTGTAAAGTGAGAGGTCTGATGATGCTAGCCATTTATTCCAAAAGGATGGAAAGACTTTATATATTAACAGCTCTTCAACGACTTGAAATTAACTACAAAAATTGGCTTTCTTGAATTATTATTACAGTGCATTTAAATACAATGGTTTATAAAGCATTTAACCTGTTAGTAAGAAATAGTTATGGGTTGGAGTAATTGTGGTGACTTTGTCTTTTCTAAACACTTCAAAAATTTTATATATCAGCTGTAAAGATAGAGCCTTCAATGAAGCTGTTAGAGAGATAAAAATGAAGCTATTATTAGGAATAAAGGCCGACTTTTCATTAAGTTCTACTTTTATCTATTAAAGTGTTAATTCAGTTATGGTCTCAAGCTCCTCCTTTCTTTTTATAAGCATATTTAATAGAGAAATTTAATGAGATAGTTTTGATTAAATCTTTTACCATGGTTTTATAATTTAATACATTGCCAGTTTTTTGAACTACAGATACAAATCTCCTATAATTTTCAGTTTGTTTCCTAAACTTTGGTGATTTAAATGCTGTGTTTATGTACTCATTTGTTTATGCTTCTTGGAAACCTAGTCTTGTAGTAAGAGAAAGCTTAAAATGCCAAAATGCTTTGGTAAATAATAAAAAGTCCATTGTATTTTTCACATTATTTAAAACACTATTGAACACAGTCAAATTCAAATTTATAAAATTCTTAATTTTTAAGTCAGGACGTTTTATTAAAAATGAAAGCCATTGGCAAATTAATTTTTGATTGTCAGAGATCCAAAAAGAACTGATGTCATTAGAAATTATTTGTCCAAAGCTTTCTTTCACTTGACTAAAATTGAGAAAAATAAAGTTGTTTTTGAAACAACTGTGTGGAAACTGAAGGCTTTTAATATTTTATAATTGGCACCAACCATAATTGGCACAAGGAAAGGAAGTGAACTAAATTTGTGTTAATATAAACACAAATGTTTTGTTTCCATCTGAAAGAAGAAAGGTTTTTGATATTCTTTGGTGGAGATATTTATTGCAGAAAAGCCTATTGCCAGTCTACATTCCACTGCAATTGATTTTTAAATATGGAGCTAAACAGGAAATGTCATGAGTAATGTGACCATCTGTCAAGTGTAAATGAAGTCAGAGCAAGTAGATGGAATCTGCACAAACAAGGTAATTGCACTGGAGTTCCGTCTGAGAGATTTTAAACCCGAGGAGCTTTGAGTCCAGTGTATGCCATCTATGTCACATGCTTGTAGTTCCCGTGCACTTGGCTTTATTGTAGCTCTTGTCACAGCTCTGATAATTTCTGCTAAGTGAATTTAAATAGCATCTCATTCCAGTTTCATAGTTTCCATCTGACATGCTTTGGAATACCTGGAACTTCATTTCTTTCGTTCTCTTTTGAAATCCTTAGGAGTTCTTTCCTAGAGGAGAAACTTGTTTTCATAATAATTATAAATTGGGAGTGCAGGTAAGAAGAAGGAAGAAACACAAAAGAGTGCTTTATGTAATGCCACCCCTTTGCTTTGTTCAGAGCTGTGAAAAAGGAATCAGGAGTTGTTAAAACTCACACCAAGGGATTTGTAGAAGGCATCAAATTGGTGACAAGTTACAATAAAAGTTTTCATTGTAAATGCTCTCAACTAACAATGTAAGAGCTCATCTTAGTAATCAATGGAGAAAAAGTTCTTTCAGGAAAAGTATAGTATATTCTAAAGTGATTTTTTTTTGAGATGTAGATAGTCTTTTAAGTAAAGCTTTAGGAGTAAAACGATACATCTATCATTTTAGTTATACGTGTTATATACATTTTTCTTGAAATGTGGATGGCTTTACCTTTATCAAATTACAGTTTTATTATTTCATTGCTGTTTAGATTAATTTCCATTAACTCTGTTGTGATTTATAGTTTAAAATGGGACACAAAAATTGCTTTCATCATTTCACAATTTTAAAATAAGTATCAACATAAGGCTATCCTGTTCCTTTAATGGATCAGTTTAATCCTTAGTAATGTAACCCTTTAAAGTCTACATGTCAAAGATAGCATTTTTACTTGAAGAAAGTAAACATAAAAGAACTTTAAAGTTTTTAGTATCTGTTTCCTTTGCCGATTTTAATGGACTTCGAAAACAATCAAGGGCAGTGGGTGGCCTCTTACTGGTAGAAGCCAGTTTTTAAATGCATGCATTTCTTCTTCCATTTTGGCCTCTTACCTGGGACATATTTACTCTCTTTTAAAATTATATATGGTAAATTAGCTTATTCAAATCTAAATAAGGAGATGTTCCTTTTCAGCAGTCAATTTGAAATGCTACCCTTTATAAATTTTAAATGATTGAAAAAACCCAGACACACACATTCATGCTCAGACAAACACTGCATATATCAAAGGTTATAGCAAATACACTAATGATTGTATTTGTATCAGATACACTAATGACTGTATCAAATATGCTAATGATTATATTTGTATCAAAGACACTAATGATTGTATTACTTGCATGTTATTAACCACAAAGAATATACATTATTCATTTATACTTTCATGCATATTTTTGATGTCTTGCTAATACATTGTTAATATTAGGTACCTGATATGTACCTCTGTGTGTGTGTGTGCGTGTGCACACATGTGTGCACACGCACACACGTGCACACTCAGTCATGTCCAACTCTTTGCAATCCCATGAACTATAGCCCGCCAGGCCCTTCTGTCCATGGGATTTTCCAGGCAAGAATACTGGAGCAGTTTGCCATTTCCTGCTCCAGGGAATCTTCCCAATTGACCCAGGGATCTCCTGCATTGGTAGGCAGATCCTTTACTGCTGTACTACCTGGGGAGTCCAGAATATGTGCCAGAGTCTTTGCTAACTGCATTCAGTTCAATCTGTTACTTAGTTTTCACGATAACAATTTAGGTATGTATTGTTTTAATCTCCTTTTACTAATGATGACATGAAAACCTACTCAAGAATAACTTACTCAAGAACATATTCCTAGAAAGTGTTGACTTGACAGCTGAAACTCTAATTGGTCTTTGTGCAGAGCCATAATGCATAGTGGCATCCTATAAAATCTGTTTTGTAGAATTCATAGTTTCCTAAAATACTATGGGACAACTTTATTTCCATTGAATTCTGCTATATTCCCCTCTCCACCCAACCCCGATTCATCTTTATTTTCCTTAATGGCTTTTCTCAGTCTCCTTTATTTCAAATGCAAAAGAGAAGCCAAGAGCAGAGATAGGTATGTCATGAGGATATGGCTCTGGATGAGATCACCAAGAAAGTCTGGAACAAAACTAATGTTGAAGATAGAAGTTCCCAGGTGGTGCTAGTGGAAAAGAATCTGCCTGCTGATGCAGGAGCTGTAGGAGACAAGCACAGGTTCTATCCCTGGGTGGGGAAGATCCTCTGGAAGAGGAAATAGCTGCCCACTCTTGTATTCTTGCTGGGAGAATCCCATGGACAGAGGAGCCTGGTGGGCTACAGTCCCTGGATTGCAAAGTGTTGGAGGTATATGAGTCAAATTTGATGTAGTCAAATTTATGCTTTGTGGAATGAAAACTGACTGCAGTTAAGCTCTACTGAGAAGGAGTATAGTAATTTATTGCCACCTCCATTGAAATGAACTTCCCAAGTGGCTAAGATAGTAAAGAATCTGCCTGATGTGCAGTAGATCTGGGTTTGATGTCTGGGTTGGGAAAATCCCCTGAGAAGAGAATGGCTACCCACTCTAGTTCTTGCCTGGAGAATTCCATGGTGGACTACAGTCCATGGGGTCACAGAGTTGGACATGACTGAGCAACTAACACTTTCACTTCAGATACAAGTGTTCAGTTCATTTCATGTGAGTCACTCAGTCGTGTCCAACTCTATGCAACCCCGTGGACTGCAGCATGCCAGGCCTCCCTGTCCATCACCAACTCCTGGAGTTTACTCAAACTCATGTCCATGGAGTCAGTGAGGCCATCCCACCATCTCATCCTCTGTTGTCCCCTTCTCCTCCCACCTTTAATCTTTCCCTACATCAGGGTCTTTTCAAATGAGTCAGTTCTTTGCATCAAGTGGCCAAAGTATTGGAGTTTCAGCTTCAGCATCAGTCCTTCCAAGGAATATTCAGAACTGATTTCCTTTAGGATGGACTGGTTGGATCTCCTTGCAGTCCAAGGGATTCTCAAAAATCTTCTCCAACACCACAGTTCAAAAGCATCAATTCTTTGGGGCTCAGCCTTCTTTATAGTCTAACTCTCACATCCATACATAACTACTGGAAAAACCATAGCTTTGACTAGATGGACCTTTGTTGGCAAAGTACTGTCTCTGTTTTTTAATATACTGTCTATGTTCGTCATAACTTTTCTTTCAAGGAGCAAGCGTCTTTTCATTTCATGACTGCAGTTTCCAACTGCAGTGATTTTGGAGTCCCCAAAAATAAAGTCTGTCACTGTTTCCATTGTTTCCCCATCTATTTGCCGTGAGTTGATGGGACCAGATGCTGTGATCTTAGTTTTCTGAATGTTGAGTTAGTTTTAAGCCAACTTTTTCACTCTTCTCTTTAACTTTCTTTATGAGGCTCTTTAGTTCTTCTTCGCTGTCTGCCGTAAGTGTAGTGTCATCTGCATATCTGATGTTACTAATATTTCTCCCAGCAATCTTGATTTTAGCTTGTGTGTCAGCGTTTCTCAGCCCAGCGTTTCTCATGATGTTCTCTGCATATAAATTAAATAAGCAGGGTGACAATATACAGCTTTGATGTATTCCTTTCCCTATTTGGAACCAGTCTGTTGTTCCATGTCCAGTTCTAACTGTTGCTTCTTGACTTGAATACAGATTTCTCAAGAGGCAGGTCAGGTGGTCTGGTATTCCCATCTCTTTACATTTCTTTACCTACATCTGATACAAGTGTAGGGATTCATAAGCTTAACAGTGCTTTCTGTTACACTGCAGTTGCCCTTTAATGAAGTAAAACTTTCTTTTCTTTCTCAATAAGATATTGATGGTTTTTGAAGACATTGATGAAAACTGATTGGTTAACATAGTCAACTTTTCAACTTCCATAAGGTTATTCACTGGGATGTTGTACCAAAGTGAATTTTTCTGATAATGTTTGCTATCCCTCTTTAACACCAGACACACAAGTTCGCCCTTATCTGCAGTTTCACTTTCCACAGTTTCTGTTAACCTGCTGTCAACCACAGCCCCAAAATATCAATTGGAAAAAGTTCCAAAAATAAACAATTCATAAGTTTAAAACTGTGTAGAGTTCTGAGTAGTGTGATGAAATTTCACACCTTCCCACTCCATCCTGTGTGGGATGTGAATTATCCTTTTGTACAACATATCTTCCCATTAGTCACTTGTTAGCCTTTTTGATTATCAGATCAGCAGTCGAGGTATCATAGTGCCTGTGTTCATGTAACCATAATTTTACCTAATAATGGCCCCAAAGTGCAAGGGTAGTGATGCTGTCAATTCAGATATGCCGAAGAAAAGCTATAAGGCACTTAAGTGAAAGGTGAAAGCTCTCAAGAAGGAAAAACAAATCATGTGCTGAGATTGCTAAGATCTATGATAAGAATGAATCTTATGTCTCTGAAATTATGAAGAAGCAAAAGATAAAATTTATGCTAGTTTTACTGTTGCATCTCAGACTGGCCATGGTGTGTGGTAAATGCTTAGTTAAGACAGAGAAGGTATTAAATTTATACGAGAAGATATTTTGAGAGAGAGTGAGACCACATTCACTTGACATTTATTAGAGTATATTGTTGTAATTGTTCTATTTTATTATTAGTTATTGACATTAATCTCTGTATTAATATTAGCTATTTTTAGTTATTAATATCTTTATTATTAGTTATTGTTATTAATCTCTTTGCCTAATTTGTAAGTTAAACTTTATCATTGGTATATAAGCAAAGAGTCATACATGACTGACTGACTGAACTGATAAGCATAGGAAAAAACATGTACAGTGCTTGGTACTGTGTGCAGTTTCAGCTGTCCCCTGGAGGAGACGTTCTTGGAATCAACCACCGTGGATAGAAGAGGGAGTACTATCAGTTCGGTTCAGTTCAGTTGTTCAGTCGTGTCCGACTCTTTGCAACCCCATGGACTGCAGCATACCAGGCTTCCCTGTCCATCACCAACTCCTGGAGCTTGCTCAGACTCATGTCCATCAGGTCGGTGATGCCATCCAGCCATCTCATCCTCTATGTACCCTTCTCCTCCTGCCTTCAATCTTTCCCAGCATCAGGGTCTTCTCCAGTGAGTCGGTTCTTCACATCAGGTAGCCAAAGTATTGGAGCTTAAGCTTCAGCATCTGTCCTTCCAATGAATATTCAGGGTTGATTTCCTTTAGGATTGACTGGTTTGATATCCTTGCAGTCCAAGAGACTCTCAAGAGTCTTCTCCCACACCACAGTTCAAAAGCATCAATTCTTCTGTGCTCTGGTTTCTTTATGGCTCACCTCTCACATCCATCCACGACTACTGGAAAAACCATAGCTTTGAATAGGTGGACCTTTGTTGGCAAAGTAATGTCTGCTTTTTAATATGCCATCTAGGTTTGTTATAGCTTTTCTTTCAAGGAGGAAGCGTCTTTTAATTTCATGTCTGCAGTCATATCTGCAGTGATTTTGGAGCCCAATAAAATAAAATCTGTCACTTCTTCCATTATTTCCCCATCTATTTGTTTTGGAGTGATAGGACCAGATCCCATGAGCTTAGTTTTTTGAATGTTGAGTTTTAAGCCATCTTTTTCACTCTCCTCCTTCACTTTCATCAAGAGGCTTTTTAGTTCCTCTTCACTTTCTGCCATAAGGGTGATGTGATCTGCATATCTGAGGTTATTGATATTTCTCCTGGCAATCTTGATTCCAGCTTGTGCTTCATCCAGCCCACCGTTTCTCATGGTGTACTCTGCATAGAAGTTAAATAAGCAGGGTGACAATATACAGCCTTGACATAGTCCTTTCCCAGTTTGGAACCAGTCTGTTGTTCCATGTCCAGTTCTAACTGTTGCTTCCTGACCTGCATACAGATTTCTCAGGAGGCAAGTAACGTGGTGTGGTATTCCTATCTCTTTAAGATATTGCACAGTTTGTTGTGATCCACATAGTGAAAGGCTTTGGCATAGTCAATAAAGCAGAAGTATATGTTTTTCTGGAACTCTCTTGCTTTTTCAATGATCCAACAGATGTTGGCAATTTGGTCTCTGGTTCCTCTATCTTCTCTAAATTCAGTTTGAACATCTGGAAGTTCTCAGTTCATGTACCTTTGAAGCCTTGGTTTGAGAATTTTGGGCGTTAATTTTCTAGTATGTGAGATGAGTGTGAGGGAGTACTATACTTTGATTTTAAGTATATTCATGCTTCTCTTTTTAACATAAAATAATGACTACTGGTTTACCACTTCATGATGGCTTTAGGATAACATGCTATTCATTTGCTCTTCATTGAATCATTACAGGGGCTGTTTGCTTGCCCATTGTTCTAGATGGTTATGCTACTTGAGTTCTTACGTCAGTTCTTACATCTTACAATTTTTACAATTGGTCAGCTCTTTTTTTGATGTAAAATTGGGTATGGTCTTTGAGCCTTTCTTTAGCAGCTCGTTTCTTCAAATTTGCTGTTTCTGTTTAGCATAGCATTGGAAAGCCAATGTCCTGGCTCAGAGAATTATCATGTTAGCAAGAGGAAGTATTTTGTGAGTGAGGCATTCCTCTGTTGTCCTGAGGAACTCCTACATGGTTACAGGTTAGTGTATGGGCTTTAGTAAGTATAAGCACCCTGAAGGGGCTGTTTTGATCATCTGTTTACTTTGTCTGCTAAGTTCTTGATGGTTGAAGTCACCAGAAATGTGGCCTCTGAATTCTGTAACCCAGATTTTTCACCCCATCTTTGGGATAGGCCAGCTACTTAAAACGAGTAGGGAAAATCTATGCTAATAATACAACAACATGCTTTGAGGACCTTTTAGTTTATTTGGCAGGTTGTCATTCACATTTGGATCAGACTAGCAACTTCCTTGGGGATGATAGTAGGAGGTTAGAAATATGCTAAGATTATCCCAGCCCACTGTTCAGCCACTGTCAAACCTATGTCATTATATTTTAGATGCTGAGAATCAGTACACAGAATAGCAGCCTCATTTTGGGGAAGTAACTGTTGGTACCTTCTCAGGAAATCATGTCATTTTAAAATCTCCCTTTCTTTTGATTGAAGTGAAATTCCCATAATGTATAATTAATCATTTTCAAGACAGCAGCATTTAGCGCATGTATATGTTGTTCAACATCACCTCTAATTTCAACACTTTTTCATTCTCCCAGCAAAACACCACATACCTCCATAATTATTCACCCCCTGCCTTCTCCTTTCCACATTCTGTCACACTAATCTGCTTTCTGTGTCAAGGTTTACCAATTCTTTATAGTATATGTAAATGAATCATATGTGACCTTTTGTGTCTGGCTTCCCTCACTTAGTACTTAATGTAAGGTTTTTTGAGGTTCATTAAAGTCATAGTATAAGTGAGTACTTCATTCCTTATGACTGAATATTATTCTGTCATTCAGAGAGAGTGTGTGTGTGCTTAGTGTGTGTCCAGCTCTCTCTGACCCTATGGACTTTAGCCTGCCAGGCTCCTCTGTCCATGGAATTTTCCAGGTGAGAATACTAGAGTGGGTTGCCAGTTTCTACTCCAGGGCATCTTCCTGACTCAGGAATCGAATCCATGTCTCTTGCATCTCCTACATTGGCAGATGGATTCTTTACTACTGTGCCACCTGGGAAGCCATATACAATTCAATTACTGAGGTTCGTGACATTGTACTGGAGACAGGGATCAAGACCATCCCCATGGAAAAGAAATGCAGAAAAGCAAAATGGCTGTCTGGGGAGGCCTTACAAATAGCTGTGAAACGAAGAGAAGCAAAAAGCAAAGGAGAAAAGGAAAGATATAAGCATCTGAGTGCAGAGTTCCAAAGAATAGCAAGAAGAGATAAGAAAGCCTTCCTCAACGATCAATGCAAAGAAATAGAGGAAAACAACAGAATGGGAAAGACTAGAGATCTCTTCAAGAAAATTAGACATACCAAGGGAACATTTCATGCAAAGATGGGCTCGATAAAGGACAGAAATGGTATGGGCCTAACAGAAGCAGAAGATATTCAGAAGACATGGCAAGAATACACAGAAGAACTGTACATAAAAGATCTTCATGACCCAGATAATCACGATGGTGTGATCACTCACCTAGAGCCAGACATCTTGGAATGTGAAGTCAAGTGGGCCTTAGAAAGCATCACTACGAACAAAGCTAGTGGAGGTGATGGAATTCCAGTTGAGCCCTTTCAAATCCTGAAAGATGATGCTGTCAAAGTGCTGTACTCAATATGCCAGCAAATTGGGAAAACTCAGCAGTGGCCACAGGACTGAAAAAGGCCAGTTTTCATTCCAATCCCAAAGAAAGGCAATGCCAAAGAATGCTCAAACTACTGCACAATTGCACTCATCTCACATGCTAGTAAAGTAATGTTCAAAATTCTCCAAGCCAGGCTTCAGCAATACATGAACTGTGAACTTCCAGATGTTCAAGCTGGATTTAGAAAAGGCAGAGGAACCAGAGACCAAATTGCCAACATCCGCTGGATCACTAAAAAAGCAAGAGAGTTCCAGAAAAACATCTATTTCTGCTTTATTGATCATGCCAAAGCCTTCGACTGTGTGGATCACAATAAACTGTGGACAATTCTGAAAGAGATGGGAATACCAGACCACCTGACCTGCCTCTTGAGAAATTTGTATGCAGATCAGGAAGCAACAGTTAGAACTGGACATGGAACAAGAGACGGGTTCCAAATAGGAAAAGGAGTACATCAAGGCTGTACATTGTCACCCTGCTTGTTTAACTTATATGCAGAGTACATCATGAGAAATGCTGGGCTGGAAGAAGCACAAGCTGGAATCAAGATTGCCAGGAGAAATATCAATAACCTCAGATATGCAGATGACACCACCCTTATGGCAGAAAATAAAGAGGAACTAAAAAGCCTCTTGATGAAAGTGAAAGTGGAGAGTGAAAAAGTTAGCTTAAAGCTCAACATTCAGAAAACGAAGATCATGGCATCTGGTCCCATCACTTCATGGGAAATAGATGGGGAAACAGTGGAAACAGTGTCAGACTTTATTTTTGGGGCTCCCAAATCCCTGCAGATGGTGACTGCAGCGATGAAATGAAAAGACGCTTACTCCTTGGAAGGAAAGTTATGACCAACCTAGATAGCATATTCAAAAGCAGAGACATTACTTTGCCAACTAAGGTCCATCTAGTCAAGGCTATGGTTTTTCCAGTGGTCATGTATGGATGTGAGAATTGGACTGTGAAGAAGGCTGAGTGCTGAAGAATTGATGCTTTTGAACTGTGGTCCTGGAGAAGACTCTTGGCGAGTCCCTTGGACTGCAAGGAGATCCAACCAGCCCTTTCTGAAGGAGATCAGCCCTTGGATTTCTTCGGAAGGAATGATGCTAAAGCTGAAACTCCAGTACTTTGGCCATCTCATGCGAAGAGTTGACTCATTGGAAAAGTCTCTGATGCTGGGAGGGTTTGGGGGCAGGAAGAGAAGGGGACGACAGAGGATGAGATGGCTGGATGGCATCACTGACTCGATCGACGTGAGTCTGAGTGAACTCCGGGAGTTGGTGATGGACAGGGAGGCCTGGCGTGCTGCGGTTCATGGAGTTGCAAAGAGTCGGACACAACTGAGCAACTGAACTGAACTGATATATATTGAAATATACATTCAAACATTCAATTTATATATGCATTCATTTTTGGACAGTTGAGTTGTTTTTATCTTTGGACTATTGTATATAAAGGTGCTATAAACATTTGTGTACAAGTTTCTGTATGGATATATGTTTTTATTTCTTTTGGATATATATATATATATGGTGGAATTTCTGAGTCATATAGTAATTCTATGTGTAACTTTTTGTTATCAGGTTTTGGTATCAGGATAAAGTTGGTATCACAGAATATGTTTGGAAATGTTTCCTCCTATTTTTTTAAATAGTTTGAGAGAATTGGTGTTGCTTCTTTTTTCAGTGTTTATGGAATTGACCAGTAAAAAATTGTCTGATCCTAGATTTTTTGGGAGGTTTAGATTACTGATTTAATCTCTTTCCATTTGATTCTCTTCTTCACAGTATTAATTTCTACAAAATTACTCTCAACACTAAATTAGAGACTACTGACTCAGAGCTACTGGGGAAATGCAGGGTTAGATTTCTGAAAGCCTTAGGTAACAATATTTTTGTCAAATCAAAACATAATGTTATTTTATATGTACTTTTCTTTAAAGATACATTACTTAATAACTATTTCTTATAAATTATTAATGATATACATTATTTTTAATAGGATAACACTAGCAAACAAAATTTAACATTTTCTTGACTTTGCAGGAACATTATTATGTGTTTCCTTGTCTTTTAGCCTCAGAACAGTACTTTCCACTGTATTTTGTTGCTGGTTATTATTTCATGAATACATAAATTTAGCCACTTTTTCACTTTTCCATAGCTGCCTCATGTACTATAGATGTTACTTTAGTTCCTTCTGGAGCAGGCTCACATATAGCTTGGCATATTTCTTCTTCCTTTTTCTGGATGTGCCATGTTATTGATTCATTACTGTTGAATTCACATTCAATAGACCACACTGTATTAGCTCTATGCTTGGGCCATTGGTGTTACAAATAAAGTTTGTTGCTGCTCAGTTGCTAAGATGTATTGGACTCTTTGCAGTACCATGGACTTCAGTATACAAGGCTACCCTGTCCTTCATTATCTCTCAGAGTTTGCTCAGATTCACACCCATTGAGTCGATGATGCTATCTAACCATCTCATCCTCTGTCATCCCCTTCTTCTCCTCCCCTCAATCTTTCCCACCATCAGGGTCTTATCCAATGAGTCAGCTTTTCACATCAGGTGGCCCAAATATTGGAGCTTCAACTTCAGCATCAGTCCTCCCAATGAATATTCAGGGTTGATTTCCTTTAGGGTTGACTGGTTTGATCTCCTTGCAGTCCAAGGGACTCTCAAGAGTCTTCTCCAACACCACAGTTCAAAAGCATCAGTTCTTCGGCACTTAGCCTTCTTCAGGGTCCAAGTCTCACATCCGTACATGACTACTGAAAAAACCGTAGCTTTGACTATACAGACATTTGTGTCTGCTTTTTAATACACTGTCTAGGTTTGTATAGCTTTCCTTCCAAGGAGCAAGCATCTTCTAATTTCATGGCTGCAATCACTGTCCACAGTCATTTTGGAGCTGAAGAAAATAAAATCAAGTCACTGCTTCCAATTTTCCCCTATCTATGTGCTATGAAGTGATGGGACTGGATGCCATTATCTTTTTCTTTTTTGAATGTTGAGCTTTAAGCCATCTTTTTCACTCTCCTCTTTCACCTCATCAAGAGGCTCTTTAGTTCCTCTTCACTTTCTGCCATTAGAGTGGTATCATCTGCGTATCTGTGATTGTTGATATTTCTCTTGGCAATCTTTATTCTAGCTTGTGATTCATCCAGCCTGGCATTTCCCATGATGTACTCTACATATAAGTTAAATAAGCAGGGTATTAATACATATAGCCTTTTTATACTCCTTTCCTAATTTTGAACCCAGTTTGTTGTTCTGTGTCTGATTTTAACTGTTGGTTCTTGACCTGCATACAGCTTTCTCAGGAGACAGGTAAGGTGGTCTTGTATTCCTGTCTCTTTAAGAATTCCCCACAGTTTGTTGTGATCCACACAGACAAAGGCTTTAGTGTAGTCAATGAAGCAGATGTATTTCAGGAATTCCCTTGATTTCTCTATGATCCAATGGATACTGGCAATTTAATCTCTGGTTCTTCTGCCTTTTCTAAACCCAGCTTGTTCTCCGTTCACATACTGCTGAAGCCTAGCTTGAAATTTTTTGAGCATATCCTTGGTAGCATGTGAATGAGCACAGTTGTGTAGTATTTTGAATGTTCTTTGGCATTGTCCTTCTTTGGCATTGGAATGAAAGCTATCCTTTCCAGTCCTGTGGCCACAGCTAAATTTTCCAAATTTTCTGGTGTATTGAGTGCTGCACTTTAACCACATTATCTTTTAGTATTTGAAATAGCTCAGCTGGAATTCCATCACCTCCACTAGCTCTGTTCGTAGTAATGCTTCCTAAGGCCACTTAACTTCACACTCCAGGATGTCTCGCTTTAGGTGAGTGACCACACCACCATGGTTGTCCAGGTCATTAATATCTTTTTTTTTGTATAGAATCTGTGAATTCTGAGTATTCTTGCCACCTCTTCTTAATCTCTTCTGCTTCTGTCATTTATTGTACCCATCCTTGCATGAAATGTTCTCTTGATATCTCCAGTTTTCTTGAGGAGATTTCTAGTCTTTGCCATTTGATTGTTTTCCTTGGTTTCTTCGCATTGTTCATTTAAGAAGGTGTCCTTATCTCTCCTTGCTATTCTCTGGAACTTTGCATTCATCTCGCTATATCTTTCCCTTTCTCCCTTGTCTTTTACTTCTCTTCTTTTCTCAGCTATTTTTAAAGCCTCCCCAGAAAACCAGTTTGCCTTCTTGCATTTCTTTTTCTTTGGGATGGTTTTGGTCACTGCCCCCTGTACAGTATTACATACCTCCATTCATAGTTCTCAGGTACTCTGTTTACCAAATCTAATCTTTTGAACCTATTTGTCACTTGCACTGTATAATCATAAGTGGTTTGATTTAGATCATACCCGAATGGCCTAGTCCTCTTGCCAACTTTCTTCAATTTAAGCCTGAGTGTTGCAATAAGGAGTTCATGATCTGAGCCACAGTCAGCTCCAGGTCTTGTTTTTCCTCACTGTATGGAGCTACTCCATTTTTGATTGCAAAGGATATAATCAATCTGATATTAATATTGACCATTTGGTAATGTCCAAGTGTAGAGTCATCTCTTGTGTGGTTGGAAGAGGGTATTTCCTATGATCAGTGTGTTCCCTTGACAAAACTCTGTTAACGTTTGCCCTGCTTCATTTTGTACTCCAAGGCCAAATATGCCTGTTACTCCAGGTATCTCTTGACTTCCTTCTTTTGCATTCCAGTCCCCTTTGATGAAAAGAACATCTTTGTGTGTGTGTGTGTGTGTGTGTGTGTTAGTTCTAGAAGGTGGTGTAGATCTTCATAGAACTGATTTACTTCAGCTTCTTCAGTATCAGTGGTTGGGGCATAGACTTGGATTACTGTGATACTGAATGGTTTGCTTTGGAAATGAACTGAGATCATTCTGTCATTTTTGAGATTGCACCCAAGTGCTGCATTTTGGAGTCATTCGTTGACTATGAGGGCTATTCCATTTCTTCTAATAATTCTTTCCCACAGTAATAGACATAATGGTCATCTGAATTAAAATCACCCATTCCAATACAATCTAGATCGCTGATTCCTAAGATGTTGATCTTCACTCTTGCCATCTCCTGCTTGACCATGTCCAGTTTACCTTGATTCATGGACCTAACATTCCAGGTTCCTATGCAATATTTTTTGAATGGCATTTGGACTTTACTTTTACCACCAGAGACATCTACAAATGAGCCTCGTTTCTACTTTTACCCATCTGCTTCATTTTTTCTGAAGCTATTATTAATAATAATTCCCTCTGCACTTCCCCAGTAGCATACTGAGCAGCTTCTGACCTGGGGAGCTCATCTTCCAGTGTCATATCTTCTTGCCTTTTCATACTGTTCATGAGGTTCTCGTGGCAAGAATACTAGAATGAGTTGCCCTTCCTTCCTTCAGTGGACCACATTTTGTCAGAACTCTTCACTATAACCCATCTGTCTTTGGATAGCCCTGTATGGCATGGCTCATAGCTTCATTGAGTTATGCAAGCCCCTTCTCCATGACAAGACTATGAACAATGAAGGGGTTAAGTTATTGAGCTTGAGATGATCAGCTTAAAGTCTTCATATAGTTAAGTCAGATGGCTGGACTTCCCCAGGTATGGTTTCTGGTTTTTTTCCCCGTTGTAAATTGGCCTTACATTCTTGTTGCTTTGTGTGCTTTGTAATTTTTGTGTAAAGAATTTAGCATTTTAAGTATTACAATGTGATAACTGTAGAAATCAGATTCTTCCTCCTCCCCAGGGACTGTTGTTGCTTGATGACATCTTCAATTGCCTATTTATTTAGTGAATATTTCTATTTTTTAAAAGCATATATTTCTTGTCCAGTGTGGGCACTATCTCTGTTCCATGGTCTGCTAGTGATTTTTCAAAAAATTCCTTGAAAGCCTGGATATAATAAGAAAGGAAAAAGAAAAGTGTTCTGTTTCTGTCTATCTAAATTCCTTTGATAGGTACTCCCTAGGAAGCTGCTTTAGTGTAATTAGATTGAAACAATGGCCAGCCCCTGTGTCGGTCAATCAGTGAGTTGTAGACAATTCAAAACACAAAACCCTAGATTTTGGAAGTTGTGTACTGTCCTTACTGACGGTCACCAGCCAGCTGCAACAGTACCACCATCTCTCCTCTCCATGGCTGTCTGCCACAGGACTAGAGGATGGAAGATGGTAGCTGCTATGTGAAATATTAAAATTTTCTGAAATTTACCAGAAAATTTATTCCCTTTTCATTTAGCACTCCTCTGAATGCTGCAAGTATTTCACTAGACTTCAGACCTCTGAAATAGTTTATTCTGACAGTTCCTGACACCTCAGTAGTTGTTTCGGCAGAGAAACTAATTTCTGGAACTTTCTGCTTCCCCATTACCTATGACATTACTTTGGTCCAATTTTAAATTTGCTTTTAAGTTTATTTTCTGTAGCTGAATTTTATGTGTTGTTTTAAGTCATTTGGAATTTCATTGTAAGTAGTTAAAAGTCATTTAATAGGAAAGGTTAATTACAGTGAAAAATATATATAGAATAAAAAATTATTTATTGTCATTATGGTTTTTTTCTTTTCATTGAAACTGACTGACTTATTCCTCAGAAATGACATACATTAAATGGTGTCTGATGTTTTCTCACTCATGAGAGAATATTTTTAGGTTTTAGAGTTCTAAAACTTGGTAGACTTGGTAGATCAAACTTATAGAAAGAAGTAGAAAAAAAATGTTAGGACATAGGAATATTACATGATTTCTAGAGAAGGCCAGAGTTTGCAACTGTCTTGTATGTGTATCTTTGATAATAATGATGATGGTATAATCACAATTATTTTCCAAAATTAACTATACTCCACATTAAAATAAGTGAATAAATATTTGAGATATATTCCCAAGTAATATATGACAAACACTTTCAAAGAATGAACTATTTAAGCTAAGCCTAAGTTCACTTTTCTATATCCCTATATAAAATATTGTTAAGCAGTAACCCAGCAAATGATTAGTACCTGTTAAAATATGGATTTTTTTAGTCAGGACCTTGGAAAACCATTAATTACATAGTTGGTATTCAGTAACTGTTTCATATAAGGAAGAAAGGGAAGAAAAGGTTTTTTTTTTCTTATCTGTAAAGGTCATTGTTTTACTCAGTTACAATGGAAAAAATTAAGTAAAATCTGGAGAGTAAGTTGCTTTTCAATATAAACTAAAGTATGATGAACATGGAGCTTTTTAAGTAACTTGTTTTTTAATCAGATCAGATCAGATCAGTCGCTCAGTTGTGTCCGACTCTTTGCGACCCCATGAATCGCAGCACGCCAGGCTTCCCTGTCCATCCTAAAGGGCTTCGTACATGGTGTTAGTGGTAAAGAACCCACCTGCCAATGCAGCAGATGTGAGAGACGTGGGTTTGATCCCTGGGTCAGGAAGATCCCCTGGAGTAGGAAATGGTATACTCTTCAGTATTCTTGCCTGGAAAATTCCATGTAGCCTAGCGGGTTACAGTCTACAGGGTTTCTAAGAAACACGACTGAAGCAACTTAGCTTGCCCACAAAATCATGAAAACTTTTGGTTGGGAAGTCCTTTGTGAAAAAAGACAGATGGAAATATCTGCATTAAAATTTGATTAAAATCTGTAGTTTTCAATTCACAATTTTCCTTCTGAGTGTTAAGAAGTTTCCTGCCTTAGGTATGTTATTTTTCTTTTTTTCCTCTGTAAAAATGAAATTCCATAGTATTTCTCTTCTTTAAATTAAAAGTTATCATTCTACTTTCATAGGAAACATTTTTTATATTTGATCAACATTATATAAAACAAATTGGATTTTCTAGTCTCAAATTTGATATATGTAATAAATTGATATATGTAGTACTTGATATATGTAGTAAATTGTCATATATTTCAAAGTTCTACAAATTTAAATACTTCCCCCTTCTTTCCTTCCTCTTTTCTGCCTTATCCCTTGCTCCCCTCTTCCTTCCTTACCTAAGGTATGACATAATGTAGCTTCTGTGTAGGTATATGCAATTGACTATTTTCTGAAACTTTATATGATTTCAAAAGATTATTTCAGTTTATCTTATTTATGTAGATCAGGAAATGATTCCTTTGAGAGAGATTTTAGTATTATAAGCCACTGAAATATCATTTAGTTTATGCTGAAGTTGTACTTTGCCTTGTATTAATAATGCATAATAATCAATATTCTATGTCAAAATATGTAATTAAGATCAGGAAAATTGTTGATGGAATTTTGGGAATATATTACTTAAAAATTAGATATAATAAATTTCCAGTCATCATAAATATTTTGATTTTACCTTCAGTTGAATAAATACTAGGCCAAGATTAATCTTCAATTTTTTTCATTTTTTATGATGGTGGTTTTATCATTCAATATAAAAAAATCCTTTCGTGGAAACCATTTTCAACTCATATCTAAAGAAAAATGACAAAGTTATTTCTGTGAGCTGCACTGTTAGCATTTTATGAAGGTTGGTGGTACTAGTGATGATGTGGTAGTAATAAAAATAATAATGAGGCAGCCATCTCAGTGGCACAACATATATGCTTTGGGAACATTAATATTTTTAAAAATATATAGTCCCTTCTTGTTGATAAATCTTATTTCATGTTTTGTAATTTATTTTTATGTGTGAAGATGTCATTAGTAAATTGGAATGCTAATCTTGGAAAGCTTGTACTTTTTGGTAAATACAAAATGATAAAGTATTTCAGATTTTGCCAGTCAGTTTTTCTCTACTCAATCAAGGGTTAAGCCATTTTAGATAAATTTTAGTAAAATTTTAATTTGGAAATTGTGTTGACTTTTACAGAGAGAAATACTTTATAGAAGTAAAATGAGTAAACTAATGTAAAATATTGATTAATATGCCAATAAATATCATGAGAGTTGCTGTTTTGTCATGCGCTTGAACAATGACTTAGGTAAAAGAGTAGTGCATATTTACTATTAAAATAGATATACATTAATGTGAGATGAAAAAGTTTGGGTATATTATTACATAATTGGAAAATAAATGAGTTCGTAAATGTTTACTGCTTAGTAAAATGACATATCTGTATTTTAAAGTGATTAGAAAGTAAAGGTCTTTTAAATACTGATAATAAATGTATGTTTGTCACCTTAGTGTGATACAAATTGGAGTAAAACCTTGATGGTTTTTCCATTATCTATTGATATAGATAATGTAGATAATGGATTCCCTTGATTGTGCCTTGAAGGGAATGCCTCTATTGGAAAACTCATTCTTAGATTTCTAACAGTTATTCATCCTGTATTACAGAAAACTCTTGAGCGTAATGTGTATTTTGATTATGAACATTATAAGCTGTTTAGAATTAGCTCAACCTAGAAAATACTTGAGTTTACCTGAACTCATTTTATCAGGGAAAAATGATTTATTAGGCTGGGAAATGGTATGGTGAATCTGAATAAGTTTTCTGTTGACAGAATTTCAGAGTGCTCATTCTAGCTTCATTGCAATCAGTCAGCTCAGTCACTCTGTTATGTCTGACTCTGCGACCCCATGGACTGCAGTACGCCAGGCTTCCCTGTCCATCACCAACTTCTGGAGCATGCTTGAAAGCATGTCCATCAAGTTGGTGATGCCATCCAACGAGCTCATCCTGTCATCCCCTCTCCTCCTGCCTTCAGTCTTTCCCAGCATCAGGCTGTTTTCCAGTGAGTCAGCTCTTGGCATCAGGTGGCCAAAGTATTGGAGCTTCAGCTTCAGCATCAGTCCTTCCAGTGAATATTCAGGACGTATTTCCTTCAGGAGGGACTGGTTTGATCTCCTTGCAGTCCAAGGGACTCCCAAGAGTCTTCTCCAACACCACAGTTCAAAAGCATCAATTCTTCGGCAATCAGTTCTTCATTGCAATACTTGATGGTTTTAAAACTGTGTCTTTCTTACAGTGGCCACTGACTATATGTGACTTTGAGTTTGAAATATGGCTAGTACAGATGAACTTTAAGTGTAAATTACATACAAGATTTCAAATAATTAGCAAGGAGAAAGCAAATGCAAAATATCTCATTAATAGTTTATTATATTGGTTATATGTTGAAATGATAATTTGAGATATATTGGATTTTTAAAAAATTAAATGTTCCATCTGCTTTTTTTTTAAACCGCTTTTAATGTGGCAGCTATACAAATTTAAGCTCCATATGTGGCTCATATTTATGACTTGTCTCTTTCATTTGGACAGCACTTTCCTAGATGACCTCTTAATTGCTAGGTGCAATTTTCTCTCTGGACCAATGGGGGAATTAGACTAAAATAAACTTTGAGACCTTTACTAACATCAAAATTCCATTTTTTTCCCTCCTACAGTTAAGTTAGGTTGCTACTTCTGGTTCCCCAAATATTTATATTTCATCCAGCTATGTTTTACATTGAAAGATAAAGCAATATGGAATGTCAGTGTAGTGCTTTGGTAAGCATTTTGGAAGACATAATATCTAGTATATCAGTCACTCCCATTTGGTAGTTATTCTGACACAGATAAGCTAATTTTTGCTTAATGGATTTAAGTTATTCTTTGAGAAACTTAATATCAAATGTTCTGGCCTTAAAGTAAATATATCTGTTGAACCCTGAGGGAGCTCGTTGAACTGCCATTACTGTTTTCCTGGCATACTAAGAAGCTATGATGATGGAATTTTGTCTTATTGTGCCTTTGTATTTGTAGTTGATCCTCAGCAAATTTTAGATACTTTAATGTAAACTACTTAATAAAAGACAGGAGATATAATAATCTAGTGTGTGACAGAATCTTATTTGGGTTGTTTCCTTATTGTAAGGTAGTAGGTTTAACTAATGTAAAGATGTATATCAGTGGTTTACTAAAAGAGCTAATGATTATAAGACCCTTAAAATACGTTTATTCTTATGGGTATATGCCAGTTCAGTTAAAATTTTGCCATTCAGAATGTTAGCAGTAGAATCTTCAAACTATATTTTAAATGATATTTACTTATTGGTACATAGATTATTTAAAAAATTAAGTGAATCAAGAACTTGTAATTATAGATTCTATACTTCACCACCATCACCATTTACTGAGTTAATAACTGGTGGAATTCACTTCACATCTTTAACCTTCAATTTCTAGCTCACTAGCCTTCAGATCTGTATGTAAAATAAGATTATATAATATATGTGAGTGCCCTCTGAAGCTCTGCATAAATGTAAGATATTTAAAGTCCAGGTATAGTTCTCTCCTGAGCATTTAAATGTATTCCTTTCAGCCTAGAGTATTCCCCTCCTACTTCTACACACTAGGCTGAAGGGGATAGAGAAATCTCGTGTGAGCACAAACCCACTATCTGTTTTTATCCAGACAGTTTTTATCCCACAGCTTGCCTGTTTGGACTGTCCATCTCTAGCTTTAATCCTCCCCAGCTCTCCAATCCATTAACTCTATTCTTTGGGTCTTGATAAAGTGCCACCATAGGTTTCTTATTTTGAAGGTGGGTTGGGTGCCTGTCTCTTGCTCTGACTCATGTGTGGATTTGGGCCTGTCTCCAGATCCGTAGTCAAAGCTATGGTATTTCCAGTAGTCACATATGAATGTGAGATTTGGGCTATAAAGATTGCTGAGTGCCAAAGAATGATGCTTTTGAACTGTGGTGTTGAGGAAGACTCTTAGAGTCCCTTGAACTGCAAGGAGATCAAACCAGTCAATCTTAAAGGAAATGGGTTCTGAATATTCATTTCTGGGACTGATGCTGAGGCTGAAGTTCAATACTTTGGCCACTTGATGTGAAGAGCCAACTCATTGGAAAAGACCCCGATGCTGGAAAGATTGAAGGCAGGAGGAGAAAGGATGACAGAGGAAAAGGTGGTTGGATGGCATCAGTGACTCAAAGGCCATGAGTTTGAGCAAGCTCCAGAAGATGGTGAAGGACAGGAAAGTCTGGCGTTCTGTAGTCCTTGGGGTTGCAGAGTCAGACCTGACTGAGTGACTGAACAACAACCAGAGCCGTGCAACACAGCTCTGGGTCAGAAGGACTTCCATAGCTAACCTCAGACCTGTGCTACCCATACTGAGTCTGTGGTATTAATGCATTTCTGGGGCACAAGACTGCAAAATCAGTTTTCACTCCAGTCCCAAAGAAAGGCAATGCCAAAGAATGTTCGAACTACCATGTAATTGCACTCTTCACATGCTAGCCAGGTAATACTCAAAGTCCTTCAAGCTGGGCTTCAAGAGTACATGAACTGAGAAATTCCAGATCTACAAGCTGAATTTAGAAAAGGAACCAGAGATTAAATTGCCAACATCCCCCGGATCATAGAAAAAGCAAGAGAGTTTCAGAAAACATCTACTTCTGCTTCATTGACTATGCTCAAGCCTTTGACTGTGTGGACCACAACAAACTGGAAAATTCTTAAAGAGATGGGAGTATAAGACCTCCTTACTGTTTCCTGAGAAACCTGTATGCAGGTCAAAAAGTCACAGTTACAACCAGAAATGGAACAGCAGACTGGTTCAAAATTGGGAAAGGAGTACGACAAGGCTGTATATTGTCACCCTGTTTATTTAACTAACATGCAGAGTACATCATAGGAAATGCTGGACTGGATGAATCACAAGGTGGAATCAAGACTTCCAGGAGAAATATCAGCAACCTCAGATACTCAGATGATACACTCTAATGGCAAAAAGTGATGCTTTCTTCTTTTCTGCCTTTTTCTCTGTTTCACTTTGGATAGTTTCTATTCCCATGTTTTTGAGTTTACTGTTTTTTTCTATAGTGTCTTATCAGGTCTAAATCCCATCTACTGTTATTTAATAAAATTTGTGTATTGTTTTTCTCAGCCTTAGAAATTTGATTTTTAAAAATCTTCTATGTCACCGTGTTCAATCTTTCTTCTAACTATTTAAACATATGGAATATAGTCATAAAGATTCTTAATGCCTTTGTCCATGAGTTTTCTCATCTCTCTCATTTCTTAGTCTTTCAATTAATTGATTTTTTCCTCCTCCATCCAACCAGTCCATTCTAAAGGAGATCAGTCCTGAGTGTTCTTTGGAAGGAATAATGCTAAAGCTGAAACTCCAGTACTTTGGCCACCTCATGCGAAGAGTTGGCTCATTGGAAAAGACTCTGATGCTAGGAGGGATTGGGGGCAGGAGGAAAAGGGGACAACAGAGGATGAGATGGCTGAATGGCCTCACTGACTCGATGGACGTGAGTTTGAGTGAACTCCGGGAGATGGTGATGGACAGGGAGGCCTGGCGTGCTGCGATTCATGGGGTCGCAGAGTCAGACAGGACTGAGCGACTGAACTGAACTGAACTGATAGCTTCTATTTTATGTATGCCTATGTGTCTTTGCATGCATTGTACTTGTTGATTGGATGACAGATATCATGCATTTACCATGTTGGGTGCTGAATATTTTTGTGTTCTAGCAATGTCTTGACTTTTGTTCTGAAATATATTGAAGTTATTTGAAAACAGTTTGACCCTTTGAGGCTTGCTTTTAGCTTTCTTTGGCAGGACCAGAGCCAACTTTATTCTAGGACTAATTTTCTCCACCACTGAGTTTAACACCATTTGAATGCTTTACCTGATGTACCATAAATTATGAAATTTTTCACTTCTGGCTAATTGGAACATAAACTTTTCTCAGACATGCATGAGTACTGGAGATTATTCCCTCAGGAAGTTTCATCATATGCAGGTGCTGATCAGCTGAAAACAAAGAGGGACTGTCAGTAGATCTCAAAGCCCTTCTGTATGATTTTTTTCTTTCAATATTCTACCAGTGAACTGCAGCTACCTTGACATTTTTGGGTGCTGGACTCCATTTCTTAAACTCAGAAAGATGCTTGAATCCAATGTAGTTCCTGCTCCCTGTGTTGCCACGTGGAAAAACCCTTCAAGCAGTAAGTGGGGAACAATCCTAGGGCCCATTTCCTTTGTTTCTCTTCACTCACAGTCACTATTACATACTGTTTGATATCCTCTATCTGAAAATTACTGTGTTATATATTTCGTCTGCATTTTTTTTTGCGTTTTTTAAATTGAAGCATAGTTGATTCAGAATGTTGTGTTAGCTACTGGTGCACAGCAAAGTGATTGTTTTATATATATATATATTTTTTTTCATTATGGTTCATTACAGAATATTGAATCTACTTCCCTGTGCTATAATAGGAACTTATTGTTTATCCATTCTATGTGTAATATTTGCATTGGTCTAATAATTTCAGTTGCTTCAGACTGGAGGGTAATCTGGTCCCTGTTACTCTATCTTGTCCTGAAGTAGAAGTACTTATACTATATTTAGACCACACTATGGGGAATAATGATCTATAATATCTGTTAATACTTGTAATGTTTATGGTCAGTATCCTTTGATGTGTCAATATCATAGGGTTTGCTATGTGATGCGATTACTACAAGGATGCATGCCATATCCACATGGATCCATAGAGACTAAATGATTTGGGAGAATTGACCAGAAACTAATTTTCCTTCTCTTTCTTTAAAATATCTTAATGAATTAACTAAGATGAGCATTTTTCTGAGTATAAGTTTAGTCTAGTTGTCCTATTTTCACCAAGAGATAGGGATGCTATAAACTGTGTACATCTTGCACTTCAGTATAAAATAAAACATGTAGCGTATAGCAGGGCTGGTTGATGTATCTGTGACTGAAAATTACATAGTATTTCAAACAGTACACAACATTTCATGGGAGAAAAGGGGAAGAGTAGACATGGGAATAATCAGAGAACAGGTCTTAGAAGAAGTAAGTTTTAAACCAGATAATACAGACCAGCTAGAACCAAACAGGTAAATGTATATGTGTGAAGGGTGGGTTGGGTGGAGGCAGCTGGGGCTCAGAGCAAAGAAGAGCTCTAATGCTAAGGAAGCATAAAGACAGTTACTTTTTTTTTCTTGGGAAGCTTCAGCTCTTTTCTGAATATGGTCTACATGTACAGACTATCACGACGAACTTTATAGAACGTTTAGTACAACATTGTTTATAATTATAAAAAATATGGTCATGACCCAATTATCCTTAAAATATTTGACAGTCATTCTTTGAAATATTATCCCATATATCTGTATATGCTCATGTATTTAGAAAATTGTCTTAATATTTTTCCAGGAGGAAAGAGCAAATTGACGAAGACCATGAGCAGTATCATTTTTGGAGTGTGTACTTTATAAGAAATATCGGTATTAAGAGAGAGGGCAGTTTTTGCTTTTTATTTTATGCCCTTCTTTACTGCTTGATATTTTGAAGTTACATATATTATTTAAAATATATAAACAAATACTTAAAATTCAATATTTAATATAAATAAGTTCAACATTTAAAATATTCGATATTTAAGATAAATAGATTTAGACTAAAATGCTCTTTCCTTCAGTTAAACTAATGAGAATCTAAATCTAAGTCAGTCACATTTGTTTCTTCTTGGGTATATTCTGCTCTATTTGCCAGCCAGCCATCCAGTCAGTGTGTTTATATGTATTGACTCAAAAAAACTCAGCATGTTACTTCCTCTTCCTTTGTGAATCTACACCTGTGAGCGTTTATGGGGTAGCATTGTGAAAAGGCATCTCACAGTAGTGTTCTTGGTTCACAAATCTGCTTGTCTCAAGACTGCCACCATATTCTTTAGTGCTGTCTTTTTTAAAATCTTGATTGTAATTCTATTCTGTTTCCCCTTTCCTAACCTATGATACCGAACATGTATGGGAGAGGGTTTGTCAATACCATTCCTTCCTGCTCTGGATCTACAAATTGAAGTGACAAACACCAGCTGTTACCTTCTCTGAACAGGCAGGTTGGCAACAAACTAAAGATTTTATGGTATGCTGCAGGTCTAGTAAATTCTTTTAATATATATAGATATAGAAATATTTTCACAGCACAAAGTATATATTAGCTGTTTTCCTCGCAACAAATAGCTGTTATAGTTCGATGATAATTATGTGTATGCATGTGTATGTGTGTTTCCAGCTTAATGTCTTCTGGCTTTAATTTTTGTTGCCTGGAATAAAAATTATGAACTCTGAGGGGCAGTGACTCTTGATGTGTTTTTCTAAAACAGTTAAGTTCTGCTTGTACTCTCTGCAATTTTCAGTAGCTTTGAAAATATGACCCAGAAAGTGTTTTGGGATAAAATGTGCCTGAGAGAATTGTGTTTATCCTATTCATTTACTGCTCATGCTAAATTGTTGTCTTATCGTGATCTTTCTAAACATACTGCTCTAATTGTTCTGCTTTGCGTCCTCTGAGATTAAGCATTGTACGAGAATAGTGAGTGAGAAGGATTCACATAATAGGGGAAGTGTGTGTGTTTGTGTGTGTGTGTATACAAATGCTGAATCCCTGAAGTGTTCTGATACCTCATAGACTTGCATCAGTTTTGGCTGAATTAAATAAGACCTCCGAGGTGATGCGCTAACAAAATGAGCACATGATGCGCTTTTCCTCAGCGTCCCTTTAGGGTTGCCTGATAGGATCTTGCTCAGACAACAATCATAAACAGAAAAATAAAACAAAATTCCTTTCTTTAGAAGAAAAAGAGTTCCAGAGTCATAGGACCTTCAGCTTGATCATATTGTTAAAGTATATCCTTTTGCTAACGACAGAAGTTTGGGGCTTTGTTTTCTTGTCTGAAAGAGGAAGAGAGTCCACGTTCTGCTGAGTGGAGGACGCTATCTTCATGGGTGTGTGTAGACTGAAAAGCATTAAAATGGTTTTCATAAATCAAAATAGCTTATACATATTACATAAAACATTTCAAAACATGGAATTCATATTTAATCCACAAAGGTGTCAAACTATCATTTCCTCTTTAATTTTTTTTTTTTAAATAAGGTGTTTAGGGGATTTGTAGTTTATTTTGGAATATGAAGGGAATTCTTTTATACTGGAGTTTTATCAAGATGAGAAAAATGTAAAATTATGCCTTTGTTTAAATTCCACTGGAAATCAAAATGATCTCTTCTGAAGAGTCCGTAAACAATGCTTATCAAGTTATTAGTTTATTGTACCCCTCAAAATTAGCATTATTCTCACTGAGTGATTTTCAATAATTGAGGAAAGGCAAATTCTTTACATATTATTTACAAAGAATGATTTAGACATTGTCTTAATATCTTTTACAGAAGAAAAGCATTCTCCATATCTTTCAAAATTGTTAGTTGGCTTTATTTTAAATAAAAATTAAGGCATGATATTGTTTCTTTTCTAATACCCAAATAATATACATCTCACACTCAACAGATGATCAGAAGGTCCGTTTAGTCTTTAATGGAAACATACTTCAAATCACTAACTATAAATGTTGAAATAGAATTGTATCATGGAACATAATATTTTAATTCTACAGATAAAAACTAGAATTGTTATGTTATTTTGCCTGAAAAATAGTACTACATTCTTTTTTTTTTTTAATTTTATTTTATTTTTAAACTTTACATAACTGTATTAGTTTTGCCAAATATCAAAATGAATCTGCCACAGGTATACATGTGTTCCCCATCCTGAACCCTCCTCCCTCCTCCCTCCCCATTCCATCCCTCTGGGTCGTCCCAGTGCACCAGCCCCAAACATCCAGTATCGTGCATCGAACCTGGACTGGCAACTCGTTTCATACATGATATTTTACATGTTTCAATGCCATTCTCCCAAATCTTCCCACCCTCTCCCTCTCCCACAGAGTCCATAAGACTGTTCTATACATCAGTGTCTCTTTTGCTGTCTCGTACACAGGGTTATTGTTACCATCTTTCTAAATTCCATATATATGCGTTAGTATACTGTATCGGTGTTTTTCTTTCTGGCTTACTTCACTCTGTATAATAGGTTCCAGTTTCATCCACCTCATTAGAACTGATTCCAATGTATTCTTTTTAATGGCTGAGTAATACTCCATTGTGTATATGTACCACTGCTTTCTTATCCATTCATCTGCTGATGGACATCTAGGTTGCTTCCATGTCCTGGCTATTATAAACAGTGCTGCGATGAACATTGGGGTACACGTGTCTCTTTCCCTTCTGGTTTCCTCAGTGTGTATGCCCAGCAGTGGGATTGCTGGATCATAAGGCAGGTCTATTTCCAGTTTTTTAAGGAATCTCCACACTGTTCTCCATAGTGGCTGTACTAGTTTGCATTCCCACCAACAGTGTAAGAGGGTTGCCTTTTCTCCACACCCTCTCCAGCATTTATTACTTGTAGACTTTTGGATCGCAGCCATTCTGACTGGTGTGAAATGGTACCTCATAGTGGTTTTGATTTGCATTTCTCTGATAATGAGTGATGTTGAGCATCTTTTCATGTGTTTGTTAGCCATCTGTATGTCTTCTTTGGAGAAATGTCTATTTAGTTCTTTGGCCCATTTTTTGATTGGGTCATTTATTTTTCTGGAGTTGAGCTGTAGGAGTTGCTTGTATATTCTCGAGATTAGTTGTTTGTCAGTTGCTTCATTTGCTATTATCTTCTCCCATTCTGAAGGCTGTCTTTTCACCTTGCTAATAGTTTCCTTTGATGTGCAGAAGCTTTTAAGGTTAATTAGGTCCCATTTGTTTATTTTTGCTTTTATTTCCAATATTCTGGGAGGTGGGTCATAGAGGATCCTGCTGTGATGTATGTCGGAGAGTGTTTTGCCTATGTTCTCCTCTAGGAGTTTTATAGTTTCTGGTCTTACGTTTAGATCTTTAATCCATTTTGAGTTTATTTTTGTGTATGGTGTTAGAAAGTGTTCTAGTCTCATTCTTTTACAAGTGGTTGACCAGATTTCCCAGCACCACTTGTTAAAGAGATTGTCTTTAATCCATTGTATATTCTTGCCTCCTTTGTCAAAGATAAGGTGTCCATATGTGCGTGGATTTATCTCTGGGTTTTCTATTTTGTTCCATTGATCTATATTCCTGTCTTTGTGCCAGTACCATACTGTCTTGATAACTGTGGCTTTGTAGTAGAGCCTGAAGTCAGGTAGGTTGATTCCTCCAGTTCCATTCTTCTTTCTCAAGATCGCTTTGGCTATTCGAGGTTTTTTGTATTTCCATACAAATTGTGAAATTATTTGTTCTAGCTCTGTGAAGAATGCTGTTGGTAGCTTGATAGGGATTGCATTGAATCTATAGATTGCTTTGGGTAGTATACTCATTTTCACTATATTGATTCTTCCAATCCATGAACATGGTATATTTCTCCATCTGTTAGTGTCCTCTTTGATTTCTTTCACCAGTGTTTTATAGTTTTCTATATATAGGTCTTTAGTTTCTTTAGGTAGATATATTCCTAAGTATTTTATTCTTTCCGTTGCAATGGTGAATGGAATTGTTTCCTTAATTTCTCTTTCTGTTTTCTCATTATTAGTGTATAGGAATGCAAGGGATTTCTGTGTGTTGATTTTATATCCTGCAACTTTACTATAGTCATTGATTAGTTCTAGTAATTTTCTGGTGGAGTCTTTAGGGTTTTCTATGAGTACTACATTCTTATATGGAAGAGACACATATCCTTTTTATGAAATACTCATCTGCAGGAAACAAATACCTCATTGTTCAAAATGCCACAAAGTGAGAATTTAGTTTAAAGAAGTTGCAGGTGGATAGTGCTTCCAGAAACCTGGGAAATACAAATCAAATTAAGAGTTAAGCATTATCAAGGAGGCCTCAGAGATTCCCATAAATGAAGCTCTAATAAGCATGAGCTTTAAATCAAAATTTGTAAAGCACATAAAACACAAGGGACCTAAAAGACTTCAGATATTGGAGTAATTAGATACAGAATAGAAATATATATGTTTAATGTGATCAAGGAAATAATTGGAGGAATTGAGAATAAAAGTAGGCCAATTAAAACAATGGGTTAAACTGGAGAAAACAAAGGTAAATAATTACTATAAGTTAAATGTATTAGTAATGAAACTGTAAATGGGACAGTGGGATGAACACATCTAATGAGTGACTTAGTGAAATTTAGATTTGAAGAAGTTACCAGTAATACAAAAGAGACACAGCACATAAAAGAGAGATCAAGGGACATCACAGAGTTAGAATATTCATTGAATCAGAGTTCCAGGACAAGATCCTAAGGAATGGGGTTGAGGAGGCATTTGAAAATATAATAGCTAACAATCTTCCAGATGTGATTCTGGGTGCACATATATGCAGATCAAGACAGAGCAAAAGAAATCTAAACCTAGAACGATCTTAGTGGAACTGTAGGTCACCCAAAACAGAAAAGATATTTTAATAACTAGAGAACATGAACAGATTACCTAACAACAATGAGAATGACAGCTGGCTTAGCAAAAGACACAGCACAAGCAGAAGCCAGTGTGATTTCTACCTTAAAACTGAATGATGTTCTAAAATAATATACAAAGTGAAAGTATGTAACAGTTTTGAAGACAAAGAGACCTCAGAAGAAGGTAAACTCAAGAAAATTCTGAATGGAGGACATCTGATAATTATCTATTGAAAATCAGTTTAAAATCAAAATAGAAATATTGAGTAAAAATACTTCTAAAATATGTGGGAAAATCTAGATATTGACTATATTTTAAAATATTCATATTTTTGTGGGCCAAAAACGAGAAGTAAAATACTGGCAAGTGAAATATGTAACATAAGAGGAATAATTATTGGTCAGGCTTTCCAATTCCTTGTATTTGAAAGGAAGATAAACATATGATTATGTATTAATTTAATTATTCATGTTATAATTTAACCATGATTAACCATGGAAATAATAGAAGATATAAACTTCAAGCCAGTAAAGAAAATCAAATGACATGAAACAAGAAAATTTAATTAATACAAAAGAAAGTTTAAAAATAAGGAAAAGAAAGTATGACAGATAAGCACAAAATACAACTCTGGAAATAAATGCAAATATATATCAATATATATATAAACTCAATAAATATATATATATTTATTATTTATATATTTATAAATAAATATATTTATTTAGTATATATATAAATATATATACTAAACTCAATAAATAAAAACAATTGTCATGGTAGAGACATATTTAAAACAAACATTGAAATTTAAAAATTGAAAAAGGAAAAAAAATGATATAGCAGGCAAATATCAGCCAAAGAAAGATGATATAGCTATGATTGTATCATGAAAGTAGATTTTAGAGCAGGCCTCTTACTAGAGATAAAGAATTCTAAACTTACATGTATGTAATAATAAAGTTTAAGTAGAGAAAAACAAACACGCAGAAATCCAAGAGCATACTGAGACTTTTAAAAACATCTCTGACACTAATACTGAGCCTAAAAAATTCACTAAGAATACAGAAGATTTGAAAGAACACTGAATGTTCAGTTAGCATTTAATTAGCTTGATTAGATAATACAACAATAACAAGGATGGTTATTTAGTAGGAAGTTTTTAATCAGAAGCCCCTTTAAACAATGGATTACTTGAAGGCTTTAAATATCTTTATGTCTGATTATCATGGAAAGATTTATTAATTGATATTTAGAAATGATTTATTTCTGTGGTGAAATAGATTCAAAATATTTTGGTTAGGTAGGAATATTGTACAGGTTTCTCCACTCAGGAATGAAGAGGGTTTAAGACTCTAGGGTTTCCAATGGTCTTTTGGAGGACTTTGTCTTGTCCTGTGTTCATTCCTGTTCAGGGTGTTCTGCCACTTGAACTCAGTAGAAAGACAATCGAATACTGCTGCTAGGAGGGAGTTGAATCTGTTTCCATTGAGTATTTCATGCAAAGGTGCTTGTCAGTAAGAATAGTTATGTGGGCGGATAACTGAGACTTCTTACAAATTCCTATTTGTATGGTTACATTCAGTCTCAGAGCTTTTATTTGTAATATACCACGAATTTACAGTTTTGTTGGAGAAAAGACCTAATTATGAACTACAGATATTTATAGTCAAAGCTATGTTTTTTCCAGTAGTCATGTATGAATGTGAGAGTTGGACCATAAAGAAGGCTGAGCACTGAAGAACTGATGCCTTCAAACTGTGATGCTAGAGAAGTCTCTTGAGGGTCCTTTGCACAGCAAGAAGATCAAACCAGTCAATCCTAAAGGAAATCAACCCTGAATAGTCATTGGAAGGACTGAAGCTGAAGCTCCAGTAGTTTGGCCACCTGATGCAAAGAGCCGACTTGTTGGAAGAGACCCTAATGCTGGGAAAAACTGAAGGCAGGAGGCAAAGGAGGTGGCAGAGGATGAGATGGTTGGATGGCATCAATGATTCAATGTACTTGAGTTTGAGCAAACTCTGGGAGATAGGTGAAGAACAGGGAAGCCTGGTGTGCTGTAGCCTGTGGGGTTGCAAAGAGTTGGACAGACATGGATTAGTGACTGAGCAACAACAAGACCAACAACACAGATATTTACATCCAAAAACAAAAAGAAGCAATTGTGAAGAGTCTAATACATCCAGGTTAGTTCACAACACCGTGGTCCCAATTCATTGAGAAGATCAAAATCCAAAATAACTGCTCTAATTTTGTGTGGAAGTTTACTCTTTTTATCTAATTAAAATAAGATCATTTAATTTCAAAACAATAATAACTTGAATCATTACCATGGATTGTAACTGGGTGATTTTGACTGATAGTAAATGAGAATATTTATGTTAAACAGGAAAAGAACCTAGAGTGTATTTTATTTTATAGAATCCTGAGAACCAGTTTGACAGCAGTTTGCTCATTTCTAACATATATCATGGGGAGAGCCCTGGCAATGGATAGAAGATATTTGTTCTTCATATGTGAAAGTGTTAGTCACTCAGATGTGTCTGACTCTTTGCAACCCCATGGACTGTAGCCTCTGTCCATGGAATTCTCTGGGCAAGAATAAGTTCTTCATCTGAAATAACCTTTTAATTGCATTAAAGATAGTAAAAATTATGTATGTCTTTCTGAAATATGCACTAAGTTATTTAAATATTGCTTTTGCAAATGGAAGAGTAGATGATTTAGGTCTTGGTTTAAAAGTATTCTGATTTTATGTTCTTGTTAGTAAGCTATGAGGCAGTTTATGGAGAATGGGATAACTCAGTAGAAAGAATGATATAAGGGTGTTAAATGATTTTTAGAACCAGGACAATACTAGATTGTGGTTGTGTCACATTATATATCTGTTAGCTACTGAAACTGCAAAACACAGTTATTTTTTTCTTCTTTTAAAGAAGAAAAACCCTATGCTTTTCCTCCCTACCATTGTGTGATTAGCTGTCTTGCCCTTATCTATCCAACTAAATAGATGTCACATTCCTCAAGGATAGGAAGACATTCTCTTTGGCTTTCTCACATGCCTAATCTTTCTAGCCCTTTGCCTTGCATGTAGTAAATACCTATTAAATATTTGTCAACTGACTACTTCCCTCAAACCTGGCACCTGGGTTTTGGCAGCATCAGTGGTCACTTGGTAAACACTTGAGTGTATCAGCTATTAGTCACTGACCTTTCAGAAGCAGAGAGTTCTGGTGACTTTTTAGCCCTAAATTGCATTTTGTTCCCTTGCACAGAGAGCTCCAGCAGTCTTCAGTTTTGTGTCCCTCAGCACCTCATAAAGAGCTTTCTCAGGACGCGACTTTGTATAAGTTGTTAAGTTCAAATGTGGATTCTGGTGTCTGGAGAAACTGTAGTACAGCCTTGCAGATAGTTTTACAAAGCCTTAATAGCCTGCAGGCATGCTTGAGCCACATTTTCCACCAATCCTTTAATCAGGATCTAGTGATACTAGATCTGATGGCAGTGAGAAACCACAATAAAAGAAGTATGCCACCATTTCCCCTGAATGCGAATTTAAGTTCATTTAAATTCTTTGTTGTTCTGCTCTTTTTGGCTCCGTCCTTGCCTTCTATTAGTGTTTCATCTCTGGATCTGTACTCGGTTATTAGGCAGGTAGAATCTGTCATTCCCTCCCATTCCCTATCATTTTATAAACTTCTTACCTTACGTCACCCCTGTAGCTGATGGTGACTCTGTTTTCCGTCTGCATAGGAGGCTTCGTGCCCTTTGTGTGAAATGAGCTGTCTTTGATTACAGTTCGTCAGTGTGGTCTGACTGCTAACACTGATTCCCAGCAGTCAACAAACTTTGTCATATTGTTCAAGATTAGGTTTCGATGTGTCATTTTAATAGACTAAAAAGCCATTCTCAGTAAAATTGAATTCCCGTGGGAATCATTGTTAAGGATGCTTTCAAAATGAAGAAAAATGTTGTAATGTTTCAGAGATTTCACTGGGGAGGTATCCAGGTGGCACATTTACTGATACTGCCCCTGTTTTACCTGGATTTTACATTCTGATAATGAATTTAAAACTTGTTAGCCTTTATTTAGGTAAAACATGATTCACAGTATTTAAGCTTTATGAACTTTTTCATTTAGTCAAGTCTTAGAATTTTTATTAGTCTTAGTCTTTTTATTTTTGTCTCTGAGAGAATGAAAATACTTGTTCTGTCTTTTCATTTCTATATGTGACCCTAGCTAAATTCAGGAGAAGGCAATGGCACCCCACTCCAGTACTTTTGCCTGGAAAATCCTGTGGATGGAGGAGCCTGGTGGGCTGCAGTTCATGGGGTTGCTAGAGTCGGACACGACTGAGCGACTTCACTTTCACTTTTCACTTTCATGCATTGGAGAAGGAAATGGCAACCCACTCCAGTGTTCTTGCCTGGAGAATCCCAGGGATGGGAAGCCTGGTTGGCTGCCATCTATGGGGTCGCACAGAGTCGGACACGACTGAAGTGATGCAGCAGCAGCAGCAGCAGCAACTAAATTCAGGTCTAGAGCAGGACATATGGATGTCCTGATCAGGGTAGAAACATGGTGCTTTTGCCTTATTTATCTTAATGTGATATGGTGAAAACAGCAGTTTTGGAGCCAGACTGTATGGGTTCAAATCCCACCTATGTCATTTCACTGATTGTGTGACTTTCAGCGTTAATTTCTCTGTTTCTCAGTTTTTGTCTATAAAATGAGGATAGAATTATAGAATAAGAATTAATACACCTGTAAAATATATGTGCACTTCTAATGTGCATCAGTTCAGTTCAGTTGCTCACTCATGTCCCACTCTTTGCAACCCCATGGACTCCAGCAAGCCAGACTTTCCTGTCCTTCATTCTCTCCCAGAGTTCACTCAAACTCATGTCCATCGAGTCAGTGATGCCATCCAGCCATCTCATCCTCTGTCGTCCCCTTCTCCTCCTGCCCCCAATCCCTCCTAGCATCAGAGTCTTTTCCAATGAGTCAATTCTTCGCATGAGGTGGCCAAAGTACTGGAGTTTCAGCTTCAGCATCAGTCTTTCCAATGAACACCCAGGACTGATCTCCTTCAGAATGGACTGGTTGGATCTCCTTGCAGTCCAAGGGACTCTCAAGAGTCTTCTCCAACACCACAGTTCAAAAGCATCAATTCTTCGGTGCTCAGCTTTCTTCACAGTCAACTCTCACTTCCATATATGACCACAGGAAAAACCATAGCCTTGACTAGATGGACCTTTGTTGGCACGGTAGTGTCTCTGCTTTTTAATATACTGTCTAGGTTGGTCATAGCTTTTCTTCCAAGGGGCAAGCATCTTTTAATTTCATGGCTGCAGTCACCATCTGCAGTGATTTTGGAGCCCCAAAAAATAAAGTCTGACACTGTTTCCATTGTTTCCCCATCTATTTGCCATGAAGTGATGGGATCAGATTCAATGATCTGAGTTTTCTGAATGTTTGAGTTTTAAGCCAACTTTTTCACTCTCTTCTTTCACTTTCATCAAGAGGCTCTTTAGTTCTTCTTCACGTTCTGCCATAAGGGTGGTGTCATCTGCATATCTGAGGTTATTGATGTTTCTCCCCGCAGTCTTCATTCCAGCTTGTGCTTCTTCCAGCCCAGCATTTTGTACAATGTACTCTGCATATAAGTTAAATAAGCAGGGTGACAATATACAGCCTTGATGTACTCCTTTCCCAGTGTGCATAGCTCATATTTATATATCAGTAAATATTATTTCCTGTTATTATTTTCTATTATGCTGTTATTGTTGATCTTTTCAAGTTGTTAGTCTCCAAAATATATTTGGAGACATTCCTCATCCTTATATGGGAAAGGATGCAGAAGTAACCAAAGATTACACTCTTTATTGATTCAGTGGCTTATCTCTGATACCAGCTTTACTCTCTTTGGTTAACAAAAAGTCCTCCAGTAGAATACAGCAGCTCTCCTTGGGTGGCAGCGTGGAGCCCTCCATGATTGCTTAAGCAGGCTTTAGGAATCTGATTTTCCTTCCTCACCAGTTCTTCCTTGAGTAAGGTTTTTAACTAAGGTCTTTAAGTAAGGTTTCCCACATTTAAAAAGATTTCCAACTCGTTTCATACATGATATTACACATGTTTCAATGCCAGTCCAGGTTTGATGCACGATACTGGATGCTTGGGGCTGGTGCACTGGGACGACCCAGAGGGATGGTGTGGGGAGGAAGGAGGGAGGAGGGTTCAGGATGGGGAGCGTATGTATACCTGTGGCGGATTTGTTTTGATGTTTGGCAAAACTAATACAGTGTTTCAGGTTTAAAAATAAAATAAAAAAAAAAAAAAAAAGATTTCCAGTGGTGGTGTTTTGTTATTTGACAAGCATCTAAATAGGCCATCCTTAATCACCCTCTCGGAGAAAGCAATGGCACCCCACTCCAGTACTCTTGCCTGGAAAATCCCATGGATAGGGGGGCCTGGTAGGCTGCAGTCCATGGGGTCGTGAAGAGTCGGACACGACTGAGCGACTTCACTTTCACTTTTCACTTTCACACATTGGAGAAGGAAATGGCAACCCACTCCAGTGTTCTTGCCTGGAGAATCCCAGGGACGGGAGAACCTGGTGGGCTACCATCTATGGGGTCGCACAGAGTCGGACACGACTGAAGCGACTTAGCAGCAGCAGCAGCAATCACCCTCTGGATAGATATATATATCTCACCTAAGGCTCAGCTATTAGATCTCAGTCTCTGTTTCAGACAGATTTAGGACCAGGAAGGACTCCAAAGCAGAGTGGACTGACCTCACTAAGCATTTGGTTATCTGTATAGGCTCATTAGCCACAGACATGGCAATGGAGCACTCTTAGTTAAATGAGGTCTTAATCTCTGTGTAGACTTGTTTTACAGGCACAGATAAAGTAAGGTTTGCCTCTAGAGAGAAACTTGGTTGATTCCAGAGAAAGTCTTTATTTGCCAGAGTGTGGCTGTAGCAATGAACTTATCTTAGGGCTGCTTGTAGTATGTGCCTCAGATTTAGGCCTGGCTGAATCAGAGTAACCCAGGATACACTAAACTTGTGTCTTGGCTAAACTGCTACACAGGGAACCCTCATCTGTTACAGCTGCTGCCCAGGTCATGATGTCTAGATCTTAGTCTTGCTGGCCTATGATGTGAATTTTAAAACTTTTTGACTGAGTCTTGCTTTGCTACAACCTGTCTGCCAGATTGGGCCCTCCAGGTCCTTCTTGTTTGTTTTGTCCCCCAGCCTTGAGTGCATTGCCAGGCAAACGATAGGCCCTCAGCAGATGCTTGTGGAATGTAACTCTTGGATCTCTTAGCAGTAGGAGCCAGTTCAGTTTGCCATGACCGTGCTGTTGGCTTTGACCCTGGTGTTCCTGCACCTGTATTTCTCAATGTTCAGTGAGCCCCTAAAAGTGCCAAGCACTGTGCTTATCACCTTATATTCAGAATCACATTTTATCCACACCAAAACCCTAATTACAAGTATTTTTATTATCATGGCCCTTTTATAAATCAGGAAACTGAAACCCAGAGACAGTAACTTGTCTATAGTCATCGAGGTCAAGTACCTTTAGAAGATGGGATTCAAATCCAGATCTATCTGACTGCAGAGCCAGAGACCATAATCTCTACTCTGTTTTCTTTTCCACACCAGTTGAAGAGAGGGTGTTACTAGGAATCAGCCAACCCATAGATTAAGTCCATATTTCCTGTAGCTGGGCTAAGTTCCCACCACATGTGACCCCCTGCTCAGATTCTCATGAACTTGAGGCTAGTATTCTTACCTGCTGTGTGCATTGGGAAAGGCTTTGTTTTCAGAAAGTTCAGGAATTGAGCAAGAGAGTGAGATGGAAACACCAACTGCTGAGCAGAATGAGCCCTGCTGGCTTCTTTAGGAGAGTCCTGGAGATGGAGCAGGCCACAGCCCTTCTTCTGTCCCCAGGGCGTTCACTGTGCCTGTGGTCGGGAGACTCCAAGATTTTCAGTTGCAAGTACCTGCCACTGGTTTTCTGAGAAGTGGCTCTGGCTCCTGAAGCCAGCTTATCTCAGACGGAGTGAGGAAGCACAGGAGAAGTGACAGGGAGCTCATGGTCAGGCTTCCTCAGTCAATGACCTTCAAGAGTTGGTGGATAAGGACTTGGTTTGTCTTAAACTTTAGTGTGCTTAAGCATCTTAGAGAGCTATTTAAAAATTATTAAGTCAGAGAAGAGGTCCATAATTTTTGTTTCTAACAGCTTCCAGATGATGCTAACCCTTGAATCATCCTTAGCAAGGCTCTAGCTCCTTGACTCGCATTTGGGAAAGACATGAGGTTTATTGCATGCAATCTTCTAAGATTCTTCGAAGAATTAAGCTTTAGTTGCCAATAAATGTAACCTGCAAAGTAGTAAATATTTGATTTTTTTTTTTTTTCCCTTTCCTGCCTGACTTCCCTATCTTTACACCCATGCTCTTTGGCATCAGCATTCAGATGAACTGTTTGCACTCTCAGGCCTATCTCAGGCTCTTTTTCTGGTAGAGCCCAATCTAAGCAGATGACTCCATCAGCTTCTAGAATGAACAGCTCCACCAAGACAGTGTGGCTGTCCCCAGGGCTCCAGATTTCAGCTGCCATGAGGTCATCCTCACAGATCTCTTCCAGGAAAGTCACATCTCACTGGACATGAGGTAGCCCAGGTTGAGGTGGTCAGAACTTGGCCTGTATTGATCTTAGAGTATTTACAGATGAGGGCATACCTGGCATTCTTCCCTTGGTGATTTGCCAGGACTGTTGTTTTAGAGAAAGATACTGTGTTCCTGCTGTAGAAACTCTAGAGCCCATAAATTAAATATGAACCAAGATTTCCAAGTACTCTGGGGTAAGTTTTTCCCTTAAGAGTGGAAAAAAAAACACAAAAAATGGACATCTCCAAACTTAATGAGTTAATCCCACTCTTGAGTGTTTATCAGCTTATATGAAGATTAGGGGATGGTTATTCACCTGTGTGCTCTCACTCTGAATTTCTGTTCCCAACTGAAGCCTCTAACTGAAGTCCTTTTTAACTTCTCTACCTGCTCCTGCCTCTCTCTGAGTCTCATTAACTTCAGAATTAAATATGGCTCCTCTGCTTCTTTCCCATCATCCTGTTCAGTGCTGTAGACTTCTCCTGAAGGCTTGAAGTTAAAGGATGAGAACTATTTAGAGAACACTTAATTTTCGGTATCACTAACATGCCAAATAACTAGGAGTCACTGTCATTTTCTGTGACTAAGAATCAGAAAGGTTTGGCATCTATTTCTGCTGCCAGGCTTCCCACTGTGGCAGCTAGTTGTCCTGTTGGCCCCTAGGACTCACTTTATTTCTCATCTCTGAGTCCAAGCCTTTCCCTATTAGAGCCTCCTTGCCTGGTTATTCAGGATGTAGAGTGTACAACTTCTTGAGTCATGTCACATAGACTGTAAAAGGAACAACATCTCATGGAGTTTTTGCAACTTGACAGTTCTGCTTTCTGTCAACCCCAAAAAACTTAAACTCCACCCCTATAAAGCCAGGAGAATTTGAAATTTTTCGTTATTTTATCTTGCACCCTTTATTTTCTAGGTGTACCCCAGCATCCTACTTTAGTATAATCAAAAGTCTCATTAAAGCATTTCTTCTTCCCCAACATAAAATAATTGTTCTTTTTCTATGAGGACTTCTGTCTTCCTTCTAAGCTCAAATTGTGTCCAGCTTCTAAAATTGCAGCTTCTGTGCCTTCTCTCTTTGTTTAATTGAGTGAAGAAAGTTACAAATCCTGTCCAGGCTTTAATCAAACATATGGCTGTGAGGTTTGCTGTCTCTGCTGTGGCCTTGGACTCAGGGAATTCCAGTTTCCCCCAGGCCTTGCCGGAGCCAGTTTTTCATCTTGATGTTGCCCCACATCCAAGGCAACCTTAGAAAACCTTTTAATTGATGATTCCACCTTGGCCTTAATAGACGTAGTTCATTACACCTTTCATTTCCTTCCAAAAGACTGAAGCCACTCAAGAAGAGTTTGATATCTAAACCATTCTCAACCACCAGGGGCAGTTGCAGGCCTCAAGAAAAAGACCGAATTCCAGAATCTATGTCCTATATTCATGCTAGTCATGATAGGGGGTTGGGGATAGGGGTAGCTGGAAACACAGGGATGGAGCTAAGACAAGGTTCTCAAAGGGACCTAAATAGATTTATCAGCTCTGTAAACTTTGGGAATTTACATAATATTTCAGTCAGCTGTAAAATAGAGATGTTCTTTACCTTACAAGGCTGTTATGAGGATTAAACAAGCTAATATTTGTAAGGTTCTTAGCATTAGGTCTGACGGGTAACAAGTTCTCAAAAAAAATTCTGTTGCCATAAAACCTCCAAATCTGTGCTGCTAAGGGATGTAGTATCATGTTTTAGCCTGCTAGTTCTTCTTAAATAGTTGAATCCACCCAGGAAAAGGAAAAATTCAATGAAGGAGAGCTCAAATCCTAAGTGGCATGTGTAGCACTTGCTCTTGGTAGAACAGTGACCCCAGATTGTGGTTAATTGTAACATCTTCCTATGGAACGCCTGTGAAACATGGAACCAATGGTAGAGACTCAGGCTCTGCGGGATGTGACGTTATCCACAGATACAGTCGTAGTCTGTTGTTGCCATTTTTGGTAGTAACCAGCTATATATGCTTTAGCTGCCCTGCATTATCTCAGTAAAATAAAACAGCAATAATTTAGTCTTCAATAGCAAATCACATTGTTGTAACTTAAGATTGTATTTGGAACCATTTACCTTCTAGGTAAAAATTAACATTGAAGGTATCTTGGAAAACATTTACCCATATAGAAACCTGAGTCATTCTTTTATCTGCTTGGCCTTCGTACCTACTTTACTCTTTTGAATACAAGAATGCACTCTTATCTTTGTTTCCCCTCTCTGGCTTTCTTTCACTTTTGCCTTTAACATTCTTTTTGTAGTATCTTCTTGGACAGATCCGTATCTTCCACTCTCAAAGGACAAAGTAATGATGGAGACATTGTGTTTGTCTTCTGTGTGTGTGTGAGCTCATGAGATAGACCTTTCTACTTGGTGTGGCCAGTCGTTTACTTAGCCACCATCTCCGCTTTTAGTGTGCCAGGTGTAAACTACAGAACTCAGGTAGAAGCTGAAAGCAGACTTTCAACCACTACCAGTATGCTGAGTATATGCTGTAGGTTATACATTTCATCAGAAAATAATCTTTTAGGTTTTTGCTATCATGGAGTTCCAAATAGTACCAAGAAATCCAGTAGATCTTAATGAAAATATGTCATATCAACTTTATTAGACAGATCTTTAAGGAGTTTGTATATAAGGAAAGGAAAATTATTCAGGAAGAGGGAAAAATAAGAAAGGTATTAGTACATATAGCTCTGTCAATAATAATAATGACAATTATGTATGCATTATATATATTAATTACATATTTTATATTAATTTTTATATGACCAATTTCTGTTTCTTGAGTGTTTGGCATGTATGTTTTTAATACTCTCAATGAACTTATGACAAGAATACTATTATTACACCAATTTTCAAATGAGGAAACTAAAGATAATCAAGGATTGGGCTGGTATTGAAACCCAGTCAATCTAACTTCAGAAACTGCTCTTAACCACTGTGTTTTTCTGTCTTCCTAAGTATGCATAGAGAAGGGTTTGGGCAAGATGGTAGGCACTGGAGCGGTGGCTGTGTGCCGCGGGAGAAGCTCTATACAGTCAGCCAAAACAAGACGGGGAGCTGACTGTGCTCAGACCATGAACTCCGTATTGCCACATTCAGACTTAAATTGAAGAAAGTAGGGAAAACCACTAGACCATTCAGGTATGACCTAAATCAAATACCTTACAATTATACAGTGGAAGTGACAAATAGATTCAAGGGATTAGATCTGATAGAGTGCCTGAAGAATTATGGATGGAAGTTCGTGACATTATACAGAGGGCAGGGATCAAGACCATCCCCAAGGAAAAGAAATGCAAAAAGTCCAAATGGTTGTCTGAGAGAACCTTACAAATAGCTGAGAAAAGAAGAGACGCGAAAGGCAAGGTAGAAAAGGAAAGATATACTCATCTGAATGCAGAGTTGCCAAAGAATAGCAAGGAAAGATAACAAAGGCTTCCTCAGTGATGAATGCAAAGAAATAGAGGAAAACAATAGAAAGGGAAAGACTAGAGATCTCTTCAAAAAGTTAGAGATACCAAGGGAACATTTCATGCAAAGATGGACACAATAAAGGACAGAGATGGTATGGACCTAACAGAGGCAGAGGTATTAAGAAAAGGTGGCAAGAATAAGATCTTCATGACCCAGATAATCACGATGGTGTGATCACTCACCTAGAGCCAAAGATCCTGGAATGTGAGGTCAAGTGGGCCTTAGGAAGCACCACTAAGAACAAAGCTAGTGGAGGTGATGGAATTCCAGTTGAACTAATTCAAATCCTAAAGATGATACTGTAAAAGTGTTGCACTCAATATGCTAGCAAATTTGGAAAACTCAGCAGTGGCCACAGGACTGGAAAAGGTCAGTTTTCATTCCAATCCCAAAGAAAGGCAATGCCAAAGAATGCTGAAACTACCACACATTTGTACTCATTTCACATGCTAGTAAAGTAATGCTCAAAATTCTCCAAGCCAGGCTTCAACAGTACCTTAGCTGTGAGCTTCCAGATGTTCAAGTTGGATTTAGAAAAGCCAGGGGAACCAGAGATCAAATTGCCAACAACCGTTGGATCATCGAAAAAGCAAGAGAATTCCAGAAAAACATCTACTTCTGCTTTATTGACTATGCCAAAGCCTTTGATTGTGTGGATCACAATAAACTGTGGGAAATTCTGAAAGAGATGGGAATACCAGACTACCTGATCTGCCTCTTGAGAAATTTGTATGCAGGTCAGGAAGCAACAGTTAGAACTGGACATGGAACAACAGACTGGTTCCAAATAGGAAAAGGAGTACATCAAGGCTGTTTATTGTCACCCTGCTTATTTAACTTATATGCAGAGTACATCATGAGAAATACTGGGTTGGATGAAGCACAAGAAGGAATCAAGATTGCCAGGAGAAATATCAGTAACCTCAGATATGCAGATGACACCACCCTTATGGCAGAAAGTGAAGAGGAACTAAATAGCTCCTTGATGAAAGTGAAAGAGGAGAGTGAAAAAGTTGGCTTAAAACTCAACATTCAGAAAACTAAGATCATGGCATCTGGTCCCATCACTTCATGGCAAATAGATGGAGAAACAACAGAAACAGTGACTGTCTTTATTTTCTTGGCCTCCAAAATCCCTGCAGATGGTGACTGCAGCAATGAAATTAAAAGATACTTGCTCCTTGGAAGAAAAGTTATGACCAACCTAGACACCATATTCAAAAGCAGAGACATTAGTTTGCCAACAAAGGACCGTCTAGTCAAGGCTATGGTTTTTCCAGTAGTCAAGAATGGATGTGACAGTTGGTCTATAAAGAAAGCTGAGCACGGAAAAATTGATGGTTTTGAACTGTGGTGTTGGAGAAGACTCTTGAGAGTGCCTTGGACAGGAAGGAGATCCACGCAGTCCATCCTAAAGGAAATCAGTCCTGAATATTCATTGGAAGGACTAACGATGAAGCTGAAACTCCAATACTTTGGGCACCTGATGCGAAGAACTGACTCATTGGAAAAGACCTTGATACTGGGAAAGATTGAGGGCAGGAGGAGAAGGGGATGACAGAGGATGAGATGGTTGGATGGCATCACTGACTCAATGGACATTAGTTTGAGTAAGCTCTGGTAGTTGGTGATGGACAGGGAAGCCTGGCTTAACTGTAGTCCATGGGTTTGCAGAGTCAGATACGACTGAGTGACTGAACTGAACTGAACTGAAGTATGTATACGTATGTATCTATTTCTGCACATTAATAACAAATTACAGTATATATTATATAAAATATATATAAAATTTCATATTTCATTAAATATCTTTTCCTGTAAAATTAACATTTGTAAGTTTAGGACATATTTTTTCCTTTTTCTTTAAACCGTGACCATGTTTTTTTTTGGTCTCATGAATGAAAGGTGTCACTGGTGTTTCATAAACTTGAATATTTTATGGATTCTTTTAAAAGGAATTTTCATGGACCCTTAGTATTTACATGGATAATTTTGTATTGGAATGTTACTGTTAAATGTACAAACATATAATTAGGTGTACATCCCTTGTGCTTTTATGTCCTAAAATTATTTTAAGATAAATTTTGAGATGAGAAAACTATTCATTTTAACAACACAGGTTTCATGTGATAGATAATGATGTTCTACTGAAATGTTGCTACTTGAGAAAGCAATATGATATAGGCTTATATACAGTTGGAGTTTAGAGCTTAGCATGGCACAAGTACCATAATTCATGTGATTAAAACATTCTTTTACTGCTTGTTTCCTTTGAAAGGATTGTGAAACCTTCATTCACCCAGTGGGCAGAGGTAGCATTTTCCCTGGGTGTGGATGCAACTTTCATGTAGTCAGTGTCTGCTTTCATTTGTTCCTTTAAAATAATGCTACTTGGTGGAAATTGATTGTTAAAGCAATATAGATGGGAACTGCCGTGAGGTGTCAGTACTTTATCTGAAGGGGTGCTGAGGGGGTCTTGCAGATGACACTAATGAGCTTCTCTTCTGCTATCTACACCCTCTCCCTCTGATCTCCTTGTTTTAAATACAATCTACTCCCTGACAACTCCCAATTTTTATCTGTAGTCTAGACTGCTCCTCTAAACTCCAGACGTGTGTATCTAACTGCCATGTCGACATCTCCACTTAAGATTTCTAAGCAACATCTCAGAATTAACAAGTTAATTTGAGCTTGTTTTGGTTTCCCCTGATTTCCCTGACCTGCCCCAAACCTGCTCACGCAGTGTTCTCTATCCCTCGAGAGAGCAACCATTACATTTTTCCTGTTATTCAAGTGTCAGCCTTTTGTCATCCTTTACTTTTCTTTTTTTTTTTTTTTTCATATTTAAATCCAGTCAGCCTGAGAATCTTGCTGGCTTTGAAATATACCCAGGATCTGACCTCTTCTTACCAACCTCACTGCTACCGTCTCCCCTCCCACAGCCCCAGGTCCAAAGCACTGTCACTTCTTGCCTGGATGGCTGCTGCTGCTGCTGCTAAGTCACCTCAGATGCTTGCAGTAGCCCCCTAATAGGTCTCCCTGCCTTTCCCCTGGCCCTCTCTGCTAGGTGGTGCATGGTATATGCTGCACAGAGTTGATGCTTTACGTAAAACCCATCGTGGGTTCCTAGATGATTCCCCTTCCTCAAGCCCACCAAAGGCTCCCTCCCAGAATGAAAACCAAACCCTCACAGTGCTCTGCAAGGCCTGCTCCAGCCCTGTCTTTTCCTCAGTCTATTCCAGCCTCACTCTCCCTCAGACCTGCGACACAGCTTCTCAGAGCCCTGGCCCTGCTGTTTCCTCAGGGGGCCACCTGGCTTGCACCCCCACAATCTTCTGGCCATTGTTTAGGTACCGCTTTAACAGTGGGCCTTGTCTGAACATCTGAGAAAGCATCTTGACGCCAGCCTGCCTCCCCTTCTCTACTCCCTCACCTGCTTTGATTTTTTTTCCCACTGCATTTATCACCATGTATTACATTTACATTATATGTATTATATATTATACTTTGTATATGTATATGTGTATAAATTGCTTATTGCCTGTCTCTTTTTATGGAAATATAAGTTTCATGAAGACAAAAACTTATTTTTTCCTTAGGTCCTAAAATACTACGTGGAACTTAGTTTGTGTGTAATAAGCATTTGTTGACTCAATCAGTGAATACTTACTAGAACAAAAGCAAAGGGAAATATTATTAGTTAGAGGTTGTAGGTCACAGGGTGAAAAAATGTATATCAGGCTGTGACACAAGTAATCAACTGCTAAGTGCAACTTAGATTTTATGAAGCATTAGAAACCTTTGCATTGCCAGTTCTCATTTTACCAGCTGTAACATGGTGTGGGTTTTGCCGCTGAATATGAACTTCTAACTTCCTCCAGGTATTTGCCTGTTATGCTTTGTGTACACATTTACAGCTTCTTTGAAAGTTACTAATAGCATTATTCACTTGTGTGACCACTGAAACCATGCTGGGCTGTTAATACAGTTAAGATTTTCTGAGAAAAAGGCCTCTTTGTAAATCAGCCGCTCCCCTGATTTTCACTTGGAACTCATCCAAATATTGACGCTACTTAGTCTGTAAGATTTCCTCAACTCAGTGGAGAACCAGTAGCGGGCAGAACCAAAGCCCTGATATGCAGCGGAGATTAACATTCAGAGGGAAGCCTGTCTGTTGAACTGTGTAACAACTATCCATGTAGGAAACCCAAACAGAGTCCAAAGAGCAAATAATTGTGGTGATTAAACCGATAAGCTGGTGACACAGGGGAAGAAAGTACAAATTGAAGTTTCGGCAACAAGTGTAAGGCACATGTCTTTCCTTTCCTGGTATTCTTAGGAAAGAAATACGATAGCTTAGTTACATGATTAAAATAGGCAAAGTCCAGCTGGAATCCCATTTACTACCTGTTGTTTGCTTGCTCTTTTTTCTCTTATCAGAGGTGTCGAGATCTTTAAATTGTTACAGTTTACCACTTTTTGTTTTCCTTTATCTTTTAGCCTTTATAGCAAAGTACTGTTAATATAGAGTTAAACCAAGGCTTTTTTCACATTCTTCTGTTTTTTTTTCCCCCCCCTGTGGTATAAATTGATGACTTACTCAAAACATTTTTAAAGTTATTATAAACTAAAATGTGTATACATTTTAATTATACATACTATAACAAATAGTGCATTCATAAATATGTAGTGTTGTTATATAATTTATTAACACGTTTTATATATTTGTTTGTATTGCAAGAACGTTATGAAAATAAGGAATGAAACCAAGATTTGACTTTCAAGGACAAGAAAAAGAACCTCTTCTTTTAAACAGAAAATTGAGTCATGTAAAAACCATATTCAGTGTTGTAGGAAGCATCCTATTGTAAGCACATCTTAACTTTTTTTCTTTCCTCCCTTCCTCCGTTTCCTATTTGAATTGATATTGATTGAATACCCACGTATATCAGGCAAGAAAAATACAGACTCAGTCCTGGGGATGATGTGAAAGCTAATTTAGCAATCCTAGGCTATCATGGAGTAGCTTCTTTGAAGTACATTGGGAATTAATTGGGGTCAGCCTGCATCTGGCTGGACACAAGTTGGACACAGGAAAGAAGAGGCCCGTTTTTATGAATTTTGGTTTCTGGTAGTTTGACTTTTTCCAGGGCAAGGTGCTACATTCATTCCCCAAGATAATGTTAATCACTTGTTAGTCTGGCTTCAGAGACTTTCATTGTTTCTTTGCTATTTTAACAAATGCACACACACATATTCTTTATCTCTACCTCTATTTCTTTCTTTCATCTTCCACTTCTTACAGTTCCTTTTTCATCTCAGATTCTAGGCTTCTTTTATATTTTCTTCTTATTTCTCCTCTGAGTTTCTTGTTTTAGTTTACAATGTTAACAGTTTATGTTTTATATTGTTACAAATTGTTTTGAAGGAAATGTTATACATTGATTCAATATGAAAATAATTGCCTTCCTGTCTAGAAATCTGAAAAGATAGAGGGGTTGAAAACTGCCCTAAGGTTGGATGCAATAGAGTGAAATGTTTTTAAAGGAAATTAAACAGGCCTATTAACTTATTTCCTGCAGATCATTCAGTTCAGTTGAATTCAGTTCAGTCACTCACTCAGTCGTGTCCATCTCTTTGTGACCCCATGAATTGCAGCACACCAGTCCTCCCTGTCCCTCACCAACTCCTGGAGTTTACCCAAACTCATGTCCATCGAGTCAGTGATGCCATCCAACCATCTCATCCTCTGTCGTCCCTTTCTCCTCCTGCCCTCAATCTTTCCCATCAGGATCTTTTCAAATGAATCAGCTCTTCACATCAGGTATCCAAAGTATTGGAGTTTCAGCTTCAACATCAATCCTTCCAATGAACACCCAGGACTGATCTCCTTTAGGATGGACTGGTTGGATCTCCTTGCAGTCCAAGGGACTCTCAAGAGCCTTCTCCAACACCATAGGTCAAAAGCATCAATTCATCGGTGCTCAGCTTACTTTATAGTCCAACTCTCACATCCATACATGACTACTGGAAAAACCATAGCCTTGACTAGACAAACCTTTGTTGGCAAAGTAACGTCTCTGTTTTTTAATATGCTGTCTAGGTTGGGCATAGCTTTTATTCCAAGGAGTAAGCATCTTTTAATTTCATGGCTGCAGTCACCATCTGCAGTGATTTTGGAACCCCCCCCCCAAATAAAGTCTGACACTGTTTCCACTGTTTCCCCATCTATTTGCCATGAAGTGATGGGACCAGATGCCATGATCTTCGTTTTCTGAATGTTGAGCTTTAAGCCAACTTTTTCACTCTCCACTTTCACTGTCATCAAGGGGCTTTTAAGTTCTTCTTCACTTTCTGCCATAAGGGTGGTGTCATCTGCATATCTGAGGTTATTGATATTTCTCCCAGAAATCTTGATTCTGCTGCAGACCATTAGCTAAACAGATAATGAAAGGAAAATACTTTACTGCTTACCTGATTATTCCAAAATCTAACTGGAGTCCATCCTGTTGCCAGTGTTTTCTAGGGTTATACCTTTATATCAATTACTTTTCTTTTGACTTGCATAGAGGAAATGGCTATCCGAGAGAGCTCTCTGTTTAAAAATGTGTTCGTTTCAACAAGAATAAGCAAGTTTCTATGCGTTTTAACAAAGTGGTTATGGAAAACCTAAAACTCTGAACCTTGTATGGGTTTCCCACAGTACAAAAAGAAGATGGAGTTTTTGACTGAAACTGACCTGTAATTAAGTTGAGATTGAGTGCTATATTAGTTCTGTTTGGAATCCTCCTTAAAGACTTGTCCATCATAGTCAAGTCCAGGGCTCAGAATTTCTAAAAAAGATTTTAGCCTTTTAAAAAATACATTGTATGGTAGCACTTAACAGTCCTTGAGAAAAATGGTTCATGTGAGATGTGATGGATTTTAGAAATTACTCCAGCACCCTCTAGTTAGTGTGTTCTTCTACTTATTCTATTATAAATCAGGAGTTTGCAGTTTTGACAGCTAATTTTTTTTTTTCTGTCAGCTGAAACTTGACTCAGCTTCTTAGCTGTAAGCAAACTGGAAATGAAGAGTCTTTCTTAAGATACAGATATGTATTTTCTTTGGAAATATAATTTGAATAGTTGAATGTGTATATCTTTTAGGCTAATGTACTTGGTGGTAAACAGAAATAGACCTTGCCCCCTTCCCATTTGGAGTAAAATTTATTTAAGAATAAAATTTGATTCCATAATAATCAGAATAGCATAGGCATTATTTTAAAACAAACAAAAGGTAAAAACTAGGAGTTTTAACAGATCTGCAATATGGGATGTATTCTGTTGTTGTCATTCTTGCTGAAGAGGCTGTGAGGTGGGGATGGGCCTTTTTCAGCATGTATTAGAATTATCCATTTGTCTACCTCAGATCGTAAAATCTTCCAGTTGAGAAGATCTTTGGGGACCATCTAGTTCAACTCTCCTATTTTACAGTTAAAGGAATCTGTGGGTTAGGTTACTCCCAAAACTGGTTTCTAAAAAAATTCCAACATTGTTGTTACTCAGTTCATTGTCAGGCAAATCTTTGTTAGTAATTTTAACAGTTCCACTAGTAATTGGCAGATAATTATACACCAAAAAAAGCAGAGACATTACTTTGCAGAAAGATGTCCATCTAGTCAAAGCTATGGTTTTTCATTAGCCATGTATGGATGTGAGAGGTGGACCATAAAGAAGGCTGAGCACCAAAGAGTTGATACTTCTGAACTGTGGTGTTGGAGAAGACTCTTGAGAGTCCCTTGGACAGCAAGGAATCAAACCAGTCAATCCTAAAGGAAATCAACCCTGAATATTCCTTGGAAGGAATGGTGCTGAAGCTGAAGCTCCAGTACTTTGGTCACCTGATACAAAGAGCTGACTCATTAGAAAAGACCCTGATGCTGGGAAAGATTGAAGGCAGGAGGAGAAGCAGACGACAGAGGACTAGATTAGTTGGATGGCATCACCAACTCATTGGACATGAGTTTGATCAAGCTCTGGGAGATGATGAAGGACAGGGAAGCCTGGCCTGCTGTAGTCCATGGGAACACGACTGAGCAACTGAACAACGGCAACAACAAATTGTCAGACTTCATAATTCTTATTTGTAGGCTGCTGCTAAGTTGCTTCAGTCGTGTCCGACTCTGTGCGATCCCATAGACGGCAGCCCACCAGGCTCCCCCGTCCCTGGGATTCTCCAGGCAAGAACACTGGAGTGGGTTGCCATTTCCTTCTCCAGGGCATGAAAGTGAAAAGTGAAAGTGAAGTTGCTCAGTCATGTCTGACTCTTAGCGACCCCATGGACTGCAGCCTACCAGGCTCCTCCGTCCATGAATTTTCCAGGCAAGAGTACTGGAGCGGGGTGCCATTTGTAGGCAGGTCATCATATTTGGGAAATAATTTTCCCTGAAGTGCTCAAACTGTAACTCATGGAACCTGTTTTCACTAAAACAATTGGACTTCTTTTGGAAGAGAAGATGTTTTGGAATCTCTCTTGTAATAAAACACAGTATAATGTTACATGTGTTAGGATAGAGCAAGGCCTAACTTCCATTTCTGCCTCTACCATCTGTTTGGACCCTCTCTTCCTCTTCTGCTCTTCCTTTCTTCCTTGCTCACTTTGGTTCCCAAAGGAATTATAATCTTGGTCCCCAAATGAAATGATGATTTCATACTTTTGGGCAATTTCTGTTCACTTTCTCTTTCTGCCTGTATTGTACAACTTTCTATCCCAAACCACACTGAGTCCCAGTGTCCACACGTACAGACACATACATTTGTGTGACACATGCCCGGTTGTCCTGTGACCTACTTTGGTTACACCTTTTGGGAAAGTTGCCCTGTAATGTGTGATTGTGTGATTTCTCTGTTTTGCTCTGTGCAGATCTAGAAAACATACCAGGAATGATGGCTGGCATTTCTTTGATTTCATCCATGTTAAATGGTAAAGCTAGAAGTGCTCACTTAAGGTCCGACTCCTGATAGCTTTTTAAAAATTGGCTTAATTCTTTAGTCCCAGTTTGAGAAATTCAATACCAAATGGATGAATTAGCAGATGTTGGCAGATTGTGTAATGTTCTCTTGTAGATGGAAATGGTTAATAGTTTAATATAAATGTCCTATAAAATTTGGAAAAAAGTAATAATTCTGTTTTCTTATTTGTAGCCTTATCATGATTTCTGCCATGGTGATGAGCAGACTTTTAGACTGGTAACTTAATAAAAGTGTTAATCAAATAATAATATCATGTGAAGCAGTTTAGTATATAATCTCAAATATGAATTCAATTTTTAATGGGTTAGAATGCAGATTAAGAGAAATATCAAAATGGGTTGAATAGTGTTGTAATAGGTGATCCTTTTAGAGCAAACTACATGCCTATTAAATCTTTTAGCATCCTAGTTTTATATATGACAGTAATGCTATTAACGTAAAAACATGTGCCTATTGATTAATAATGTTCAATCTGTGGCTATTTAACACTCTTCCACAGGAAGAAGCACTGTCTAGTATGTATGTGAAATACCTTAATTTTTAGAATTATTATGTACATAGAAGATGATATCTGTTGTTTTATAAAATTAAAAGGATGCCTGTGTTGCCTTTTCATATTAGGCATATTGGTGCAGAATTTCATCTTCCCAATATGAATTTTATACTACTCCTGTATTTTTTTGCTAAGATCAACTTGTTTTAAAAAGTTAAAGTAAATGATTTAAAACAAGAGAAGTCTTTTGCAATTAAACATTGGTAATAGGGTTGACTTGCAGCAATGTTATACTCTTTGAAATGAAGTGATAGTGCCAGTGAGGGTTATTGATTAGAATCTTCCTACAGGTACTTACATTGAATTAATGGAATGTGTATGTTTAACAGCGAAGATAAATATGGTCATTGAAATGGTGTATCATCCAGTTTTTTAAATTAACTACAATAAGAACATAAGCGAATTTTCACTGTATAATCAAATACACCCCAGAGCCTAGTCCATATGGAACTTTGCTTTGGAGCTGACTCATAAATTCTGTGCTTTTGGATGAGGTCATTTTGGTCCTCCAGTAACTAAACACTTGAAGGGAAGTCTAATGCCTTGCTGGTTACTGAACTTCACTCCTGAGTTTGGAGTGATGCCATGAGGAGTTGCCTTTTAATATGTGATTCGTATTGCCTTAAAAACTGAGGTAAGTACTCTTCTTGGCCTGTTATTAATGAATTGAGAGTTCAGCCTAACCTTCAGAAACTGTTTAAATCAAGTACCTATTGATATTTAAACTCACTGTAATATTTCACTTAAAGTGAGTAACGGAGGTGGGCATTCTAAGATTGTAAGAAATCCACAGTTTCCTTATTTTTTTTACACTACACATTTTTATTTTTTACACTACACCAGACTTTTAGAATTTACAATCAGAATGATTTCTGTGACCTTTAAATGCCCATGGTGCTTGATTATTTTCTCACTGTTCATTGTACTGTAAGGTAAAAATTTTATAAAATCATGCAGCCTGATAATACATTTAGTAGCTCCACGAGAATAAAAAAGTGACCAAATGGAGAGAGATCAAGCAACAATCAGGTACTTTACGTCTGAGAGATCAGAGAAAGCTTCACAGGAGAGTTGCCTTGGACTGGTCCTTGATATTAATGTAGACGGCGTTTGCTTCCAGTAGCAGACTTTATGATGCTCTGTCCAGCTGAGGACCATTGCCACTAGGGACAGTTCTGGCATGCTGATGGTTAGCCACCTCAGGTAGCAGAGGTGGGCTTCTGTGACTTAGGGCTTTCTCTGGCACCCGAGGAGCTTGCGTGGCTACGCTGCAGGTGCCACAAGGGACTGTGAGGAGTTAGAACACCCCATGGTTGAGTTGGGAGCTAATAAATCTCAGTGGGATGTGGTAAAGAACCAGTGGATGAATGTGCAGCTCCTCAGACTTCTGCAGAAGTACAGTCTGGTCATGGGACCTTCGTGTCTTCAGGACTGTGCTCCTGTGGCTCACAGTGGCAACCTGCTCGTGACCGTGGCCATTGTTGCATTTTATTTCTTTTCTTCTTCTCCTTTCACTCATACTTCTTAGGATAACTTTGCCAATAAACTCTCTACTCTGAAATTCTTATCCCAGCCTCTACTTTTGATGGTCCCCAAACTAAAACAGTTTGATAGAGATGGAGGATGAACAAGGTGAGTAAAGTTGTAAAGATTAAGTACAGCATCAGTGAGTGACTCAGTTTGCCTGAAATATCAGATTTATGGTTTCAGAGCAGTAAAATTGGTTATGTCACAAGGAAACACTGAGGATTTGCAGATTTTCTTCAGGCATTCCAGGTTTTCTAAAGTTTTTGCAAAGGGAGGTGACATGATCAGAGCTCTGCTTCCAAATACCAGTCTGGTAGTAGTCTTTAGTGGAGATCAGAGATAAGAAAGGTGGGATGAATGCAGAACACTGGTGAAATCATTCTGGAGTCTAGATGAGGAAATGGAGAAGAAAGATGGTGGATGCTCCATATGGCAGTTGTGTTGATGTGGATGTCAGGGGCATCATGAGAAACGCTGGATTGGAAGAAACACAAGCTGGAATCAAGATTGCCGGGAGAAATATCAATAACCTCAGATATGCAGATGACACCACCCTTATGGCAGAAAGTGAAGAGGAACTAAAAAGCCTCTTGATGAAGGTGAAAGTGGAGAGTGAAAAAGTTGGCTTAAAGCTCAACATTCAGAAAATGAAGATCATGGCATCCGGTCCCACCATTTCATGGGAAATAGATGGGGAAACAGTGGAAACAGTGTCAGACTTTATTTTTCTGGGCTCCAAAATCACTGCAGGTGGTGACTGCAGCCATGAAATTAAAAGATGCTTACTCCTTGGAAGGAAAGTTATGACCAACCCAGATAGCATATTCAAAAGCAGAGACATTACTTTGCCAACAAAGGTTCATCTAGTCAAGGCTATAGTTTTTCCTGTGGTCATGTATGGATGTGAGAGTTGGACTGTGAAGAAGGCTGAGCACTGAAGAATTGATGCTTTTGAACTGTGGTGTTGGAGAAGACTCTTGAGAGTCCCTTGGACTGCAAGGAGATCCAACCAGTCCATTCTGAAGGAGATCAGCCCTGGGTGTCTTTGGAAGGAATGATGCTAAAGCTGAAACTCTAGTACTTTGGCCACCTCATGGGAAGAGTTGACTCATTGGAAAAGACTCTGATGCCTGGAGGGATTGGGGGCAGGAAGAGAAGGGGACGACAGAGGATGAGATGGCTGGATGGCATCACTGACTCAATGAACATGAGTCTGAGTGAACTCTGGGAGTTGGTGATGGACAGGGAGGCCTGGCATGCTGAGATTCATGGGGTCGCAAAGAGTCAGACACGACTGATCGACTGATCTGATCTGGATGTCAGGGGAATTGAAAGGCATTAGAAAAAATGCAAATATTTCTAGCCTCTATTACTGACTGGGAGGATGACAATATTTTGTTTGAAATAGAAAAACCTAGAGGAGATGTATGTTTAAGTGAGATAAAAAACCTTCAGTTTGCTTCTTTGGAAAATCTGTTTGAATAATATTCATGCTCCCTTTATTTCTTAGTGTCAGAATCCTCATTTTGTACAAGTCCATAATGTGCCCAGCTCAGAGATCTTTCCCAACTTCTCATTACAGCTGGTTGTAGCCATATGACTAAGTTCTGGGTGGTACAGTGTAAGTGGAAATGTATTAGATTTCAAGGAAACTTGCAGGTGAGAAGCAGGGTCACCTAGAGCTGGGCCCCTTCATCTTGTCCTCATTCTTCTGCTATTTTGTTAAAAGAGAAGTACAGGAGCAATCTTGGACTGCGAGGTGGCTTTGAGGATGAAGGCCATATAGCAGGAATATGTTATACCTGGGGAGACTATAGCAGCCTCAGACTGCCCAGCTCCAGAGCTTATTTACTTAAGAGGAAAATAAGCTCCATCTTCTCTGAGCCACTGGTATTTTATGGCACTTGTACCTAACACTAAATGATGACACAGAACATGTTGAGTCTGAATTAAGAACAGGTTATCCAGGGGACGGGGGCTTCCCCAGTGGCTCAGTGGTAAAGAATTCACCTGCAGTGAATTTGTGTGATACCAAGCATATGCCAGCTCAGGATACGTAGAGTAGATTAACAGTTTGTATGGTATATACTAAACTAAGTGGCGTAGCTGGGGATTGAAACCCAGATCTGTCTAGAGTGTAGATTCTTGTGCTGTAATGTGGAACAGAACTCAGAAGACAGGTTATAAGAATTTCATTCTAAGGTAGGCTGATCTGAGAGAAGAAACTTTAAAACTACCGAAGGTACAGAGCTATTCACTTGCATGCACATTTTGCAAAATAAAATTTTATTACTTAAAAATCTTATGCATAATATATATAAGTTGCACAGGACTCATAAGTAATATTATAATCAATAAATTCAGTTATCAATCTGAATTGTAATAAATGGTGAACGAGGCAAGTTTAAAAATATTTCTCTTGTCTGTTTAGAGATGTTTTATTAGGAATTTCCTAGATACAAATACATGGAGAGGTCTGTAGTTAAATTTTAAAGTTGGAAAATAAGTTTGAAGTTATCCAGTTCAGTGCCCTGCTTTTATAGATGAGAAACAGAGCTGAAGCAGTTGAATGGTGACCTCCTTTGTGCTTCCTGAAAAATGTTGACTATGCTCCCACCTCAGGGTTGTCCCACTTACAGTCCATTCTGCTTCAAGTGTCTGCTGTCATTAGTTGCGGAGCTCAATTTCCGATGTCCTTTACGTGTAGTTCATATATCACTTTCTAGGATGTATCACTGTTGATTTTTTAAACAGGATCCTTTATTTATTTATCTGTCTACTTATCTGCCACCCTTGCTAGCTCCACAAGGGTAGGTACTTTGTTTAGTTTATTGCTGTAAGTCCAATGCCTAGATCAGTATCCGCCTAACACATAGTAGTTACTCAAAAAATATATATATTGAATAGAGAGAACAGTATGTGAGGCCATCTTCTAAAAGAAATATTCTGTAACATAGACTGTAGCATAGAGCTCATTCAATAGTCTTAGTTTCTGTTTTCTTGAAAACCACTGTGGAATTACAATAAGCCAGGAGCGTTTAACATATTGAAAGCCAGATGTTCAAAATCATTCATTTGGAGCACTTTGTGTACGGGGCTTTTTCAAGTCCTTCATGAGTAGCCAGCATGAGCTGTCCTGTTCTTCAGTTATTCCAAATTTCTGGAATAATCCTGCAGTAATATTAGTGCTGGTAGGCCTGGGCACTCTGCCATCGTTACCTTTTGGTAGTAAATGACCCTGTAGTAGCCAGAGCAACTTGATGTATTTTACTTGCTAATAATAAAGAAAAAGCAGAGATACCACTTTGTTGACAAAGGTCTGTATAGTCAAGTCTGTTGTTTTCCCAGTAGTCATGTATGGATGTGAGAGTTGGATCATAAAAAAGGCTAAGCACTGAATAACTGATGCTTTTAAATTGTGGTGCTGGAGAAGACTCTTAAGAGTCCCTTGAACAGCAAAGAGATCAAACCAGTCAATCCTAAAGGAAATCAACTCTGAATACTCATTGGAAGGACTGATGCTGCAGCTAAGGTTCCAATACTTTGGCCGTCTGACATGAAGAGCCGACTCATTGGAAAAGACCCTAATGTTGGGAAAAATTGAAGGAAAGAGGAAAAGAGATTGAGATGGTTAGATACTATCACCAACTCAATGGATATGAGTTTGAGCGAACTCTGGGAGATAGTGGAGGACATGGAAGCCTGCTTTGCTGCAGCTCATGGGGTCACAAAGAGTTGGATGTGACTTAGTGACTGAACAACAACGACTTGGGAGAATTTACTTCAGAATCCAAGTCTTATATTTTTAGCTTAGAGATTAAAAACTTTATTCATACAAATTCATAGTCATAGAAATGTTGCTTAGTTGGTAAGTCGTTTCCGACTCTTTTGTGACCCCATGGACTATAGCCTACTAGGTAGGCTCCTCTGTCCATGGCAGGGATATTGGAGTGGGTTTCCATTTCCTTTTGCAGCGAATTTTCCCCACCCAGGGATTGAACCTGCATTACCTGCATTGCAAGCAGATTCTTTACCGTTGAGCCAGCAGGCAGCAGGCAGTTATAGAAATGCATTTCCTAAAGACGTGGCTGTTCGATGATGTAATGACCGATGATGGTGATGATGGAGGTGGTAGTGACGGCTAGTGTTTGTTGACATCTCACTACGTGCTTGCACTGGTCTAAGCACTTCACACATGCTGAAATTTTAATGCATGTGTTGCCATCAGTGGGTAGGGAAGCCTTTCTGGTGGGAGAGTAAACAGAGTCTGTTCCTGTTCTTAAACAGAAAAGGCAGTAGAGAGCTCTAGTTACCTTCAAGAAAATTATAATTTAATTTACGAAATTAAATACTGACGGACTTTTTAAAGAGAATAAACACAAGACTTTTACTTTAGCCTAGTAAGTATGTAATGTTGTAATATGACCAATAATATAGAGAATCAAGAGAAAAATTGACTTTCTTAAGTTAAGAAAATGATAAAAATTTGTAAAAACAAAATAAATACCTAATAAGTCATTTTGGAAAGGAACCTGAGTACCTTAAAGTACAGAGAACTGCAGAGTAATTAGAATGATACAGTTCAGTCCTCATTAGATAGAAAGTTGGCTGTACCCAGCTAAACAAAGCAACCGCCTTCTTTTAAGTTTCCTTCAGAGGTAAGAACCCACAAAATAGAAAATTTTAGCCACTAGCATATGGCAGCAATCCAGTGAAATGGCAAGAGAAATGGCTAGTTTACCTGAATATTCTCTCATCAAGGCATTTTGTTAGTATTCTGCAGAAGTAGCTGGAGAATTGATTTGGTTATATATGTTTTGACACAGCAACATTTTTTTGCAGCCTGGGAAAGCGGTTCCCAGACGATTTAAAATAGAGAAATGTGTCAGGTGATTTTTATGTTCTCAGTATAGCTTTATCTATGCAAATAGCTTGCATACACAGTTAATGTGATAATACTGTGACAGAAAACACGCAATTCTTTTAACCATTGTCACGTATCACTGAAGACATTTATTATACTTCTGAAGTTATAGGCACTTTGTGGATTTTCTAAATAGTTTAAGTGTCATGCATGAATGGCTGATCTTAGTTTTATTCATTATGCTTTTATTACCAGTAAGTTACAAATACATCAGATAAATGGATGCAAAATTAATCTTGCGATTGACTTGGCTGAAAGATATGAAACTTTAAAGTTCTCAAATTCTGTGATGCTATTCTGTATCTATTTGACATTACTTTCAAAGCAAAGAGAAAAAAAAAAAGTCAAAATGTAGCTTGTGAGATAAATGCAAAGGATTATCAAATCAAATGAGGTAAACTGAAATTATTTTGAAACTTCTATATATTTGAGTTATTATATTTAAGACTTTCTGTCATTTTCTGACTCAGCTTAGATATTTGTTCTTCAGAAAAGCCTCACTGATCTCTCCATTTACCATCACCCCGTTTCACAGGATTAGGTCCTTCTGTTATACTTTCATCTCTCCTTTCTTCCACTCAGCCCCCTTCAGTGATTGAATTAAAGTCTCTGATTACATCATGAGAAACTCTGGGCTGGAAAAAGCACAAGCTGGAATCAAGATTGCCAGGAGAAATATCAATAACCTCAGATATGCAGATGACACCACCCTTATGGCAGAAAGGGAAGAGGTACTAAAGAGCTTCTTGATGAAAGTGAAAGAGGAGAGTGAAAAAGTTGGCTTAAAGCTCAACATTCAGAAAACTAAGATCAAGGCATCTGGTCCCATCACTTCATGGGAAATAGATGGGGAACAGTGTCAGACTTTATTTTTTTGGGCTCCAGAATCACTGCAGATGGTGACTGCAGCCATGAAATTAAAAGACGCTTACTCCTTGGAAGGAAAGTTATGACCAACCTAGATAGCACATTCAAAAGCAGAGATATTACTTTGCCAACAAAGGTCCGTCTAGTCAAGTCTGTGGTTTTTCCAGTGGTCATGTATGGATGTGAGAGCTGGACTGTGAAGAAAGCTGAGTGCCGAAGAATTGATGCTTTTGAACTGTGGTGTTGGAGAAGACCCTACAAGTCCCTTGGACTACAAGGAGATCCAACCAGTCCATTCTAAAGAAGATTAGTCCTGGGTGCTCATTGGAAGGACTGATGCTGAGGCTGAAACTCCAATACTTTGGCCACCTCATGCAAAGAGTTGACTCATTGGAAAAGACTCTGATGCTGGGAGGGATTGGGGGCAGGAGGAGAAGGGGACGACAGAGAATGAGATGGGTGGATGGCATCACTGACTCGATGCATGTGAGTTTGGGTAAGCTCTGGTGGTTGGTGATGGACAGGGAGGCCTGGTGTGCTGCGATTCATGGGGTCGCAAAGAGCCAGACACGACTGAGCAACTGAACTGAACTGAACTGATCCCATGTTCATTGCAGTTTTATTCATACTAGTCTAGATACGGAAACAATCTAAGTGTCCATTGATGGATGAATGGATAAAGAAGACGTTCTTTTTATGGTTGAATAATATTCTAGTATTATATATTGGTTAGCCATGAAAAAGAAGGAAATCTTGCCATTTGTGAGAACATGGAGGAACCTAGAGGATATTATGCTAAGTAAAATAAGCCAGATCAAATACTGTATGGTCTTTCTTATATGTGGAATGAAAAAAAAATGAACTCCTAGAATAAGAGAGTTAGAACAGTGGTCACTGGGCATTGGGGATTGGGGGAAATGAGATATTAATCGAAGGGTATAAAATTCCACTTATAAGGTCAATAAATCCTAAGGATTACAGTTAGTAATACTGTATTGTATACTTAAAATTTGCTTAGAGAGTACATCTTAAGTATTCTCACTTTCTTACCACACACATACACACACACACAAAGTAGTAACTATGTGAAATGATGGATATGTTAATTAGCTTGATTGTGGTAATCATTTTGCTGTGTATACATTGTAGAAACTATCACATGGTATGCCTTAAATATATAGGATTTTTTTATTTGTTAGTTATACCTCAGTAAAGCATGGGGGGCAAATAAAGCCTCTCTTCTTGACTTTATTACAAACTCCCCGAAGGCAGGGGTGACGTCAGTGTTACTAACAGCCTAAAGTGAACCAAGGACATGACTCTGCCTTTCGTTTTCTCCTGAATCATCAGTTTCCCAGTCTCCGTTGATCTGTGTTATCAGCATACACATATGCTATTATTAGTGGGTTTTTTTTTTTAATCTTGCTTTTGACTTCATTTCCCTCATTTCTGTTTTCCTTATAACTTTTTAGCAAAACTCCTTCAAATGTTTGTCCATGCTTGCTGCTGATGCTAAGTCGCTTCAGTCGTGTCCGACTCTGTGTGACCCCACAGATGGCAGCCCACTAGGCTCCTCCATCCCTGGGATTCTCCAGGCAAGAACACTGGAGTGGGTTGCCATTTCCTTCTCCAGTGCATGAAAGTGAAAAGTGAAAGTGAAGTCGCTCATTCGTGCCCGACTCCCAGCGACCCCACGGACTGGAGCCTGGAGTGGGGTGCCATTGCCTTCTCTGTTGTCCATACTTAGCTGTCTTCAATGTCTTGCTTTCGTTTCTGACCCACTGAAAGCACCCCCATCACTCTGCTGACACAGCTGTTGTCAAGATCACCATTGAGTGCTACTGGTCATTTCCTGTTTGCCTGTTAAACACCAGGGTCTGTTACTGTAGGGTCCCAGTCCTCTTTCAGTTAAACCAGCTACAAGGTAACTATGCATTGAAGACTTCTTCCACAGATGACCTGCTGATAACTGTTTTCTTCTTAGGGTGGCCATGACAGAACCATGAACTTGATGGCTGAAAACAACAGAAATGTGCTGCATTATAGTTCTGACTTGATAGTCAGACTTGTAGTTCAGGGTTGAGGTGTCAGCAAGGCTGTACTTCCTTCCCAGGCTCTAGGGAAGAATCCTTTCCTGCTTTTCCCAGCTGCTGGCAGCTTTAGGCATTCCTTGGCTTGTGGCTGCATAACTCCAGGCTCTGCCTCCATCTCCACCTGGTATTCTCCTTGTCTGTCTCTCCTGTGTCTCATGTGAGGACAGTTGCCATTAGATTTAGGGCCCACCCTGATAATCCAGAATGATGTCATCTCAAGGTCTTAATTATATCTGCAAAGACTCTTTTCCCAATTAAACACTCATTCAACATTCCAGGGATTAGGGTAGATCTATGTTTTTTGGGGGGAGCCACCCTTCAGTCTCCTAAAATAATGATCCTGTTGTTCCGTGTGATCATTCACAGGATCATATGATATACTATTCTAATCAAAATGGCAATTTAACAACTAATCCATTTTTTTTCATGCAACAAATAGTTAATGAGTACCTCCTATATGTCAAGCACCATTCTGGGTCCCAGAGAGAAAGGGTAGTTAGCATATCTCCACTCCTAACAGAGTTCCATTCGAGTTGGGGGAAATAGAATTATCCTCTGATCTATACCTATTGCTTAATGTCAAAACTAATACAATTATGTAAAGTTTAAAAATAAAATAAAATAAAAAAAAATGTATGTCAGTATATTTTCTAAGGTTACAGAAAACATTTTAAGTTTGTAATTGAGCTCACAAAAGTCATAGTTTTATAAAACCCAGAACATACAAAACAGTAATTTTCTCATTCATTCGTTAACAGACTATGTATCAGATGTTTTACCAATGTGCTAGCGTAAAAGAGGAAAAAAGTGCCAAAAGTCCAGTCAATTTACATCTATCTGTTGATAAGTGACACAAAGCCATGATAGTGTGATTATAAGTAGAAAGTGATAACATTATGACCCTGATTTTCATTAATGTTTTATTTATACCACGGTAGTCTAATTAAAATAAATGTAAACATCCTACTATCTACATTATGAAGCCAATTTCAACTAACTTCTATTTCTTTTGAAAACCTTCTTTGCCTTCTCCTCTTCTAAAGGATGATTATGCTTTCTTTTCTTATTAACACTAATTGAGCACCTACGATATGCCCACGCACTGGTGTAGCACCCTATGCGAACAGTGAGCTCCTTAAGAAGAGGGGCAGCATCTTTTCAGTTTCTTTTGTTTCAGTTGCCCAGCACATAACACAACACGTCACACATAGTAGATACTTACAGATGAGTTCAACTTAGTTCCATGTAGGCTGGGCAGCTACCAGCAGCAAGATTGCTCAGATGGTGGGTGACCTTGCTGAGTCAACCGTCTGTGCGGGATTGAATTCTTCTTTGCCAGTTTAACTTGGTGCCTTCATCTGTGAAAAATTGAAAAATAATAATAGAAGGACTTATGAAGAGGTATTACTTGCAGGACCCGGTTCTTATAAAGTATTTACAGCGTACCTAAGTTATAGTAAGCACTCAATAAATCTTAAGTTATTCACATTACTCGGTTGTTATTTTTACTACTATTGCTTTAAACATGTATCCCTGGTGGTCCAGTAGTTAAGACTCCATGCTTCCACTGCTGGGGACACAAGATTAGGTTTATCTCTTATTGAGGAAATAAGATCCTGCATACCACGCGACCAAAAAAAAGTATATCCTAAAATACAATGGAATTTCTTTTTTTTAAATTTTATTTTATTTTTAAACTTTACATAACTGTATTAGTTTTGCCAAATATCAAAATGAATCCACCACAAGTATACATGTGTTCCCCATCCTGAACCCTCCTCCCTCCCCCCTCCCCATTCCATCCCTCTGGGTCGTCCCAGTGCACCAGCCCCAAACGTCCAGTATCGTGCATCGAACCTGGACTGGCAACTCGTTTCATACATGATATTTTACATGTTTCAATGCCATTCTCCCAAATCTTCCCACCCTCTCCCTCTCTCACAGAGTCCATAAGACTGTTCTATACATCAGTGTCTCTTTTGCTGTCTCGTACACAGGGTTATTGTTACCATCTTCCTAAATTCCATATATATGCGTTAGTATACTGTATTGGTGTTTTTCCTTCTGGCTTACTTCACTCCGTATAATAGGCTCCAGTTTCATCCACCTCATTAGAACTGATTCAAATGTATTCTTTTTAATGGCTGAGTAATACTCCATTGTGTATATGTACCACTGCTTTCTTATCCATTCATCTGCTGATGGACATCTAGGTTGCTTCCATGTCCTGGCTATTATAAACAGTGCTGCGATGAACATTGGGGTACACGTGTCTCTTTCCCTTCTGGTTTCCTCAGTGTGTATGCTCAGCAGTGGGATTGCTGGATCATAAGGAAGGTCTATTTCCAGTTTTTTAAGGAATCTCCACACTGTTCTCCATAGTGGCTGTACTAGTTTGCATTCCCACCAACAGTGGAAGAGGGTTCCCTTTTCTCCACACCCTCTCCAGCATGTATTACTTGTAGACTTTTGGATCGCAGCCATTCTGACTGGTGTGAAATGGTACCTCATAGTGGTTTTGATTTGCATTTCTCTGATAATGAGTGATGTTGAGCATCTTTTCATGTGTTTGTTAGCCATCTGTATGTCTTCTTTGGAGAAATGTCTATTTAGTTCTTTGGCCCATTTTTTGATTGGGTCATTTATTTTTCTGGGGTTGAGCTGTAGGAGTTGCTTGTATATTTTTGAGATTAGTTTGTGAAAATAACTTTTAATTGAAAAACATGGAAGTTTCAATTTGGCAGGACCTAAGGTTTAAAATTACAGCCACGTAATACATAGAAAGCATAATTAATAGCTTAAAATTTAAAAGCCATTAAATGGGCTATTTTAGTGACATGATTTGGAAGAACTATTGTCTACATAAAGCACATATTTTTATAAAAAGAAAAATAAGTGGTGATGTTTTCTAAACTTTTTACTGTTTCTCCCAGGCTACTTTCTTTGATTGGATGATGTCATCCTTAACTATTCCCATTCTTTTATATTTCCTATCTGACTTTTCACTTTTTTTTTTCCTTGCAGGGTTTGCTGTGCTATGCAGTAGGTCTTTATTGATTATCTGTTTTAAATATAGCAGTGTGTACCTGTCAATCCCAAACCCCCAGTCTATACCTCCTCCTAACTCTTCCCTCCAGTAACCATAAGTTTGTTCTCGAAGTCTGAAGCCTAAGAAGTTTTCCCATTAAATATTATATGTTATCAGTGATCTTTGATGTTACTATTGCAAAAAGATTATGGCTTGCTGAAGACTGAGATGATACTTTTTTTAGCAATAAAGTAGTTTTAAATTAAGGTACGTACTTTTTTTAGACATGACGCCGTCATGCACTTAGTAGACTACAGTATTGTGAAACAGCTTCCCTGGTGGCTCATATGGTAAAGAATCCACCTGCAGTGCAGGAGACCTGGCTCCAATCCCTGGGTTGGGAAGACCCCTGGATTGGCTACCCACTCCAGTGCTCTGGCCTGGAGAAATCTATAGACAGAGGAGCCTGGCAGGCTAACAGTCCATGGGGTCACAAAGAATCGGACACGACTGAGTGACTTCACTTCACTTCGTTACATAAACACAAATTTTATATGCATTGGAAAACCAAAAAATTCATGTGACTGTCTTTAATTGTGGTCATCTAGAGTGGAACCACTGTCTCTCTGTTATGCCTTTATACAAACTGTTGAGAGAACTCATTGAGTGTGTGTTAAGGTCATAGGCTCAAAACCAATATTCTAGGGCTTAAATATAGGTTCTGCTACTTACAGCTGACTCCAGGTAGAATACTTAATCTATCTTTGTGTCAGGTTTTTCATTTGTAAAATTAAAATATTATTTACTGATAGAGTTGTTCTCAGGACTGAATTAGTGACATTGTTTAAAGAAGTGCTGAAACATAGAAATAACTGAAGAATAAAAACTAGTCCTTACAATTATTAAGCGGAAATTGATAAAGAGATTTTTTTTTGAGAGGGCAACATGGACAAGTCACAGAGGTAGAAATTCGTGGGGTTTTTCCAGGGTTAAGGATACTGATCGGAAGCATTGAGACAATGATTCTGGAGCCAGGACTTAGAGGTCCTGCCCTCCACATTCCAGGAGAGGAGCCAGAACAGTGCCATATCCACAGGCTATCTCTGAGAACACTGATGCGGACGTTCAAGGATTTGAACTTTATTCTGTAGAGAAACGGAAATGTTGAAGACATCACAGAGTCTGGTACATGGTCTTTTTTAGGAGTAGGGGATTCTATTTTCTTTTTTTAATGTTTGTATCCTTGATTACACCTTTTTTTTTAATTTTTATTTTTAATTGGAAGAGAACTGCTTTACAATATGGTATTAGTTTCTGCTATTCCTCAACATGAATCAGCCATAAATATACATAGCACCAAACTTCCTGAAACTGATTTTTAGTTCTTTTTTTGGTACCTGCATTTCATCATTGATAATAATGATTCCTGTATCATAGGGTGTTGGGAGGATTAAATGAGGTAATGTAAGTAAAACATTGTCTGGCTAATAGTAATTCCCAATAGAACATTAGCTGTTTTAATTTGTGAGCAATGGAGTGATGTGATCGAATCTGTGGAGCTTTACATAATTCTGGGCGAAGGAAAATACCTAAACTTCCATATAAGAACAGACAGAGAATGAGAAGTTTGCGTAAGAGTGATGATTAGTGAGTGTCTTGCACTTGAGCTATTTTTTCAAAAGGTTGGCCTGGAAAAGGTCATTGCTGAAGGTTCACAGTTATTTCTGAGCATCCAGGAGACGTTGGTGCTAAATCTGGTTTTTCAGGAAAGCTAGAAAGCCTGACACATGAAGAGAGGATCATATGCAAAGCTCTGTTCCACAGGATACCTTTGTGCAGATTGAAAAGAAGTATCTTTTTCTCTGGGCATATATAGACCAATAGCAGGGTGCATGGCATGGTAAGAAGAGCCTTGGACCTACCCCCTTGGCCAGACATCTATGGGTAAGATGCACCTTTTGCAGCCGAACACTTCTACCCCAAAGCATTTGACATTAGGAAAGTTCTGCCTAGCCAGAGAATGTGTCCTTCATGTGTGTTTGTTTGCCAATCCCTTGAATTGAGGTGGTCTTGTGATTTACTTTGGCTGCTAGAATGTGATAGAAGTAACTATGTGACTATCAAGGCTAAACCTTAAGTGGGTTTGAAGCTTCCATTTTTACCCTCTTGGGATTCTGCTCTGAGATCACTCAATCTAACATACCAGAGGATGGGAGGTTGTGGAGGAGAACAGAAGTGCCCTCTTTGACAGCTGGCACACCCTGGCAGCTGCCTCTTTGTGAATGGTCCCAGGCAACACCAGAGGGATCACTTCTTAGGCAGGGAATTGCTTATCTATAGGACCTTAAGCAAGAGTAAATGGGTTTTGTTTGTAACTTGGGTTTTGTTTTTGACTGAGGTTTTGAGGTGGTTTGTTACATAACAGTAGATAACTAATATATCTAGGTCAAAAGGGAAAGATGAGGGGTAATTCTCAATCTAGAGCTCTTCTCTGGAACTTCCTGGTGGTCCAGTGGCTAAAACTCCATACTTCCCCTGCAAGGGACATAAGTTCAATCCCTGATTGGGGAACTAAGATCCCCATCACGTGCTCTGTGGCCCCCCAAGATAAATAAATAAAGCTCCTCTCTAATTCCTATAATCTCTCAGATTCCAGTTAAAGACATTTCCAGTGATGAGACACTGAGCCAGATCTTTCTTTCATGGACAGAGATATTAATGTATTATACAGATCAGTTTGGTCTTTAAGAGCAGAAAAATTGTCTACAAAGATTTCCAGGATAGTTTCTTGATACTAGTGTGGCCTAGAAATGTCTGCTGGCTGTTTGCCTTTCTAGTCACTTTGTGTCTCCAGAAGACTTAATAAAAGACTCAGAAATATTAAAAATGAAGAATTGCTGAGTCCCTGCCTAGTTCCAATCACTGTCATGACTGAGATACATTGTCAAAAGTAATGGTCCATGTTTGAAAAAGAATATTCTACATGAACTAGAAATTCATGTGAGATGAGCTAGTAAAAGTACAGCAGGAATCTGAAGAATTGAAAGAAGTTAGAAGTCAAATGCCCCGTAAAACTGAAAATACAAATAAATTATGTTTAGTTAGTAAGGAAGATTAAATGAACAGTTGAATATTGTGATCAATTCTACTATCTTATGATTTTATAAAAACATTATTTTCTTTGATTTTTCCAGTGATGTTTATTTTTAGTTTGAATGTATAGAACCAGTAGTTTTGATGCCAAGTTGAAAAACATGGAGATGTTAGAATCACAAGTTTCTTTTACTTTTCCTCCTTCCTTCCTTCTTCCCTTTCTTTTAGCTTAAAATCTTCCCTGAAAAGGGAGTGAACAGTGAATGTCAAGCGTGTTCACACTGGATTCCTGCTGGAACTTCTCCTTGAACACCTAACACTGTCCCTCAGGTAGAGCAGAGCAGGCCCAAGCAGTCTGCTCTGTATTTCCTAAGACTCCAGCCTGGCTGTGCTTGGTCCTCAAGGCTGGAATGTCTCCCAGGTCTGCAGTGCTCATCCCCCACAGGAGACAGCACAGGGTCAGTGACATGTGCTGTGTTCACCAATGTGACGTTGATCCTTCCACTGAGAACTCCATGTTCTGGTACTGTGACCCCTTGAGTTTGGAGCCCTTCCTTCCTACGGATGAAGGGATGAGGATGAAGGGACTGCCCTTTTAGATTAAATGAAGAGGCTACAGGGTGTGCAGCCTGTGCTCATTATGGTAATATTAGTCAGTACCAAAATGGGTAGGTTGTGGGGAATACTGTCAGATCAATTCAGTTAAGGTAGAGGAAATATTAGTGATTGTATCATATAATGGGTATGTTTGGGTAGCATGGGATCAGACTGAATCTGAATCACGGGCACGTCACGGACAGCAGGCAGAGGAGAGTCCACCCTATTGCCGTGACACCAGATGGTGATGGGCAGACACTAACTAGACTTATCCTGGTGATCGCTGTGTCATGCACTACACTAAAAAATCGTCTTGCTATGGTGTACACCTGAAAACGAATTTAAAAAACAAAAATGAAGAAAGAAAGGAAAGAAAGAAAGAAGGAAAAAGAAAACATTGTCAGTCAGGCTTCAATTTGAGAAAAGTGGGGCTGGGGAGGGAGGGGAAATAGAGTGAGGAGGAGGAGGGGCAGGAGGAGGAAGAAAAAGAAGGATTGCCTTGAGGGGGAGGGGGGTTAAAGGGTCAAAAGAGTGGACAGGACAGTCAGGTGAGTGCCATAGGGAAAGGAAGCCAACAAACACATTCCTCACGGTGACTTTTAAGTCCAAGATCAAGATGTGGATATCACAGTGTCATCCAGCACACAGCGACACACAGGCCTCACTTGGCGGAGGAGTTCAGGACCCTCAGATAACCCCGAGAGCTGAAGCTGAAGAAAGAAGCCGTCACGTTCATCCATGGCTGAAAAATACCGCAGTCCCATGACATTCAAAAATCCTATCAAAGCATTTAAAGACTCTGTCATTCACTCACCATTAAAATGTAGAGAACAGAAAAGGAGCGAAACTATGATGGATGGATGGATGGGTGGATGGTATGGACGGATGGAGGAATTTCCATGACAGTCTTATCATGGAAAACTTTGACAGAAAAGCACCCGATTCACTTTTGTAAAGAATCTGCCTTGTCTTCTTGGCCTGGTATCTTTCCTATGTCTGGATGATTACCCACATCCCCACCCCACCAACTTTTAGATGAGCCTCCAAAGCGACGCCCTTTGTGCCCTCAAGGTCCTGCCGGAACTATCTCTCGGAGCGCCCTTCTGAAGGGGAACGTTTTCACTCAGGTCATCGCCCCGAGACATCTTCAGCCTGTCCCCCCGCCCCCCACCCTTCCGCCATCTGCCAGCTGGATAAATTGAGAAAGTTACTTACTATCTAAGTCCCAATCTCCTTACTTATAAAATGGGAATAATTGTAGGATGTGCCTTACAAGAATGCTATTAGAATTGAAGAAAACGATGTATTTAAAGCTTTCACACACAGTTGGTGCTTAGAAGTATTATTGTGGTGCTCAGTTGCTCAGTCGTGTCTGACTCTTTGTGACCCCGTGGACTGGGCCCACCAGGCTTCTCTGTCCATGGAATTTTCCAGGTAGGAATACTGGAATGCGTTGCCACTTCATTCTCCAAAATACTTTGGCTGTGCCATGCAGCTTGTGGAATATTAGTTCCCCAACCAGGCCTGGAACCCATACCCTCTTCATTGGAAGCACGGAGGCTGAATCACTGGACCACCAGGGAAGTATTGTATTCAGATAGCAAGGCAACTTAAATTTTAATTTATGTGTCATGTAAAATAATTTCACTGAAGCACCAACCAGCCAAGTCTCACTACTTTACCTAAAAACGATAATATGATTCATATGATTTGTAACTAGTATCAGTGTTATTCAAAAAGTCATGTAAAACTTCTAAAACCGGAGAATATTATTAGAGAATACAGTAAAATAGAAGCATAGTGGAAGATTGAAAGATTAAATCATTTATAATCCTGCTAAAAGGGAGGATTACTATCCATTCTTAGGGAGATACTTTTGTCAAGGAGAAATCAGTGATAAAATAAATGCATCCTAATGTGTCCAGATTCTTCAAATTGCTAAACAGAGTGGTAACTTCTGAGTCCTCATCTTATCTGACTTATCAGCAGCATATGATACAACTAATCACTCATTTCTCTTTGAAACATATTCATTATGTGTCTTCTAGGACTCCAGATTCACCTGGCTTTCCTTCTCTGTTTCTGCTTTTTATCAGTCTTGCTGGTTCCTCTTCATCAATGCAGCTTCTAAATGCTGGAGTGTCCGAAGAAACAGTCTTTGGGCCTCTTTTCTAACTTCATTCACTCTGTAGGTGGTCTCACTCAGTTTCACAAATTTAATTATAATTTATATTGAAATGTAAATGTATATATCTACCTATATGTACAGACACACACACTCCCTCAAACTTATATCTTTAGTACATACCCCCCATCTTCATTCATGATCCACATACCGAGGCAATTTTATATCTTCACTTGAATGTCCAGATCGATATGTTCAAAATTAGCTCCTTTTGTGGTCACCATCATCTCAATAATTACAGCTTGATGTTATCCTTGAATCTTCTCTTTAACGCACACGTAGCATCACACAGCTTATCAGCAAACCTTGTCAATTCTACCTTCAGCATGTGTGTGTGTGTGTGTGCATGTGTGGTGGGGTGGAGGCGAGAGCAGGGGGGGTATATGAGAAGTCACCACCACTTCTCACCACCCCCACAACCATCATCCTGGGCTGAGACATCATTGATGCTGGATTGTTGAAATAGTCTCCTACATATCTCCTTGCCTCTGTGGCTTGTTCTCAAGATAGCAGCCAAAGTGGACTGGTTAAAATTTAAGTTGGATCATGTCACTTCTCTGTTCACAGTTTATCAATGACTTCCCTGACGCCTGTAGTCCGAATCCTTTTGGGGACCTGAGTCATCTGTGCCCCATTATCTTTCTGACTTTCTCTCCTTCCGCTTTCTCTCTGGCTCGTTCTGGTCCAGCCACGCTGGCCTCCCTTCTGTCTCTTGGATTGTAACGCCAGCTCCATGAGGGCAGGATTGGTGGCTGTTTCGTTTTCTCTGCATATCCAGCATCTACAATAGTACCTAGCTTACAATTTTGCCAAGTCGTTTCACTCATGTCCGACTCTGTGCGACCCCATGGACTGCAGCCTATCAGGCTTCTCCGTCCATGGGATTCTCCAGGCAAGAACACTGGAATGGGGTGCCATTTCCTTCTCCAATGCATGAAAATGGAAAGTGAAAGTGAAGTCACTCAGTCGTGTCTGACTCTTAGCGACCCCATGGACTGCAGCCTTCCAGGCTCCTCCATCCATGGGATTTTTCCAGGCAAGAGTACTGGAGTGGGTTGCCATTGCCTTCTCCCAGCTTACAATGAGGACTTGCTAAATATTTCTTGAAGTTTTGATTATTTCTGAGCTTATCTCTTTTTACATACTTTCCCACAAAGGCTATTTACAAGGTGTTAGTGCTTGTACCCGTCTTTATTAGAAATCTGGGGTAATGATGGGATTTTTTTTTCTCATACTGTTACTCTATTTCTTTTTCCCTCAGGTTTATTAACGCATCTTCCTGACTCCCCACTTTCTTGATTCCCTCTTGTCCTCAGACTCGCATTCCCCCCGCCCGGAACTTGATTCCCCTCAATTGCCATGCAGTGATTGTTCCCTAACCTGGACTAGGCCCGTCAAAATTAGATACAGGCTTGGGAAAAAAGAATGGAAAAACCAAAATTTCCTATTTCCTTTTCTTTATTGTAGTGCTTTTATATTTGATGTTTAAAATCATCTTCAGGAAATTTCTGGGGGTAAAAGTGAAAGTATGTTTGTTGTAAGCAACTGCAGTTGCTGTAAGAGATAATTCCCCAAATCTTAGTGGCTTAACACAGTCGATTTCCCCCTCATTCATATAAATTCCCAAATGGGTGTTTCTAATCACTGGGCTTATACATGGCTTCTACATGGCTCTTTCCTCCCATCCTGCAGTTTTACCAAGGAAGAGGGAGAGAATGGAGGATTATTGCAGGATGTTTCTGTGGGGCAGGCCTGTGCACATCCATCATTCCTACTCATATTCCTCTGCCTGGAACTTACTCAGTAGTCACAAGCTGATAGCTAAGTTCTGGCAAGGATGGCAGTGTGATTTGCCTTTGTGCCCAGGAAGAAGCAAAAGCAAGTTTGAGAATGACAAGGCTCGAGCCTCTGCCATACATTGTATTGCCTTCTTTTCTATTTCTCACTCCTCATTCATGTATCTATGATGTGATGATTCTCTTTTTGCTTAGTGCTGTACATAAAAATAATAACAGAGCACTGAGCTAGGTAGGAGGGAGGCTTAAGAGGGACAGGATTTATGTGCATTATGGCTGATTCACGTCATTGTACAGCAGAAACTAACACAACATTGTAAAGCAATTATATTCCAATTAAAAAAAGTACATTAAAAAAGAATAAAAACAGCAATAATAAAAACTATCTGCTATTCACTGATTATATTTTTAAATTCTTAAAAATAACTGTAAGATAGGACTGTTGTTATCAACATTTTATAGATGAGGAAATTGAGGTATGAAAAAGTTAATGTGTTTAATGTCATCTGCTATTAAGTGCCAAAGCCAGGATTGAACCAGGCTGTCTACTCTGAGTTCGCCTATTTAACAAGCATACTATATTGATTCCCATGTTTTGAAGGAATTAAAAAGCTTTTTCCACATTATATTGCTTCTCAGGGAGCCAGAATAAACCAGTTAATTTGCTAATTTGATCCCAGTGTCTCCTGTTCCTACACAGAATTACTCAAGGCTTCCCAGTTCTAGAGCACTGCACCCTCACAGAGTAACAAGTTGACGCTGAAGGATGGGGTAAGGGAGCAGAGCCCTGTTTGTGTTTAAATTCTCTTACAGCATTTCATGTGGCACTTTTTACAGTTCTTAACTCTCTTAATTGAAAAACATTTCACCAAACAATACTATAAGTGATACAGTACTTATAATGAGAAAAAAGTGAAAGTGTTTTTTGCTCTTTTGGTCTGACCCCATGGACTGTAGATCACCAGACTCCTCTGGCCATGGAATCCTCCAGGCAAAAATATTGGAGTGGGTAGCCATTCCCTTCTCTAGGATATCTTCCCAAACCAAGGATCGAACCCGGGTCTCCTTGCATTGCAGGAGGATTCTTTACTATCTGAGCCACCAGGGAAGACCCACTTACAATGAACCCCCTTGCAAAAAGAAGCACTGATACTAGCTATAAACAGTCTATACACTGTACCTTACCACCTGTTAATGATATTAAGTGCAAAGAAAACAAAGCCCATACATTTATATACTAATACAATAGAATTTTTTGTTTAGTTTTATCTGAGCCACCAAGGTATATCAGATACCAAAGTTAATGAAAAGGATCAAGTTGTCAGAGTTATAGAGGGCTATGTGAGTGTGATTTATTTGAAAAATAAAGAAATTTCTTTGCTGTTATTTGCCACCTATCATATCATCTCCTGGTGAAGGTGTGTGTGTGTGTAGTGACTTCATTCACATCCAGTCCATAGAGAGGCTTCAAAGGAGGCCAATCTGAGAGTTTGTTGACTCTCCTGGACTTGGAGGAGCACATTTAGCTAGTGTCTGATGCCTGCATGAGGTATCCAAAAGTGAAAGTCTGGCTAAATGGCATTTGGAAGCTAAGTAGTGTTTGGACAGTAACTGAATTCCACTCTGAAGGAACCAAAGGTATATGAATCCTGAGAAACAGATATAGGACCTGAGGGAGGAAAGAGGACTGTCCTGAGTAACTGTTTCTCCTGCTTGAGAGGACTGCTAGTCAAGGCAGAGGAATCCCAGCAGTGTCTCAGAGCTGTAGGCCACCAGAACACCAGGGACTGGGGGGGATCGGCTGCTGGTGGAATAGATGAGTCATTCATATCACTGTAATTACAATTGAAGAAGACCAGAAAGGCAACCTCTGAGAACTCATGAAAATATTAGAGAGAGAGGAAGAGAAAGAGGGAGATATTGATTGATTTACATATCTGCAAAGTTGAGAGTTTGAAGCCCTTTCACAGTATTACCAGTCAGGTGAGAACCTTGTATCCCCATTTTCTCTACCTCCGTTCTTTTGTTCAGGCTATAGATAGGAACTGGTCTCTAGCTAGGGGAAGTAGGGGGGAGGGTTGTCTAACTTTTGAATTTTAAGTGTTGGTTAATAAATCAGACTGAAACTTTTACTTGCCAAATTGAGGCTCCGTTCTGCAACTAAGCAATTTTCTGTTACCTAAAGTGTTCAGAAGTATCACAGGGCTTGCTAGAGTTTTTATCCACTGGTAAGAGAAAAACTTGCCTCAGTGGGAGATAAATATAAGCTGCTTTTAGATTAAATGACTTAATTCCATGATTATATTCCATTGTGTAATGCTTTATTGTGTTTATAAAGAAAATATTGCTCTTCGGTAAATACAGATTTTCTAATATGAGTAATTTTTAGTTGAGTATTGATAATTGGATATATCACTTCTCTACCTTTTAGAGGGCATGAAAATTATTACTGAATTCATTGATTAGTGTTTGGTTGATGTGTACCTTAAACTTCAAATACTTTGAGAATTATTATAAATCTATAAATTAAACCTACCACTTAGAGAATCGTCTCTCTGTCATTATGAAAGCTGAGATTCTAGTTGAGGAGGCTGAAGAAAAGTATAGGTAGTTTCTGTGCTTTGTGTTGGACAAGAGATGCCTTAAATGAGGAGGTTATTTTCTTGTGCTGTTTTCTTCCTTCATCTAAGTCCTTTGAAAAAGAAAGGATATTTTCAGTGTATGTTCAAACCTTGACAGATTGATTTCTTTCTACTGCTCAGTTGAAAAAGTCGCTCTAAACTAGAGAAATGAATAGGTGTTTTATTTGCAGACCGACTTGGCAATTGTTTTCATGGACTTTCTTGGATTGGGTCATGTAATGGATCAATCAACAGACATCTGCTTTGAGCATCCACTAAGTTCCTAGCACCGAGCTTGGCACTACAAGGATTTGGAATTCAGTCTAAGTAAATTCAGTGGATTTTTCTTGAGTACTATCCCATGTCAACAACTGTGCTAAGCCCTAGAAAATTAACCTGAATGTTTAAACCCATGGAAGGAAGTCTGCTTGTGAAATATGAATACAATATAACACTCTGTCTAATGATATGAGTGTCAAATTTGGTGAACAAACAAAGCTGAGTAGTAATAGTGATGAGGAAAGGATTCATTCTAACTGAAGGATTAAAGAATAAAAATAATAATCAGTTCAGTTCAGTTCAGTCACTCAGTCATGTCCAACTCTTTGCCACCCCATGAATCGCAGCACGCCAGGCCTCCCTGTCCATCACCAACTCCCGGAGTTCACTCAGACTCATGTCCATCGTGATGGTGTCAGTGGCATCGAGTCAGTGATGCAACCAGCCATCTCATCCTCTGTCATCCCCTTCTCCTCCTGCCCCCAATCCCTCCCAGCATCAGAGTCTTTTCCAATGTGTCAGCTCTTCACATGAGGTGGCCAAAGTACTGGAGTTTCAGCTTCAGCATCATTCCCTCCAAAGAAATCCCAGGGTTGATCTCCTTCAGAATGGACTGGTTGGATCTCCTTGCAGTCCAAGGGACTCTCAAGAGTCTTCTCCAACACCACAGTTCAAAAGCATCAATTCTTCGGCACTCAGCCTTCTTCACAGTCCAACTCTCACATCCATACATGACCACAGGAAAAACCATAGCCTTGACTAGCCGGACCTTTGTTGGCAAAGTAATGTCTCTGCTTTTCAATATGCTATCTGGGTTGGTCATAACTTTCCTTCCAAGGAGTAAGCGTCTTTTAATTTCATGGCTGCAGTCACCATCTGCAGTGATTTTGGAGCCCAGAAAATAAAGTCTGACACTGTTTCCACTGTTTCCCCATCTATTTCCCATGAAGTGATGGGACCGGACGCCATGATCTTCGTTTTCTGAATGTTGAGCTTTAAGCCAACTTTTTCACTCTCCACTTTCACTTTCATCAAGAGGCTTTTTAGTTCCTCTTCACTTTCTGCCATAAGAGTGGTGTCATCTGCATATCTGAGGTTATTGAGATTTCTCCCGGCAATCTTGATTCCAGCTTGTGTTTCTTCCAGTCCAGCATTTCTCATGATGCACTCTGCATATAAGTTAAATAAACAGGGTGACAATATACAGCCTTGACAAACTCCTCTTTCTATTTGGAACCAGTCTGTTGTTCCATGTCCAGTTCTAACTCTTGCTTCCTGACGTGCATACAAATTTCTCAAGAGGCAGATCAGGTGGTCTGGTATTCCCATCTCTTTCAGAATTTTCCACAGTTTATTGTGATCCAAACAGTCAAAGGCTTTGGCATAGTCAATAAAGCAGAAATAGATGCTTTTCTGGAACTCTCTTGCTTTTTCCATGATCCAGCAGATGTTGGCAATTTGATCTCTGGTTCCTCTGCCTTTGCTGAAACCAGTTTGAACATCAGGAATTTCACGGTTCACATATTGCTGAAGCCTGGCTTGGGGAATTTTGAGCATTACTTTACTAGCATGTGAGATGAGTGCAATTGTGCGGTAGTTTGACCATTCTTTGGCATTGCCTTTCTTTGGGATTAGAATGAAAACTAACCTTTTCCAGTCCTGTGGCCACTGCTGAGTTTTCCAAATTTGCTGGCATATTGAGTGCAGCACTTTCACAGCATCATCTTTCAGGATTTGGAATAGCTCAACTGGAATTCCATCACTCCCACTAGCTTTGTTCGTAGTGATGCTTTCTAAGGCCCACTTGACTTCACAGTCCAGGATGTATGGCTCTAGGTCAGTGATCACACCATCGTGATTATCCGGTTTGTGAAGATCTTTTTTGTACAGTTCTTATGTGTATTCTTGCCATCTCTTCTTAATATCGCCTGCTTCTGTTAGGTCCATACCATTTCTGTCCTTTATCGAGCCCCTCTTTGCATGAAATGTTCCTTTGGTATTTCTGATTTTCTTGAAGAGATCCCTAGTCTTTCCCATTCTGTTGTTTTCCTCTATTTCTTTGCATTGATCACTGAAGAAGGCTTTCTTATCTCTTCTTGCTATTCTTTGGAACTCTGCATTCAGATGCTTATATCTTTCCTTTTCTCCTTTGCTTTTCGCTTCTCTTCTTTTCACAGCTATTTGTAAGGCCTCCCCAGACAGCCATTTTGCTTTTTTGCATTTCTTTTCCATGGGAATGGTCTTGATCCCTGTCTCCTGCACAATGTCATGAACCTCATTCCATAGTTCATCAGGCACTCTATCTATCAGATCTAGGCCCTTAAATCTATTTCTCACTTCCACTGTATAATCATAAGGGATATGATTTAGGTCATACCTGAATGGTCTAGTGGTTTTCCCTACTTTCTTCAATTTAAGTCTGAATTTGGCAATAAGGAGTTCATGGTATGAGCCACAATCAGCTCCTGGTCTTGTTTTTGCTGACTGTATAGAGCTTCTCCATGTTTGGCTGCAAAGAATATAATCAATCTGATTTTGGTGTTGACCATCTGGTGATGTCCATGTATAGAGTCTTCTCTTGTGTTGTTGGAGAAGGGTGTTTGTTATGACCAATGCATTATCTTGGCAAAACTCTTATTAGTCTTGCCCCGCTTCATTCCGTATTCCAAGGCCAAATTTGCCTGTTACTCCAGGTGTTTCTTGACTTCCTACTTTTGCATTCCAGTCCCCTATAATGAAAAGGACATCTTTTTTGGGTGTTAGTTCTAAAAGGTCTTGTAGGTCTTCATAGCACCGTCCAACTTCAGCTTCTTCAGCGTTACTGGTTGGGGCATAGACTTGGATTACTGTGATATTGAATGATTTGCTTTGGAAACGAACAGAGATCATTCTGTCGTTTTTGAGATTGCATCCAAGTACTGCATTTCGGACTCTTTTGTTGACCATGATGGCTACTCCATTTCTTCTGAGGGATTCCTGCCCGCAGTAGTAGATATAATGGTCATCTGAGTTAAATTCACCCATTCCAGTCCATTTCAGTTCGCTGATTCCTAGAATGTCGACATTCACTCTTGCCATCTCTTGTTTGACCACTTCCAATTTGCCTTGATTCATGAACCTGACATTCCAGGTTCCTATGCAATATTGCTCTTTACAGCATCAGACCTTGCTTCTATCACCAGTCACATCCACAGCTGGGTATTCTTTTTGCTTTGGCTCCATCCCTTCATTCTTTCTGGAGTTATTTCTCCACTGATCTGCAGTAGCATATTGGGCACGTACTGACCTGGGAAGTTTCTCTTTCAGTATCCTATCATTTTGCCTTTTCATACTGTTCATGGGGTTCTCAAGGCAAGAATACTGAAGTGGTTTGCCATTCCCTTCTCCATTGGACCACATTCTGTCAGATCTCTCCACCATGACCCGCCCGTCTTGGGTTGCCCCGCGGGCATGGCTTAGTTTCATTGAGTTAGACAAGGCTGTGGTCCTAGTGTGATTAGATTGACTAGTTTTCTGTGAGCACGGTTTCTGTGTGTTTGCCCTCTGATGCCCTCTTGCAACACCTACCGTCTTACTTGGGTTTCTCTTTCCTTGGGCGTGGGGTATCTCTTCACGGCTGCTCCAGCAAAGCGCAGCCATTGCTCCTTACCTTGGACGAGGCGTATCTCCTCACCGCCGCCCTTCCTGACCTTCAACATGGGATAGCTCCTCTAAGCCCTCCTGTGCCCACGTAGCCACGGCTCCTTGGACGTGGGGTAGCTCCTCCCGCCTGCTGCCCCTGGCCTTGGGCTTGGGACATGGGGTACCTCTTCCCGGCCGCCGCCCCTGACCTCAGACGTGGGGTAACTTCTCTCGTCGCCGCCTCTGACCTTGGACGCTGGGTATCTCCTCTTGGCCGCCCCCCCGACCTTGGATGCGGGGTAGCTCCTCTCGGCCGTTCCTGTGCCATCGCAGTCTGGTACTCTCAGCCGCTGCCCCTGACCTCGGACGCGGGGTAACTCCTCTCGTCTCTGCCCCTGACCTTGGACGCTGGGTAGCTCCTCTCAGCTGCCCCCCCGACCTTGGACGCGGGGTAGCTCCTCTTGGCCATTCCTGTGCCATTGCAGTCTGGTACTCTCAGCCGCTGCCCCTGACCTCGGATGTGGGGTAACTCCTCTTGGCTGCCACCCTACGGGCATGGGGTCTTCCCGGCTTCTGCCCCCGACCTCGGATGTGGGGTGGCTCCTCTTGGCTGCCGCCCTACGGGCATGGGGTCTTCCCGGCTTCTGCCCCCGACCTCGGATGTGGGGTGGCTCCTCTCGGCTGCGCTTAGCGCACCCGTCACAGTCACCAACCAAAGATAGTTCAAGTACTCTTTAAACCATTTCTGAATTTTTATTTAAAAATGCTTCTTGGGGTAGTTTTTTTTTTTTTTTTTTTTAATTGAAGGATAATTGCTTTACAGAATTTTGCTGTTTTCTGTCAAATCTCAGCATGATTCAGCCATAGGTATACATATATCCCCTACTCCTTGAACCTCCCTCCCATCTCCCTCCCCATCCCACCCCTCTAGGTTGACACAGATCCTCTGTTTGAGTTTCCTGAGCCATATAGCAAATTCCTATTGGCTATCTATTTTACATATGGTAATGTAAGTTTCCATGTTACTATTTCCATACATGTCACCCTTTTCTCTCCTCTCCCCATGTCCATAATTCTATTCTCTATGTTTCTCCATTGCTGCCCTGTAAATAAATTCTTCAGGATCAATTTCTAGGTTCCATATATGTGCATTAGAATACGATATTTATCTTTCTCTTTCTGACTCACTTCACTCTGTGTAATAGGTTCTAGGTTCATCCAACTCATCAGAACTGTCTCAAATGCATTCCTTTTTATGGCTGAGTAATAGTCCATTATGTATATGTACCACAACTTCTTTATCCATTCATCTGTTCATGGACATCTAGGGTGCTTCCATGTTCTAGCTATTATAAATAGTGCTGCAATGAACAATGGGATTCAGTTCAGTTCAGTTGCTCAGTCGTGTCTGACTCTTTGCGACCCCATGAATCACAGCATGCCAGGCCTCCCTGTCCATCACCAACTCCCGGAGTTCACTCAGACTCACGTCCATTGACAGTGATGCCATCCAGCCATCTCATCCTCTGTCATCCCCTTCTCCTCTTGCCCCCAATCCCTCCCAGCATCAGAGTCTTTTCCAATGTGTCAGCTCTTCGCATGAGGTGGCCAAAGTACTGGAGTTTCAGCTTCAGCATCATTCCCTCCAAAGAAATCCCAGGGCTGATCTCCTTCAGAATGGACTGGTTGGATCTCCTTGAGAGTCCAAGGGACTCGCAAGAGTCTTCTCCAACACCACAGTTCAAAAGCATCAATTCTTTGGCACTTAGCTTTCTTCACAGTCCAACTCTCACATCCATACATGACCACAGGAAAAACCATAGCCTTGAGTAGCCGGACCTTTCTTGGCAAAGTAATGTCTCCACTTTTCAATATGCTATCTAGGTTGGTCATAACTTTCTTTCCAAGGAGTAAGCGTCTTTTAATTTCATGGCTGCAGTCACCATCTGCAGTGATTCTGGAGGCCAAAAACATAAAGTCTGACACTTTTTCCACTGTTTCCCCATCTATTTCGCATGAAGTGATGGCACCAGATGCCATGATCTTCGTTTTCTGAATGTTGAGCTTTAAGCCAACTTTTCACTCTCCTCTTTCACTTTCATCAAGAGGCTTTTTAATTCCTCTTCACTTTCTGCCATAAGGGTGGTGTCATCTGCATATCTGAGGTTATTGATATTTCTCCTGGCAATCTTGAGTCCAGCTGTGCTTCTTCGAGCCAGCATTTCTCATCATGTATTCTGCATATAAGTTAAATAAGCAGGGTGGCAATATACAGCCTTGACATACTCCTTTTCCTATTTGGAAACAGTCTGTTGTTCCATGTCCAGTTCTAACTGTTGCTTCCTGACCTGCATATAGGTTTCTCAAGAGGCAGGTCAGGTGGTCTGGTATTCCCATCTCTTTCAGAATTTTCCACAGTTGATTGTGATCCACACAGTCAACGGCTTTGGCATAGTCAAGAAAGCAGAAATAGATGTTTTTCTGGAACTCTCTTGCTTTTTCCATGATCCAGTGGATGTTGGCAATTTGATCTCTGGTTCCTCTGCCTTTTCTAAAACCAGCTTGAACATCTGAAAGTTCACGGTTCACGTATTTCTGAAGCCGGGCTTGGAGAATTTTGAGCATTACTTTACTAGTGTGTGAGATGAGTGCAATTGTGTGGTAGTCTGACCATTCTTTGGCATTGCCTTTCTTTAAAATTGGAATGAAAACTGACCTTTTCCAGTCCTGTGGCCACTGCTGAGTTTTCCAAATTTGCTGGCATGTTGAGTGCAGCACTTTCACAGCATCATCTTTCAGGATTTGAAATAGCTCAACTGGAATTCCATCACCTCCACTAGCTTTGTTCGTAGTGATGCTTCCTAAGGCCCACTTGACTTGAACAATGGGATACATGTGTCTTTTTCAATGTTTTTTACCTCAGGGTATATGCCTAGAAAGGGGATTTGCTGGGTCATTTGGTGGTTTTATTCCTAGTTTTTTAAGGAATCTCCATACTGTCTTCCATAGTGGCCGTATCAATTTACATTCCCACCAACAGTCCAAGAGCGTTCCCTTTTCTCCACACCCTCTCCAGCATTTATTGTTTGTAGACTTTGTGATGAAGGCCATTCTGACAGTATGAGGTGATATCTCATTGTGGTTTGATTTGCATTTCTCTAATAATGGGCAGTGTTGAGCATCTTTTTCATGTGTTTGTTAGCCTTCTGTATGTCTTTTTTGGAGAAATGTCTGTTTAGGTCTTTTCCCACTTTTTGATTGGGTTGTTTGTTTTTCTGGTGTTGAGTTGTATGAGCTTCTTGTATATTGTGGAAATTAATCCTTTGTCAGTTGTTTCATTTGCTATCATTTTCTCCCATTCTGAGGGTTGTCTTTTCACCTTGTTTATAGTTTCCTTTGCTTTGCAAAAGCTTTTAAGTTTAATCAGGGCCCACTTGCTTACATTTGTTTTTATTTCACTTTTCCCTTTCATGCATTGGAGAAGGAAATGGCAACCCACTCCAGTGTTCTTACCTGGAGAATCCCAGGGACAGGGGAGCCTGGTGGACTGCCATCTATGCGGTTGCACAGAGTCAGACACGACTGAAGAGACTTAGCAGCAGCAGCAGCAGCAGGAGGTGTGTCTTAGAGGATCTTGCTTTGATTTATGTCAACGAGTGTTCTGCCTATGTTTTCCACTAAGAGTTTTATAGTTTCTGGTCTTACATTTATGTCTTTAATCCATTTTGAGTTTATCTTGTGTATGGTGTTAGAAAGTGTTCGAATTTCATTCTTTTACATGTAGCTGTCCAGTTTTCCCAGCACCATTTATTGAAGAAGCTGTCTTTGACCCATTGTATATTCTTGGCTCCTTTGTCAAAAAAAGATACCCGTAGGTGCAAGGGTTTATTTTTGGGCTTTCTATCTTGTTCCATTGGTGATATTTATGTTTTTGTGCCAGTACCATTCTGTCTTGATGACTGTAGCTTTGTAGTATAATCTGAAGTCAGGAAGGTTGACTTCTTCTTTGAGCTCCATTCTTCTTTCTCAAGACTGCTTTGGCTATTCAGGGTCTTTTGTGTTTCCATATAAATTGTGATTTTCTTTTGTCCTAGTTCTGTGAAAAATGCCATTGGTAATTTGATAGGGATCACATTGAATCTATAGATTGCATTTGGTAGATTGATTCCTTAATTTCTGTTTCTGATTTTTCGTTGTTAGTGTATAGAAATGCAAGTGATTGTTGTGTATTGATTTTGTATCCTGCAACTTTGCTAAATTCACTGATTAGCTCTAGTAATGTTTTTGATACTATCTTTAGGGTTTTCTATGTATAGTATCATGTCATCTACAAACAGTGAGAGCTTAACTTCTTCTTTCCTGATCTGGATTCCTTTTATTTCTTTTTCTTCTCTGATTGCTGTAGCTAGGACTTCCAGAACTATGTTGAATAATAGTGGTGAAAGTGGACATCCTTGTTTTTCCTGATCTTAGGGGTAATGCTTTCAGTTTTTCACCTTTGAGAATAATTTTTGCTGTAGGCTTATCATATATGGCCTTTACTATATCGAGTTAGGTTCCTTCTGTGCCCAGTTTTTGAAGAGTTTTAACCATAAATGGGTGCTGAATTTTGTCAAAGGCTTTTTCTGCATCTATTGAGATTATCATATGGTTTTTATCTTTCAATTTGTTTCAGTCACATTGATTGATTTGCATATATTGAAGAATCCTTGCATTCCTGGAATAAACCCAACTTGATCATGGCATATGAGCTCTTTGATGTGTTGCTGAAATCTGTTTACTCAAATTTTGTTGAGGATTTTTGCATCTGTATTCATCAGTGATATTGACCTGTAGTTTTCTTTTTTTGTGTTATCATTTTCTGGTTTTGGTATCAGGGTGATTGATGGTGGCCTCATAGAATGAGTTTCGAAGTGTTCCTTTCTCTGCAATTTTTTGAAAGAGTTTTAGAAGGATAGGCAGTAGCTCTTCTCTAAATGTTTGACAGAATTCTCCTGTGAAGCCATCTGATCCTGGGCTTTTTTTTGGAGATTTTTGATCACAGCTTCAATTTCAATGCTTGTATTTGGGTTGTTCAGCATTTCTATTTCTTCCTGGTTCTGTCTTAGAAGATTGAACTTTTCTAAGAATCTGTCCATTTCTTCCAGGTTATCTGTTTTATTTCCATATAGTTGTTCATAATAGTCTCTTATAACCCTTTGTATTTCTGCATTGTGTGTTGTAACCTCTCCTTTTTCATTTCTAATTTTGTTGATTTGATTCTTCTCTATTTTTTTTCTTGATCAGTCTGGATAAAGGTTTCTCAATTTTGTTTATCTTCTCAACGAACCAACTACTAGTTTTATTAATCTTCACTATTGTTTCTTTCATTTCTCTTTCATTTATTTCCACTTGGATCTTTATGATTTCTTTCCTTCTACTAATTTTGAGGGTTTTTTTGTTGTTGTTCTTCTTCTTCTTTTCCCAGTTGTTTTAGGTATAAAGTTAGGTTGTCTATTTGGTGTTTTTCTTGTTTCTTGAGGTAGGAGTGTACTGCTATAAACTTCCCTCTTAGGACTGCTTTTGCTGCATCCCATAGGCTTTGAGTTGTCATGTTTTCATTGTCATTTGTTTCTAGAACTTTTTTTATTTCCCTTTTGATTTCTTCAGTAACCTGCTGGTTATTTAGAAACGTGTTGTTTAATCTCCACGTGTTTGTGTTTCTTACAGTTTTTTTTTCTTGTAATTGATGTCTAGTCTCATAGTGTTGTGATCAGAGAAGGTGCTTGATATGATTTCAGTTTTCTTAAATTTACTGAGGTTTGATTTGTGACCCAAGATGTGGTCTATCCTGGAGAATGTTCCATGTGCACTTGAGAAGAATGTGTATTCTTCTGCATTTGGATGGAATGTCCTGAAGATATCAGTGAGATCCATCTCATCTCATGTATCATTTAAGACTTGTGTTTCCTTATTAATTTTCTGTTTTGATGATCTATCCATTGGTGTGAGTGGGGTGTTAAAGTCTCCTACTATTATTGTGCTACTGTCAATTTCTCCTTTTATCTCTGTTAGTGTTTGTCTTATGTATTGAGGTGCTCCTATGTTGGGTGCATACATATTTACAATTGTTATGTCTTCCTCTTGGATTGATCCCTTGATCATTATGTAGTGTCCTTCCTTATCTCTTGTAATCTTCTTTATTTTAGGTCTATTTTGTTTGAAATGTGGATTGCTACTCCAACTTTCTTTGCTTCCCATTTGCATGGAATATATTTTTCCATCCTCTCATTTTCAGTCTATATGTGTCTTGAGGTCTCAAGTGGGTTTCTTGTAGACAGCATATATATAGGTCTTGTTTTTGTATCCATTCAGCCAGTCTGTGTCTTTTGGTTGGAGCATTTAATCTGTTTACATTTAAAGGATTTGTTGATATATATGTATATTCCTATTGCCATTTTCTAATTGTTTAGCGTTGATTTTGTAGATATTTTTTCTTCTGTTGTATTTCTTGACTATATAAAAATCCGTTTTACATTTGTTGTAAAGCTGGTTTGGTGGTAATGAATTCTCTTAACTTTTGCTTGTCTGAAAAGCTTTTGATTTCTCCATCAATTTTGAATGAGATCCTTGCTAGGACAGCAATCTTGGTTGTAGATTTTTCCCTTTAAATATATCCTCCATTCCCTCTACCCTGCAGAGTTTCTGCTGAAAGATCAGCTGTTAAGCCTATGGGGTTTCCCTTGTAAGTTACTTGTTGCTTCTCCCTTGCTGCTTTTAATCTTCTTTCTTTGTGTTTAGTCTTTGTTAGTTTGACTAGTATATGTCTTTGGCATGTTTCTCCTTGGATTTATCCCGTGTGGGACTCTTTGTGCCTCTTGGACTTGATTGACTATTCCCTTTTCCATGTTGGGGAAATTTTCAACTATAATCTCTTCAAAAATTTTCTCATACCCTTTCTTTTTCTCCTTCTTCTGGGACCCCTATAATTTGAATGTTGGTGCGTTTGATATTGTCCCAGAGGTCTCTGAGACTATCCTCAGTTACTTAACTTCTTTTTACTTTACTCTGTTCTTCAGAAGTTATTTCTACCATTTTGTTTTCCAGCTCACTGATTCATTCTTGTGCTTCAGATATTCTGCTGTAGATTCCTTCTAGAGTATTTTTAATTTCAGGAACTGTGTTGTTTGTCTTTGTATGTTTATTCTTTAATTCTTCTAAGTCTTTGTTAATTGATTCTTGCATTCTTTCCCATTTTGTTTTCAAGATTTTGATCATCTTCACTATCATTATTCTGAATTCTTTTTCAGGCAATTTGCCTATTTCCTCTTCATTTATTTGAACTTCTGTGTTTCTAGTTTGTTCCTTCATTTGTGTAGTATTTCTCTGCCTTTTCGTTATTATTATTATTTATTAAATTTTTTCTTTTTTAATTTTTTAATTTTTTTAATATAAATTTATTTTAATTGGAGGCTAATTATGGTTTTGCCATACATCAACATGAATCTGCCACGGGTGTACATGTGTTCCCCATCCTGAACCCCTGAACATATGGATTAAAAAAAAAAAACCCTCTCCTGCATGGAGATTGCATTTTAATGGTGAGAGATAAGACAACAAACAAAACACACAGGTAAACTTTGTAGTATTTTAGAAGCTATCAGAGCTGGGAGAAAAATATAAAAGAGAAAAAAGAGGCAAAGCATGCCCAGGGCATGATGGCATGCTTACAGTTTTGAGTACAGTAGTCAGACTTAAAGGAAGTGACTTATGATGTACACCATAAGAAAATGTTGTCAGGCGTTCAGTAGATGGCTTTGATTTAAATTTTTCCCAGTATAATTTTATACAACCCTTAATATGACTTAACAAAACATAAACACTTCTCTCAGATTTTGAAAACATTTTTCTCCTGTACCAACCCAGGTGATAATCCACTGGCCAATAAGATAACTACAAAGTGCTTATATTTCCATCTCCATCAAGTAAAAGCAGAGTTTTTATTCAGAAAAACAAGTAATGTAGCAAGTTAATAGAAAAAACAGGTTAACAACTTTGAACAAATGGTCTAACTGAATCTTTTGATGTATGAAAGTTACTCAAGTTAAGGGAAGTTAGTCTTGACTGATGAGACTATAAAAATAGTCTCAGAACAAGTGGATAATATCACTTAAATGGATTACTTAAGCCAAATTATTTTTGAGAAATAACTTTAAGTATGTAGGGAGATTCAAGTTGCAAATTACTTGTAGCCTTGAAAGACTTTTATGTATTTATTTATTTAATATAAATTCATTTATTTTAATTGGAGGCTAGTTACTTTACAATACTGTATTGGTTTTGCCATACATCAACATGAAGCCACCATGGGTGTACATGTGTTCCCCATCCTGAACCCCCCTCCCACTTCCCTCCCCGTACCATCCCTCTGGGTCATCCCAGTGCACCAGCCCCGAGCATCCTGTATCCTGCATCGAACCTGGACTGGTGATTCGTTTCACATATGATATTATACATGTTTCAGTGACATTCTCCCAAATCATCCCATCCTCTCCCTCTCCCACCGAGTCCATAAGACTGTTCTACACATCTGTGTCTCTTTTGCTGTCATGCATACAGGGTTATCGTTACCATCTTTCTAAATTCCACATACATGTGTTAGTATACTGTATTGGTGTTTTGCTTTCTGGCTTACTTCACTCTGTATAATAGGCTCCAGTTTCATCCACCTCATTAGAACTGACTCAAATGTATTCTTTTTAATGGCTGAGTAGTACTCCATTGTGTATATGTACCACAGCTTTCTTATCTATTCGTCTGCTGATGGACATCTAGGTTACTTCCACGACCTGGCTATTATAAACAGTGCTGTGATGAACATTGGGGTACACGTGTCTCTTTCAATTCCGGTTTCCTTGGTGCGTATGCCAAGCAGTGGGATTGTTGGGTCCTATGGCAGTTCTGTTTCCAGTTTTTTAAGGAATCTCCACACTGTTCTCCATAGTGGCTGTACTAGTTTGCATTCCCACCAACAGTGTAAGAGGGTTCCCTTTTGTCTACACCCTCTCCAGCATTTATTGCTTGTAGACTTTTGGATAGCAGCCATTCTGACTGGCATGAAATGGTACCTCAATGTGGTTTTGATTTGCATTTCTCTGATAATGAGTGATGTTGAGCATCTTTTCATGTGTTTGTTAGCCATCTGTATGTCTTCTTTGGAGAAATATCTGTTTAGTTCTTTGGCTCATTTTTTGATTGGGTCATTTATTTTTCTGGAGTTGAGCTGTAGGAGTTGCTTGTATATTTTTGAGATTAATTCTTTGTCAGTTGCTTCATTTGCTATTATCTTCTCCCATTCTGAAGGCTGTCTTTTCACCTTGCTATAGTTTCCTTTGATGTGCAGAAGCTTTTAATTTAAATTAAGTCCCATTTATTTTTGCTTTTATTTCCAATATTCTGGGAGGTGAGTCATAGAGGATCCTGCTGTGATTTATGTCGGAGAGTGTTTTGCCTATGTTCTCCTCTAAGAGTTTTATAGTTTCTGGTCTTACATTTAGATCTTTAATCCATTTTGAGTTTAGTTTTATGTATGGTTTTAGAAAGTGTTCTAGTTTCATTCTTTTACAAGTGGTTGACCATTTTCCCAGCACCACTTGTTAAAGAGATTGTCTTTTCTCCATTGTATATTCTTGCCTCCTTTGTCAAAGATAAGGTGTCCATAAGTGTGTGGATTTATCTCTGGGCTTTCTATTTTGTTAAATTGATCTATATTTCTGTCTTTGTGCCAGTACCATACTGTCTTGATGACTGTATTATTATTATTTTAACTTATTGTGTTTGAGGTCTCCTTTTCCCAGGCTTCAAGGCTGAATTCTTTCTTTTGGTTTCTGCCCTCCTAGGGTTGGTCCAGTGGTTTGTGAAAGCTTCATATAGGGTGAGATTTGTGTTGAATTTTTGTTTGTTTTTCCCCTGATGGGCAACCTGAGTGAGGTGGTAATCCTGTCTGCTGATGATTGGGTTTGTATTTTTGTTTTGTTTGTTGTTTAGATGAGGCATCCTGCACAGGGTGCTACTGGTGGTCGGGTGATGCCGGGTCTTCTATTCACGTGGTTTCCTTTGTGTGAGTTCTATCTGGTGCTCCCTAGTGTGAATTCTCTTCTATTCACGTGGCTTCCTTTGTGTGAGTTCTATCTGGTGCTCCCTAGTGTGAATTCTCTTCTATTCACGTGGCTTCCTTTGTGTGAGTTCTATCTGGTGCTCCCTAGTGTGAATTCTCTTCTATTCACGTGGCTTCCTTTGTGTGAGTTCTATCTGGTGCTCCCTAGTGTGAATTCTCTTCTATTCACGTGGCTTCCTTTGTGTGAGTTCTATCTGGTGCTCCCTAGTGTGAATTCTCTTCTATTCACGTGGCTTCCTTTGTGTGAGTTCTAGCTGGTGCTCCCTAGTGTGAATTGTCTTCTATTCACGTGGTTTCCTTTGTGTGAGTTCTATCTGGTGCTCCCTAGTGTGAATTCTCTGGTAGTTTAGGGTCTTGGAGTCAGTGCTGCCACTCCAAAGGCTCAGGACTGATCTCTGGTCAGGGAAGAAGATTCTACAAGTGGTTTGTTATGGCATGAAGTGAGATTAAAAAGAATATCCAAAACTGAGAAACCAAAGATGAACCACAGACAAATGGCAGTTACAAAATCAGCAAACAATAATTAAAATACTGGAATATACACATATACATATACATCAATGAGCAAAGTCAAAACAGCCCAACAAAAGTACAGTAGATTGACCCGGTGAACAAAGGAAATAAAAAATTATATTTACCAGTTAAGAACAAAACTAACTAAAGCATAAAGTGGAAAACAAAACAGGTGCCAAGTGGGGAATACAGCAGTGAAAACAAAAGTAGCTAATATGTTGAGAGGAAAGGAAACAAAGAAAAGAAAGAATAGATATGCGAAGTTAAATAGAGGTAGATAAAGAAGATTTATATACATTAAAGATTAACTCCAAGGGGAAAAGAACAGTAGGAAAGGCAAACAAAGGAATAAAAGTAGAAAAAACATAATAGATTAAAAAATCAAAATTAAAATTATAAAAATAGAAAAGAAAAAGAAATGGACAAAGAAAGAAGGGGGAAAAAAGAAAAAGGAAAACTCCACAGAGCTGCAAAAGCCCAATGTAGAGGCAGAGGTTTATAACAACAATAAAAAGTGTGGCTGAATACACAAATATACATATACCCCCAAGCAAAACCAAAACAGTCCAACAAATAGAGTATAATAGATTGACCCAGCAAATAAAGGAAAACAAAAATTATGTCTACCAGAACAGAACTAACTAAAGCACAAACTGGAAAACAAAACTAAAGCAAGGTGCCAATTGGGGAATAAAGCAATGAAAATAAAACTAACAAATATGTTGAGGGGAAAGGAAAAAAACGAAGGAAAGAATAGATATGCAAAGTTGAATAGAGGTAGATAAAGAAGATTTATATACATTAAAGTTTAACCGCAAGGGGAAAAGAACAGTAGGAAAGGCAAACAAAGGAATAAATGTAGAAAAAATAATACTAGGTTTAAAACATTAAAAATTAAAATTAAAAAAGGAGAAAAGAAAACTCCAGAGAACTGCAAAAGCCCAACGTAGAGGCAGAGGTTTATAACAACAGTAAAAAAGGTGACTGAGGAGAAAAAAAAAAAAGCTCAAAAGCTTGATTAGATTTCACAGTGCCAATAAAAGAGGGAGGAAAAAAAAGGGAAAAAAAAAACCCAAAAAAATCTATAGAACAAGTCAAAACATAAGAATAATACATGTTTTTCTTGAGTCACTGCTGTCAGGAGTCACAGTCCACCTCCCCTCCCTAGGATGCCCTCCAACAGTGTGCTGATCTCTGGACCTGCTGTGGGGGCAGCTCAGATTCTAATCTGGTCCTACTCCTGGTGTGTGTTCTTGCCTCCAGTGTCCACAGCTATCAGAACTAGTGCGTTTTCTTTTGTGGGAGCTCTCAATGACCTTTTATATATTCCATAGACAGACACTGCCTAGTTGATCATGTGGATTTAATCTGCAGCTGTATAGCTGGTGGGAGGGTTTTGGGTCTTCTTGCTTAGTCACACTGCCCCTGGGTTTCCACCTCTTCGTGTGGGTTGTCCACTGGGGTTTGCTCCTGAGCTGCCCTGAAGGACTTGGGCGCCCCTCTGAGGTCCAGGTGTGGAGGTGGTGCAGCTGATTGGGTCACAGGGGTTCTGGCAGCACCAGGTATTCAGGGGAGTTGGTGGCGAGGGCAGCGGGAAATATAGTGCTCTAGAAGGATATGGCAACCAGTATTGGCCAATATGCTCCAATATTCTTGCCTGGGGAATCCCCCTCCCTGATAGAGAAGCCTGGCAGGCCACAGTCTACAGGGTTGCAAAGAGTTGAACACAACCCAAGCGACCCTGTGCACATAGGCGCAAGACTTTTTTTGCTGGGGCAGCTCTGCCTCCGTGAGAGTTGAGCATGAAGGTGGTGCAGCTGCTTGGCTTGTGGGGACCCTGGCGGTGCCAAGTGTGCAGGGACACAGACCGCCTCCCCTGCAAGAGTTATGGCCCTATCAGAGTATTTTTTCGAGCCTCTTGTAGCTGGAGATCAGAAGGCCCCTTTGGCCCCTATGGTCTTTCTCCATAGCTCTGCCAGTTTGGGCACTTAGAGGCTCCCTTGCCTGGGGTCCTTCTCTGTTGTTGGGCGCATGAGGCACATAGAGGAGCCCCCCTGGCTGGGGTCCTACTCTGTACATTGGCGCATCAGTCACTTAAAGGGGCAACCTGGGTGGCGTCCTGCTCTTTAGTTCAGTGCATCAGGCATTTGATGGGCCAGCCTCTCTACTGTTCAGCTGCCAATGCGGGCGTGTGGAGAGAGGCTATGGTGATGGCTCCGCCCCCTACGCATGACTCAGCAGTATCACCTTGCTTCCATGGCTGCCTGGCTTTCCTTCTCAGTCATTTCCCCTTGCAATCTCCTCCCTCACTTCCCCTTGATCCGTCTCTCCACAGTCAAAAGCAGCCCTCACCCTGGGATTGCTCCACAATCCCCAAACTCCAGCTCGCAGCCGCTGTGCATTCCAGGGGACCTTCATCCCTGCCTGGGGTGTGTATGGCTGCAGCAAGGACTGTCTGATTCTCATTCTGTTTAGGCTGCCACAGATCAGCTGTTTCACTCTCAGCCTTAAATGTTTCTCCTGTGACTCAGACAGTTGCCCGATGTGGGGATCAGACCCCTGCTTCAGTTCCCCCGCCGGCTGAGGGCAGGTCCAGTCCTACTAACACTCCTGTTTCCCCCTCTAGTTCCTTCATCCTACTGAGTTTTGCGTGGTCCTCTATGTTCTTTTCTGCTGGTCAGGTACTCCTGTCTGCTCTCAGCTGGTGTTGCGCAAGCACTTCTGTGTCTGAAGATGTATTCCTGTTGTATCCATGGAGAGAGATGTACTCCACATCCACCTACTCCTCCACCATCTTATTCTCTCCGCAATATATTTTTTGACCCATCTCCATGTTCCTGGCTCCTGTGTTATGTTTTTCCAGTAAAGTCTTCATTCATAGGGTCATGATTTTCTGAAGTTCAGAAAGGGAGTTGGGTAGCACCCAGATCACACTCCACCCACTGCAGTATGCTCCCTGAGGGCTCCAGGGAAGTATCCCGTAAAAGGAAAAGTCCTCAAGCCAGGCACCATCCCAGTCCTGGCTCTGGATCCCAGGGCCAACTGGTCCATTCTGGTCACCTCAGAAGAAGGAGGACACTCTGAAGAAAGCCATGTGAGCCAGGTTTCCAGGCCTCCGATTTGGGGTAGTTTTCATATGCCCGTTTTTCTGACTGGAGTTTCAGTGAGAGATTAAACAGCTTTTCCAAAGCACATAGTTAATAGGTGACAAAACCAGCAACTAGAATCCAGGTCTGTTAGATTTCAAAGCCTACAGATACTCTTTTTAGCTCCTCTGCCATATCTGAGTTTGTGGAGGATCACTGCAGATTTAAAGGAGCTGTGAAAGTAGAAGTATAGACTCAAGAAGGAAGCTTTCAGAGATAAATTCTCTGTTGTACTTGTGCATGGCTTAGGAGGCTTGCAAAGACTGGAGGTATATTGTGGAAGATCTTAAATTCCATGCTAAGAAATCGGGTTCCTTCTAGATGCATAATGAGAAGCCACTAACAAAAGTTATTACAAAAAGGATAAATAAACAATGACAATATGTAACAGGTGCTGTCTAATGTAACTCTCTGTTTCTAAACGTAATTAAAAAAATTGTGCTCTTATTTCTGTGACCTTATTAAGAAGTGTAGTCCAAATCATCTTGTAATTGAGTCCAGCACAGTGACTGTGTGTGTTTGTTTTTGTGTTTATAAGCATGCTGGTGCAAAGAAGTACTCATTGGGATGATGAGAACAGAACAGAAGCAAATTTTGTATGTAAATTAGGCTGTTTTAGGAAATGAATGTCAATGATGGCAGAGTGCACACACTGAACAAATGTGTTCATGTTAATTAAGATGAAGCAGAGGGTGAGATCCTTATCTTCCCACATCACACAGTAGGACAGGCACACCAAACTTCTAGGAACTTGCACCAGAACCACACCTTCAGAGATCTTAATTAACCGAAGCAAAAATTGCATGGAATTAACATTAACTGGAAGTTCATGGTTCACGTATTGCTGAAGCCTGGCTTGGAGAATTTTGAGCATTATTTTACTAGCATGTGAGATGAGTGCAATTGTGCGGTAGTTTGAGCATTCTTTGGCATTGCCTTTCTTTGGGATTGCAATGAAAACTGACCTTTTCCAATCCTGTAGCCACTGCTGAGTCTTCCAAATTTGCTGGCATATTGAGTGCAGCACTTTCACAGCATCATCTTTCAGGATTTGAAATAGCTCAACTGGAATTCCATGACCTCCACTAGCTTTGTTCGTAATGATGTTTTCTAAGGCCCACTTGACTTCACATTCCAGTATGTCCGGCTCTAGGTGAATGATCACACCATTGTGATTATCTGGGTAATGAGGATCTTTTTTTGTACAGTTCTTCTCTGTGTTATTCAGAGAAGGCAATTGCACCCCACTCCATTACTATTGCCTGGAAAACCCCATGGATGGATGAGCCTGGTGGGCTGCAGTCCACGGGGTCACGACGAGTCAGACACGACTGAGCGACTTCACTTTCACTTTCTGTGTATTATTGCCACCTCTCATTAATATCTTCTGCTTCTGTTAGGTCCATACCATTTCTGTCCTTTATCGAGCCCATCTTTGCATGAAATGTTTCCTTGGTATCTCTAATTTTCTTGAAGAGATGGCTAGTCTTTCCCATTCTATTGTTTTCCTCTATTTCTTTACACTGATTGCTGAGGAAGGCTTTCTTATCTCTCCTTGCTATTCTTTGGAACTCTGCATTCAGATGCTTCTATCTTTCTTTTTCTCCTTTGCGTTTCACTTCTCTTCTTTTCACAGCTATTTGTAAGGCCTCCTCAGACAGCCATTTTGCTTTTTTGCATTTCTTTTCCATGGGAATGGTCTTGATCCCTGTCTCCTGTACAATGTCACAAACCTCCATCCATAGTTCATCAGGCACTCTATCAAATATAGTCCCTTAAATCTATTTTTCACTTCTACTGTATAATCATAAGGGATTTGATTTAGGTCATACCTGAATGGCCTAGTGGTTTTCCCTACTTTCTTCAATTTCAGTCTGAATTTGGCAATAAGGAGCTCATGGTCTGAGCCACAGTCAGTCTTGTTTTTGCTGACTGTATAGATCATCCCTATCTTTGGCTGCAAAGAATATAATTAATCTGATTTTGGTGTTGACCTCCTGGTGATATCCACGTGTAGTCTTCTCTTGTATTGTTGGAAGAGGGTGTTTGCTATGACCAGTGCGTTCTCTTGGCAAAACTCTATTAGCCCTTGCCCTGCTTCATTCTGTACTCCAAGACAAAATTTGCTTGTTACTCCAGGTGTTTCTTGACTTTCTACTTTTGCATTCCATTCCCCTATAATGAAAAGGACATCTTTTTTGGGGGGTGTTAGTTCTAAAAGGTCTTGTGAACTTTCAGATGTTCAAGCTGGTTTTAGAAAATGCAGAGTAACCAGAGATCAAATTGGCAACATCCACTGGATCATTGAAAAAGCAAAAGAGTTCCAGAAAAACATCTATTTCTGCTTTATTGACTATGCCAAAGCCTTTGACTGTGTGGATCAAAATAAACTGTGGAGAATTCTGAAAGAGATGGGAATACCAGACCACCTGATCTGCCTCTTGAGAAACCTATATGCAGGTCAGGAAGCAAGAGTTAGAACTGGACATGGAACAACAGACTGGTTCCAAATAGGAAAAGGAGTATGTCAAGGCTGTATATTGTCACCCTGCTAATTTAACTTATATGCAGAGTACATCAGGAGAAACGCTGGGCTGGAAGAAGCACAAACTGAAATCAAGATTACCAGGAGAAATATCAATAACCTCAGATATGCAGATGACACCACCCTTATGGCAGAAAGTGAAGAGGAACTAAAAAGCCTCTTGATGAAAGTGAAAGTGGAGAGTGAAAAAGTTGGCTTAAAGCTCAACATTCAGAAAACGAAGATCATGGCATTCGGTCCCACCACTTCATGGGAAATAGATGGGGAAACAGTGTCAGACTTTATTTTTTTGGGCTCCAAACTCACTACAGATGGTGACTGCAGCCATGAAATTAAAAGACGCTTACTCCTTGGAAGGAAAGTTATGTCCAACCTAGATAGCATATTCAAAAGCAGAGACATTACTTTGCCAACAAAGGTCCGTCTAGTCAAGGCTATGGTTTTTCCAGTGGTCATGTATGGATGTGAGAGTTGGACTGTGAATAAAGCTGAGCGCCGAAGAATTGATGCTTTTGAACTGTGGTGTTGGAGAAGACTCTTGAGAGTCCCTTGGACTGCAAGGAGATCCAACCAGCCCATCCAAAGGGAAACCAGTCTTGGGTGTTCTTTGGAAGGACTGATGCTGAAACTCAAACTCCAATACTTTGGCCACCTCATGTGAAGAGCTGACTCATTGGAAAAGACTCTGATGCTCGGAGGGATTGGGGGCAGGAGTAGAAGGGGACGACAGAGGATGAGATGGCTGGATGGCATTACCAACTCGATGGACATGAGTTTGGGTGAACTCCAGGAGTTGGTGATGGACAGGGAGTCCTGACGTGCTTCGATTCATGTGGTCCAAAGAGTTGGACACGACTGAGCGACTGAACTGAACTTAACATTGACTGGGACTTCTTTGGCTTTATAATTTTGGTATTTGTAACTTTGTACTTTGAACAAAATTTGTGCCTTTCCGTTGACTTTATACTTGCCTCAGTGTTATTAACCACAGTTGTTTATACCATTTTAAGTTAATATGTATTTAAATAAGAATATATACACTATAATTATACTTATGCTAACAATGAGGACCAAAGTGTTTAAGTTTGAGAAAGTTTTGAAGAAAAATTACTATTGAGATTGTTATAAAAGTGTATGGACAAAATGGAGATAGAGAATGGAATAGAATGCCAAATGGGTTAAGAATAGAATTAGAGATGCAGAAACAGGAGTAAAGAGGCATCTTGGTGAAAGCATGAAGTCTTTCTCATGGTAAGTGGACATGATAGCTAGAAAAGTCATGTAAACGTTTCACATCCCCAAAGCGAGGGTTTGACAAGGACTTTTAAGGAGAAGAATGGGGTAATGAAAATATGACTTAATTTGGGCTGGTCCCCCAGAACATACCCTGAGAAAAGGATTTGAGTGAAGGAGTTTATTTGGAAAATGATCCCGGGACATACTCGTAGAGAAGCATGGTGAAGTGAGACGTGGGAGGGATACAGAGTGTTCTTGTGAAGGAAGGTACACTGTGGTTGCTCGAGCTTAATTCCACTGAGGAATGCTGGGAGCAAATGCAGCTAACCCTAACCTGTGCCTTTGGGTTATCACATCGATGGACAGAGAAACCAGGGTGTTGAGATTCCTACTTTCACTCGTATTTAGTTGAGAGATTTTCACAGGGCACATTGATTCTGCATGGGCAGCAAGGAAAAGGTCTGAGGTCAAACAAAGTCTGCAGGCAATGCAGTGCCAGTATTGGCTATAGAAATAGGGTCGTGTGCAATGAAGGAGTAAGGCCAAATGGGCATGCGGGAACATCTACGTACTGCGTCATGATCTTTGAAGGCTTCCAGTTTTGTATATGAAGGAAACTGACATTTCCAAGTGTCTGTCATGTGCCTTGAATGATGATGGTCACTTGCACATTTGATTCCTATAATAATAATAATGCAGAGTAGAGATTCTCTCAGTGTTTTTTAGGGGGTAAAACTCACCCTCAGAAAAGTTTGGTAATCTCTAGAAGATCCCACAGCTAAGTCAAGTTAGAGTTAGAATTGGGAGTCAGGTTTTGAACCCAGGTATTTCTGATCCAGCACCATCTGATCCTTTTTCTGCTAATGGAATGGAAAAATGGAACTTTGGAGAATAGAAAGTAATAATTTATATCATGCTTTGTTTTTTCTTTATATTTTATGCTTATTAAGAAATCCATTTTCCCCCTTAGTATACCTGCACATGGCCAGTTACATTCTCGTCTGTAATGTGCTAAATAAAAAAAAAATTCTTGTGTTCTTAAATGTTTATTTTGAGGATATATAACATAGAAAATTCTTAACATCTGAGGGTAGTGTTCTTAATGATGTGTTAGTGTTTCTAGTGGATGATGTGTAATCTTGAGCTTTTAATACAACCAATAATAGTATTAACAACAGTAATAGCACTGTCACCTTGTACCATTCTTATAAGACTTTTCATTATACAAAATAAAATAAATTGATTTCACTGAATCCTTGCAATATTTCTGTTATACCAGCAAGGGTACTTTTTTTTTTTTTTATAATAGATGAGGAAGCTACAGTTCAGATAAGTGGCTTATCTGATGTGATTCAGCTCATCAGTGACAAGCCTGGGTCTAGAATAGCATTATCTCAGAATTTATTTGTGAAATGTAGGTACAACTCCCGTTGTGCAATATGTGAGAATGAAAGTTGCTCAGTCGTGCATATGCAGTTCTAAATGAGTACATTTGTAGTACTGGGAAACTTGTTATTCAAAGCGATCTTATTTTGATTCCTTCTGTAAACTGAATTGTCTTGTCTTTGGTCCTAATAAAGATTTTTCACGTTTATTTCATTTGAAAGTGATGAGTTCTGCCATTTTGCCTTGTAAATGACTATGCTTATCTCTTTGTGCGCCTCTCACATACTGACATTTTTTAAAATTTATTTTTAAAAATTGGAGTATAATTGCTTTACAATGTTGTGTTAGTTTCTGCTGTACAACATTGTGAATCAGCTATATGTATACATATATCCCTTCCCTCTTGCACCTCTCTCCCACCCCACCTCCCCAATCCCACCCCTCTAGGTCATCACAGAGCAATGAGCTGATTGACGTTTTCTTCTCATAGTGGTTGGGGGAGGTCATCGAGAAGATGTGATCACTCTTTGACCCAAGAGCTAGACCTGTGTGATCCGAAGTCCAGCTTGTCTTTCCTTCTCCCTTCCCCTGGAATGTGTGTTCTGAAACCTTTCCTATAGCCATAGCCATTTAAAGCACTCAGACCTGAGAGTAAAGTGTTTTTGAGACCATATGAATTGAATACATGGCTGAACCCAGTTAGGGCCTTGGTATAAACTTTTAAGATTCTGGCTGGCTGATGTCTTGCAGCCACCCCAGACAAGACTCACATGTAAATCCGCTTGCTTTTTAAAACTGCCACCTACCTATTGGGAGTCCTCTTCTTCTTTCTTTGGTGTGTCCTTGTCCTCTGGGTATGCGGCCAGTTTTTGAACCACCAATGGTTAGATTTTCCTGAGATGGCACTCCAGACTTTTGGTTGCTGCAATCTACTGCACAGTGTATACTGGTAGATATCATTTATCAACTATTGATTTCTATTACCTTATCTAGTTCCTCAGGATAAGAAGTGAAAGATACAACCTAACTCTGGAGGGGGGGGGGGAGTTTTTTTGAAGGAATGTTGTGCTCAAGTGCAGATGGAGGTTTTTCTTTTCTAACATGAAAGTCATAGTCATCTACTGGCATGAATGTTGGTGCTGATGGTATTTTTGCTTTTCTGTGGATATTAGATCACCAAGGACTTCCTGTGACTTGAAATTCAGCCGTGAGGAAGGCTGTAGTCTGTCAGTGGTTTAGGGGCTACTGTTCCTGTCTGGTGCTCGTGCCTGCTTACCCCATGGGATTAGGGTCCTTTCTTGAGACGGTGCCATCTATCTTTGATCACTGCTGTCATTTCCTCATAATCCGCAGCTTCAGGCTGTTTGGCTAGGTCGCTTTAGAGTGGCTTTTCCCCTGCTTACCTTACATGTCATTGTTCCAGTTCATCTCATCTCACTGTATAAGCAGTGACATTGGAATTCTGTTGTTATCTATCTTCGCATTCCTAGCCCAGGGAAACTGAGGCATAAGCAAATGCTTCAGTGATGGGAAGTTGATCAAATGCTTTGAGTACATGAATCTGTTGCTGTTTTGGATATCAGAGATGTTAGCAACCTGCATTCTTCCCCTTTATCTTATTTTATATGACCAGCTTCACAACCAGGCAGTGGACACAGGACCCTGGAACACTGTACGCTTCATAGGGTTGCCTTGTCAGGACCCAGCCCACCCACCAGCAGGTCAACACCAGCTCTAGGACACCTTGGGAGCCTCAGCCAGCTATCTTGAGATCTGGCCTTAGCAATTAGCAGGCCAACACCAGCTTCAGGACACCCCGCACTCTGTAGCCAGTCTTGTTAGAAACCGATCCTGCCTCCCAGGGGTCCAGCACCAGCTTGAACCCCTGGAACCCTGCAGTCAGAGACCCCAGGACCCAGCTCCTCCCTCTAGTAAATCAGCACCAGCTGGGCCCTCCAGCAGCTGAGCCCAGCTCTGAGACATGTTTTATTATAATCACTATTTAAGAGCACCATGCTTACTCGTCACTGTATAGAACATTGTGAGGCACAAGACTTATATAATATAAAAATGGGGGTACTGCATCAATGGAGATATAAAACCAAACAAGTGTCAACCAGAGGAAACCAAACTGTCAGACCAAACCATCAACCAGTTATTTTAACAACACAATTGCTTTATAGTCAATTAGTTATGTGATGCAACTGCTTCTGGCAAAGATATTTAGGGCAAAAATTACTGGACATGATGAAGACTGTATTTGTGCAAAGTATTCAACCTGACCAGTGGTAACTGACTTTATAAATTAGATGGGAGAAAAGAGCAATATATAATATTTTAAATAAAAGATGTAGTAGTTGAAAACAAGTATAAATGAAGTGCCACACAGTAGAGAATGTCTGCTTTCTAAGTGAACAGAATATATCCTGTTTTTCTTAACTTCACTCATTTTAAGACCAACATCATGATTTTTGTCTTAACTATAAACTATATTTATTTCATATTTAAAATATTTATTTAATATTATTCTAAATAATATTCATATAGTACTTTTTCTCTAAAATAACTTTTAAGTGCATTTACTTTTTAAAAGTTAACTTCTTTTCTTTTTTTTGCTTTTCATTTATTACATGATTAAAAAAAATACTTTTTAGTTGGATGAAAAATGCTTTATAATGTTGTGTTGGTTTCTGCCTTACAATAATGCAAATCAGCCATAATTATACATATATAGTAAAGTAATGCTCAAAATTCTCCAAGCCAGGCTTCAGCAATATGTGAACTATGAACTTTCTGATGTTCAAGCTGGTTTTAGAAAAGGCAGAGAAACCAGAGATCAAATTGCCAACATCCGCTGGATCATGGAAAAAGCAAGAGAGTTCCAGAAAAACATCTATTTCTGCTTTATTGACTATGCCAAAGCCTTTGACTGTTTGGATCACAATAAACTGTGGAAAATTCTGTAAGAAATGGGAATACCAGACCACCTGACCTACATCTTGAGAAATCTGTATGCACGTCAGGAAGCAACAGTTAGAACTGGACATGGAACAACAGACTGGTTCCAAATAGGAAAAGGAGTACGTCAAGGCTGTATATTGTCACCCTGCTTATTTAACTTCTATGCAGAGTACATCATGAGAAACGCTGGACTGGAAGAAACACAAGCTGGAATCAAGATTGCTGGGATAAATATCAATAACCTCAGATATGCAGATGACACCACTCTTATGGCAGAAAGTGAAGAGGAACTAAAAAGCCTCTTGATGAAAGTGAAAGTGGAAAGTGAAAAAGTTGGCTTAAAGCTCAACATTCAGAAAACGAAGATCATGGCATCCGGTCCCATCACTTCATGGGAAATAGATGGGGAAACAGTGGAAACAGTGTCAGACTTTATCTTTTGGGGCTCCAAAATCCCTGCAGATGGTGACTGCAGCGATGAAATGAAAAGACGCTTACTCCTTGGAAGGAAAGTTATGACCAACCTAGACAGCATATTCAAAAGCAGAGACATTACTTTGCCAACAAAGGTCCATCTAGTCCAGGCTATGGTTTTTCCTGTGGTCATGTATGGATGTAAGAGTTGGACTGTGAAGAAGGCTGAGCACTGAAGAATTGATGCTTTTGAACTGTGGTGTTGGAGAAGACTCTTGAGAGTCCCTTGGACTGCAAGGAGATCCAACCCGTTCATTCTGAAGGAGATCAGCCCTGGGATTTCTTTGGAAGGAATGATGCTAAAGCTGAAACTCCAATACTTTGGCCACCTCATGCGAAGAGTTGACTCACTGGAAAAGACTGTGATGCTGGGAGGGATTGGGGGCAGGAAGAGAAGGGGACGACAGAGGATGAGATGGTTGGATGGCATCACCGACTCGATGGACGTGAGTCTGAGTGAACTCCGGGAGTTGGTGATGGACAGGGAGGCCTGGCGTGCTGCAATTCATGGGGTCGCAAGAGTCTGACATGACTGAGTGACTGAACTGAACTGAATCTCCCTCCCATTCTCCCATCCCACCCTTCTAGGCCATCACAGAGCATCAAGCTGGGCTCTCTGTTTTATATAATAACTTCTCACCAGCTATCTATTTTACACATGGTGGTGTATATATGTTGATGCTACTTTTTTAAAGTTAATTTCTTTTAAAGTAATAATACCCATGAGCTCATGCACTTCATCTCTAGGTATCCTTTTTAAAGCTATACTTCTTTTTAACACCTAATAATAAATATAATATTGTAAAGTAATTAACCTACAATTAAAATAAATAAATTTATATTAAAAAATAAATATAGATCTATTGAAATACAAAATGATCTCCAAATGATCTCTCTTTTACATTTGTACCATGTAAAAATCATCAAATGTTTCAATCTTTGAGAAACATTGGCTAATACCAACAATTACTGTGAAGTTTAGTTAAGAAACAATAGAACAAATTTGTGGTGACTCTTAAAATACATGAATTAAAGAATTCTCTTGCTTTCCTAAGATCATAATCAAAATTATTGCTCAGGTATATTGTCTTTCAGATAATAGCATATTAATAAGGACTTCTTTGGTATCCGTATATATTTTATACAATTTAGCTTTAAAAATAGCCTTCAAATAACAGCCTTTCATGAATCTTGAAAGGCTTTAGTTTCATTTTTAATCTTTCAATAATAGATCCCAGGAGTGAAGAAGGTTACACATTTCACTTTTATAATCATCTTGACTTAATCTACTGAAGTTAGGAATGCATTAATATGGCATAGCACATTATTTCTTCTAGGCTGCTTTATAATTTTTTCAGAATGATTGCAAATCTTACTAAAAGCAATTCACATACTTCAAAAGGAACTCATCATTCATGATTGAAGACACATAAGCCTAAAGAAATATCTTCAGCTAATTTTGAAGAATCATTGAAAGATTTGGGGAAGCAGCCTTCTTAACCAAATATAACAAAATTTAGAATTCAGTTTACAGTTAGAGATATCTACACTTATATCCATTAGCTCATAATATCCAGACAATATTAAAAGGAAACATTTAAAAATGTTGACTATTTTGAGTGGAAATCTTTCTAAAATGTATCATCCCCTTCATTCTTAAGCAAGTAATGCTGAATATAAAATACATTTCTTTATGATTCAGGGTCATTATTTATGAGTTTCCATCACACCCGCTATCATCAGATTCTGTGATGTTCAGTTTTTCTGTCTCTGTTTTCTGTTTGTTTTATTTTGCTACTATTATGCTTGTCACTGTAATAAACCTTTACCTTAACTTTCCAGTTTGCTTCCCCTGGTGTTACATGGCCACAGTGTTAGACAATGTAATTTATTTGATGCTATCTGTCAAATATGAGTGATTATGAGGAGTTTATTAAATATATCATTACAGCATCAGATGGTGGAAATTTCAGGGACCATTCCTTCCTATTTCTAATTCAGGAACGTGTTGTGAACGATTTCAGTTGTGAGAGGATTAAAATGTAAGTAAATGAGGTTTTTGATCAACTATTTTCTGATTTTTGTTTGTTAGTTTGGGTCCTGAATGATGACAACTTTTAGCAGTGTTTCATTAGCACAGTAGGCTTTAGTTTTAGGACACTTTTATATACTAGATTGCATTTTATCTGAGCTGTCTGTGTTTACCCTGTGCTTTCCATCTTTGGGACTGGTGCAGTGGAGACATTCTGTAAATGTCTAGAAAGTTTTCAAGATGTACTTTTGAACTTGCTAGGACGTAGCAAAGAAGTATTCCCTTTTTCCCCTAACTCTGCTAATTGGAGAGCCTCTATCTCTGTCAGTGAAGTTCTTTATTCATTTATATTCCTCATGCTAGTTGTGTATCATATTCACACACGTGCACACACTTATCCCCCACATGCAGAGCAATCACATTTGTCATGATTTCCCTCATTCCCTTTGAGATCAAAAATATATTCAATGAAGAGACGCAGGAATTCTTGTTACTATGAACCAGGTAAACCTTCTAAGAGACCCTGGTTGGAGGTGCAATTTGGGAAAAGGTGATTGTTCAGTGTGTGTTCATAGTAACTCTCATTGACAAGAGAGGAGGAAAATACTGGAATTCCTATATATATATATATATAATTTATATACATATAATATATTATATATATATAAATAAATTCCTATTTATATCTGTTTAAAAGCCAAGGATGAGTAAAAGTTTACTAACTTTGAAATCCAGAGCTTATCTGAAATGGTGAGGTACCCTAGAGGAAGAGCTGGAAATCCACAGTCCAAAGGGGTTTTCTCTCTTATTCATTAACTTTCCAGTTATTACAATATGTTATGATTTACAAATTGCAGGATTCCATTAATATAGTTAACTTTATACAATAAATATTTTTAGCATATTTTGATTCTTAGAATATTTTATAATGAGATGAGGAATGACCAAGAAAAATTTTTAAATTACATTGAGGTCTGTGGGTTTCCTGGTGACAAAGTACTTAAAATGTTGTTTTTTCTGATGAACCATATCAATTTACGTAAAAGCAAGGGTTCCAACTTGGTTGACCTTTTTTGTGATGGTCACTGGTTGTCAGAAACCAGTTATTTTGAAAAATGAGCTGTATACTTAGCTGCTCCAAACATGGTAAAGTCAATATTCTAAGAATGAGTGAACATGTAAGTGCTTTTCAAAGGGAATTAACAGAGAGCATGAAATGCATTCATCATTGTGTAATTTTGTTATTAGAAATTATGTATGTCATCCAGTCGTGTTATCTTGCTTATAAATGATGGAAATAAAATTTTTAACTTTTTCAAATAGCTTCAAAAAAATAGCTATGTGGGTAGTGGGCATATGTTAATTGTTTTTATTTCTCTGAACCCAATCAGAAGGTATGCGTTTATATTTTCAACAACTGAAGTCAAAACCCATTGACTTTCTTCCTTTGGAAGATTTTTATTTTTAAGTTTTTCCAATGTTTTATTATGATAAGTTTCATATATACAGGTCAGTTGAGAGAATTTTATAGTGAACAACCATACTAATGAGTTATCTTCTGAAATAGATGGGGCAGAAATTATTATATTAAGTTGATAGAGGAAGAAATTGAGACTCAGATTGGGAGACACTCCGTGGTCACACAGCTAATGAAACACAGAGATACGACTCGCCCTTGTTTGTGATTCTGAGTCCAGTGTCCTTCAGCAATACCACACCGCTATTAGAAAAAGTGCAGCCTTAACAAGACTGTGTGTAGGAGTGGTCTGAAGTTCTGTTCTGAATAGTTGACATTTGTTAGAGTCCCCATTTTTCTACAGTCTATTCACCCTTTCATTTATTCTTTTAGTCATCAATTAATATTTATTATCTCTTGTATGATAAGCTTTGTAAATTTCACATGACCTCACTAGAAATAAGAACCAGCCCTTTCTTTACTTTAAAGCCTAAGCAAATTCATTAAATTCATTTATTGCTTTATTATTTAGAAATACTATAGTAATAATTACAGTATTTTATTCTTTTGAGAGAAGAATAGCCACATTTGGAGTTTCTTTCAGTTTATTTGAGACATATTTTCAGTTCATTTAAGAAAATAGCATGTAACAGAATCAGAGATAAATTTTTGGTTTTGCTGTATGTTCTTTTCTTAAGAAGCTTTTAATCTTAGGTCATTTTACATACTTTATAAATTATCTAGATTAATTAATTTAGGTTAATAATGATAAGAAATTTGACAAATATAATGTAAGACTATTTAAAAGAATTATATGTGTGTGCATATATATATACATATTCCATACCCCAGCGCCTATTTTAATAATTATTGACATCCTCAAAAGAAGATCTTTAACCCAAGAGCTCTGAGTTTCCAGATAAGAAATTTGTAAAGGCTATCTTTTAATAACATTTTCCATTTTCTTTATATGTTTCTGAAATTAAGGCTCTTTCTTTATATTCATCTGAAATGACTGTTCTGGGGCTCAGAGAGTTTAAATCTCTTGTCTATGCAACAAAAGGAATTTCTGAAAAATTGTATCATTCAAAAGAAGATAAATGATAGGGTAATTCTAGGTCATAGGAATGACAAATAGACAAAAGAACTGACTTGTGACAGGAGAGTACATATATTTGTATATTAGAAATCTAAGTAGATTATATATGTATATACATGTTCATATCTGAAATGTATTTATATATAAATATTTTGATGTGTAACCTGATTTATATATGTGTTTGTGTGTATTGTGCATCTATCTATGAAATATACTTTTACTTTAGAAGTTAGTTGATTGGCTTGATATGTTTCCCCTTTAAAAAAAACTTGGAATGTCACATAACTTTACCACTCTGCATTTTTCTTTTATATTTTTATTGATAAATATTATAAATACTAAGCTCAAGACTACAAGTTATTTCATAGAGCTGATGGATTTTGACATGCTGAGTGACAGCATTATAAGCTGTTTCTTGTTTAAATATTTGCTGTGTGGCGCGTAAGTGAAATTTAATGGGCTTCCATTTTGTTAGAGGGTTTCTGGGACACAACTGACATTTGAAATGATCTCTCTAAGAAATATCTTTGCTGCTTCTATAGACTCGTGGCACTGAATTCGAGTTGCAAAATAAAAGTTCATGCTTATTTTTACTAATTTGTGTTTCATTAATTTTTGAATTCAAGCATTATAATAGAACATTAAAAAAAATTAGAAAGTCATAAATCACTGACTGACCTCAGGAGTACCTCTGAGAGTCCCATATAGTTATTTGAAGCAGGAAACTACCTTAGGGTGAAACATTATTGGGGGAAAAACATGAAAAATCTTTTCTAAAATGATTAAATTATTATAGTAATTGTGAAAAATATATGCAAAGTGGCCAGCAAGGCTTTAAGAATAATCAACTGTATTTGCTCAGGAGAAAAAAGATTAGCATTCTTTTCTTTCTGTTTGCTCTGATGTTCAGCATGATTTAAATGATTCAGAGTTTGTAGGACAGACAACTGCTGGTCTTTGTTTAGTTGTTAAAAGCAATCCCTTAAGTACCATCTGAGAAAATCTTAAGATTTAGGAGGGTTTCAATAAATCGTAATTTTTGGTTTAATAAATTTCTTTATAATTCTTATTTATTGTAATACTTTGATTTTTCTCTGTATGTAATCATTCAATAACTGATTACTGTTTGGAATAAGCGTTCCTTTCACTCCTTATAAGGAGCATTTAATTTTGTAATGGGCAGGATTATCACATTCATATTTTTTGCTTGATTTTTATTAAGGTCTGTTTGAATGCATTTTAAAAACAATCATATGTTTGTCCCTATTTTATTAATTTCCCAAATATTTATAGAACACTTGCTACAAAATAGGCATCATTTTTGATAATTAAGAAGCAGTTTCTCACATATGTTGAGCACTTTATATGTGCTGCTTAGTGCTTTAGTTAATTTTCTTTCTTAATCCTCACAACCCTAAACTGAGAGATAACCTATTTTATTGATGGGAGCACTGGGTAAAAAGATATGAATAAATCATAATCCTTGCCTTTGGCAAGTTCATAGTATAATGGAGTAGAACCCAAAAAAGCAGCAAATTGTAAGTTCATGGTAGAAATGCTGCAGAAAAACTTGTTTCCATGCCATGGACCTTCAGAAGAGGAGTATCTGTTTGTGACGGAATCAGCTAATGTGTCACAAAGAAATGACACTGGAAGTGGATCCCAGAGGGTCAATAGCCGTTTGCCCAGGGAATGAAGACAGAAGGGTGGCTTATCCTAAGTTGTGAGGTGATGAGGGGGCCTTGTAATTGGTGGTTCTGGTGGATTGACTCTGCTTGACAGGAGACTTAGTTGTTTGTGTATATGTGTGCATAAGTGTGAGTGTGAGAGTGTGTGTATACACACACATGCACACAGTCGGTCTGGAAGATGTAAGAGGCTAGGAGGGTGGGAGGGTGAGGCTGGAGAGGTAGGTTGGGGTCTTACGGTTAAAAGGCTTCCTCCCCAAAGTTTGGAATTTGATGATCAAATTGAATGAAAGAAAAACCATGTCACTATTTAAGCCAAAGTTTTAAAAAAGGTTTTAAAAGTTATAAGTAACAACTTTAGTATAGCCAGATTGAACCAACTGCTGAATGTGTCTGTCATATCCTTTTGGAGTTTACTCCCCTATTTTCAAGGGGCTTCCCAGGTGGCTCAGTGGTAAAGAATCTGCCTGCCAATGCAGGTGACGTGGTTCGAACCCTGAATCGGGAAGATCCCCTGGAGAAGAAAATGGCAACTCACTCCAGTATTCTTCTCTGGGAAATCCCATGGACAGAGGAGCCAGGCAGGCTACAGTCCATGGGGTTGCAAAAGAGTCAGTCATGACTTAGTGGCTAAACAACAATAACAACAACCTCTATTTTAAAAATGGTGTTTTCTTTTACTTTTACTTTACAAAACAAAATTTTGAGGCTATGTTTATTCCATCTAGTGCCTAGAAATGGAAATAAAATATATTGCTGTTTCAAATTCTTTTAACACTAAGTATTGATGTTTCCCAGTATTATGAAACTTCGTTGCTACCTAGACTTGATTCCTGACCAACAAATCAGTCTGTAGATCATATAGGGACCTTCATTCATTACCTTTTCTCTTTCATGACCCGATTTTTTAGTTGTTTCTTGGTCATACTATGATTCTGCCAAAGATAAGTAAGGTATGGATAAGAAGAACGTTGAATGTGTTTTTCTTAATAAAGTAAACATTTATTAGTAAGAAGGATGAGTAGATTAGACCATACTAGATTGTCTGTTCCTGTTTATTTAGTTAATCCACATTGCTTTTGTTCTTCATTAACATATAAAATCAGATGTCACTGGCTGTGTCTGTCCATTGTGTCAGTGGCAGAATGTCGGTTGAGTCACTTTGCTCAGGCTGAACAATCATTGAGACTGTCGGTCCCTCAAGTACCGTGGGGGAGGTAGAGGTGACTGATAAGCCATAAGAGTTATAGTCAGAACAGTCATTTTCTTCAGTGACTCATCATGTCCAAGAACGAAGAAGACAGAGGGGGATTTTTAGGGCTGGACCAAATTTGGCTGCTGAAGGCACCTGGCAGATAGCGTTCACTACGTTACCAGGAGTTCAGACGCACGGGGAAAGGGCACTGTCACATGTTGAACAGGAAGCCTGGGCATTCTAGGGAGTGTATTCAAAACATTTAAAAAGTTGGGATCAATTAAGGAATGGATTGCGATAACTCTATACCCAGAGAGCAGTGAGTTCTATAAGAAAGCAAGTGGTCTGTGAGATGATTTTGGCAAATTCTTTTGGCCATCGCAGCAGTACTGATTAAATAAAAGGTGGTGGCTCAGCTGGTAAAGAATCCGCCGGCAATGCAGGAGACCTGGGTTCAATCCCTGGGTTGGGAAGATCCCCTGGGGAAGGGAAAGGCTACCCACTGCAGTATTCTGGCCTGGAGAATTCCATGGACTGTATAGTCCATGGGGTCGCAAAGAGTCGGACACGACTGAGTGACTTTCACTACTACAAACTGTTAATAGAGTTAGAAATTTTAAAGTTATAATGTAAAGATTTACACAGGAAACATCAAGCTCTTGATATTTACATTATTTAGAACGATAAGAATACTGTAGTTTTGTGTTCAGGAATTTGCTTCTTTGCTTCCACTTCACAGCTTTGTATAGGTCTATTTTTTTCTAGGGTATTTAAAACATTTTTAATAAAGAAATTTCTGAATATTTTACACTGTCTCTCCTTTGCTCTAATATTGACTTCATAATCTAGCACCATTATCATTAATGCTAAATTTTATTTATTTGAATTGTATTTGTTGGAGGTTTGATATATAATGTAAAAATGGAACGATTTGAAGTTTAATTTAAAGCTGCACTTAATATCCATTATTGAAGTTTCAAACTGCTGCTGCTGCTGCTAAGTTGCTTCAGTCGTGACCGACTCTGTGCGACCCCATAGACGACAGCCCACCAGGCTCCCCCATCCCTGGGATTCTCCAGGCAAGAACCCTGGAGTGGGTTGCCATTTCCTTTTCCAATGCAGGAAAGTGAAAAGTGAAAGTGAAGTCGCTCAGTCGTGTCTGACTCTTAGCGACCCCATGGACTGCAGCCCACCAGGCTCCTCCATCCATGGGATTTTCCAGGCAAGAGTACTGGAGAGGGGTGTCATTGCTACTAGACTAATATAATAAAATGTTGGGGGATACTTTTCTGGCTGCCCTGGAGTTGAACACGAAGGCCTAAACCTAGGGGCTGCGAGGCATCCAAGGCCCACTCCATTTGGTGATAAATGCCTCCTGAACATACTTTGCTCCATCCTGCTGTCACCCGCCTCCATGACTCCTGTCACAGGTTGGGTTCTCCAGGAAGCGGACTCAGACAGAGATTAATGAGCAGCATATTTATCAGGGAGAATTCTAGGGATTTAAAAAAAAACAACACAAAATTTTCAGGCGAAAGGGGAAGCAAGCAAAACTGAATAGGGAAGAAGGTGAAATATGGTACGTTTTCGGAAGGGCCCTGAGTTGAGCATCTAGGGAGCTGCGGTAGCCCTTCAGAGTTGTCCTGAGTTGGGGCAAGGGCTGGGCCTTAATATTCTCATGTGGATCAATTATTGGACATGGGACCAGGCTTTTATACCCTCAAGTTATGAGATGTGAGCCACCGAGGAAGGGAGCATAACGTAGGTGAGGTAACTCTTTTTAGCTGAGATAGTCCCTAGGGAGTCCACCAGCTAACCTGCCATTTGAACTGACATCCGCCTAAAGGTTATAGGTTGTGTTTTTTATTTCTCTCTGACTGCTTTCAAGATTTTTTTTGTGTGTGTCTTCAGTTCTTAGAAGTTTAATTATGATGTGTCTTTGCATGGACTTCTTCGGGTTTATCTTATTTGGGATTCACCTTATGAATCTATTGGTTTATATTTTTCATCAAATCTGTGAAGTTTTCAGTCATTCCTTCTCTGGATAATCCATTAACCTTACTCTCTCCCTTTCCAGGCTCTTAGATCTATTGTTCTGTCCCATGGATTCCCGAGGCTGCATTCATTTTAGGAGACTCAAGCTCCTGCTTAAATCTTTAGTTTTAATAGGAACCGACTCTATTTAGGTTTAATTCACAGGTCTTGGACTACCGTAGTAGGCTCTAGTTCCAATGACAACTTAGTTTTCATGGCCTTTATGATGTTATGCTTTTGGTTTGATGTAACTGGAATAGTTGGGGCTCCCAGGGGTCCCTACTGGTTCTGCCTAAGCAGAAGGAATTTCCTTATGCTTCTAAATGTGGAAAGGGAAGTCTCTGGCCTGACAGAGTAGAGTGCTTTGGGGCCTGCCTGCTTCTTTTGGTGGGCATCCCTCTGGCCAGCTTTCCTCTGCCCAACTTCTCCCTGAATGTTTAAGTGGGAGGAAGATTCTCTGGCTTAGTGGGGAAGAAAAACACTTCCTGAGCCGGAGCTTGTTGTGGCAGATGTCCCCTGCTCATGGGGGATGGGAAGCCTTCCTGGTCTGGGTGCCTGCTGAGGGATCCTCTTTACTGGTGCCCCCCAACCATCCAGTGTCTCTTGCTGTAGGGGGTGAGTCTCAGGCCAGGAGGAGGAGAGGACTTTTATTGAAGGCTTATTGTCAGTGAGGCCTCTGTTGATCCAGGGAAGAGAGAATCTGCCTGCCCTGCCTTCTGTTACTAGGTTCTGTCAAGAGATGCTGGGCCTGGATTGCCTTCTTCCTTTGGGTGGCAGGAAGTAAGATACCTTGCACCTAGATTATTCTTCCTATCTGGGAGTCTCTGACCAGTTCACCTTCCTCCTTACACCTTTCAGAGGTTTTCTTTGGTTGCCTCTTGTATTTATTTTCCTCATTTATAGTTTAATTAGGGAGCATGAGGGAAAGAGGAATGGAACAGGAAGAAACAAATATATGCCATCTTGTCTGAACTGGAAGTCTAAGAAGACAAAATTTTGGAAAATATAATATCATAAAATGGGGTTTTCCAGGTGGCTCTAGTGGTAAAGAACCTACCTGCCAATGCAGGAGACTCGAGAGACGTGGGTTCGATATCTGTGTCAGGAAGATGCCCTGGAGAAGAGAATGGCAACTCACTCCAGTATTCTTGCCTGGAGAATCCCATGGACAGAGGAGCTTGGCGGTGTATAGGCCTTGCGGTCACAAAGATTTGGACACGACTGAGCACACGCACACACATACAATATCATAAAGTACCATCAACTTGTAAAACAATGTTTTTCTTACTTTAGCATCATTCTAATAGATTCTAATATTTAAATATTAAGTGTATTAAGTATATTATAATAGCTATAATTTATAGATTTATCTGTAATTATTTAGTGTGTCTATTTTACTTTCTATTTATTCTCAACTCTTATCCCAGAGCATACAAATTATAACTTATATTTAAAGTGTTAAATGAGGCACAGAGGTCTAGGTGACATGCCCAAAATTATATAACCAATTACTCATGCAATTTGGATTAATGTTGAATACTTTTCTGGTAGACCCCAAATCCATTGCCTCTGGAATACCACATACATGTTCTGTGTTTAACTGCTGCTGCTTCTATTCTGTTCCTGATATTTGTATATCTCAGCGTAACATTAGAACTATAACTATTTTCAATAAGTATTTTTTGGTTCTCCTATGAGATTTGTTAGGTAATAATAATTTTTAAAAGCCTCTGTATTCGGTAATCAACATCTCAACAATGATAATACTTTTGTCTGAGATTAATATCAGTGCTTTTCAACGCACCAGAATAAAACTAATCTCTATTATAGAATCCACAGCCGGCCTGATGGAACTGTTATAACAAAAGTAATCAGTATTTTTTGATATACAGAGCATGCAAATTATAACTTGTGTCCTGTGTACAGAAAAAAGGGGATCTTTTGGTAAATGATTAAGTCGATGTTGATAACGTTATATTTTTCTGTGTTTCGGAGGAGTTTTTTGATGCTTGTAGTTTGCATAAACATAATAATATATGTATTATGTCCTTGAGCAACAATTTTATTGCACACTGATAGAAGACAGCCATAATATGAAATAGAGTATTAAGATATGTAATTTAATTTAGGAAGGAGAAAAATCATAATTTTTTTTTTAACCTCATTATCAAAATTATTCTTTAATTGATAATCCTAAATTCTAAGATGAGGAGTGTTAGTGATAGAAACTTTAGGACAAATAAAAGCATATGTTTATTTTCATTTTATGTGTTTCACTATAAGTATATAAAATCTTAGGCTAGCCAGTTTGCATTTACTTGGTGAAAGCCAAACATTATAAATGTATTATTACTGTTTTGATAAATTTAACTGAGCTCAAGTCAAAAGTCTTTGTTAATTAAGAAATATATACCCTCATTAATGGCAATGTATATATTTTTGTTCATGTTGCCTAAAATACTGAGAATTTTCATGGTTTTGAATGCCACTTTTTAGTGTTATCAGGACATTAAATGTGAGTTTTCCCTTCAGGTTTTATGTGATCTAAATTACTGAATATTGTACTAGTGCTAGTAAAGTGACATAGAGAAAGTATAGGTAAATATATTTAATTTTTTGTAACTTTAAGTTGTATGATGTATGTAAATACTGTCCATTCTGGTCACTAATTAGATTAAAAAACTAGTGATACTACCTTTACATTGGTGTTATTTAAATTCATTGTTTATCATGGGTATTAAATATCCATGTATTTTGAAATAATATGGGAGAAATGAAATGATTCCTTAAGAGAGAATCTGGCTTGCTGTAAAGATAATTGGTTAGATGTTTAATTAAGAGGTTCATATATTAGGTTGAATACTAACTTACTAACTCAAAACTTTGTGGCAATTTAGGGTCACTATAGCCTTCATTTCCTCATATGTCATAGGAAAAGTAAAATTCCATTTTGCAGGAATGTTTAAAAGATGACAGATACCATACAGGTTGACTCTCAAACAGTTCCTAATAAATAATAGATGCTTAGAAAATGGTCATCATGATCTATTTATATGTTATTTAAGTTGGTTGTGATAATAGGCATATATTTTCTATCTTGGTAAGGTTACTAAAATGTGTGTCAGCTTGTCCACTGGCTTGGTGATTCAGAGCATGACTTCCTCATAGAAGTGAATCATACAATAGCTCATTTTAAAATTTTCATAGCTGATCATGTCCCAAGGCCACATTAGGTGCAAGTAGTTAGCTCAGAGCTGCTTGATGATCGAGGTATTACGTGAGGATCAATGGGAAGCTGGCTCAGCTCCTCAGAGCTGCTTGATGATCGAGGTATTACGTGAGGATCAATGGGAAGCTGGCTCAGCTCCTCTGTCACCTGCACACTTTAGCTGTGTACTGAGACTTCACCAGACTGGAGGAAGAATGTTGCTTTAACATGATATGTTTAGATTGGTAAATGAAAACATAGCTCTATTGAATTTTCTTTAACATAATGTAAGTAGAATTGGCCTTGCTGGAGAAAATTCTCATATACTACAATAGTTTAGAAAAGAAATAGTTGCACTTAGCCTTGAAATTCTTACATTTCTTTGTGTTTTTGATCAATTTCCCTTCCATCCCTTTATAATGAGTTAATATCTATTGAATTTTTTTATCTTTAAAATTCCAAAGTATGCTTTAAATCTGGAAATAATTTAGAAAGTGGAGGAAACTTTCTAATCTTTTCTAGCCAAGTTTTTAGTTTGCTTTGAAGTTCAAGACCTTCCATGGTTTGTGTCTAGTAAACCTGAAAAGAAAGTGCTTAAAGAGGCTCACCATCAGTTGAGATGGATTTATTATTTTTACATTAAAACAGGCCATTTTAAAATTTATATATTTGAAATCAATCAGAAATTCAGACTGAAAATCTTTTCAAGTGTAAGTGAGAAATTTTCACTGATGTATTTTACATTTAAATCAGAAACAGTCCAGTGAACCTCATTTTCATGTCAAGACATTTTGCTTCTGATTATTAAGGTTTTATATGCTTCCCAGGGTATACTTGTGAATGTTATATTTTTGTTATTTTTGAATTATTTTAATATGCAAGTTTTAATAATTATTAAACTCTTAAGTTTGAAAAATGCATCAACTTATTTTAATATGCATCAACTTGCATATTAAATGCTTTGGAGGAATTGTTCCATAGGATAGATGCATCAATATGTAGTACTACACACACATATAGTGATTTTTACTAGAGATTTTTCTATAATGGCAGGACTGAAAAAAACCTTAGTGCCCATCAATAAGGGAGATTAGTTCAGTTCAGTTCAGTCACTCAGTCGTGTCTGACTCTGCGACCCCATGAACTGCAGCACGCCAGGCCTCCCTGTCCATCACCAACTCCCGGAGTTCACTCAAACTCACATCCATCGAGTCGGTGATGCCAACCAGCCATCTCACCCTCTGTTGTCCCCTTTTCCTCCTGCCCCCAATCCCTCCCAGCATCAGAGTCTTTTCCAATGAGTCAGCTTTTCACATGAGGTGGCCAAAGTACTGGAGTTTCAGCTTTAGCATCATTCCTTCCAAAGAACACCCAGGACTGATTTCCTTTAGAATGGACTGGTTGGATCTCCTTGCAGTCCAAAGAATTCTCAAGAGTCTTCTCCAACACCACAGTTCAAAAGCATCAATTCTTTGGCGCTCAGCCTTCTTCACAGTCCAACTCTCACATCCATACATGACCACTGGAAAAACCATAGCCTTGACTAGATGGACCTTTGTTGACAAAGTAATATCTCTGCTTTTCAATATTCTATCTAGGTTGGTCATAACTTTTCTTCTAAGGAGGAAGTGTCTTTTAATTTCATGGCTGCAGTCACCATCTGCAGTGATTTTGGAGCCCCAAAAAATAAAGTCTGACACTGTTTCCACTGTTTCCCCATCTATTTCCCTTGAAGTGATGGGACTGAGTGGCTTTAGTCAAATTTGTGAAAATTATAGTATATCATAAATTATTTTATTAGATCAGTTCAGTTCAGTTGCTCAGTCGTGTCCCATTCTTTGCAACCCCATGCCCTGAAGCATGCCAGTCTTCCCTGTCCAACACCAACTCCCGGAGTTTGCTCTAACTCATGTCCATCGAGTCAGTGATGCCATCCAACCATCTCATCCTCTGTCGTCCCCTTCTCCTCCTGCCTTCAGTCTTTCCCAGCATCAGGGTGTTTGCCAAACAGTCCGTTCTTTGCATCAGGTGGCCAGAGTACTGGACTTTCAGCTTCAGCATCAATCCTTCCAATGAATATTCAGGACTGATTTCCTTTAGGATGGACTGGTTTGATCTCCTTGCAGTCCAAGGGACTCTCAAGAGTCTTCTCTAACACCACAGTTCAAAAGCATCAATTCTTTGGCACTCAGCTTTTTTTTTTTTTTTTTCCTTTCAGATGGCATTATCATTTTATTATTTTTTATTTTTTAATATAAATTTATTTATTTTAATTGGAGGCTAATTACTTTACAATTCTTTATAGTCCAACTCTCACATCCATACATGACTACTGGAAAAACTATAGCTTTGACTAGATGGACCTTTGTCGGCAAAGTAATATCTCTGCTTTTGAATATGTTGTCTAGGTAGGTCATAGCTTTTTTTCTAAGGAGCAAGTGTCTTTTAGTTTGATGGCTGCAGTCACTGTGATCTGCAGGGATTTTGGAGACCAGAAAATAAAGTCTGTAAGTCTTTCCATTTTTTTCCCATCTATTTGCCATGAAGTGACAGGACCGGTTGCCATGATCTTTGTTTTTTGAATTTTGAGTTTTAAGCCAACATTTCCACTCTCCTCTTTCACTTTCATCAAGAGGCTCTTTAATTCTTCTTCAGTTTCTGCCAAAAGGATGGTGTCATCTGCATATCTGAGGTTATTGATATTTCTCCCAGCAATCTTGATTCCAGCTTGTGCTTCATCCAGCTCAGCATTTTGCATGATGTACTCTGCATATAAATTAAATAAGCAGTGTGACAATATATAGCCTTGATGTACTCCTTTATTAGTTACAGCCCTTGATATATTGATACATTAGAAAATTAGATTGCACAATAATTTTTACACTGCAATAATTTTATATAGCACAATTTTATAATGCAATGATTTTTATAGTAGAATCCATTGTTTTTTAAACAATAATCTCAGGAAGATTCAATTATGTGTATATATTTATATGAACATGGATAAAAGTATGGAAAAGAAGAGAACATAACAGGAGTTGAGATTGTTTACAAAATGTGTTACTTCACATGTTCAAACGGACTTCTCTTGTAGCTCAGTTGGTAAAGAATCTGCCTGCAGTGCAGGAGACCTGGGTTTTATTCTTGGGTTGGGACGATCCCCTGGAGAAGGAAATAGCAACCCACTCCAGTATTCTTGCCTGGGAAATCCTGTGGACAGAGATGCCTGGCAGGCTACAGTCCATAGGGTCACAAAAGAGTCAGACGTGACTTAACGACTAAACTACCATGTGTTCAAATGAGTACTTCTTTTTATAAAAACTTTTTGGAAACACCTTGTGGCATGCCAACAAAGGTCTGTCTAGTCAAGGCTATGGTTTTTCCAGCAAAGGTCCATCAAGTCAAGGCTATGGTTTTTCCAGTAGTCATGTATTGATGTGAGACTTGGACTATAAAGCAAGCTGAGCACTGAAGAATTGATGCTTTTGAACTGTGGTGTTGGAGAAGACTTTTGAGAGTCCCTTGGACTGCAAGGAGATCCAAGCAGTCTATCCTAAAGGAAATGAGTCTTGAATATTCACTGGAAGGATTGATGCTGAAGCTGAAACTCCAATACTTTGGCCACCTGATGCAAAGAATTTGAAAAGTCCCTAAGGCTTCCCTGGTGGCTCAGAGGTTAAAGCATCTGCCTCCAATGCAGGAGACCTGGGTTCGATCCCTGGGTCGGGAGGACCCCCTGAAGAAGGAAATGGTAACCCACTCCAGTATTCTTGCCTGGAGAATCCCATGGATGGAGAAGCCTGGTAGGCTATATATAGTCCACGGGGTTGCAAAGAGTCAGACACAACTCTGCGACTTCACTTTCACTTTAATGCTGGGAAAGATTGAAGGCAGGAGGAGAAGGGGATGACAGAGGAAGAGATGGTTGGATGGCATCACTGACTCAATGGAAATGAGTTTGAGTAAACTCGAGGAGTTAGTGATGGACAGGGAGGCCTGGTGTGTTGCAGTCCATGGGGTCGCAAAGAATGGGACACAACTGAGCGGCTGAACTGAACTGAACTGTGGCATGCAGGATCTTAGTTCCCTGATCACGGATCAAACCTATGCCCCTTGCAGTTCAAGCATGGAGTCTTAACTCCCGGACCACCAGGGAAATTCCTTTGTTTTTTTTTTAAAATATGTTTTATGTTTTTAATTAATAAGGAAAATTACTATATTGATTATGCCTTAAACCTCTCTCACTAAGAAAGTTAGTTTGGGAAGAGATGTGTGATTTAGGGTAACCTTCAGTTGTGACCAATTTGTATAAACCAAATCTGTTCAATCAAATTGACCTTGGCACAGTCAAATTAGGATACTGGACAGCTTTTTAATAAGAGGAATAAGTACAAGGGTTGGAGATAGATATGGTATAGGAGAAACTCAAGGGGTTGCTCAGGATCAAAGGCTACCAGCAGCACAGCTGTTACAGCTCTAAGCTCAAAGAGATAAGTAGAGGGAGACATATCAGAACCCAAAAGGAGAGGAAGTCATATTATGAACTAAATGACCTTTGTTCAAGGGACATTGTCAGGTCAAGATAAGCTTACAGGAAGAGAACCAGGAAAATGAATACCTACAACTCATTCTCAGCTCTCCCACCAGCTACTAACAGGGATCCCTATTGACTGAACTTACCAGAGCCAGAGGACCCATTGATGCCATTTGTATAGTTAAATCACTTTGGGCAGAAAACAGGGGTAGCTGTATAGAGTGAGTCTTAAAGAGTAAATAAAAATTATCTGCCATAAAGTCACATTATTTTAAAACCAAATCGTCAAAATAATCCAGAAGACTAAAGTGTTATAATATGCAAAATGATGCCATCTATTTTCTTTACGGACATATAGATTTATTAAATTGACCTAAACCCAAAGGCAGACTTAAATATATTTATAATTTGGAGATACCCTTCTTCCTCAGTCTCTTCTGTGCAGAAGTTCTTCTTTCTTCCCCAAACTCTGATGAGGGCATAGCCCAGAACTGGATTGATGGTAGAGGACAGTAGTTCTCTGTGATGAACATGGGCCTGGTCCCTGCAAAGTGAGGATTAGTCTGAATGCCTTTAGTAAATCCCCACTATTACTGGAGGTTTTTATGTTAACCTCTAGTGTATCTTCCAGAAGCAGCTCTGCAATCAGGGTCTTGGGTAGGCAGCTGCCATTACTGAGCCTCAGCGTATTCCAGGTGCCATAAGTGCATTCACACAGTTTATCGCTCTGAAACCTCTCAGCTCATCTGTACCATGACCATTATTTTACCAACTGGCTGATTAATACAAGTGATCAGATAATCAATTAGAGTTTTACGAACTTTCTCAAGGACAGTGAGAGGGTCTGGAATTGGGCCTCAATCTGTGTGGCTCCCTGCTGGCATAGCCTCACTTTGCTGTGAAATTGTGAAGGAGTCATTATGTGTTAGTGTAACTCTCTCATCTGTCCCAAATGGAGAAGGCAATGGCACCCCACTCTAGTACTCTTGCCTGGAAAATCCCATGGATGGAGGAGCCTGGTGGGCTGCAGTCCATGGGGTCGCTGAGGGTTGGACACGACTGAGCAACTTCACTTTCACTTTACACTTTCATGCATTGGAGAAGGAAATGGCAACCCACTCCAGTGTTCTTGCCTGGAGAATCCCAGGGATGGGGGAGCCTGGTGGGCTGCCGTCTATGGGGTTGCACAGAGTCGGACATGACTGAAGCAACTTAGCAGCAGCAGCATCTGTCCCAAAAATATAACTTTCTCTCCCCCCCTCCTCATTCCCCTGTCTTACATTCATTCTCTTAGTTGTGTTTTTAAGAGGTAATTATTCAGTCCCTACTCTTTACTAAGAACTGTGTATGGTACCATCAATACCAACAAATACAGCATTTACCTTCATGGATATTACAGCTTCATACGTGTTCTCAAGGCAGCAATCCTCTTCCTTTCCTTTAACCCCAAATCCTTTAAATTTGAGGTTCTTTGTCTCAAGCTTTCAATTTATTTACTATGACAAAATTATTTTTTGTCTTATTGGTTTAAATTAAAATATAAGCTAAAATAAACCTTTTGAAAAAACTCATTTGCTGTTTCATACCAGGGAGAAAAAAAGATTCCATAATATTATAAGAAAGAGGAAATAAAGAAACTATGTAAAACAATTTTTTGTAAAAAAGGTACTGTCTGGTTTTATTAAAACAAATTAGTCTTTTTGAGAAGTGTATAAATGAGAGTGCATGTTCAGGCTTATATTATCATTAGGATAAAGTGTATCATATTCCCTCAAATAAGTGCATCTTCTGTTTTTCAAATTGAGACTTCATTTGCATTCAAAATCTTCCTTGTGAAAGACAATTTAAAAACTTCTGTTCAAGTGTCTGGTATCATTACAACTACAACGCTAATGTACATTTGAACTCTTTCCCCCAGCCCCCTATTTTGACATCTTGTTCACTCTTTGGAAAGCCCAGATTGGGTTACTCGAGTAATCCCATTTTTATAACTGAGCCAGTGTTACCATTCTCAAAATTACAACTGATTCAGAGCACAGTGTCAAGAAGGATGACGGTACACATTAATAGAAGCGTGCACTGATTTCTCTTATTTCTGTATTGAACTGTAAAGCTGTAGAAACCGCCAATGACCGGGGACCCTGGTGGGCTGCCGTCTCTGGGGTCGCACAGAGTCGGACACGACTGAAGTGACTTAGTGGCCGCAGCAGCGGCAGCATGCACATTGCATTCTGTTACCACCTTTGAATGTGATTTCAGAGGAACAAACAAACAACAACAATCATATATACATATGTATGTGTATATATATTTCCGATTTGAAATTGGCAATATTGTATAGTAGATCCTAGGTTCTTCTCCTAGGCCTGATCCTAGACAAGTTACCTAACATCTCTGATCCTCTTTATCTTTCCAGTTTTGTAAAATGAAGGAGTTGGACAAAATAAGTAGTTTTATTCCCATGCTGCATTATTCCTAGAAGTCCCCGAGCACCCAGAGTGATAGCTGGTGACATCATATTGGCAAAACAGGAAGGATCTAGCTCCTCTCTTATAGTTCAACAAGAATAATTCCATTTTGTTTCATTTGTTAATACTCTCAAGTAACTTTTTCAATTCCTGATGACCTTCCACCTATTTATCCATAGTAGGACTTATTGTATTCTGTTTTTGGCTTCAAGGTGGGTTACAGCTTATCCAACTCATACAGACCCTGGAATATTGAATAGTTCTTTTGAATTCTGCATTGTATGACATGTAAATTATCCATTATGTGTTTATGACTGGTTTTTAACATGTGAAATAGTTAAGCCTATTAATTTTCTCTCCCTGTGAGCTTTATTGAAGGAAATTATACCATTGCCCCAAACTTGTGGCAGTCTTGATTTTGTTTAGAAGGTGTAAATCTGGAAAAACTTTAACAGAGAGCTGTTGCCAAATTGATAGCTATGTTTATCTGTGTAGATTGTATTTCCACAGCTGTCAGTTGAGTTGGTTGCTCCCTGTATCCAATGGTTCTAGAGTCATGCACGTGCTTAGGATTTTCATCTTAACAGGTGTTTTTATCCCTTCCTACTTTGAGTTTCAAAATCAAGGGACTGTGATGTGTACCATTCTAAAGGGTGATGTTTTGGCTTTTGTATTTTTTAGGATAACATGTTGTGAACGAAGTGCTGTTTTAAGTAGAGCCCCTGGGGAAGTTTTTTGCCAACAATCATTTTGACATCCCGTGTGCTGTGTTGTAATAAGAAAGCAGAATAAATAAGCTAAACTAGGTGGTCAGGATCCTGTCAGGATGAAAGCAACTATAATTTTCTTTACAATGATGAAAGGCAAACAAAAACCCTGAACAAATAGATTTAATCAATATTTAAAGACTAGTCTCTCAGGCTGTTGCTTATTTGACAGATAGTCTTGGGTGGAGGTAGAAATGGAGTGGGAAAATAAACAATTACTAAGTACAGATAATAGAAATTACTGGGCAAGTGAAAAAAAAAAAATGTTCCAGACTCTTATCAGGCCAGTTTGACTCACAGTGGACATGGGTTGCTTCACCCAGCTATGGACTGTTTCACAGACTGAATTATTTCAGACTTGGAAACACAGGAGCTATTATCCGTGTTAAGGTACAATGATGGTACATATTAGGTTAGCAGTTTTGTTTTTCAAGATTATTGAATCAAATCTGATTACATCAAAACTGTCAAATCTAAAAGAGGTTCTTAGATCCAGAGATGCTCAATTTATGGAATGTGTGCTGTCTTTTAATTCTTCCTATTCTCTGACCATGACCAGAGTTATTAATTAATCATGGCTCTCTTTTCAGCAGAGCCTGGGGTTAGCCTCAGAATCCTTCTCCAATCAGAGGTGCAGATAGTCTCTTGTAATTGATGAATCTGAATTGTTTAAAACCTGTTTGCCATCCCTGATTGATTCTAAATTTTCAAATGGAAGAAGAAAAGTAAGATAGTTTTGACTATGATTTGCTTGATTCACCTGCTAGTTACCGAACTAGAGTTAATATAGAGGTTATCTGGCTCTCAGTTCTTAATTCAGTATCCTTTTTATTACCTTATATAGACTGCAAAGGATTTTGACATCTTAGGAGGAATGGTGTTCTAAGTATCTAATAAATTAAAGCTTTGTCTTGGATTTTTAATAATGTCATGGCCTATTTTGCATCTAGGGACCTCCAGTGATATGACTACATATATAGTAATTGTTTGATCCCCAATTTAATTGTAATTATATTCTTAAAAAGACACACATATGTAGAAGAGGGTCATTTGGAAATTTTTGTAAAGGAAGACTACTGTCGTGTTGCAGTATAGGGTGCTGCAATCCATGGGGTGGCAAAGAGTCAGATACTACAACTGACTGTAGTGTAATATTCCATTTATATCTTGAGAAAACCAAAAAGAGTGATGCTAATGTCAATTAGCATGATTATTTTTCATGTAGGCTAATTATCCTATGAAAAAGATTCCTTCTTTGTACTTATTTTTTGGTTTTGATAGTTTTATAATGAATATTTATACTTGTGTATAATTTGATAATTTTAATTAAAAAAATCAAAACCGAGTTTAAATGGAAGAAAGCAGTTTCTCATAAACTTCAAAAAATAATCATTTGTTTAGGGTATTATAAATAAATTATTCATATTTGTCACTTGAAATTAGATTTTGGTAACTCTTACTCAATTTATGTTCAGTGCTGTTTTTACTTTCTAAGTAGTGAAACTATTCATTTCACTTAGTTGTTATTGTGGGAGGAAAAACTATAATAGATTCATTAATTTGTAATGGTTTTTTTTAGTTTTTCATTGAATTAATATTTGAGACAATTACTGTAGGTGGATTTTTCCCTCTACCTCTTTTGGTAACAGGGGCATTTTATTTAGGAAAATATGAAAAAAGTTAGTGCTGGTTACTTACAAAGCATGCTTAGAGAAATGGGGTTGCCATTTCCTACTCCAGGGGATCTCCTGGCAAAGGATCAAACCTGTGTCTCATGCATCTGCTGCATTGGCAAGTGAATTCTTTACCACTATACACCTAGGAAGCTCAGTAACATACTGTTCCAGGCACTACTGGGATTTGAACCCAGGATCTTCTGTTCAATAGACAGGTGCTTTGACCAGCTAAGCCATGGTACTGGCATGCTCAGAGAAGCCATTTTTAAATATTCTGGATGCAGTAGCATCATGCTTATCAACTTCAAGCTTTCTTAGTTCCTTTTTTCATTTTCTTCCCTGTGAAACTGAAGGAATAACAAGAGGCATATCCCCAATTCCCTGCAACAAGGGACTTAGATAGGGACGTAAATATATAAACATATTTCATACATTCTATTTAAAAAATTTTAAATTTATATTGGAGTATAGTTGGTTAATAATGTTATGCTGGTTTCCGTTTCCTGCATTATTAATCACTATTTCTAAATAAAGTATAGGAGTTTCCTTAACAGTCTTTGATTTTACAAAAAGAAAAAGGACCAAAGTTTTCTCTTTCTAGACACTTTGGTAAACAAAACCTGTCTTCTATGTCAATAGAGAAAAGGGATTAAATCTGCCAATTATCTGAGTATTAGAAAATACATATTGAGAGCTTATTAAATGTAGACCAAATTTTATCTTTAAGAACTTCCTATCTAATTGGGATATACCTCAATTGATTGGAAGTAATTAAGTAAAAATTAAACGACTGTTAATTTCAGGCACACACAAGTCATTTTCACTTCTGTGAAATGGAAGAAATGCTCTTAATCCATCTGATCAATAAATGTTGAAAATCAGTTATATTACATATAGGGTGCTTTGTAAAGATACAATAATAGAAATCATACTAAAGATTCACTTTTATTTGCCTACAGTTACGTCATTTTTGCCACTTTTGCCCCTGTGGCTCAGCGGCAAAGAATACACCTGTAACGCAGGAGATGTGGTTTTGATCCCTGGGTCAGGAAGAGTCCCTGCAGGAGGGCATGGCAACCCACTCCGGTATTATTGCCTGGAGAATCTCATGAACAGAGGAGCCTTGTGGACTATAGTCCATAGGGTTACAAGAGTTGGACATGACTGAAGTGACTCAGCATGCATGCATGTCACTTTTTCTGAAGAAAAAACATTTATTTTTTAATTTTTAGAGAACAGAAGTTGATAAAATAGACTTAAATTTGATGGATTCTTTAGATAAATCATTATTGGGATTACAGTTATTAGAATTGCTTTGAATTTGATTTGAATATATTTAAGCAGCTTAGATTAAGATTCTATTACATGAATGGTAATGCACATGAAATTATCTTAAAAATGTGTACTTTGTAGATGCCACAATTTTATGAAATATTTATGTTGATATTAGAAGTGTAACCAGAAATGCTCATCTAGACATGAGCACACATCTGAGATAAATGGAATTGATGGTCCTCCAAACCTGGAATTCCAGTTCCTACACCTACTCCCACTCATCCACCCACATCTATTGGACAAGTGCCTGATTAAACAGATGGGACTTGGTCTGTGCTATCCAAACAGACAAACTCTACCTTTATTAAGCAAAGCATTGGGGAAAAATAGGTTTTATTGTGTTATTGTGATTCTGGGCATGATAATTTGAGTGTAAAGCTACTCTTCATTACTATTGTTGTTTGTTGTTGGAAATAAGTTTCTTTTTTTTTTCTTTTTATGAATGAATATGTATAAATTGGAGGACAACAGATGGAGTTTCAGGGATCTGGAAGAGCTATAGACAAGGAAGGAGTTCTCAGTCAGATTTAAAAATAAAAAATCAGCAGAAGTGTGAAATGCCATGCAGTTTTAAAAATTTATGTAGTTAAGATTTTTAAGAAAGTGTTTGGGTTTATCAATAGACATCATGAAATTTCCCCCATCCACTAAAGGGTATGGGCCCAAGATAATGATTGGTAATGATTTGAGAGAATAGCATTGAAACATGTATATTATCATATGTGAAATAGATCACCAGTCCAGGTTCGATGCATGAGACAGGGTGCTAAGGGCTGGTGCACTGGGATGACCCTGAAGGCTGGGATGGGGAGGGTGGTGGGAGGGGGGTTCAGGATGGGGAACACATGTACACCTGTGGCAGATTCGTGTCAATGTATGGCAAAACCACTATAATATTTTAAAGTAATTAGCCTCCAATTAAAAAAATTAATAAAAAAAGAATTGGTAACATTTTTCCTCATGCCTCTTCAGCAAGTTGCCACTTCAACGATTTTGGGAAAATATTAAGCCCTGGATACCATCTGTGAACTAAAATGGACGAAAATGGGTGAATTTAACTCAGATGACCATTATATCTACTATTGTGGGCAGGAATCCCTTAGAAGAAATGGAGTAGCCATCATGGTCAACAAAAGAGTTTGAAATGCAGTACTTGGATGCAATCTCAAAAACGACAGAAATATCTCTGTTCGTTTCCAAGGCAAACCATTCAATATCACAGTATTCCAAGTCTATGCCCCAACCAGTAATGCTGAAAGCTGAAGTTGAATGCTTCTATGAAGACCTACAAGACCTTTTAGAACTAACACCCAAAAAAGATGTCCTTTTCATTATAGGGGACTGAAATGCAAAAGTACGAAGTCAAGAAACACCTGGAGTAACAGGCAAATTTGGCCTTGGAATATGGAATGAAGCGGGGCAAAGACTAATAGAGTTTTGCCAAGAAAATGCACTGGTCATAGCAAACACCCTCTTCCAACAACACAAGAGAAGACTCTACACATGGACATCACCAGATGGTCAACACCGAAATCAGATTGATTATATTCTTTGCAGCCAAAGATGGTGAAGCTCTATACAGTCAACAAAAACAACAACAAAAACCAGGAGCTGACTGTGGCTCAGATCATGAACTCCTTATTGCCAACTTCAGATTGAAATTGAAGAAAGTAGGGAAAACCACTAGACCATTCAGGTATGACCTAAATCAAATCCCTTATGATTATACAGTGGGACTGAGAAATAGATTTAAGGGACTAGATCTGATAGAGTGTGTGATGAACTATGGACTGAGGTTCATGACATTGTACAGGAGACACGGATCAAGACCATCCCCATGGAAAAGAAATGCAAAAAAGCAAAATGGCTGTCTGGGGAGGCCTTACAAATAGCTGTGAAAAGAAGAGAAGGGAAAAGCAGAGGAGAAAAGGAAAGATATAAGCATCTGAATGCAGAGTTCCAAAGAATAGCAAGAAGAGATAAGAAAGCCTTCCTCAGCAATCAATGCAAAGAAATAGAGGAAAACAACAGAATGGGAAAGACTAGTGATCTCTTCAAGAAAATCAGAGATACCAAAGGAACATTTCATGCAAAGAGGGGCTCAATAAAGGACAGAAATGGTATGGACCTAACAGAAGCAGACGGTATTAAGAAGAGGCGGCAAGAATACACAGAAAAACTGAACAAAAAAGATCTTCACAACCCAGATAATCACGATGATGTGATCACTGACCTAGAGCCAGACATCCTGGAATGTGAAGTCAAGTGGGCCTTAGAAAGCATCACTACGAACAAAGCTAGTGGAGGGGATGGAATTCCAGTTGAGCTATTCCAAATCCTGAAAGACGATGCTGTGAAAGTGCTGCACTCAATATGCCAGAAAATTTGAAAAACTCAGCAGTGGCCACAGGACTGGAAATGGTCAGTTTTCATTCTAATCCCAAAGAAAGGCAATGTCAAAGAATGCTGAAACTACCACACAATTGCACTCATCTCACACGCTAGTAAAGTAATGCTCAAAATTCTCCAAGCCAGGCTTCAGCAATACGTGAACCGTGAACTTCCAGATATTCAAGCTGGTTTTAGAAAAGGCAGAGGAGCCAGAGACAAAATTGCCAACATCCGCTGGATCATGGAAAAAGCAATAGAGTTCCAGAAAAACATCTATTTCTGCTTTACTGACTATGACAAAGCCTTTGACTGTGTGGATCACAATAAACTGTTGAAAATCCTGAAAGAGATGAGAATACCAGACCACCTGACCTGCCTCTTGAGAAATCTGTATGCAGGTCAGGAAGCAACAGTTAGAACTGGACATGGAACAACAGACTGGTTCCAAATAGGAAAAGGAGTACATCAAGGCTGTATATTGCACCCTGCTTATTTAACTTCTATGCAGAGTAGATCATGAGAAATGCTGGGCTGGAAGAAGAACAAGCTGGAATCAAGATTGCTGGGAGAAATATCAATAACCTCACATATGCAGATGACACCACCCTTATGGCAGAAAGTGAAGAGGAACTCAAAAGCCTCTTGATGAAGGTGAAAGAGGAGAGTGGAAAAGTTGGCTTAAAGCTCAACATTCAGAAAACGAAGATCATGGCATCCGGTCCCATCACTTCATGGGAAATAGATGGGGAAACAGTGGAAACAGTGTCAGACTTTATTTTTTTGGGCTCCAAAATCTCTGCAGATGGTTACTGCAGCCATGAAATTAAAAGACGCTTACTCCTTGGAAGAGAAGTTATGACCAACCTAGATAGCATATGGAAAAGCAGAGACATTACTTTGCCAACAAAGGTCCATCTAGTCCAGGCTATGGTTTTTCCAGTGGTCATGTACGCATGTGAGAGTTGGACTGTGAAGAAGGCTGAGCGCTGAAGAATTGATGCTTTTGGACTGTGGTGTTGGAGAAGACTCTTGAGAGTCCCTTGGACTGCAAGGAGATCCAACCAGTCCATCCTGAAGGAGATCAGCCCTGGGTGTTGTTTGGAAGGAATGATGCTAAAGCTGAAACTCCAGTACTTTGGCCACCTCATGCGAAGAGTTGACTCATTGGAAAAGACTCTGATGCTGGGAAGGATTAGGGGCAGGAGGAGAAGGGGACGACAGAGGATGAGATGGCTGAATGGCATCACTGACTCGATGGATGTGAGTCTGAGTGAACTCCGGGAGTTGGTGATGGACAGGGACGCCTGGCGTGCTTTGATTCATGCGGTTGCAAACAGTCAGACATGACTGAAGGACTGAACTGACTGAACTGAACTGAATATCGTCTAGGTAAATATTACACGTTTTCATTGTAAAATCAGAAGGATTTGAGGGCTCTGAGTTGACACAGTGGCGGATAACTTGTAATATCTAAAGTGAGTTTTGTTTGACTAATGGGATTGCTCCTCAGTCCATATTTGTGATGAAAGCAGTGAGGGAAAGCCAAGAGCAGTATTATTATTAATAGATGGCCCTGTACTTGGAAGATCATATGAGATCAGATTTGATTCTCTAATATTGACATACTGAGAAAACCTTCAAAGGTGTTTGTTCTCCATGCATTTTTATAATGTTCTCTTTAGTGTTGCAATAATTAACAAACCATCACATATGAATATAGGCATTTATTCTTAAAATGGTCCATTTTTTAATTGATGGAATCATTAACACTCTGATATTTGCTTCTCTTACTAGGCCAGTGCATGGTCTGTAGATTTCACACTAAAATTCAAGTTAAGATTCCTAGTATTCCTTATTAAATGATTTCTATAATCTTTTGGTAGCTCAGATTTCTCCACAAAGAAAGACACCTTGGTTACTACATACTTTATGTTGCTCCAAGAATTCTGTTTTCTGACTTTTGTAGTGACTAGATTATCATTAAGTGTAAGGTTGCTTAATAGTTCAGCAAAAAATTGCCATGGAACTTTCTGAAAAATTGACCTCTTAAAATCTAAATGGAATTGTTTTATATTTTTCTTATTATTTGACTTCTATGATTGTGTGGGCTAGATTAATAGATAAATGGGTATGAAATGACAAATCATTGTTTTACAAAAATATTTAAAATGTGTTTCCTTCCCACAAACAAAAAATTAATGCAAAAAAGAATAAATATGTTTCTATTTAAGTTCATTCTTATAGCAGAGTAACTTGAGACAGCTTTATTTGATGGCATTTAATTTAATTAAAATTATCATTATACTTTTTTGTTACATTATCCTTTGAAATTATTGAAATAGCTTAAGTAACATTGTTATATCTCTACTTGATAAAATGGAGAAAACAGAAGTTTAGATACAGAATGGTAATAAAATGATCATAATATGTATTTTATTTTATTAGAAGTAAGAACATTGTAAAAATAGTCATTTGAAGAGAAAAAGGAGATAAAAATAGTGAATATTTACATTTTCATACATCATAAAACAAAGAATGCATTTTTATATAAAAGTACATATTGTGATATATGTGTGTGTGTGTGTATGTATGGCATGATCACTACCAAGTTTTTCTTGGCATACTCTGGCATAAACATATTTTAATATATTATTTAACATCTTTTGTTTGTTTTCTTTTAAACAGCAAATGCCAGTCTTCTTGGAGGTGGAGGTGGTAAGTCCTCAATATCACTTAAAATATATTTTATTACTACACCAACCAGAAGATGTTTAGTAAGTTCCATGATACTTTAACAAAATTAATTTTGCTGTATTCATCAACCATGCAAATTATAATCTTCCAGAGAATAATTCATAACAGAAATATCTTGGGTTTACCTGAATGTTATTTTAACTGACTTCAAAATATGCAGAATACGGTTGTTCTTCTCACGAAGCTTTGTGTTTCTACCTTTGGCTTAAGCTATAGCAGCAGTAAGCTATTGAGATGAATACGCATATAGTAGATAATAGATTCACTTTGAAAGAATTACTTTATTGAAGTATAGTTGATTTAAAATGCCTTAATTTCTTCTGTATCACAGAGTGATTCACTTATACATGTGTGTGTATATATATATATATATATATATATATATGCGCATGCTAAGTTGCTTCAGGCGCATACAACTCTATGTTACCCCAAGGACTGCAGCCTGCCAGGCTGCTCTGTCCATGGGATTCTCCAGGCAAGAATACTGGAGTGGATTGCCGTGGCCTCTGTGTGTGTGTGTGTGTGTGTGTGTGTGTATTCATATATATATTCTTTTCCATTATGTTTAATCACAGGATACTGAATGTAGTTCCCTGTACTAAACAGTGGGATCTTGTTTATTCATTCTATATATAATAGTTCATGGGCTCTCCTGGTGGCTCAGTGATAAAGAATCCACCTGCAATGAAGGAGATGCGACAGATGTGGTTCAATCTCTGGGTCGAAAAGACCCCCTAGCGAAAGATATGGCAGCCCACTCCAGTATTCTTGCCTGGGAAATCCCATGGACAGAGGAGCCTGGCGGACTACAGTTCATGGGGTCACAAAGAGTCGGACACAACTGAGTGACCAAACAACAGCAACAGAATATTTGCAAATGCTAATCCTAAACTCCCCATCCACCCTCCCACTTTCAGTCTATGTTGTCAACCGCAAGTCTGTTTTCTGTTTCTGTGAGTCTCTTTCTGTTTTGTAGGTAAGTTCATTTGTGTCATATTTTAGTTTCCACATATAGTGATGTCATATGGTATTTGTCTTTCTATTTCTGACTTACTTCACTTGGTGTGCTAATCTCTAGGTCCATCCATGTTGCTGCAAATGACAGTATTTCATTCTTTTTATGGCCGAGTAATATCCCTTTGTGTATATATACCACACCTTATTTATCCATTCCTCTTTCAATAAACATTAAGGTTGTTTCCATTTCTTGGCCATTTTAAATAGTGCTGCTGTGAAGGTAAGGTGCGTGTATCTTTTTGAATTATAATTTTGTCCAGATATATGCCCAGGAGTAGAATTGCTGGATCATATGGCAACTCTATTTTTAGTTATTTTGAGGAACTTCCATACTGTTTTCCATAGTGGTTGCAAGATAGAGTCACTTTTTTAAAGAGTCACTTGTAGTGTGAATTCTAAAACAATGCATCTGGAAACTTGTGGCTTTTCTTTCTTCGTCATAACAAATAAGAAAATGTTTGTAGCCTGAGGGCTTCATATATTAGCAACTTACTGTGAAAATAAATAAATAAATAAATTAGTATTGACATTTTGCTTTTTCTTTCTTCCTTTTTAGAGGAGAAAGAGATCAAAGAGAGATGAGGAAGAGAGAGATTCCTATACTAGGAATTCTTTCCTGATACTAAATTCTTGGAATAAAAATAAAATATTATTTTTATTTCTAGGTTGAAAGGTGAAAGCATTCCTAGCCCCAGTCTATATTACATGGCGAGGGAGGATAAACATATACAATAGAATGGGGTCCTTTTCATTTAGGGCCCAGATGGACATAAATCGGTTTATTTTCTCTCTTTCTTCCTCTTGCTCCTTCTTTTCATGTACATGGTTAAAGTAGACATGATTATATAGAGCTTTAGATTTTCAACAAACAAGTTGGAACTTGTTTTCTTGATCTTGAACTTTTAAGAAATATAATCCTTTATTAATCATCACCAGGAGCTTTCAGTATAAATTTTATTAGAAAATTAAAATTTTAATCATTGTTCTCATATTTGAATCAATAGATTTTTAAAAACAGAATGTTGGAAATAGAAATGATAGAAAGCTGTTTAAACTAGAAAGTGCTCTTCATATTATCATGTCAATGTACATTCTGTAGCAAAATATTTTTCTTCTTCCTCAAATTTCTTTAGAAAATATATGCAAGATTTCTCGTCCTACTTCTTTTTTGGTATTCTTTGGGAACTAGAAGGGAAAATTTCCTTAAGAATTTACTGGTTTTTTGGTAAACTTTTATCTCTAGGTTTCTTATATGAAAGAAGCATTAAATAATTCATTCATAATGCTGATTTTCTTACATGACATATTAGTATTTTAACAAATTGGGCTACTACCGTTAAATAGGATAAAAATGTTAAAGTTGAGTCTACATGTACAAATCCAGACTATTATAGTCCTTGGCTAAAGAAAAATGAATTAACTAATTATATAAGTTAAAATCATTTTAGCGGCCCTTAGCAGAAAACCCCACAATAATAGGGACTTAAAAGAGATAGAAATATATTTCTGTCTCCTCTAAAAGTAGCCTAGATGTAGGCTAGACCAACTGTGTGATAATCCCATCCTGTCGTCAAGCACTCAAGCTCTGACTTTTATGGTCTTCTTCCTACTGTGTGGAACTCAGGGTCCATGAAGGCTACTGGACTTTAGCCATCAAAAATATAGGGGTCAGTAAGGGGTAAGGCAACAATAAAAAAAGATGGCCCTTCAAAATCAAGCCAGTTTTCTTAGAGCAGCTATACTAAAGTCCCAGATTACCCTTGAATTGATCAAATGTTCATTCGTGGATAAGATAGTTTTATTCCAGGAAGCAATATGCTCATCCAAAAAAAAAAAAAAAAAAAAAAAAGCAGTGTTCTCTTTTCTGTGGAGGAAGGAGATGGTGGAGGTTTTGGCAGGCAATGACTACTCTCTGCCATTGTGAGAAGGCAGGCAGCTAGTTCAAGCACCCTTGTCGAACTGCTTTGTCTCAGCCTACATGTACACGACTGGTGTGTACAGAGTTAACTTTAGTGAGTTAGCCTGTATTTCCTTGCAGTTCCTCCAGCCTGTGTGGGAAGAAATATTGTAAATATTGGAAAATATTGTAAATTTTCAGCAATGGCAAGACGTTCAGGGATAGGCAAACTCAGTTTTTCTTTATCTGAAGAATATACTTGAGTCCTCTAGATGGTTGATTTTGCTAAATGCATTTATTTGCCATAATTTCTCATTTCTAAGTTCTAAAATTAGCAGCTCAGTATCATTATAAAGATAAATTATAAGTATTTAAGATGGCTGTAATTTCTTTCATTAAAGTAGGTCATTGACAGGTTTAAATTCATTTATGCACTTCTGGAGATGTCAAGATTGCTCTAAAATACATGTTTGATTTTTAGAAGGCTGCATTTAAAAATTAAATTTAAGGAATATTTTTAGCCTTCTTTGAACTTATTTTTGGCCTTTTGATTCTATGAGAGATCTTATTAATCCTGCCAGTGATATTTGTACAGCAACAGCTAATAATCATCCAATAAGGAACACTTGAACTGATATAATACTCTTGGATTTAATCAGTGATTCCTTTGTTGACTTGAATTAATATCCCTTCAAAAATCTCTAAAGGAAATAGTTCTTTGATTGACTAAACAATTTTATCAAGAAAATTTGGCACCATATAAAAAATAATAAGGGTACCTTAAGTACCATTTTCTCAGGTTCTCAGGAGAGCTTCCCTCCAATTCTGTGTAAGTTGTATTTGAAATTTAGGCAAACTCAGTCTATACAAAATTGTATTGCCCATAGTCTTAGCATTTTGCTGTTCTTTTTTGAGTGCTTATTAGCAAGACATCTCCTAAAAGGAGATTGCGAATATGGTTAAAATCATCCTCTCAGTGTTGGTTTTAAAGTGAGAGATCATTTCACGTAGGTGTGCATTTTCATCTTTTGCCAGAGGTCACTATCTTTAGAAACTTCATGTAACGTAGCGTCATTGTAGTGACCATGTGATAGGCTTTCAACTACCTAGTCACATCAGCTACAATACTTGGTAAAATGGATCATCTTTGTATCTATTTCCTAGATATATTAAGGGCATATAAATATATAATAATATTTAAGTAAGAAGTGGCTGGTCTATAGTGACTGGACTCTATCTTTCAGGAAGCCTTTATATTGTCTATGTAATGGTACAGTGTCAAAAAAATCTTAGAAGTCGTATTAATTTTTTACAAGGTTACCATCATTGCTCACAGTAATAACCTGCATAGCTGTATAGCACATTGATATATAAAAGAAGTGAATTTTGTTTTCTTATTTAGTGCTTTTGTTAGTCAGGGTAGGCTATATTAAACTGTTCTAATGGCTTAAAACAATAAGGCTTGTTTCTTGTTCACATCATAGTCTCAGTACCTTGGTGGCTATCCTACTCAGGTTCTGCTGCAAGTGGTAACACAGAGTTTCGGGTTGGTTTCCTATCTTGCACCTACTCCATGTGATATGTGACTCCAGTCACAAAACAGGAAGAGAGAGCTGGTGGATCTTGTGGGTTGTATTTCCAGAGCAGTTCGTGAATGGCTTGTGTCAATTCTGCTTGTTTCATGGGTCAGAATTCAGACAGGTGACCCCTAACCTAACTACAAGGAAGCCTGAGAAGAATGAAATGGTGTAGTAAATACCTAGAGCTGTCTCAGACACAGTGCACAGGTGAGATCGGTGTTTATTCTTGTTCTAATGCTTGAGAGGGAGAAGGCAATGGCACCCCACTCCAGTACTCTTGCCTGGCAAATCCCGTGGATGGAGGAGCCTGGTGGGCTGCAGTCCATGGGGTCGCTAAGAGTCGGGCACGACTGAGCGACTTCCCTTTCACTTTTCACTTTCATGCATTGGAGAAGGAAATGGCAACCCACTCCAGTGTTCTTGCCTGGAGAATCCCAGGGACGGGGGAGCCTGGTGAGCTGCCGTCTATGGGGTCACACAGAGTCAGACACAACTGAAGCGACTTAGCAGCAACAATGCTTGAGAGAAATGTGATTTAGGGAGATTTGGTGACTTCTTCAAGGTCACACAGCATATAAAGTGCAAAGGTCCAATGAAAAGATAGGGTTCTTGATTCCCATTCAGGACTCACACTGTTACTGATCTGTGATTTTTAATATATCTTTGATCTTTAGATTTGCCTTTTCTGTGCACAAGTAGGTGAGTGTTTACATCTGGAAGAATTAAGGAGAGGAAAGGGAAACATGCAGCTGAGATACAGATGATGCTTTCCCTGGCTTATTTTTACAAGGCTTAAGCTCAGTTGATAATTTGAAAATGCATACAGTGGCACTGTCTTACAGTACCTGTGGACTGTCATCCACATTCATGTACCTTTTTTTGTGTATTTCATGTGTAGTCTGAGAGCACATTGCATTTTAAATACCCATTCACTCATCTGTAATGAGCATGTTTTACATACACAAAGTCCTATGATGTTGTACTTTTGGAATATATAATAAAAAAAAGACCTTTGGAGCCAGTCTTAAATTATGTCAAGAAGCAGAATTATAAAGAAAAAAGCGGAATTAAAAGGATACTTCCTTGATTTCCTTTCAGAACGTTATGTAACAGACTAGAACAAAAACGACAGTTTCTTAGTTTAGATAATATCTTTCCTTTTCATTGTCACAGTAATTAACATAGGACTGGAATTGGCTGATAGAACCCAAACAAGACCTGGTTTATGGGATTTGCTTCCTTTTTAGGCTGTCAAAAGCTCCTGAGTACTGAAGCCTGAGGCATAATGTTAGACATTTAAAATGACATTTTCTGACAGAGTAGCAATTTAAGGTTGACTTTTTATATGCATAAATTTGTAGGACTGCTTTTTAAATTATACACACACATATATACATATGTATAGACATAGCATATATTTGTATCAATACTGTGATTCTAGACCTTATCCTTGAGGTACTTCTGTGACAGGTTAATTTTAAGAACTCTAGGCATAGGCAACTACCGCTAAATAAACTCTCAGCCCCAGATGGAATGCGTGGGAAAGCTGCTTTTCTAGAATGAGAACACAGCATATATAATGCTATTCTCTACCTCCAAAGGCTTCTTGCTCTTCTTGTACCCCTCGATAGAAGGGCCTCAATAGACATGAGCTTGAGTAAGCTCCTGAGTTGGTGATGGACAGGGAGGCCTGGCGTGCTGCAGTCCATGGGGCAGCAAAGAGTTAGACATTACACAGTGACTGAACTGACTGAGATTTTAACAGGGTGAGGTGCCAAATGCATCTCAAAAGGAGCAAAATCATAAAACTATTTGATGTCATACAGTAGATGCTATCAGTGTATCTACTCCACCATCGTGTTTCTACATACAAACACACATATGAGCACATGTTCATTCATTCATTCAACAAATACTAACTTCAGTTCAGTTCAGTTCAGTTCAGTTCAGTTGCTCAGTCGTGTCTGACCCTTTCGACCCCATGAATCGCAGCACGCCAGGCCTCCCTGTCCATCACCAACTTCCAGAGTTCACTCAGACTCACGTCCATCAAGTCAGTGATGCCATCCAGTCATCTCATCCTCTGTCATCCACTTCTGCTCCTGCCCCCAATCCCTCCCAGCATCAGAGTCTTTTCCAATGAGTCGACTCTTCGCATGAGGTGGCCAAAGTACTGGAGTTTCAGCTGTAGCATCATTCCTTCCAAAGAAATCCCAGGGCTGATCTCCTTCAGGATGGACTGGTTGGATCTCCTTGCAGTCCAAGGGACTCTCAAGAGTCTTCTCCAACACCACAGTTCAAAAGCATCAATTCTTCGGTGCTCAGCTTTCTTCACAGTCCAACTCTCACATCCATACATGACAACTGGAAAAACCATAGCCTTGACCAGACGGACCTTTGTTGGCAAAGTAATGTCTCTGCTTTTGAATGTGCTGTCTAGGTTGGTGATAACTTTTCTTCCAAGGAGTAAGCGTCTTTTAATTTCATGGCTGCAATCACCATCTGCAGTGATTTTGGAGCCCCAAAAATAGTCAGCCACTGTTTCCACTGTTTCCCCATCTATTTCCCATGAAGTGATGGGACCAGATGCCATGATCTTCGTTTTCTGAAGGTTGAGTTTTAAGCCAATTTTTTCACTCTCCTCTTTCACCTTCATCAAGAGGCTTTTTAGTTTCTCTTCACTGTCTGCCATAAGGATGGTGTCATCTGCATATCTGAGATTATTGATATTTCTCCCGGCAATCTTGATTCCAGCTTGTGCTTCTTCCAGCCCAGCGTTTCTCATGATGTACTCTGCATATAAGTTAAATAAGCAGGGTGACAATATAAGCAGGAGCCTTGATGTACTCCTTTTCATGTTTGGAACCAATCTGTTGTTCCATGTCCAGTTCTAACTGTTGCTTCCTGACCTGCATACAAATTTCTCAAGAGGCAGGTCAGGTGGTCTGGTATTCCCATCTCATGAAGAATTTTCCACAGTTTATTGTGATCCACACAGTCAAAGGCTTTGGCATAGTCAATAAAGCAGAAATAGATGTTTTTCTGGAACTAACTTAGTAACAACTAATTGGAATCCCCAAGTGGTTCAGTCAGTTCAGTCAGTGAAGAGTCTTCCTGCAAGGTGGGAGACACAGGTTCAATCCCTGGGTTGGGAAGAACCCCTGGAAAAGGAAATAGCTACCTACTCCAGTATTCTTGCCTGAAGAATTCCATGGACAGAGGAACCTAGTGGACTATATTCCATGGGGTCACAAAGAATTGGACGTGACTGAGTGACTAACACTTTCACTTTCAACTACGAAATACTAATTTAGTAACTACTGTGTGTCAGTATTGATTTTTATTTATTTATTTATTTATTTATTTATTTATTTTTTTTATTTTTTTTTTAAATTTTTTTTTTTAAATTTTATTTTATTTTTAAACTTTACATAACTGTATTTTTTTTAATTGCAAAATGTTTGCTTTACAATATTGTATTGATTTTTGCCGTATATCAACATGAATCAGCCATAAGTATACATATGTCCCCTCCCTCTTGAATCTCCCTCCCACCTCCCACCCCATCTTACCCCTCTAGGTTGTCACAGAGCACCAACTTTAGTTCCCTGCATCATACAGAAATTTCCACTGGAAATCTAGTTTTCCCATATGGTAATAGTATTGATTATTGATTTGGCAGTAAACATAGAGCTTTTTACCTGTGACCAGTCATGGCCCCTGTTTGACTGAGTTGTCTGAGCAGTTATCATTCACCATGTTCTTTCAGGTGTTCCAAGAATTTTCCTTGCATGGATCTTTTGAATTAAAATGATACATTAATATCAATAGAATGGGCTTCAAGTATCATACTTCTTAAGAAAAGCAGAACAGATATCCTGAAAAATAGATTTTTCACAAAAACCCTGAGTTTCAACCAAGGATTCCTAGCATGAAAAAGCAACACATTGAAAGGGCTTTTCAAGTGTGTCTAAGTGGGAGTGCTTTCATAAATACCTTCTCAACATTCACAGGAAGAGTGGAACACCTCTTATTCACCCTCCACCTACAGAATGGAATCCCTGTGGAGATTACGTGATTCACTCTTGTTATATCTTGAGATCTGGCTGGGCCTTTGGCATGCTGGGGGTAGATCTCAGAGAGTGGTCTGCAGTGAGGGACCAAGACCAGTTAAGGCAGGTATGGTGTCGGAGGTGGCCCCTCATGAGAGTCAGTCCAGTGTGTTGGGCAGTGAGTTAGCCTGCTAGCTGCTGCTCAGCAGATGGAGGGATCCCAGCACAGTGAAAGAAATTCAGCAGATTTCGCCGTGTTGGTCAAGTGGGGACGCAGTCTCAGGAGTAGAGCTTGAGAAAGGGATGTGATGCTGAAATATGGAAGATAAGGCTTAAGATCTGACTGTGTCAGGGAAATTGATTGTGGTCACTGCAGGTGGGTGAGCCGCTAGGGCCCATCAGGAGGTTCAGAAGGAGGGGGTCAGGGGGTGGAGGGACCAGGAGCCAGGCCAGGTCTGACAACATGCAGCTACATACTGAGCCAGCACAAATTGCCCCTCCCTCCTTCTTCTCTTCCTTCTTTCTTTCCTCCTTCCCTCTTCCTTTTTTCCTTCTTCCCTTTTTCTCTTTCTCAGTCAACAGCATGTATTGATCACCTGCTGTATACTAGTCTTGACACTGAGGTAGGAATGATTCTTATAGCCAAGTGCAGTCTGAAGTATTAATATAAGTATTTATTTACACATTAATATTATAAGAACCAGAAAGGTTCTTAATACAGGAAAATAGAAGCAGAAAAGGTGAAGCCAACATGTCAGTGTGATTAGGGAAGGCTTCCCACATAGGTGATATCACTGGAGCAATCTTGGAGGATGTATTATTGTTTTCTAAGAGAGGAAAGAAATGACCCACTCAGTTGTATTTTTTACTTTTTGATGTACATATATCATATAGATATCTTACTGTGCTTCAGTGGTTCTCCTCACTGTTCTACAGTCAAGATATTCAGACAATGGTTAAACAGTTTCCTCTGACTATTCAGGCATGCCACATAAAATGGAGTGAACAGTGTCAGAACTGAAGGAAAGAGCTCGGGTACTAGTGTTGTTGGTAGCAAAGGTCCATCACAGCAAGCTGGGTAAAATCTGGTGGTCACACCCACACAAGCTCCTCCTTGCCTTGCCTTCTACTCTGACTACCTCACCTGTATCTCAGTCTAGCAACAAACACATTAAATGCCCCTTCATTCTGGCCAAGCTATTGAACCTGGAAGGATACAGTCCCCTACTAGGGCATCAGTTCTGTTCAGTCACTCAGTCGTGTCCCACTCTTTGTGATCCCATGACTGTAGCATGCCAGGCTTCCCTGTCCATCACCAACAGCCAGAGCTTGCTCAAATTTATGTCCATCCAGTCAGGAATGCCATCCAACCATATCATCCTCTATCATCCCCTTCTCCTCCTGCCTTCAATTTTTCCCAGTATGAGGGTCTTTTCCAGTGAGTCAGTTCTTTGCATCAGGTGGCCAAAGTATTGGAGTTTCAGCTTCATTGTTAGTCCTTTCAGTGAATATTCAGGACTGATTTCCTGTAGGATGGACTGGTTGGATCTCCTTGCAGTCCAAGGGACTCACAAGAGTCTTCTGCAACACCACAGTTCAAAAGCATCAATTCTACTGCGCTTAGCTTTCTTTATAGTCCAACTCTCACATCCATACATGACCACTGGAAAAACCATAGCCTTGACTAGATGGACCTTTGTTGAAAAAGTAATGTCTCCGCTTTTGAATATGCTGTCTAGATCCGTCATAACTTTTCTTCCAAGGAGCAAGCATCTTTTAATTTTATGGCTGCAGTCATCATCTGCAGTGATTTTGGAGCCCCCCAAAATAAAGTCTGTCCTGTTTCCCTTGTTTTCCCATCTATTTACCATGAAGTGACAGAACTGGATGCCATGATCTTAGTTTTCTGAATGAGTTTTAAGTCAACTTTTTCACTCTTATCTTCCACTTTCATCAAAAGGCTCTTTAGTTCTTCTTCACTTTCTGCCATAAGGGTGGTGTCATCTGCATATCTGAGGTTATTGATATTTCTCCTGGCAATCTTGATTCCAACTTGTGCTTCATCCACCCTTGCATTTTGCACAATGTACTCTGCATATAGGTTAAATAAGCAGGGTGATACAACCTTACATACACCTTTCCCAGTTTAGAATCAGTCTGTTGTTCCATGTCCAGTTTTAACTGTTGCTTCTTGACCTGCATACAGATTTCTCAGAAGGCAGGTCAAGTGGTCTGGTATTCCCATCCCTTTAAGAATTTTTCACAGTTTGTTGTGATCCACACAGTCAAAATGTTTTGGCAGAAGTAGATGATTTTCTGTAACTCTCTTGTTTTTCTATGATCCAAGTGATGTTGGCAATTTGATTCTGGCTCCTCTGCCTTTTCTAAATCCAGCTTGAACATCTGGAAGTTCACAGTTCATGTACTTTTGAAGCCTGGCTTGGAGTATTTTGAATATTGTTTTGCTAGCATGTGAGATGAGTGCAATTGTGTGTTAGTTTGAACATTCTTTGGCATTGCCTTTCTTAGGGATTGGAATGAAAACTGACCTTTTCCAGTCCTGTGGCCACTGCTGAGTTTTCCAAATTTGCTGGCATATTGAGTGCACCACTTTCATAGCATCATCTCTTAGAACTTAAAATAGCTCAACTGGAATTCCATCATCTCCACTAGCTTTGTTCATAGTGATGCTTCCTAAGGCCCACTTGACTTCGCATTCCAGGATGTCTGGCTCTAGGTGAGTGATCACCCCATGGTGGTTATCTGGAAAGTGCAGATGTTTTATTGTATAGTTCTTCTGTGTGTTCTTGCTACCTCTTCTTAATATCTTCTGCTTCTGTTAAGTCTATACCGTGTCTGTCCTTTATTGTGCCCATCTTTGCATGGAATGTTCCTTGGTATCTCTAATTTTCTTGAAGCAATCTCTAAGCTTTCCAATTCTATTGTTTTCCTCTATTTCTTTACATTGATCTCTGAGGAAGGCTTTCTTATCTCTCCTTGCTTTGGAACTATGCATTCAAATGGGTATATCTTTCCTTTTCTCCTTTTCCTTCAGCTTCTCTTCTGTTCTCAGATATTTGTAAGGCATACACTTCTTTTCTCAGATATTAGGGCATCATCTTCTTTAAAAGAAAAAAAAAGAGGTGTTTTTTAAACTCATTTTTAGAACCTTGGCAACTTCTACCATAGGTAGTACATATTTCATTTAAAATTTCAGGTGTTCCTATTTTCCATCCTGGATTTTTAACATGCTTAAACATTTCAGTTTTGATTAGTTTGCTCTAGGAATATAATATCTTTATCATTAGATGTTCTCTAAATGAAAAGATAAAACTTTAAAAAATACTTCTAGCAGACAACATGATGAACATATGCATATTTATGCAATAATAATTTTAAGCATTGTATTACATTTTATTTCTAAAAAGTGTCTGTAGCTAAGATAGTATCATTTTCTTTAAACACTATGATTTTTTTAAATTCTGCAAAATAAGGAGACTAATATATATTTATATAGATGTGGAAATGAAGCACGTAATATTGGTATTACATGGAAAGAGGGAAAGGCTATTTTTTCATTCATGTTTGTCATGCTACAGGTATTTAACCAGTTATATCTTTCAATCAGAACTATGATTGTCATTATTGATTTTTCTTGTTCAAACCTGTTGACAAAACTTTAATGTGCTAATGTGCCAGTTAATAAGATTTAACATTCATTGATAAATAGAATCAACATGCCTTAGGAAAAGTTTTTACATAGGTTGGCTTAGCTCTTTAGCTCTTTAATTCATGGTTGAAAAGTGATGGACAATGAAGATCATGGGCAATAATCTCTTAACATGTTACTTGATTTATGGTTTTCATTGAAAACAATGAACCAGTTTTGTAATATGCTTGTAATTTGAAATATTAAGGCCTAAAGACAGTAGGTTACTTTCAACCAGCAGTGTAAGCATTGGAGCTACAACTTTTATTTTATGTTTCTTTACAGTAATCACTCTTTAAGTTCATAATTTTGTGCACTATTTGATATAATTGGTTCTTTTCTCTGACATATGCTTCCTTTCATTATCTTGCGGATATTCCATAAAGCCTTTGTGTGATCAGTGTATTCAATCTGAACACACTGAAGAAAAGTAAAACCATTTACTCTTAAGTTTTCATGGTTGAGGTTCAATTTCCAGTTAAATTACTTAAGTTAAATTAAATTACACTCAAGTTAAAATGATAAATCTTATCTTTGTTTAATATTTCTTCACACAACTCAATAAAAGATTTTATGTGTTCATTGCGATAGCTGTTTTGCTTATTAGTGATATAAACTGTTGAGACAGAAAATTGTTGAATAAAATAGTAATACTTTTATAGAACAGATAACATGAGAAGGAATTTTTCACATGTGTTATTGAGGTAGAGAGACCCAACTAGACTGAGGGAAAGACTTGAGATTTTAAAGATATGGTAGACTGAAGAAATCAGAAAATCTCCTTGCAATAAACTCACATAAGTTAGGGATAAAAAAATGAATTGAGGTATGTCAGTCACCTTGCAAGAAAGAAATTATATCTTTGGTTGCTATAAATAAGAGAGTACTGGAACAGCAAAGTGAGCCAAAACTGTCATGTAGACTCTAGGTACCTTGCGGTAGTGTAGGTGGTGGGGGGGTATTGGTCAATGCAGGCCATGAGGCGAGTTCTCATTCGGGGAGCAGACAGGATTGCATAATGTAGGAGGTTAGAGCTTAGGTCCTTAAACTAACTAAAGCCAAGTTCCTGAGACTGTTACAATCTCAACAGAAGGGTAGATTTGAAAACAAAAAAAATTCTCTACTGGCTCAAGGTAACTGCAAGAAGGACTCTAAAAAGTTTCTGTCTTTATCTTGAAGCTTCATTGTGTTTGATACTGAAATCTGCACTACCTATGTATGTGACAATCCCAAACACAAGAACCCTGACTTTATAGTGAATAAGCCCGATAAACACTACCTCAGCCTGGTAATGAAATTCACAACTAACAGCGATAAATCATATTGATAGGATGTACCTTTGATATGATATATTGAAAATGCTGCATTACCTCTTATTTTCTCTCAAAATCAATACCATCAATCTAATTATGAGTAAAATATCAGACAAATTCCAATAGAGGGGCATTCAACAAAATATTGGATCAATATACATTGAACCTATCATATTTTGATATCATTAAAAAAAAGGAAAATCTGAGAAACTCTCACACCTAGGAGGAGCTTAAGAAGACATGACAACTGACTCTAATGTACTCTTCTGGATGATATCCTGAAACAGAGAAGATACTAGATAAAACTAAGGAACTATGAATAAACCATGGATCTTAGTTAATAATTATATGTCAGTGTTGGTTCATTGTTAAAATGTACCACACTTGCTTAAGATTTTAAGAATAAGGGGAACTGGATGTGAAGTACATGGGAACTTTCTGTACTATCTTCTCAATTTCTCCATAAATCTAAAATTGTCCAAAATCCACCTCAAATATGCAAAAGTCACAGTAGATATTAGGATTAGACTTTGAAGCACTTAAAGGTAGCTAGATAGCACTGTAAAAGAGAATTGAAAATACTAATAAATGTGTTTAATGCAATTAAATGTATAAAAATGAGAATCCAAACTCTAAGAAAGTGATAAAATATGATCAATAAGAGGCAGATGTCAAAAGAAACAAATCCTAATCCTAGGATTGAGAAATATGGACTTTGAAGTTAAAAGCTCTAATAATAGATTTTATAACATCATATTAGACATAGCTGAAGAGAGAATTAGTGACCTGGAGGATAACATTGTAGGAATTACCCAGAATGCACCACAGGGATATAAATAGATGGTAAATATGAAAGGGAAGGCAGAAACAAGGCAGAAAGAGGGCAAACATTTGACATATAAACAATGGAAATTCCAGAAAGTAGGATTGCAAAAAAGGCAATATTTGAAGGGAAGATAGCTGAAAAATTTTCACTGTTGCCAAAGAAATAAATTATCTCAAAAATAGACATTATGGATTTCTACTGAGGAAAAACTAAACCAAGAAGTGGACACATTATAGTGAAGCTTTGGAACACAAAATAGGTAAAGACTTTTTCTTTTTTTAAATGTATTTTTAATTTGAGGATGATTGCTTTACAATGCTGTGTTGGTTTCTGCCATATAAGAATGCAAATCAGCCATACTGTGCATTTGTCCTCTCCCTCTTAAACCTCCCTCCCACCTACCCTATCCCACCTACCTCGTTGTCACAGGGTGCTGGGTTGGACTCCCCCTGTTATACAGCAACTTTCTACTAGCTCGCTGTTTTACATGTGGTAGCATGCGTGTATCAGTGCTGCTCTCTCAATTGGTCCCACCTTCTCTTCCCCCGCTGTGCCCACAACTCTGTTCTCTACGACTGTGCCTCTATTCCTGCCTTGCAAATAGGTCCCTCAGTACCATTTTTCTAGATTCTATATGCATGTGTTAATATACAATATTTATTTTTCTCTTTTTGACTTATTTCACTATGTATAACAGGCTGCGGGTTCATTTATGTCAGTTCAATTGACTCAAATTTGTTCCTTTTTATGGCAGAGTACTATTCCATTGTATATATGTACCACAACTTCTTTATCCATTCATCTAGACAGGTAAAGATTTAAAGACATCGGAAAGAATTGTCTATAAAGAAACAATTATTAGATTGACAGATAAATTACAAATAGAAATAGATACTAAAAGACAATGAAGTAATAACTGAGGGGAATTAGTGTTAGCCCAGAGTTCTTTACCCATGAGCACTTCCATTCAATAGTGAGACAAAATAAGGACATTTTTAGATAAGCATTGAAAAAATTAATCATAGATCCTTGCTGAAAAAGCTGGCAAAATGTAAACTGGAGAAAAAAGAAATTTGAACCCACTTCCCACCCCCCACCAAAAGACTGATGTATCAATTCTGTTATTATTTTTTAAAGTTTTTTAGATAGAAAATTTTAAATGTCCATATCTAGATTAAAATAGTATTACGAATTCAATTGTATCATCATGAAACTTCATCACTTTTCAACTAATAACCAATCTTGTTTCATCTACACCTCCATCTACTCAAGCATGTAGATTAATTTGAAGCAGATATAAGAATCATATCATATAATATGAAGATATTTTGATATGTACCTCTCAAAGATAGGAAGTATATTTTTCTTAATTTTTTTCAACATCATAAAAATTTCATTTTTAAAACTAAAAAGCTTTCTTATATCATCAAATGTCCAGTCAATGTTCATATTATTCCTATCAATTTATGATTTTATTTTTGCAGTATATTTGCTTGAATTGGGATACACATTATATTTATATGCTGCTTGGTTGGTATGTCTTTTTCAATGTGTAGATTCCTCCTTAATATCTAATCTAAATATGTATCTCTAAAGATAGTGTTTCTATGTGTTCATGCTCTCAAATGGATACTCATTTAAGTTCATTTGTTTCCACTTTGTTTTTGATTTGGGGGATAGCATTTTAAAATATAGTTTCATAAATGGTGAATATTATTTTACATGACTTTTACATTTTTGTTTCATAGTTAAATTTTGGAAAAATATGAAGTTTAAGTAATTCTGTCAAGAAATATTTGGATAGGTAAATCATGCTCAAAGATAAGGAAAAATAATTACAAAATAATTTTTTTTTTTAATGAAATCTCTCTTTTCAGAAATGGAAATTCCTTTATAAGAATTCTGGACTTTTATGAATGCTCTCACTGTGCTTAGCTGGCTAGATGGGACCTAAATGCTTAGAAGCATAGATTCATATCTAAAAATAAATAGTTTAGAATTAGGAAGTACTTTGCACAGCTGCCAGGATATGTCTATATATCCACCTAATTGTATTGTAGATATATTATTATGCTTGTGTAGCTTACTTACTTGTGTTAAAGTAAAATCTTTTCAAAACTATGCAAACAAAAAGTTTATTGAGCTCCTGTTTTAGATATCCCCAAGGAGACTCTGAATGTAACCTGTAAGAGCACAGCAGGAAATAAAAGGCCAAGCAAAATACTGCAGGTCAAGTCTCTTGTGTTCTGGGATCACTTGATTGTATCCCTTCAGTTATGGGGGAGAACTTTTTTTTTATTATACATGTTTTGGCTCCACAGAAATACAAGGTAGGGCAATTTCTTTGAAAGCCACTTTTATAATCTATTTAATTTCAGCACTGTTCATAATCCTTTTTTTGTTATTTGGAGCTGCCTTCATTTACCTTTAAACTGGAGATAAGCAGTGGGGGATAGGGGGAGTGAACTTGGACAGTTCTGAAGGGCAGTAAATCCATGGAGATGTGGACCTGTGAACCACAATGTCCTTTCCTTTTGCTTTATATGATCACTTATTGCTGCAGCTCTGTCTTTGGACAAAAGTCATTAACAATTTTTTTAATGAGTTAAAATAAATTCATTAGTTTGTGTCCTAGTTTCCTCCTCTGAAAAGGTGGCTATAATGATATGTAACTGTTTTACAGAGGTGGAATATCTAATTGCTCATTGGAAAGTGTTTTTCAAATAAGATGTTAGATACATGGTTATTACCATAGTTGTCATTATTATCATTATAGTCTCAGACTGAAAGATGCTGGGTAATTTTAAGATGTGGTGATGTTATATCCAATTAAAGAAGAATATTCTGAATTGTTGGATAATAGAAGTCCAAAATGTGTGGTAGATGAGAGTTTCTTTTGTGGGAAGCTAATATAGATAGTGGTACCTTATTTAACCCCAAATAAGTGAAAGGATTTTACATGTAAATATAGATAGAGGATTATCCTAATAGTAGTTCATTTCATCCTGTGTAGTACTGATTGTAAGGATCCTTTCTTTCAATTATTTAAATATCCAGAGTCAGAAATTTTTATATCTTGGAGTGTGATACATTCTAGCCCATGCAACCTTACTAGGTCAGGAGAAAGTAAGCTAAGGGCATCCTTTAGGGCAGGGCATGTGTTAAGGCTGTCTCTCAAAGCACAGGAAGAACAAGGAACAGCAGCATTTCCCTGTTCTGGCAATTACTTAGCACCGGGGAAGAGCTAAGGAATCCCGCAGAACAGAATTAGTGGCCATGTACTGTGCAGGTACAGAGGCAGCTGGGCCTGGAAGTGAAAGCAGGGACAGAGGAATTGAACAGAAGCATATCAGGCACAAGTGTGGTAGAGGATGGTGAGCATGCTGTGCTTTGGAGGGTGGCAGAGAAGACCCCATATCCTTATGGGGCCCCTGGCCCTCTATCTGAATGGCAGCAGCAGAGATCTGGGCAACAGTGTGGAGCCCATGGGTCAGTGCTGAGGTTGGTATCCAGACTACAGTAGCTTGAAAAAGTAATACAAGTCAAGCTCCAGCTCAGAGAAGGTAGAAGCCACTTAAGTATCTGAGTGTCCCAAACTGGCTTTGGAAGCACAGATGAACAGAACTTATGTGTGGAGAACATCAGTGGACTCAACTGTGAACAACTGGGGGGATGAGGCAGGAGGACTGAGAAATTCACAATGTTGGAGCATTCTCCAGAAGACAGTAAGCAAGAAATGATGTATCTGTCAGGCGCTTGTAGCTAAAATGCTTCCTCTGCTTCTGCTGCAGGGTTATTGCTGGCCAAAAAAAAAACAAAAACAAAAACAAAAACAAAAAACAACCCAAAACAAACAACAGAAACAAAAACTCCCAGTTTTCAGAAATGGCTGCAAGGGGCACAAAGCCCTCCACTAAGCTAAATATTCACCAACATCTGCATCTCATTCCGGAGGCTGAGGATACCCAATGCCTCAGACTCACGGATAGGTTATATACGATGTCTGTGCCAGCAGGGTCAGCTCTGTAGTACATATACCACAATGACATCCATAAATCTCCAGGTTCCATTTCTCCTATAATTGGAAAAAGCGTAATTCACTAGTTGGATTTCCTTAAACCAGGAATGATTATACATCTCTATTAGTTCTAAACCCCTGATCTATTCATCAGATGAACTCCTACTCATCCTTCAGATCTCCACTTAAGTAATCCTTCAGCAGACCCTTCTGCATGCACTGGACACATCAGGACTGTCACCCTCCCTACTGTTAGTGTATCTCACTGAAGTTAGTGTACTTAGGTAACTATCTCCCATTCTTGATACATTGTAGATTCTAAAATGGCATGGACTCTGTCTTGTTCAGTTGCTGTATGGTCAGAATGCAGCAGAGGGTCTTAAATGTAGTAGCTACGTACCAACTAACTGCTGGATGGATGAACAAAGGAGTGATAATGATAGCCAAACTTTGCTGGCTCTGTGTCAGGCTCTGTGTAAGGTTGGTACATGCACTATCTCCTTTAATTCTGTCAGTAGTCCTATGAGATGGGTCCTGTTATTATTTGAAAGAGAAAAACTTCAGAGAGGTTAAGATGTCAAAATATTGGCAGACTCAGCATTTTAATGGAGACTCTCAGACTCTGCATCCCCCTCTTTTCACCATTGCACCATGATTCATTAATTTAAATTAACCTGGAATTAGTTATGGGATTAAGGATGTAGCCATAGATTCATGTGTTTCCAAACTCTACTTTTCTGATTTCCCTGAGTAACAAATTTGATTCTTTGAGAATAAAATTCCCATGTCTCACCCCTGTGTCTAACCCTCATTCTCTGGAAATAACTTTTAACCCTCAGAGTTATTTTCTGGAAACAGATGAATCAGTAATTTCTAGACTCATCTGTCCTTCTGAGAATCACCCCTCAGTTCAACTAAGTATTATTCTTTAACCCAAGCCTTCTGTTGATACTTTTTCTTGAGCAAACAGTATGGCCAGTATTCAGAATTTGTGAGGACATTCTCATATTCTTGGGAATCACACTTGGGTTTTCTCTAAGATGACAGAGTAGAAGAACTTGTACTCATCTTCCCCTGCGAGAACTCCAAAATTACAACTTGCTACCGAACAACCATCAAAAGGGGAATGTTGGATCCCACCAAAAAAAGATACCCCACGTCCAAGGGCAAAGGAGAAGCCCCAGCAAGATGGTAGGAGGGGTGATATCACATTTAGAACCAAACCCCATACCCTCCAGAGATGCTCGGAGGGCTCAAACAAACCTTGTACACACCAGGACCCAGAGACCCCACAGATACTGAGCCAGAACTGTGTTTGAGTGTCTCTTGTGGAGGTACAGGTCAGCAGTGGACTGCTTCAAGGGCAGGGGATCTGGGTGCAGTAGACCTGGGTATGGCATAAGCCCTCTTGGAGGAGGTCACCATTAACTCCATCATACAGCCGCCAGAATTTACACAGGACTGGGGAAACAGACTCTTGGAGAGCATAAACAAAACCCTGTGTGTACCAGCACCCAGGAGAAAGGAGCAGTGACCCCAAAAGACACTGACCCAAATATGCCTGTGAGTGTCCAGAAGTCTCTGGTGGAGGCGTGGGTCAGCAGTGGCCTGCTGCAGGGTTGGGGGCACTGAGTGAGGCAGTGTGTGGACTGGACCTGTTGAAGGAAGTGCCGTTATCTTCATTACCTCCACCATAGTTTGGCTTCAAGTCAAAGAACAGGGAGGGAACACAGCCCTGCCCATCAACAGAAAATTAGATTAAAGATTTACTGAGGATGGCCCTGCCCATCAGAACAAGACCCAGTTTCCCCTGCAGTCAGTCTCTCCCATCAGGAAGCTTCCATAAGCCTCTTATCCTTCTCCATCAGAGGGCAGAAAGAATGAAAACCATAATTGCAGAAAACTAATCAATCTGATCACATGGACCACAGCCTTCTCTAACTCAATGAAACTATGAGCCATGCCATGTAGGGCCACTCAAGATGGACAGGTCATGGTGGAGAGTTTTGACAAAATGTGGTCCTTTGGTGAAGGGAATGGCAAACTACTTCAGTATTCTTGCCTTGAGAACCCCATGAACAGCATGAAAAGGCAAAAAGATAGGACACTGAAAGACGAACTCCCCAGGTCGGTAAGTGCCCAGTATGCTACTGGAGATCAGTGGAGAAATAATTCCAGAAGAATGAAGAGATGGAGCCAAAGCAAAAACAACACCCAGGTGTGGATGTGACTGGTGATGGAAGTAAAGGCCGATGCTGTAAAGAGCAATATTGCATAGGCACCTGGATGTCAGGTCCATGAATCAAGGCAAATGAAAGTGGTCAAACAGGAGATGGTAAGAGTGAACATTGACCTTTTAGGAATCAGTGAACTAAAATGGACTGGAATGAATGAGTTTAACTCAGATGACCATTGTATCTACTACTGGGGGCAGAAATCCCTTAGAAGAAATGGAGTTGCCATCATAGTCAACTTAGTCAACATAGTCTGAAATGCGGTACTTGGATGCAATCTCAAAAACGACAGAATGATCTCTGTTCATTTCCAAGGCAAACCATTCAATATCACAGTAATCCAAGTCTATGCCCTGACCAGTAATGCTGAAGAAGCGGAAGTTGAACAGTTCTATGAAGACCTACGAGACCTTCTAGAACTAACATCCAAAAATGATGTCCTTTCATTATAGGGGACTGGAATCCAAAAGTAGGAAGTCAAGAGATACCTGGAGTAACAGGCAAATTTGGCCTTGGAGTGCAGAATGAAGCAGGGCAAAGGATAATAGAGTTTTGCCAAGAGAATGCACTGGTCTTAGCAAACACCCTCTTCCAACAACACAAGAGAAGACTCTACACATGGACATCACCAGAAGGTCAATATCAAAATCAGATTAATTATATTCTTTGCAGCCAAAGATGGAAGAGCTCTATACAGTCAGCAGAAACAAGACGGGGAGCTGACTATGGCTCAGATCATGAACTCCTTATTGGCAAAGTCAGACTTAAATTGAAGATAGTAGGGAAAACTACTAGACCATTCAAGTATGACCTAAGTCAAAGCCCTTAAAACTATACAGTGGAAGGGACAAATAGATTCAAGGGATTAGATCTGATAGAGTTCCTGAAGAAATGTGAAAGGAGGTTCATGACATTGTACAGGAGGCAGTGATCAAGACCATCCCTAAGAAAGAGAAATGCAAAAAGGCAAAATGGTTTCCGAGGAGACCTTTCACATAGCTGAGAAAAGAAGAGAAGTGAAAGACAAAGGAGAAACATAAAAATATACCTATCTGAATGCAGAGTTCCAAAGGATAGCAAAGAGAGATAAGAAAGCCTTCCTCAGTGATCAATGCAAAGAAATAGAGGAAAACAATGGAATGGGAAAGACTAGAGATCACTTCAAGAAAATTAGACATACCAAGGGAACATTTCATGCAAAGATGGGCTCGATACAGGACAGACACAGTATGGACCTAACAGAAGCAGAAGATATTAAGAAGAGGTGGCAAGAATACACAGAAGAACTATACAGAAAAGGTCTTCATGACCCAGATAACCACAATGGGGTGATCACTCACCTAAAGCCAGACATCCGGGAATGTGAAGTCAAGTGGGCCTAGGAAGCATCACTATGAAAAAGCTAGTGGAGGTGATGGAATTCCAGTTGAGCTATTTCAAATCCCAAAAGATGATGCTGTGAAAGTGGTGCACTCAATATGCCAGCAAATTTGGAAAACTCAGCAGTGGGCACGGGGCTGGAAAAGGTCAGTTTTCATTCCAGTCACAAAGAAAAGCAATGCCAAAGAATGTTCAAATTAACGCACAATTGCACTCATCTCACACACTAGCAAAGTAATGCTAAAAATACTACAAGCCAGGCTTCAACAGTACATGAACGGTGAACTTCCAGATGTTCAATCTGGATTTAGAAAAAGCAGAGGAACCAGAGATCAAATTGCCAACATCCTTTGGATCATCAAAAAAGCAAGAGAGTTCCAGAAAAACATGTATTTCTGCTTCCTTGACTACGCCAAAGCCTTTGACTGTGTGGATCACAACAAACTGTGGAAAATTCTTCAAGAGATGGAAATATCAGACCACCTGACCTGCCTCTTGAGAAATCTGTATGCAGGTCAAGAAGCAACAGTTAGAACCGACATGGAACCACAGGCTGATTCTAAATTGGGAAAGGAGTACGTCAAGGCTGTATATTGTCCCCCTGCTTATTTAACTTATATGCAGAGTACATCATGAGAAATGCTAGGGTGGATAAAGCACAAGCTGTAATCAAAATTGCTGGGAGAAATATCAATAACCTTAGATATGCAGAAGATAACCACCCTTATGGCAGAAAGTGAAGAGGAACTAAAGAGCCTCTTGATGAAAGTGAAAGAGGACAGTGAAAAAGTTGGCTTAAAGCTCAACATTCAGAAAACTAAGATCATGGCATCCAGTCCCATCACTTCATGGCAAATAGATGGGAAAAAATGGAAACAGTGAGAGACTTTATTTTCTGGGCTCCAAAATCACTGCAGATGGTGACTGCAGCCATGAAATTAAAAGATGCTTGCTCTTTGGAAGGAAAGTTATGACCAACCTAGACAGCATATTCAATTCAGAGACATTACTTGGCCAAAAGAGGTCTGTCTAGTCAAAGATATGGTTTTTCCAGTAGTCAAGCATATATGTGAGAGTTGGACTATAATGAAAGCTGAGCGCTGAAGAATTGATGATGAAGAATTGTTGGCGAATACTCTTGAGAGTCCCTTGAACTGCATGGGGATCCAACCAGTCCATCTTACAGGAAATCAGTCTTGAATATTCATTGGAAGGACTGATGCTGAAGCTGAAACTCCAATAGTTTGGGCATGTGATGCGAAGAACTGACTCTTTGGAAAAGACCCTGATGCTGGGACAGGTTGAAGGTAGGAGGAGAAGGGGACGACAGAGGATGAGGTGGCTGGATGGCATCACTGACTTGATGGACATGAGTTTGAGCAAGCTCCGGGTGTTGGTGATGGACAGGGAGGCCTGGCATGCTGCAGTCCATGGGGTCACTAAGAGTTGGACACGACTGAGCAATTGAACTGAACTGAACTGAACTCTCATATTCTTAAATAAAATAAATAAAACACTATAAAGTTGAAAACCTTTTTTGCTTGTCTTCCCAATTTTATTTCTCCTCCATACGGAAGCAATCGCTATGCATTTCATGTGCAAGTGTTTGTTCTTTTATCATAGTTCTATATGCATATGTATCTATGAACAAGAAGTAATATTACTTTGTTTAAAAATGCATAAGTATATTATATGTTATAGATATTCTAAAGTTTGTTTTTTCACTAAACATTACTTGGAGATCATTAATTACAAAATGGTTACTATAAAGATGCTTTCAGTTGGAAGAAGAATGGGCTTATTCCTTTTGAATGCATGTCCATAAATAATGTAGATTTTAGGAACATACATACCAGTTGTACAAAAATACATCTTCATTATCCTGGTACAGTCCGGTCTTTTTAGTGAAGAAAAATGGTAATAGTGGGAAGTTTACATTTTTGGAAAAGCTGTAGTACTAAATTTCATTTTTCAGAAGTTAGAATATAGCACAGTAGTACCTCTGGATAACATTCAGTTTGGTACTCTTAAATCCTTTCCAGTACTTCTTTGTACATGTCAGGCGACACTATTTTTTAGCCTAAAAATAGAAAAATATTAATGCAAGTCTTTGGACCCCAGTTCAAAGATATGTCTGCCGTTAATCCTTTGTCAAATAATGCAAAATGACCTTGATAAGACACCTAAAGTGTTTTTATATTTGGGTATTTTCCCTTGAAATAGAGAACTCCAACAGCAATTATTATTTTTATTAAGTAAACTCTGTATCAGTAATTCTAATCTTTGGTGTGCATCAGAATTGCTGGAAAAGCTTGTTAAAATACAGATTTCAGAATCTGTTAAAATTCAGATTTTTTTTTTACAAATACAGAGTTTTTATATCAATAGGTCTGGGGTGGAGCCTGAGAAGATGCAATTTCTAACAAGCTCTCTGTTGATGCTGGTATGCCAATATGAGAACCTCACTTTGAGAATTTCTTTTCTAATAAAAGTGATCAAAGAGCAGACCTCAGGCTATAATAGAATGAGGAGGTAGGTAAATTCTCAAACCAAAACCAATAAAAAACACCTTTAAAGCTGGACCAAACACACACACACACAACCATTTCAGAACTCTGAAAATCAAACTATGGAATACAGCAATCTGAGAAGAATTTATACTTCAAAGACTGTTGAATATCAAGTAAGAATATTGGAAATCTTCACATTCTTGTTTCTACTCCCATCTTCCCAGTTTGATTGGTATGGAAATTCTGCCAGGATGGAGCAGGCCATGGCTGATGTGGCCAAAAGAGACTCACTGGGCTCAGATGTAAATGACAGTCACACCCAGAAGAGCTGTCAGTGGAAGTGAAGATATTGGCAAGATGAAAGGTCAAAGCCTGGGTTGTGGTTGCAGTTTAGACAAACATTTCTGACTGAGGGTGAATACATGTGGAGTGGAGACTGGAGAAGTGCAAAGATTTTCATGCGCTCTTGGCCAACCAAGGCTTCCCTGGTGGCTCAGATGGTGAAAGGATCCGCCTGCAATGCAAGTGACCCAGGTTCAATAACTGGGTTGGGAAGATCCCCCAGAGAAGGGAATGGCTCCAATATTCTTGCCCGGAGAATTCCATGGACAGAGGAGCCTGGTAGGCTACAATACATAGGGGTTGCAAGAGTCGGACACGACTTAGCGACTAAACCACCAAAGCAAACATGTTTAAATAATTAAAGGAAAGTATAACAATAATGAACCAACAAATGATTCTTAATAATTGGGTAGTCCCAGTGCACTAGCCCCAAGCATCCAGTATCATGCATCAAACCTGGACTGGCAACTCGTTTCATACATGATATTTTACATGTTTCAATGCCATTCTCCCAAATCTTCCCACCCTCTCCCTCTCCCACAGAGTCCATAAGAGTGTTCTATACATCAGTGTCTCTTTTGCTGAGGGATGGTATGGGGAGGGAGGAGGGAGGACGGTTCAGGATGGGGAACACATGTATACCTGTGGCAGATTCATTTTGATATTTGGCAAAACTAATACAATTTTGTAAAGTTTAAAAATAAAATAAAATTAAAAAAAAATAATTGGGTAGAAATTTTAACATTCTGGATTTAAAGAGTACACAACTGAAATGAAAAGCCCTAACAGGGCCTAATAGCAGACTAAAGATGTCAGAAGAAAGAATTGGTGAGCCTGAAGATAGATCAGTTAAATTTTCCAATCCGAAGAACAGAGAGAAATGATTGAACAAAAATGACCAAAGCATCATAGAACTGTTGGACAAGAATAAATATGTCAACATGTGTGTAATGGGAGTCCCAGGAAGGGAATAGAAAAAGGGAAAGAAAAATTATTTTAAGAAATAACAGTGAAAATTGTCTCAAATTTGATGAGAAACATTAATCCATGCATCAAGGAAACTCCAAGAAATATTTATAAAACAAATACAAAGAGATCGACACAATAGAAAAATTCATCAATATGATTAATGGCTAACTTATATTCTGACAGTGGTAGCCAGAAAGTAGTGAAATCCAACACTAACCAAAACTCCTTAAAAAATAAAGGTGAAATAAATTCATTTCCAGACAAAGACTGCAGACATTTCTAATAAAAGATGCTTGAAAGAAATACTTAGTTCCTTAGTTCCTTAAGCTGAAGGAAAGCTATACTAGAAGGTAATGTGAAACAAACACAAAAGTACCAAAGTGACAAATGTGGTTTTATATGCTAATAAAAGACTATTGCATACACTTTTTCACAGTTCTTCTATTAACTTCTTTAAAGTATATGTTATTTAGCTTATAACATATAAATGGACAATATCTGACAACGTAGCACAAATGAGAGGGTACGAAATGAAGACGGATAATAGCAAAGTTTATGCATTTTACCAAAATATAGTTACTAATGATCTGAAATAGATTGTGATAAATTAATACTCATATTGTAATCCCTGGAGTAACCAAGAGGAAAATAACTTTTTTATAGAGGTGAAAAATCAAGAGCACAATTAAAGCAAGAAACTGAAAATATTTAATGCAAGAGAAGGTAATATGGGAGGAACAGAGGAAAGACAGAAACCATATAGAACACAAATAAGCAAAATTGCACCTGTAAATCTAATCATACAAAAATTCAATTAAATATAAATATTCTAAATGCCACAATCAAAAGCAGAGGTAATCATATTGCATAAAAAGAGCAAGATACAGCTGTATGTTTTCTATGAGCGATACATGTGACATTCAAAGATACAAATATATTGAAAGTAAAAGGATGGCGAAAGATGTGCATGCAGTTTTCATGAGAGAGTCGTAGTTGCTACCAGGTAACCAATATTGCTAGAGACAAAGAAGTATAATTTATCATGTTGAAAGGGTCAATACAGCAGGAAGAAGTAGCAATTATAAATGTACATACACCTAATAACAGTCTCAAAATGAATAAAGCAAAAACTGACATAATTGAAAGGAGAAATAGTATATTCAATAATAATAATTGGAGATTTTTATATCTTACCTTCAATAATTGAATGAATAAGGAGACGTAAAATTAGCCTGGACATAGAAAATTGGAACAATACTTTCAGCCACTTCACCCTAATTTATGCATATATAAATACTCCACTCAAATGAATGCAGAATATGCATTTTTCTCAAGCAACATAGAACATTTTCCAGCATTGATCATATGCTAGATAATTAGGAGAAGTAGGAGACACAAATTATCAATACCAAGAATGAAAGAAGGTCCATCCTTACTGACCCTAAGGAAATTAAAAAAGATTACAAGGGAATATTATGAACAACCCATGCCAAAATACCAGTCAACTTAGATAAAAGAGGACAAATTCCTGGAAATATATATAAATTCCCAAACCTGACTCAAGAAGAAACATAAAGTCTGAATAGAACTATGACATGTAAAGGAATTAATTGCTAATAAGGTCTGCCTGTGAGTGACACTGCCAAAAAATGGCAGAGCAGGGGATTCCAAATCTTCATTCCTCCAAAAAAGCAATGATTTGCCAGTAAAGCTGGCAACAACTCTCAGGAACATTTTTTCCCGATCTCTCAAATCTAATAGCAACCAGGGGAACACTTAAAGAAAAGGAAATATCTGAAGTCTGTGAGAGAACATTGTTGGATTTAACCCACTTGCCTACCATCTCTCACTTCCCAGGTTAGCAGTGGTCATGAGGACAGTGGCCCATGTTTCAAGTACAGCTTGCTGATGCCAGCGGGAGCAGTGTGGACTGCTCTCTGAGAATTATGGTTGTGTGCATTGATCTGTTTGTTGCTTCCCTGATGGTCACCCGAAAGCCTTGTCTTTGCTTCACTTCAGAGCTTTCTCAGATCTTGGGGAGCATTTGTGAAAAGTGTTTAAAGACAGACGTAAGAGCTGTGGTCACCTAGGACAAGGGACAGGAGATTCTACAAGTATCAAACCAAAACCCTGGGAAGGAAGGGTTTGGGAATGAGATACTTAGGGAAACAAATGCTTTGAAAGGCTTCTGCATATACAGAAAAGCCTATATTTTTAGAAAGCCATGCGCATGCCCAGGGCTTTATGTATTCTCAGGAAAGACCTGAGGACATGCTTGGCTTTCACCTCTGGCTCAGCGTTAGGCTCAATGGAGAAAGGAAGTGAAGGCTAAGGCAGAGTTGTAAGTGGAAATGTTGAAGAAGAGCCCCAAGAGGAGCCAATCTGCAGAGATGAGAGAGTACTTTTTTCTTGTCTTTTTTTTTTCTCTTGCTTTCCTTTCCTTCCCTTATCTTTCCTTTCCTTGTTTTTTTTAGCTCCTAATATATAAGGAAATTTCTATTAAATCAGTAGTCAATGGAACAGAAACCTCAAGAACATTCATGATAAAAAGTGCAGGCTTCACACAAGTCATTGAAGAAAGTCACTAAAGAACTAGAAAACTACAACCCACAACAAGTGACAACTACAAACCCAGAGAAATGGAGATGATCCTGATTCCTTATATATTTCTTATATCATTATAGTACTCAAATTGTTCACATTCAAAAGAATATTATGAGGCATGCACCTCTAAGTTTCAGTCACTGGTCTAGACGCTAGCAAAATAAATCAGACAAAAATGTGTGTCCTTGTGAAATAGAAATTTTATTAAATAAATTTTTCATTCATTAAGATTTTTTTTCCAATATTTTATTATGGTAGTTTCCAACACATAGAAAAGTTGAAACAATTTCACAGTAAACCCTCACATGTCTATCTCCCAGATCTACCACTGATGTTTGACTGTTCTTGTCCTATCTTGTCTCTCTCCATGTAGTCATGTTGCTGTGAGACAATCCATTGTTTCCTTGTAGCATTATAGTTAAGACTACAAATTAGAAATAACCAAATATACAATAGGAGGGGTTTAGTTACATATGTTAATGCACTTCCACCCCATGGACTTATATACAGCCATTCAACTTTATCTTTTTGACTACGGAAAATCCTGTATGTAATAATAAAGATAAAACAGAATATGAAACTGTTCACTATGCCTTGTAATTTCAACACTATAAAACAAATTATACAAATGAAAGTGGAAGACACAGTCTGTTACAGTGGAATTTCTGTAACTACCTTCTCTTTCCCTTTATTGTGGCTTTTATTAAAGTTGGTACATCTTTTATTAATTATGTACTTTAAAAATTTTAAATTAGGACAATTCAACCATTATCTATGATGTGCATTTAAAATATTTAGCAGAGCAGGGAATAAATTGTAATGTCTTTTATTAGCAAATTGTATATTGAATTTTTTCTAGTGCCTGCATATATGATGGTGAATAAAAGGGGTTTCTATGACCATTAGAAGCTTCCAATATATTAGAGAGTATGTGTTCATACTGTGGAAAATGCATAAAGATATGGGAATACCAGACCACCTGACCTGCGTCTTGAGAAATCTGTATGCAGGTCAAGAAGCAACAGTTAGAACTGGACAGGGAACACAGACTGGTTCCAAATCGGGAGGAGTATGTCAAGGTTGTATATTGTCACCCTACTTATTTAACTTATATGCAGAGTACATCATGAGAAATGCCAGGCTGGATGAAGCACAAGCTGGAATCAAGATGGCTGGGAGAAATATCAAAAATCTCAGATATGCAGATGACACACCCTTATGGCAGAAAGTGAAGAAGAACTAAAGAGCCTGTTGATGAAAGTGAAAGAGGAGAGTGAAAAAGATGGCTTAAAACTCAACATTCAGAAAACTAAGATCATGGCATCTGGTCCCATCACTTCATGGCAAATAGATGGGGAGACAGAGGGACTTTATTTTGGGGTCTCCAAAATCACTGCAGATGGTGACTGCAGCCATGAAATTAAAAGATGCTTGCTCCTTGCAAGAAAAGTTATGACCAACCTAGACAGCATATTCAAAAGCAAAGACATTACTTTGCCAACAAAGGTCCGTCTAGTCAAAGCTATGGTTTTTCCAGTAGTCATGCATGGATGTGAGAGTTGGACTATAAAGAAAGCTGAGCACAGACGAATTGATGCTTTTAAACTGTAATGTTGGAGAAAACTCTTGAGAGTCCCTTGGACTGCAAGGCGATCCAACCAGTCCATCCTAAAGGAAATCAGTCCTGAATATTCATTGGAAGGACTGATGCTGAAGCTGAAACTCCAATAGTTTGGCCACCCGATGGGAAGAACTGACTCATTTGTAAAGACCCTGATGCTGGAAAAGATTGAAGGTGGGAGGAGAAGGGGACGACAGAGGATGAGATGGTTGGATGGCATCACCGACTCAATGGACATGAGTTTGAGTAAACTCCGGGAGTTGGTGATGGACAGGGAGGCCTGGCGTGCTGCAGTCCATGGGGGTCACAAAGATTCAGACACCACTGAGTGACTGAACTGAACTGAACTGTTGTGTTCATAAAAGAAAAACTACACAATGAACAGTGATTATGCTGCATATATTACATAATATTTTAAAAAGTCAGCTCTGAAAATGGACCGCTGATATTTGCTTCCAGGCTTCATTTCATACCACCTGTTTGATATTTGGCAAGTTACTTCTCTTTGCTTCAGTTTTTCATTTTTATTGAGGTTAAATATATTTCTGAGCTGTTAGATTTCTGTGAAGATTAATGTTTAAAATAATATCTGACACATGATAAGTACTAAAAATATTGGCAATTTTTACTATTTAATATTAATATGTTGTTTTTAAGATTCTGCAGTGAGTTAGATTCTTGTTTAACTCCTGTGAATTATATATTTTAATCCACATGCTCTAATAAAAAACTAAAGATAACATAATTATGTTTAGATGTTTAGACTTTAAGACTGTACGTTTTACTTCAAACTGATATATTTAAAGGCCCTTTAAAAATCTTTATTGGGAAAACAGCTATTTAGACATGTTAAGAAATGTCCATTTCTATCTTAAAAAATTATTTATGATTACTTTAGAGCACAGATGGATTGCCTGAGAAAGTTGCCTGCTTTCTAGTATCTTAGCAGTAGTACTTAATTTTTCTAGATTTATGGCAGCCTTTTGAACCTACTCATGGATTGCTTTTGATCAGCACACGTGGTCAGATTAAAAGCAGTTTCTCTGTACTCTAAGCTTACTGCCAGTAGGAAACTATATTGAAAAGAAAAAAAATGTCTCCTGGGTGTTTGGAATATATTGTATAATTCCTTGATAAAAACTAATATAAATATTTTATGGTTAATTAAGGGAGAAATACATAAAAATTTAGATGCTTATCTCACAAATCATCAAACTAAAAAGATAACAGTTATTTACTTATTTTTGTATTTTTACCTCTTTTCCATAAGGAATTTGAGATGGAAAAGTTGCTAATTTTTAATTCTCCTCTCTGTGGATATTTTAATGCCATTAAAAGGGAATAATTTGGATCACATACAAGATTAGGATGGAAATGATGGAATGATGTGTAATGACTTTGGAGGACAAGTTTTATCCTGTCTCAGGAGAACTCATTATTGGATTGTGTTTATGGAAGAAGATGTAGAAGGAGGAGAGATAAAAATGGAATAACTTCTTTATCTTCACTAGACCCTCCACTCTGTATCAAGAGATTTTCTTTTCAGGAGGGCACAAAGAACTTCTAGATACCAAGTTTCCTATTCCATACATAAAGTCCTCTTAAAGGAAAGTTTCTTTTCACAAAGGGGAATTTAAGTTTTAGAAACTCTGTCCTATTTATTGTGTGTTATTTTTATGTGAGTTTCATAGAGAAACCCTGAAATGAAAGAAGTGAGCTTTTAATAACCTGGTTTTACATGACAAGTGCTGGGAAAAAACAGACTCAGGGTGTGAATGCTGTCGTAAGGCTGTAAGGGGGACCGGTGCCAGAACTGCAGGTTGGTAAATGTTTTTTGGTAAATCAGAAGATAATTTAAGATTACCTACATGATTGCTCTGTTCCTCACCATCCTTTGAGATATTTGGCATGACAGAAGGAAAGAATGCCAGATCTTAACAATTACTGAACTGCTTTTCCTTAGCGCTAATGCATTCGGTTATCTGGGAATACTCGAGAGTGATGAAGACAAGAGCTGATACAAGTGAACTTGAAGATAGATTAGGGTTATTTTTTGAATAAGGAAAATTGTTTGTATATATTCTCTAATTGTATATTTAAATACATATGTGTGCATATTTACATACATACACATACATACATTATATATAATTTTAGAAAAAAAAATAAATTCCCAGTCCAGCTAGTACTCATGGCCGTTTTGGATTTTTTTTTATCCTGAAAATGGCGTTAGAGATCTTCTGAAGTATATTTTGCCTTAAAAGTTAAATAATTAACTTCACACCACACTTGACATATTTAAACATACTGTCTGTTGAGTTTTGCTTGTGAAAAAGCCCAACTCCAATGGCTCTCCAACTGTTTTTTATATTTTACAGTGTAAGGATCTCCATGTAAATTATAAAATTATACATCTCTATGATGCTGACATTGAAAAGAAATGTATATAGTGTTGGGTGTTTGATTTAATCATCTTTTCCAGGGCACACTATTTTAATAATCATGAGGTACTATAACGTTTCATTCTGTACAGAGCTTTCCATGGCACCTCTACCCTGACTTGTTCCATGAAACTATACTACCCAATTCAATAAAGAGTTAATTTCTGTCAACCTAGTTATTATTTAAGACGTACAGTCTGGAGGGAGAAAAAAAAATGAGGATTTCAGTTGGAATGAGATGGAGAGTTAATGAGACATAAAGATACAGAAAGTCTGTTCTAGCTGGCATGAATTCCAAGGGAGGTCAGGAGTAGGGTAGATGAAAATGAACTTAAAATACAGAGGCAGTGGGAAGGAAATCTGTGAAGGCCCATGATATTAGCCAGAGCAAACAGACAGATTTTCCTTCGCAATAGGAGGATATATTTAAAGAGAAATTAAATGTAAGGCGAACCTTGGGAGTGATTTGTAGAAATCACATAACAACTGAGCTGTTCTTTGTTTTCCAGTGTGTGAGGAAACATTCTGTGTTTGTCAATTGATGAGAAAGAGCACTGAATTCTGAATCAGGGAGCTCCCACTGTGAAGGAGGAAGATACTGATGTGTGGGGCTGGGGGAAAGCTAGCGGTGGAGGGATCCCAAGTGTAGGAGGGGTTGGAGCCGCGAATGAGGAAAACCTACAGTCAGTCCAGAAGTCTAATTGGTGACTCATTTGGAAACGAATGGAGACCTAGGTGCCCAGAAGCTAGAAAGGAGCTCAGAAGTGATGTTTCCTGGTGGATAAAGCAGCGGGCGAGGAGGGATTCCAGCCCCGGCGCCTGTTCTTGCGGCTTTCATAAGCGGAAGCGTACTGGCAGAGAGGAGTTTCTCTTCCCGGAGACCCAGCTTGCAATTATCTGCACGCCTCCCATTACATAGAAGTCAGAGGTCAAACATCAAAGTTGAAAAAGATCATCTTGAGGGGAAAAACCCTCTCCTACTTTAAGACTTCTTTCAGTCTCATTTCATAGCAAACCTGTTCGCGTAGCCAGAGCCCTAAGCCGAGCCGTCTGCATACCCGGCTTCGTGCGCAAGTAGCAGCGGTTGATGGGATTTCACCTCAGATCCCATTATGCCCAGGGAGGCTTCACAGGCTTCGAATGCCGGCCTTTATCTTATACATCGAGAAGCCTATTCAAACCTTTAGGGCTGTGCCAACTTGGCGAGAAGAGCTGGCAGACTTCCCTCTCTGGGTTTCTTTCGGTTTGAAGGTTTTGAAGTGGGTCTGGGTCTGGTGAGGGAAGCTGTGATGAATGCTGTGTGGAGTCCTTGTGAGGGCTCTTATTTGTTGACTGTAAGCTTTTCATCGTTGGGCGTGAATGAGAAGCGTCCTTCCTTTGCAAGGGTTTTCCTTTTTTCTGTTTCTTTAAAGTTATCTTAGAGACTTTTCAGTTACCATATGAAATGAAATCATAAATTCTCTGAGCAAATGTCTGTTTTGACAGAGTGCTTTGAAGATGCATGGCAAATGTTTAAACAGGTTCTAATTGATAGGATTTAAATACTGTATATAGTAATTAGTTACTAAAGAAAAAAAAATACCCCTTGCTTTTTTTTTTCTTTTTAATTCTCACAAGTTTTTCTATGAATTCTTGAGTTAAACACATTGAGTGAAGGAAATTTAATTGTGTTGGATCTCCTAAGTGCTTGACACACAGATGATAAATTTTAAAGTTTAAGGTAAGTTTACAACTTGTAAGTGGGGTCTTTTTTCCCATACAGCTTCTTTAAAATGGGTCTCCTGCATTGCAAGCAGATTCTTTACCCTCTGAGCCACCAGGAGAGCCCTTAAAATGAAATCCTCTAGGAGAATAAAGAAAATGCAGATAATTGCTACAGAAGTAATAAATGATTAAAAACTCACTAAATACCAGTTGCTTGAATGTATTTGATTTTGTATGTTTGATTGTTCATAATTGAATGAAATAATATTTGAACAAAGAGTTTTTATGACTTTCCTATGGATTGGTCATTTACTTTGTGTCTCAGTCTCTATCTTCCTTAATGTTCCTCTACAAGCTGCCTTTACATTGTTCTAGTTTTTACATGACAATGTGATGCTTTTGCTTCCCTGGTAGCTCAGTGATGCTTTTAAACTTCTCCCCTGTTTTCTTAAAAACTTCTCCCTAAGATAATATACCATTTTTATTTTAATTTCTGAAACCTGTATCCATGGCTTTCTCATCTAACTCTTAAATGCTAAAAGGAATCTCTTCCTTACTGTCCTTGTCATAAAGTGTTTACTTCTTGCTCTTTTGTCATTTCCTGTATGAAAAATAAGTTTCTTGCCTCATTATATTGTGAGGAACGTAGGGGGCAGAGAAAAAGCCTTAACTCTCTCTGAGAGCTAGGATAATATGACACAGACATCTAATATAGTTCACTGAAATGTGAGCTCCCCATAAATAATAAAGAATTATTGCCAAGAAGCAGCTACTCTACCAGATGACATTCCCCGGTCTCTCTTGCATCTCAGTGGGGCTTTGTATCTAGTTTTCAAGAATGGAATGCAAAAGAAAATCATGTGTGTAGACCAAGGCTGTCAGGAAACAGGTGTGACTTCTCCATGGTATCTTTTCCTGTCTGCTGGCTGGTTGTAGAAGCCTCTGAGGACGTAAGAAATGTCAGAGCCACAAGATTGAAGAAGTATGGGTCCCTGTATCACCACATGGAGGAAAGCTGTAGATTGACAAGAATGACTTTGGACAACTACTTGAGCACAAAATTAAATTCTGTCGTGTTAAACCACTGATTTTTTATACCAGCTAATGTTACCTTCACCAATATAGGTGAAGAACTCTTGCTGTTTGTCATTCTTGGAGGGGCCTTCCAGTCTTGTTGACCCCAGAAGAATTGGAGGGAAGTTGCTTTCGTGTTTTCATACTTTGTGAACTGGAGAAGTCTACCAAAAGACCTGGGTTATAATGATGCCTTCAATGATCTCCATGAAATGCTGACTGCAGAACTGAGAACAGGCGCAACTGTAATGTCTGTGGCGCCTTTCCCACTGCCTGAAAAATGGAATCTGTCTGACACGTATGTTTGATAAAGAAACATCCAGGCAAGAGAGAAAAAGGCTATTCACAATTCTTTTACGAATATTCTAGTTGAGGATAATTAACTCATCAGAAGAGTGGACTACCATTAAATCAGAAATAGTGAAAAAAATTGGAAGAGAACTTTATCAAGAAGAGGAAGGGGTGCTCTGAAGAAAAGATTGAAGATGGATACTTAATGACTGAGTATCCAAAAATATTCTGAAACTAAAAGAAAAATAAAAATTCTACCAAATTCAATAGATGGGCTGAAAAAGAAAATCCTGCTGCTTATCATGCAGAATTAATGTTACTGAACATCAAGTGAAATATTTTAAAATATTGTGAACAAATAGAAATAAAATTCATTTGATTACAGAACTGATTCTGAAAAACTATGTGAAATATATGTGGAAAGTGAAGTACAAATTTTACAGACTCTTTAAGCAGGCATCTAAGTATCCTGATTTGCTTAAGAAATATTCCTCACTTCAGTGTTCTTAAAATATTTTATTTTCTAATGCTCTTATTTTATTTTTGAAATTTATTTTTTTAAAATATATCTTTATGTATTTTGTATATTGTACAAGATAGGGGTTTAACTTTTTTTTTTTTCCCAACATGAATGCCAAGTGTCAGTACCATTTAATAAATCAACTATCCTATCCCATTGATTTGAAATGCAACTTTTTTATCTGTTGCATCTTCTAGACACATGCTTATGTGCTCTATTCTTTTAAGTACTTCCCTTAAAGGGAAGTACTCTTTCAGTATTCTTTTTTGCAAACATTTTTGGCTTTCTAGTCAAAGGCATTTGCCAGTTTACATAGTCACCACAAAACATTGACATTGTATTAATCATTGTATTTTTCAATTCTTTGTTTTGTATATGATTTTAAGGTTTTGTTTGTGAAGGCATTATAACTTTATTATAAATTCATTCTTACATATTTATAGTTTTGTGAATAGTATTTATTTTTCCCATATCCACTAATAATTTATTAGTAGCTTTAGTAAAATGCTGTTGATTTTTTTTGTATTTTTATTCAAATACAGCTACCATATTGAATTATCTCATTAACTCTTGTTTATCTGTTTTGAAATAAAGACCTTTTGTCTTTTTTCTTTCCAATGTTTTTGTTAATTGTTTAATTTGAGTGCCTTATTTCATTAGCTAGAATTTCAAAGGCAATGTTGAAATACAGTAATGGTGAGGCAAGAGTCTCTATTTTTTTCTTTATTTGAATGAAAATGGTTTTAATGTTCCCCTGTATTTGGTGTTTACTGTTGAAGTTTGGTAAATAGTCTTTAAGATGAATCCTATTATCCCTTTGTTGGAATTTTATTTAAGATGGCTAATGAATGCTATCAAATACCTTTTAGATGTTTGTTGATATAATTATATTATTTTTCTGTTAGAGGAGGTTTTGATATTATAGAATTGTCCCTCTAAAAGAGAAAAAAAAAATCAAGAATGGAGTGGCACTACATATAAAAATATAAAGCCTAGTTCCTGCTCTTGTGAAACATTCAGTAAGTGAGGAAGATAAGACTAAAGAGTTCATATCAGCACTGCAGAGGAGGTAATTCATATGAAATTATGCAGTTAAGAGAGGAAGCCCAGATACAGTGAGGTCTGGATTTCACAGGAAAGCTTTCTTAAGGAATGAGAATGTGGAACAAGATAGGACAGGCTTATTCATGAGGTTATGAAAGCAGAGAAAGGATTAAAGAACAGAAAATTGTATATGTGAAAAGAGGTTAAAAATTATTCAGCTTCTGGAAATGAAAATTAGGGAGATTTTAAATATATGAATATGATACAGAAGACAATTTGATCTACTTCACTAGAGATCAGGGAAATAACTAAACCTACCAAGTACAGCAAAGAAAAGCATAGCAATGTGAATTGTTAATCACTAAAATGTTTTACCCAAAAGACGTTTATTGCAATTCTAGAAAATTTCCCATTTCTACCAGAAAGCAGAGATGAGGAGGCCTTTTCTAGGGTCAAGATCCATTGGTTTTAATGGAATATATTTAGGAAATCAAGTAACAGTTCCATTGGTTGGTGATCTGTTTATTCCTGAAACTCTTAGGTATCCAACACTGTAGGGAATGAAGAGATCAGAATCTATAAGTAGGTTGCTAGAACCTAGAATAACAAAGAAGTACACAAACAGGAGACTTCTTTTATTTTATTCTAATATTTTAAAGGATTTTTTTATGTGAATCATTTTTAAAGTCTTTATGGAATTTGTTACAATATTGCTTCTGTTTTATGCTTTTTTTTTTTTTTGGCCTCTAGGCATATCGGATTTTAGCTCACCAACCAGGTATCAAACCTGCACCCCCTGCATCAGAAGGCCAAGTCTTAACCCCTGGAGCACCAGGGAAGTCCTAGGAAACTTCTTTTAAAAGGTAGTGTCAGTGGTGTGTAAAGTCAATTTATATACACTGCCTTCTTTTGAAATCCAACAAAAACAACAAAAAAGAAAGAAAATTCAAGAGAAGTAAGTTCCTTTACTGTGATTTGCCATTCTTGGCTGGATTTTATCCTTATATAAAGAGCTCAAGATTCTATATTGTTCGAGTTCTGTCTTGCTTCCTCTACAACTTCTTCTCCAGATGAGTTGAACTAGTTTTGTTTGACAGAACTGATGCCACCGTCTACACACACCTCTGCATGGGGATCCCTTGGTCCTCGCTCCCATCCCACCATCTTCCCTGGTGAACTACCCATTCTTTGTGACTTAGTTCAAATACTGCCTACTATGTATAACCTTTCCTGACCTCTCCATGTAAAGCTGGCTAGTCTCCCTTTTTCTGCTCCCATTATGCCTTCACCTTTCCTCTATTTTCCACCTGTAATGATGTGCTTTTGCTTTGCTTTGTCTTGCTTTATTTATGGATCTTGTTGTGATCAGTCCTTCCTCTCTCCATTCTCTCCTCCAGAAGTATCTTTCCTCTTCAGCCCAGGGCCAGCCTTAAAGGACAGGAGCACCACGCACACTCACAAACACACACACTGCAATTTAGGTTCTACTGAAGATTATCAGAGAGGTCCGAAAGAGGATTTCCATCATGCCCTATGAAGCAGAGATTTATAAAAGTGGATTGCATACTTCCCTCCCCCCCCCCCCCGCCCCAAGCCAAACAGCTTATGCTCTTCTTTCTCATAATACCATCTCTTCCATGTATCTTTTCAAACATATGCTTTGTCACCTTAAGCAAGTTCTTTGTCACCCTCAATTTGCATAAACTATGCACTGGAGAAAAACCTATAGTTTCTAAAGCTTATGCCCTTGGGTGCCTATTCTCTGACCTTAGGTTGCTTATCAATGTCTTTATTCTTTGGAAATTCATCTTTTTTTGGGGGGAGTCAGTGAATGGGAATAGAGGATTAAGCTATTAATAATAGGTAACATTTATAGTTTGTTTACCCTATGCCAGGCAATATACTGGGGTTCCCTGATGGCTCAGTGATAAAGAATCTACCTGAAATGCAGGAGACACAGGAGATGAGGGTTTGAGCTCTGGGTCAGGGAGATCTGCTGGAGGAGGAAATGGCAGCCCATTTCAGTATTCTTTCTGGGAGAATCCCATGGACAGGGCATAGGGTTGAAAAGAGTTGGACATGACTGGGTGACTGAGTGCAGGCCCTATACTAATGTGCGTGCTTAGTCACTTCGTCATGTCCTACTCTTTGTGACCCTATGGACAGTAGCCCATCAGGCTTCTGCTCCCTGTCCATGGGATTCTCCAGGCAAGAATACCGGAGTGGGTCGCCATACCCTACTCAAGGGGCTCTCCCCCACCCAGGGATCAAACCCATGTATTCTGCGTTTCCTGCATTGCAGGCAGATATAGTAATACTATATTATTAATCAGTTCAGTACAGTTCAGTCGCTCAGTCGTTTCTGGCTTTTTGCAACCCCGTGAACCACAGCACGCCAGGCCTCCCTGTCCATCACCAACTCCTGGAGTCCACCCAAACCCATGTCTATTGAGTTGGTAATGTCCTGCAACCATCTCATCCTCTGTCATCCCCTTCTCCTCCTGCCCTCAATCTTCCCCAGCATCAGGGTCTTTTCAAATGAGTCAGCTCTTCACATGAGGTGGCCAAAGTATTGGAGTTTCAGCTTCAATATCAGTCCTTCCAGGGAATACCTAGGTCTGATGTCCTTTAGAATGGAATGGTTGGATCTCCTTGCAGTCCAAGGGACTCTCAAGAGTCTTCTCCAACACCACAGTTCAAAAGCATCAATTCTTCTGCACTCAGCTTTCTTTATAGTCCAACTCTCACATCCATACATGACCACTGGAAAAACCATAGCCTCGATAGACGGACCTTTGTTGACAAAGTAATGTCTCTGCTTTTGAATATGCTGTCTAGGTTGGTCATAACTTTCCTTCCAAGGAATAAGCGTCTTTTAATTTCATGGCTGCAGTCACCATCTGTAGTGATTTTGGAGCCCCCAAAAATAAAGTCTGACACTGTTTCCCCTGTTTCTCCATCTATTTCCCATGAAGTGGTGGGACCAGATGCCATGATCTTCGTTTTCTGAATGTTGAGCTTTAAGCCAACTTTTTCACTCTCCTCTTTCACTTTCATCTAAGGCTCTTTAGTTCTTCTTCACCTTCTGCTATAAGGGTGGGGTCATCTGCATACCTGAGGTTATTGATATTTCTCCTGGCAATCTTGATTCCAGCTTATGCTTCTTCCAGCCCAGCGTTTCTCTTGATGTACTCTGCATATAAGTTAAATAAGCAGGGTGACAATATATAGCCTTGAGGTACTCCTTTCCCGATTTGGAACCAGTCTGCTGTTCCATGTCCAGTTCTAACTCTTGCTTCTTGATCTGATTACAGGTTTCTCAAAAGGCAGGTCAGGTGGTCTGGTATTCCCATCTCTTGAAGAATTTTCCACAGTTTATTGTGATCCACACAGTCAAAAAATTGGCATAGTCAATAAAGCAGAAATAGATGTTTTTCTGGAACTCTGTTGCTTTTTCGATGATCCAGCGGATGTTGACAATTTGAATTCTAGTTCCTCTGCCATTTCTTTTTTTTTTTTTTTTCCCCTGCCCTTATGAAGTTTTCATTTTATTGAGAGTGAAGAGGTGGGAGTAGGAGATGCACAATAAGCCAAATAAATAAGTGAATTATATAGCATTCTAGAAGGAGGTAGGGGTATCCTCTGCCATTTCTAAAACCAGCTTGAGCATCTGGAAGTTCACCGTTCACGTATTACTGAAGCCTGGCTTGGAGAATTTTACTAGCATGTGTCAAAAGTGCAATTGTGTAGTAGTTTGAGCATTCTTTGGCATTGCCTTTCTTTGGGATTGGAATGAAAACTGACTTTTTCCAGTCCTGTGGCCACTGCTGAGTTTCCCAAATTTGCTGGCATACTGAGTGTACCACTTTCACAGCATCATCTTTCAGGATTTGAAATAGCTCAACTGGAATTCCATCACCTCCACTAGCTTTGCTCGTAGTGATGCTTCCTAAGGCCCACTTGACTTCACATTCCAGGGTGTCTGGGTCTAAGTGAGTGATCACAACATGGTGATTTTCTGGGTCATGAAGATCTTTTTTGTACAGTTCTTCTGTGTATTCTTGCCACCTCTTCTTAATAACTTCTGCTTCTGTTGGGTCCCTACCATTTCTGTCCTTTATTGAGCCCATCTTTGCATGTTCCCTTGCTATCTCTAATTTTCTTGAAGAGATCTCTAGTCTTTCCCATTCTATTGTCTCTATTTCTTTGCATTGATCACTGAGGAAGGCTTTCTTATCTCTCCTTGCTATTCTTTGGAACTCTGTATTCAAATAAGTATATCTTTCCTTTTCTCCTTTGCCTTTCACTTCCCTTCTTTTCACAGCTATTTGTAAGGACTCCTCAGACAGCCATTTGCATTTTTGCATTTCTTTTTCTTGGGGATAGTCTTGATTCCTGTCTCCTGTATTCAGTCCAGTTCAGTCACTCAGTCGTGTCTGACTCTTCACAGATGCCAGGCCTCCCTGTCCATCACCAACTTCCAGAGTTCACTCAAACTCATGTCCATCGAGTCGGTGACACCATCCAGCCATCTCATCCTCTGTCGTCCCCTTCACCTCCTGTCCCCAATCCATTCCAGCATCAGGGTCTTTTCCATTGGGTCAACTCTTCGCATGACGTGGCCAAAGTATTGGAGTTTCAGCTTCAGCATCAGTCCTTCCAGTGAATATTCAGGACTGATCTCCTTTAGGATAGACCGGTTGGATCTCCTTGCAGTCCAAGGGACTCTCAAAAGCTTTCTCCAACACCACAGTTCAAAAGCATCAATTCTTCTGTGCTCAGTTCTCTTTATAGTCCAACTCTCACATCCATTCATGACCACTGGAAAAACCATAGCCTTGACTAGACGGACCTTTGTTGGCAAAGTAATGTCTCTGCTTTTGAATATGCTATCTAGGTTGGTCATAACTTTCTTTCCAAGAAGGAATCTCCTGTATTAATAATATTTAATTAATAATAATACATTATATTAATACTTTATTTAAATAAAATTTAAATAGACATTTAAATAAAACTCTGTTTATATTCTGGTACCTATAGTTTTGTCTCCTATAGAAATAAGACTGTGAGCATTTTCACAGTGATGACTGTATTATTTTTCTCTGTGTTCTTAATACCTGGCAACATGTCTAGCACATGGTTCAGTTCAGTTGAGTTCAGTCACTCAGTCGTGTCCGACTCTTTGCAACCCCATGAATCGCAGCATGCCAGGCCTCCCTGTCCATCACCAACTCCTGGAGTACACTCAAACTCATGTCCATCCAGTCAGTGATGCCATCCAGCCGTCTCATCCTCTGTCGTCCCCTTCTCCTCCTGCTCGTATCCCTCCCAGCATCAGAGTCTTTTCCAATGAGTCAACTCTTCCCATGAGGTGGCCAAAGTACTGGAGTTTCAGCTTTAGCATCATTCCTTCCAAAGAGCACCCAGGACCGATCTCCTTTAGAATGGAATGGTTGGATCTCCTTGCAGTCCAAGGGACTCTCAAGAGTCTTCTCCAACACCACAGTTCAAAAGCATCAGTTCTTCAGTGCTCAGCCTTCTTCACAGTCCAACTCTCACATCCATACATGACCACTGGAAAAACCATAGCCTTGACTAGACGGACCTTTGTTGGCAAAGTAATGTCTCTGCTTTTGAATATGCTATCTAGGTTGGTCATAACTTTCCTTCCAAGGAGTAAGCCCTTTAATTAAAAGTAAGTCTTTTAATTTCATGGCTGCAATCACCATCTGCAGTGGTTTTGGAGCCCCCAAATATAAAGTCTGACACTGTTTCCACTGTTTCCCCATCTATTTCCCATGAAGTGATGGGACCAGATGCCATGATCTTTGTTTTCTGAATGTTGAGCTTTAAGCCAACTTTTTCACTTTCCACTTTCACTTTCATCAAGAGGCTTTTTAGTTCCTCTTCACTTTCTGCCATAAGGGTGGTGTCATCTGCATATCTGAGGTTATTGGTATTTCTCCTGGCAATCTTGATTCCAGCTTGTGTTTCTTCCAGTCCAGCGTTTCTCATGATGTACTCTGCATAGAAGTTAAATAAGCAGGGTGACAATATACAGCCTTGACGTACTCCTTTTCCTATTTGGAACCAGTCTGTTGTTCCATGTCCAGTTCTAACTGTTGCTTCCTGACCTGCATACAGATTTCTCAAGATGCAGGTCAGGTGGTCTGGTATTCCCATCTCTTGAAGAATTTTCAACAGTTTATTGTGATCCACACAGTCAAAGGCTTTGGCACACTTCATAAATGCCTGTTGGATGAATAGGGAGACTATGTATGAATGTAATCTAATTGGTGGGGAGAATCATCAGCCTGTCCCCAGTACCCTTAGTCATAATTCCCTTTATATTTGTTTTCTCTTTTCACCTCACCATGGTCCTCCTCTGCTAATCTGTCCTTGTTGTCAGTGCAGGCCTTGGCTTTCACTCCACTCTCCATAGATACTGCCCGTTCTCATTTTCTTAAAGCTAATTATTCCATGGGAGATCTTTCAGTCAAGATTCTCTTTGTTTACACTGGAATGGCTTATCCCTTCTGACATACCTCTTTTCACCATTATGCAGTGATGCTGTTGGATTGTATGGATGGGAAGCAGCATATCCTGCCAATATAGACAGGTTAGGGTCTTCAATCTGGTGGGTACACCTCTAGGGGATTATTGAAGCCTCTCTCACAGGCCTCTGTGATGAGAATCCTTGGTATCTTCTTAATAAAATGCAAATAACTTAATCACTCTAAAATATCCTTAATCCTCTAAGGTTGGTGAATATGTTGTACAGGTTATGGCTAGATTTGATTATGTAATTTATTATTTAAAACATGACACTTTAAAATTGAGAGAAATGGTATTTATAATTGCATTGGGTCAGAAGTCATAACCCAGGGCTCTGGTTATGGCTGAAATCCGTTAAGAAAGCCTATCTCCAATTTATTTCAACAAATATCGTAAAATTCTTTCAGAACTCCTCTCTAAGTTACTGTCACCTTAAGGGTTCACTTTTCCTGACCCTCCAATGTCATTTACAAAATAATTATGTGGTCCAAATTCAACCACCCCTTTAAATTGTTCATATTCTTAACCGCCTTCTCCATCTTAGCCTCAAAATTTGTCAAGGGCTCTAGAGATGCCCCAGGTTCCTTCTTGAACAGAAAGACGCTGACTGGCTAAATGGAGGTCTTCTTTTCTAATTGAACTTACTAGCAAATTGGAATTTAACTCTCATTTTTGTCCCAGTCCTGAATGTGGACTAGCAGTGGCAGGGCAGAAGTGATGCAGGAAGGAGGGATAGGCTAAACGAAGGATGTATGATACCTAGGTGTGTGTCTGTACTTGTCCTCTGCTGGCATTAGTCTTCGACTCACTGCTCCTTTGATCACCTGAAGGATTCCAGTAAAGGAGAAAGGTAGGGCATGATCAGAATACTTCCTTTTCCTCTTACTTCATCACCTTCACTGATTTCCTCAAGTCCTTGACTTTTTCCTTAGCTTCCCCAGCCCTTTCTCCTGATCCTGAGAGCTGAGTATTGCTTCTCATAACACAGACCCTGTCCTGCTTCTTCCCGTGCCTCATTCTCTCTCTCTCTCTCAATTCTTTTCATCTTGCAAGAACCCCCTCACTCTCACAGGGGTGAAAGCTTGCAGCTTGGACAACCCCGTTCTCATCTTTTTATGGATGAAAGTTTGAGCAGTTGGGAAAATCCTGTTTTCTTCCTTTCTTATCAAGAATGCAAGTAGAGAAAATGTGGTCTTGGTACCTCAATTTAAAATTTTAAATTGATTTTCTAATTGAAACTCCTTTATAACTGGCTGTTTGGGTTTCAAATACAAACACTAATAGTCTTTGGGTATACTGGTGTTTGGGTATACTGGTGTTTGGGCTTCCCTTATGGCTCAGCTGGTAAAGAATCCACATGCAAAGCGGGAGACCAGGGTTTGATACCTGAGTTGGGAAGATCTCCTGGAGAAGGGCAAGGCTACCCACTTCAGTATTCTGGCCTGGAGAATTCCGTGAACTATATAGTCCATGGGGTCACAAAGAGCTGGACACGGCTGAGCGACTTGCACTTGCATACACTGCATGCACAACGTTTAAATAAACACCATGTTCTTATTTGCCAACTTATTCACCAACTATCATAATATGTCTATAGAAAAACCTGCAGTCAGCTCTCCAAGATTGCTTAGATGAACTTTGGGAATATCAGTTCAGTTCAGTTCAGTTGCTTAGTCGTGTCCAACTCTTTGTGACCTCATGGACTGCAGCACACCAGCCTTCTTTGTCCATCACCAACTCCTGGAGCTTGCTCAAAATCATGTCCATCAAGTCAGGAATATAGTCTGTTTACAATTAGGTCTGTCTAAACACTTTTTGCTGATTGTCATTTGAGCACATTCAGTTCTAAGATGTTGAAAATAGAAATGTTAATGCTAATGATGACCATTAATGTTCATTTAGCACCCACCATGTAGCAGGTACTGTACTATTCAATACATTATCATTATTCTTAATAACTTTAATTCAAGCATTATTTTCATGTTATAGATGTGGAAGGTGAGTCACAGAGAGGAAGAATGAGGGGATGAAAGATACACAATGAGTAAATGACAAAGTTAAGATTCAGGTCCAAGCTTGTCAGACTGTGTAATTGACAACTTTCTTCAATGCCATATGGTTGCTTGTACCTGGCCATATTTTACATTATTGCTGTGCGTTTTTTTAGGTTATGAACAATTTTAGAGAGATGCCATACACTATTCTGCATTTTTAATGGCATTTAGGCATATTAATTAGGACAGTTGGATGTTAAAGCACTTCAAATAACTTTTTAGATTATTTCCATGTCTAGAGTGTGATAAATAAAGGATGTCAAATAAACCATGTAGTCACATTAATTTCAAGTTGCCTGTAATGTTCTCCTCCTGTTCCTGCTGGCTTCATTCAGTGGATCCAACAGAAAGATGTTGAATCCATGTTGATTACTGCTGCTGCTGCTGATAAGTCGCTTTAGTCGTGTCCGACTCTGTGCGACCCCACAGACAGCGGCCCACCAGGCTACCCCATCCCTGGGACTCTCCAGGCAAGAACACTGGAGTGGGTTGCCATTTCCTTCTCCAATGCATGAAAGTGAAAAGTGAAAGTGAAGTTGCTCAGTCATGTGCAACTCTTAGCGACCCCATGGACTGCAGCCTACCAGGCTCTTCGGTCCATGAGATTTTCCAGGCAAGAGTACTGGAGTGGAGTGCCATTGCCTTCTCCAATGTTGATTACTAGGCTAAATAAATCTACCCTTCTTGTGATCATGATCTTTGAGATTTGAAGGGGCTTAAGGAGGATGAGAGAAACATTTATCACAAAATTGATTTCTAAGTACAAGGTGGTGAGTAAGACTGAAGTTAGGATGCTGGTTCTAAAAACAAACAAATAAACAAAAGTAGCATTTCTACTGCCATGATGGTTGTAATCAGATATCTTGCATAGCTTAGAGTACTATACAAGTGCAATGAAAGTCACCAGAATGACTGTGAAATCAGTGTGTTTTTGTGTTTCCCTCAACTCTGTCGTGACTCTTTTGGAACTTAAATTGCATAGAAAATACATTTTTTCACCTGTCTCTAAATCCCGGTTCCCTTTCTTATTATCTTTCTTTTTACTTATCAGTTAAAATAGGATGGATAAAAATGACACAAATTCTGACACTGCAGAAGATATAACTATTTTGATAGCATACTGACTTTATGAAGATCCGGTGTTGTCTTTCAGAATTTCATGTACATTCTGCTCATTCACACTTAAACTTTTTTTTTTTTTTGGTTAAAAAAAAAAAGCATTAGTAAATCAAGGCAGCCATCTTGTCTTGCCTATATGTTTTAAATTAAACTGTCAACTATCCTGAGTGTTTTGGGCTGAAATTTTTCTCTTCATAGACAAGAAGTCTTTCAAGTCTGATTTATACTTCTTTTCAGATTATAGTTTTCAGCTCATCCTTTCGCTTACATTGGCAACTTACATCAGCTAGTTTTCCAGAATATGCTTAAAACCAAGTCTGAATGCATAGGCATAAAAAAAAAAAAAAGGCTTCTAGAGAACAACCTGAAAACCACAAATAAAATATACATCAATGGATTACATTAACATTATAGGAAAATATGCTAACATGCCATTTCTATAGAAAGAATGCTCTAGGGACAATGACTCACACTGTGTATTGTGAAATCATGAATTTCAGCAGTTTCATTTTCTGTGATTTTCATTAAAATAGCTAAGAAATAGTACATGTTTTGAAAAAGCAATTCTTAATGATCTGTTAGATACATCCCAGAATGTCCTAATGTGGTTCAACTGAGTTTGTGAGGTTTGATGACACTCTGTTCTGAAATAAATGAGTGCCCCTAAATTTAGTATTATTTTCCATGTCCACTTAGGGGGCAATTATCCCATCATTATGATTCAGGAAAAATGGCTGATTAAAAAGTGTCTTTAGGAAGACTGAGTACAATAAACAGCCTGGTTTGCACAGAAAGGATTTGATTTTGGGGAAAGGCGGTGAGCTTCCCTTTAGCCTTGCCTTTCTCATTTCCGTCTTCAATAGCCATGAGTATGATATGAATGAACATTTTATATAATCTTATTCAGTCTTAATGTAAGATACAATCTGACCTTTAATAAACTCGACTGTCCCTCAGAATAAAGTCTGTAATTCTTGACATGGACTACAAAGTTCATAATCTAGCCCCATCTGCATTTTCAGCCTCTTTGTTCACCAGTCAGCCTAGTAATTTCTGTAGCCTCACTTGCTAATAGCTCCACCCTCACATCCTGTTCTTTCTTACCCATTTGCCTTTGTTGCACTGCTTCTTCTCCCTGAAATACCTTTTTTTTTTTTCATCCCAACACCCCTTCACTTTGCTTGTGGATTATTTCAAGAGTCAGTTGATTTTTCTATTGCCCAGAAAACAGATGTTGATCATTACTTAAAGCTGATTGAGCCCTCTTCTCTGATCCAGTAGCAAGGAATAATCAGCAGTTACAAAGAAATATAACAAGCTCTTGGTAAAACCTGTGTGTGTATGGTCTCATTTGACTCCTACACCAACCTCTGAGGCAGGTGTATGAGAATGGATCTTATATAACAGTAACTGGAGCACAGATTATCTCCTGGTTTTTTGTTAATTTTCCCTCCTCTATCTTTTTCTGTCATGTAGAATTGTTGTACCCAATTATATTTATTCAGTTCCCATTTTCAGTGACTTCTCAGGAAAGAGCATTAAATGCATTTGTGGCTGAGAGATCTATATAGGAACTAATAGGTTGCCCTTGCCTAGAAGGGTGAGATATTCTATGTGAAAGCATTTTGCATAATGAAAAAAAAACATTTTTATTATTTTTAGGCTGTAATTAACAGAAGATCAAGTGATTAAACAAAAGGAGATTTATTATTTCACATCGTAAGTCCAGAGATATGGCTGTTCCAGGATTAGTCAATTCAATTGTTGGAAGATATAAAAAATCCAACTTTACTTTCATCTTGCTGCCCAGCCACCCTTAGCCTGTTGTCTTTTGTCTTTAGGCTGGTCAGTTCATGCTTGTGATATAGCTACTCTAACTTCTTTACCAACTCTTTACACAATATTTATAGGCCAGGGGAGAGAATGACTCCTCCCTGTATCCTTTTTAAAGATTAAGATAAAAATTCTCGGAGGCTTCCCATTAAACTTTTACTTTTCAGGTCCTATCAGCCAGAAGTGCATCTCCTGTCCATACCTAAGCAGTCTGAGAGAATGGAAATGAAATGAACATGATCGGTAACATTAACTGGTTTGCTCCCTGGACCTGTGGACGAGTTGGATTACCTAGAGGCACATAGGCATTCAGTGCTTGAATGAAATTGGGAATCTGGTGAAAGAAGAACAGGTTGGGACATGCCTTTCCATTAATGAGCACTGCCTGCCACAGGACTCTGCAGTTATGAGTTATCATTTTCAATGTTGGTATGTCCATATGTACCATGTGGCAGTGGTTTTAGAAAGATTCACTTTTGAGGTCATTTTAAAGCAAAGAGGTTTTTATTTTTGAAAGGTAGTAATGTTCCTTGTTCCCTGTTTTTGGGTGGATTGCCTCAGACGCAGACTCTCAGACCGGTTTGGGTGTAAGTAGTTAGTTTGGAAAGTGGTTGTTCTTCTTCAGTCGATCCATTGTGTATGAGTCTTTGTGGCTATGTGGATTGCAGCACACCAGGCTTCCCTACCCTTCATTATCTCCCGGAGTTTGCTCAATCTCATGTCCATTGAATAATAGAACCTGATCCAGGGATTGAGGAAAGGGAAGGCAGCCTAAAGGAACCTCTCAGTCATTTCAGTTGCTCTGTCATGTCTGACTCTTTGTGACCCCATGGACTGCAACATGGGGTCTCACATCCAAATAGTCTCACATTCATGCATGACTACTGGAAAAACTATAGCTTTGACTAGATGGACCTTTGGCAGCAAAATAATGTCTCTGATTTTGAATATGCTGTCTAGGTTGGTCATAGCTTTTCTTCCAAGGAGCAAGCATCTTTTAATATCATGGCTGCAGTCACCATCTGCAGTGATGTTGGAGTCCAAGAAAATAAAGTCTGTTACTGTTTCCATTGTTTCCCCATCTATTTGCCATGAAGTGATGGGACCAGATACATTATCCTAATAACCCAAAGGGATGCATTATCAAAACAGTTATGACTGTGAGTGACAGAAGCCATAGGAACAGTCTGGAAAATGATTTAGGCTCTGAGTCATGGCATAAGGAGTAAGGGAGCTGGGGTATTTGTACCCCAATCCCTGTCAGTCATCCATTGAGAAATTCAGGAGATTGTGTGAACATCCCCAGACCCCTTGTGATGTGGCTTTTGTCAGCTTGTGGGGAAGCTCTCAGGTCGAGAGGTAGATCCTGGAAATTAGGCATCCCAGGGAAGAGATGAGGCTCGAGGTATGTGGGCTGAGGACAGACAGCAGCTGCCACATTCCTTTATGTCCATAAAGACAGGATCAAGAGCAGAAAGATCAGAAAGCATGCAAAACTAATGAAAATTGTTTTGTCCGACAGGAGCAGCCATTCCATATTTTTTACTTAGCTCTCAAAAGGGATCATTTCTAAAACCGTGTGATTTATCCATGTGTTATAGTGAGCTGTTTCCCTGCACCCTGCTTACATTCAAATATTCTGCTGATTTTAATAGCTCCAAAAATAGACGTTCTCACCTGCATAATTTGTTTTGATGCTTACTTAGAACAGCTTAAGAGTTGAAACCTTACATTAAGAATATTAGCTCTAATTGTTAGCTGAGTACATTTTGATGTCACAGCGCTGGTTTAAACGCTGGTATCCTTCCAAACTTCCAAGCTGATTAAGAGTTCTGAAATGCAATTTATCTTCAATTTTTAAGTGTGTTTTTAATTTTCTCATTTGTGCCATACATAACAGAATGGCAATTATTAAATCTAAAAGTAAGAGAATTGCTCTTCAAATCAGCAGGCTATGCATCACTTAACTCCTACAGATATCACATTCTAGAGGAACAAACTTGTGCATCCCAGTAGCAAAACGTAGTTGATAATAACATAATAATCACTGTGTATACTTGCTTGGCAACGTATTTTCTCCACAACATTTTTGTTATTTTCCATTTTTATTTTCCTTGAAATACAAACCAGTTAGTCAAAACTAAATGAAAGCTCTGGAAATCATTTTATTTTCCATTCGTAGTTTAGGAACAAAGAACATAGGAGCAGAAGGGAAGGAAAAGGATAGTGGGTTCAATGTTCCAGCCTCAAAACAGTATGTCCTCTGGAACCTGTGAGGGTGACCTTGTTTGGAGAAAGGGTCTTTGCAAATAAATTAAGGATCATGAGATGATCTCCCAGCTTTAGGATGGGTGTAAAGTCAGAGGGAGATCTGAGACACAGGGACACACAGAGAAGAAGACCATGTAACATGGAGACAGAGGTAGGAGTCATGTATCCCCAAGTGAAGGAATGTCTGGAGGCACCAAACCCTGGTAAAGCAAGGAAAGGTTGTTCCCTGGAGCCCATGGGGAAACATGGGCCTGCTGGCATCTTGATTTCAGATGTCTGCCTCCAGAGCTGTGACATGATAAATTATTGTTTTAGCCCACCAAGTTTATAGTAACTTGTTACAGTAGGTCTAGAAATGAATATAGCAGCTTTTTTTTTTTTTTTTTTTTTAGTGGTAGAACCAGTTATGAAGATGTTACATATACTTTGCCTATAGTTTACCAAATGCTCTCATCTGTGATCTTCAGAGCCAGGTGGTGAGCTGAATGGCTCAGAGAAGGTAAATAGCCTGCCCCAGCTATAGTCATGAGCTCCAGACACAGAACCACCCACAGGAGGCTGCCTCTTTGGCAGGAGGTTGAGGAGCCACTCAAGTCTGGTTGAAAGTTACAGCTCCCTGCCCAGATTTCCTCTTTTCCAGCTGGCCTTATAAAAGCTGTGCCTTGATTTCTTACTAAAGGTTCCTCTCAGGACTCTATGTTCACTGTATGAACATATCCCAGTTAATTTTTGTTTCTTGATGTGATGATTTCAGTTTGTGCTCATTGTAGAATCATTAATTTCTTCATTGAATGAACATTCCCTTAGACCCTACTAGTTGCCTACATGCGTGCATGGTCATTTGCTCAGTCGTGTCCAACTCTGTGACCCCATGGACTGTAGCCCACCCCCTGTCCATATAAGTTTATAGGCAAGAATACTGGGGTGGCTTGCCATTTCTTCCTCCAGTGGAGCTTCCCAACTTAGGAATTGAACCTGTGTCTCCTGTGTCTCCTGCATTGGCAGGCAGGTTCTTTATCATGGGGTCACCAGGGAGTAACCCTGACTTATTCTAAAGAACAGTAATAATTTAGTGATTTTAAAATCCAGAGATTCTAAGAAGTGTAGCTTTGATGTTTTAGGCAAAAAACAACCTCTTATAACTCATAAAAATTTTAGTGTAAAATGTTTACAGTATTATAAACAATTAGTATGTGCATGTACCATGTGATTGAGGTCATGCATACCCTTTCAATATTTAGACAAGTTGGTTTTCATTAGTAGGTTTTGTTTTGTTTTTCTAATGTGCTTCCTCTTGATTAAGAGAGTACATGCTGCAAGTGTAGTGACCTGAACACCTGTTGCTCAAATACGTGCCACTGGTATTTTCTTAGAATGTCAATCACTTCATGTCTGCTTAAATTTACTGCATATCTGCTGAATTATTGGTGTGGACTTGAAGGTTCGGATCTGGTTGATGTATTGTAATTAGGCCTTTATAGCATAGATTACTGATGTGTGTGCTGAGCCTGTGGTATCTTGCTATACCTTCTGTCTTGTGGAAGGGACCAAAAAACGTAAAGCTGTATTTAATCTATTAAGGACATATAGTCATTCACATGACTTACAATTATATATCTGTCATTTCTTGATTATTAAGACTCTCACAAATTTATGAGAAATAAATGACTGCTAGCTTTAGCTCTATGGTAGACCAGATGGTGAATCATTTGATCTTGGAAGAAGAAAAAAAAGAGTGGAAATGGAAGAAAAATGCATTCATACCTTGTTCCTAAACATCTGATCATATTATGAGATTCTCTTTTACCTTCAACCTCCAATAATATTGTTTTAAAACTCTCACATCCTGCTATATATCTCCTTTACCAGAATAACTCTTCACTTTCTTTGCAGATATTTTCATTGGAAGTCCTAGTAGAAGTCATAGTTTGCCTTACAGTAAAGATAAAGCATTTAAGTTGAGAGTCTTCTTACCTGCGTTTGGACATAGTGTAATGTGTCAACATATACACACTGTAGTTTGAAGCAATAGCAACTACCTTAAAGGTTCTTAAATGTGCCATGTGCTAACTTGATGGTCAGTATCTGTGCTATTAGGTCTTCCCCTGCAAGAGAGTTGCTGCGTACAATTCTCATCATCTGTTTTCAACAAATACCAGTTGAAGAAGCAGGAAATTCAGTTCTTTTTTTAAAAAACCTAAATTATAAATTATACATATATTTCTTGAGGATTGACTGGAGCTCCAACAAAGAAAGTCCAAAGCACAGAAAGGACAGCACTGTCACATTAGATTTTTGCTTTATCCTCAAGGGTAGTTTCATCCTCTTCAAATTGGGTTCTAAGCAAAGAGGAACTAAGTGGTAAAGATCATGTGGGAAATTGAGTGTTTTCAAGGTCTTGTAGTTGAATTTTTATTCTCTGGCTTAAGTTTTGTTTCAAATATGGTAAATTTTAAAAATTGTAGGTATTCTGATGTTCAATTTTAAACATATGTTATATTCTCACTTTTGTTTTATCCATTGTATTTTCCTCCAATGACATAAAATTTTATATAAATATAGAAAAATTAATTTGCTGTACTTAATAATGGATATTACATATGACTGGGAGCCAATGGGTAATCCTGTTGATCAAGAATGTCTTCATGTACATGTCCTTAGAAGGACATGGAGATTGCTCTTTTTTCAGCCTACATTTTTTGAGCATCTACTTTGTGCTAGGCCCTCAATGTCCAAAACAATTACAATAATTTATTCATGTTCCAAGGGCCCAAAGTTAATTAATGGAATAGAGGGAAGAGAGGATTTTGAAAGAGATACATAAGAGACAATTACTAAACAGAGCAATGAGATATATGTTCTGTTGTCGTTGGAGAAACAATTAGGGCCAATAGATGAAAGAGGCAGGGAGGAGAGTTTTGACTTATTATCAGAAAGAGCTTTTTAATAACCAAAACCATCCAAAAATGGAATGATACCCCCTTGGGAGCTAGCAAATACTTCGTTAAAAATATGTAAACAGAGCTTCTTGTGGCTCAGTGGGTAAGGCTTCTGCCTGCAATGCAGGAGACCTGGGTTCGATCCCTGGGTCAGGAAGATCCCCTGGAGAAGGAAATGGCAACCCACTCCAGTACTCTTGCCTGGAAAATCCCATGGACAGAGAAAATCCCTGGTAGACTACAGTCCATGGGATAGCAAAGAGTTGGACACGACCTAGTGACTTCACTATAAACAGAGAATGAATGATTTCATCTCAGAGTACCATTACGTTGGTTTGGAGGGTTAAAGAACCTCCAGCATCCTTTCTGAATTTAAAATTAACCCACTATACTCTTGAATTAGGTATCTTTATTAAGGTGGGCTTCCCAACTGGTGCAGTGATAAAGAATCTGCTCTGTCAATGCAGGAGCTGTGGGGAACATGGACTCAATTCCTGCGTCTGGAAGATTCCCACTCCAGTATGCCAAGATAGTCCCATGGACATAGGAGCCTGGTGGGCTACAGTCCTTGGGGTTGCAAAAATATTCAGATATGGCTTAGCAACTGAGGACCCACGCATGCTTTGTAAGGGTAACCTACTTTACGTAGGAGGTGTCTTGTCAAAGACTTGGGCATTGGTTTGATTAGGTATCTAGGAAGTTATGACTTAAAAGTCACCGAAGTCTTGAATAATTAGTGAAGAAGCAGCAGCAAGAATTAATTAGACAATGAGGTTTCCCCGGCATCTTCCCTTAGCTCCAGTGACTTTGCACGACCCTTACTTTCCTTGCACTAAACAAGCAGGTAGTACTAAAATAAATTATACCAACAGACTTAAGCCTGGGGGGCTAAACTTATCATATTGTGTCCTAAAAAGGTATTCTAGAATTGCATTTATGGGAGTTTTTATTTATTGTTTAATCATACCTATCTTTGTAGATGGGAAGTAGTAAGATTAGTACTAATGTAATTCTTCGTTTATAGAGTAGTGTTTACTTATTAGAACATATGAAGTAGTTTTACTCTGATAGAAATAGTTCTCTTTGTTGGAGAGAAACATGTCATGGCTTCACAACACAAAAGCTGGAACACAGCAAATCTTAGAAGTAAAATCTTTTAAACTATTTGTCATTGGGAGAAATCACCTATAGTTTCACGGAGCTCTCACAGAGAATTTTTCCACAGTTTTCAGCAACATGTATATATGGAATATAGACTTTTGGTGATTCCCACTTAATATAAAATAATTCTCTGTTCCTGTTTTCATTTCCTTAAAAATTCACTGACCATTAATGTTGTTGGAATTTGGCCAATAGTGTTTTAAACTTTCATGTCTCAAGTAGAGGATTTCTTTGAGTACAGAAGAATGAAGTAAACTTCGTAACATGAACAGAAGAGAATAGAACTTAGTTTCATATTATCCATATTATAAAGATAGTATATGAGAATTGGGGATGTAGAGACCGTATGTAAAAGAGCTGGTAATTATTTATTTTATTCTTTTTGGGGAAAGATTGCCTTTATAAATAAGTATAAAATGGCTAAATACAAGTTCTTTAGTAGCAAAATAATAGAATTATTATTAATTTCTTATAAAATCTAAAGTAACTGGGTTTAACCTTGGTGTGTGTGTGTGTGTGAATTAAGTTGCATTTCTTTTATTTGTGCCTCTTTTGACTGAAGGCAGAGATTGTTGGATAGCAGATCTATTTGTGAAACCTTATTGGGAACATCCAAATTGGCAAAATGATTTGGTGCCCATCTGCAATAAATCAGGATGTACATCTGACTAGGTTGGGGCTTCATGCCAGTGCCTGTCTCAGCATGTTCAGTTTTTAACTGAATTCTGTCAAATTTTTGAGTCATTTTATAATTACTGTCACAGACATCTTATGCATCCTTCTTATGGAAGTGCCTATCTATGTGACTGTGGTTCTAGTCGGGCATGGTCTGGCTGCCTTCTTGGCTCTGATGTGACTTGGAGCACCTCCTGCATGTGATAAGCTTTCTCTCTCCCCTCTCCCATTTTCTGTCCACTCTACTTTCACTCCTGGATTGATCCTGGGAAAGTGGCTGGGAAATTCTGCTGCCCTGTGGAAGGGAGCTCATGTAAGTACTGAGATATTTAGAGGTGATTTATATGGTGTCCTAGTTTGGCTTCTTCAAAAAATACAACCTGAGACAATAACTTGAATACAGTTGTTGTTCAGCCACCCAGCCATGCCCGATTCTTTGTGACCCCATGGACTGCAGCACACCAGGCTTTCCTGTCCTTCACCATCTCTCGGAACGTGCCCAAATTCATGTCCTTTGAATCAGTGATGCCAACCATCTCATCCTCTGTCATCCCCTTCTCCTCCTGCCTTCAATCTTTCCCAGCATCAGGATCTTTTCCAATGAGTCCGCTCTTCGCATCAGGTGGCCAAAGTATTGGTGTTTCAGCTTCAGCATCAGTCCTTCCAGTGGATATCCAGGTTTGGTTTCCTTTAGGATTGACTGGTTTGATCTTGTAATCCAAGGGACTCTCAGCATACAGTAGTTTATTTGATACTCTTAGGAAACAAGGGTGAGGGCAAGGAGAGCGAGTCACCCCCCAGAAATGGTATTTTAATGAGCAGATTAAGGATATGTACAAGTAGACCTCAGATCTCTGGGCATCTGTGTCAGATGGCCTCAGAATTGACCATTCTCCACGCGGCATCCCAAGCAATATTTAAAACACACAAATCAAATAACATTACCACCCCTGCCTAAACCCTCAAATGGGGTCCCACTGCACTGAGAACAAAGCCCATGCTGTAGATCCGGCTCAGCTGCCTCTGAGACTGCTCCTGCCCACCCCCCAGCCCTCGCCTTCCACCGCTGTGCCTGCACCTCGCTCAGCTCCATCCGCACTGGCCCGCTTCCTGGTCCAGGCTCACCGGGAGCTGCCTCCCTCCTCAGGATGCCAGTGTTCCCTCCCCGCCGCTCCTGCCAGGATTCTCCTCCCCGCTGCACCCTCACCTAGCTGGCCCTGCTGTCGTCCAGCTGTCAGCTCAGAAGGTACCTCCTCTGCTGACCAGCCCCCTCCCTCACTAGGCATCTCCATCTGTAACCCTCCTCACTTTTCTTCATAGCATGTATTACAGTCTGAAAGATTATCTCATGTTTCTCTGAGTCCACATGTTTGTTCTCTGCCTCCTTGACCTCAGCCTACCTCCAAGTGGAAGTTCTGTGTGAGCTGGGACTTGGTGTGTCTTGTTTCACTGCTGGATCCGTAATGCCCAGAACTTCCTGTTCCATTTGTGTAATATTTTGAGCCAAACACATTTTCCCTGCCAAATTTCCAGTGTTCTGTTTCACCTAGGGAGGAGGAGGGGACATAACAATTTTTTGCAGAGCAGAGTACCCACACAGGCAGGGCGACACTTCTTTTAGCTTGCTGCTGCTGCTAAGTCGCTTCAGTCGTGTCCGACTCTGTGCGACCCCAGAGATGGCAGCCCACCAGGCCCCCCCGTCCCTGGGATTCTCCAGGCAAGAACACTGGAGTGGGTTGCCATTTCCTTCTCCAATGCATGAAAGTAAAAAGTGAAAGTGAAGTGGCTCAGTTGTGTCCTACTCCTAGCGACCCCATGGACTGCAGCCCACCAGGCTCCTCCATGGGATTTGCCAGACAAGAGTACTGGAGTGGGGTGCCATTGCCTTCTCCGTTCTTTTAGCTTACCTGACCAAATTTAGGTAATCAGACACAAAACGTAACAAATCTCCTCTCCCTCTGTTCTTCCTTGACTCTTGCTTACCCAGGGGCCTGGAGGAGGTGGGCTGGTGGTGGAAGAAGAGAGTGTAGGAGGGAGTGAGGGGGTAACTTGTATGAAAATAATTTGATCCCACATTTAGGGAAGGAGGGCAATGTAAAAGCCCTGAGTGAGTAGCAGTGGGTGCTCTTCAAAACTGGGCCCATTTTTGCACAGGTGGATTTATCAGCACTCACACCATTGAAATATTTTAGAAAATGCTTCATCAGTATAAAGGAGTTATATCTAATTTTCCCTAGTATTAACTTTAAAGAGAATTAATAAAATACATTTGGCATGTGTACCATAAATTATTCTTATAAGCTTTGGAAACTGAAAAACAATGCTGCTGGTATGTTGGTAGGTTGCTTCGCTTTCTTTTCGAGAGATTGGGACCTTTTGTCTTGCTTTGTCCTCAAATGCAGAGACTGTAAGTTTTGGTAAGATGTGACTCGCATGTTCCTGCTGGTTAATGGAGTGGAGTTGGGCTGGGACGAAGGATTAGACATAAAGGCTGCCATTGCCAGTTTCTGGATGTTAGGAACCTGCTTCACATGTGAATGTCCTGCTCTTTCATCATCGGGAAACTGTCTTACAATTCTTTAAAAGGTCCTAGTAGCTTTTGATAACTCACAGATAATTATGGTTCAGATTCAGTTATCTGATATACTGTATCTTCACATACATTTTAAAGAACAAGCTGTCATGTTAGTACTCTTAATTACTAACAGAGTCCATAGTCTTAATATTCACCTGAGCTGAGTGTAGACTTTCAAAAGAATCCCAATTTATTCAAAATAAAATTCTAAATGGACATGAATTTGAGCAAACTCTGAGAGCTAGTGAAGGACAGGGAAGCCTGGTGGGTCGCAAAGAGTCAGACACGACTTAGCAGCTGAACAACAAACAGCAACAAAAATTCTAAAATCAGGAAAATGATGGGTCGGTATCTTCATATTGCCCTTGTTTACATACAGGACATTTTCAAGTTTGTCTTGTCTAGGAACTTGGTTGTGTTTATCACCCAGATGGTGTTTTGCCACATGAGCAATTAATATAATTGGAGACTATGAAGTGTTTATGTCAAGGCAAGAAGCAGTGGAAGCCTCGATGTGATAATGTAGACAGCTGAACATATTTTACTGTGTGCTTCTAACCTCCTCTTTCTCTGCCCTTCCCCTTCTATTTTTATATTAAACGTAAAAGAAGGGAAGTTCACAAAGGCACCCAGAAACTGGCAGTTTCCTGAAAATGTGGTATATTTCTAATTTCCATATATTTCTTTCAGTGGGATGGCCCTGGGAGCACAATTACCTTCAGTGTTGACAGGTGTAAAAAAAATGCAGATTCTGTCAGTTCATGACTGAAATGTTATACTGACTGACTTTTCTGAAACTGGCATGATGGGTAACAAAAAACAGAGATGTTGCTGGGTCAGGTGATGTTGTCATAATGCCTGTGTTGAACTCCTGAGCAGGAAAATCCTATGTCAAGGTGCATTAATACCACCTCACATCAACCCCTTGAAGGGTTAGCAAGCAATAGGTTCTTTAACTCTCCTAGCCCTACTCTCTCTTCAGAGGGGCTCAAGGAAGGAAAACCAGACAAAATCTCTGAACACTCTATAATAAGCTCACATTTTTTATGCTTCATCTAGATTTCATTTTCTTATATGATAATGATCTGCCAGCCATATAAGAAGCCCCTTCCTGTTCCATGTCGCACTGTGCAGCACTTAGGAATTCTCTTAGTAGGAGGACCCTCCTCATGTAATAAGTGCATTCCCCACCAAAGTGTAGTCAAGAATGGTACATCATGTTATATCTTCATTAGAGAATTGACCTCTCTAAATGTAAAGTTGTGGTAAATCCTTGCTAAAGTTTCATACCTTTAAATCCCAAATAATGGATTGTTCTCTCAGTTTGGATATGCTTCATATATATTTTATGTGAGGAGATATATATATATATATATACACACACACACACACACACACATATATATATATACATACACCATAATATATATATGTACACATCAATATATATATATATATATATATATATATTATGAGTCCCATTTTATGGGAGTGTATATGGGTGTACATTTGGCCCTTGATCAACACAGGTTTGAACTGAAAAAGTCCACATTTTTTTTAATAAATATATTTTTAGCCAGTTTATTCTTGGATGTGGAACATGCAGATATGGTGGGCCACTATGAGACCTGAGAATCCTTGGATTTTGGTATCCTCAGAGGTGGATCCTGGAACCAGTTCCTTGTGGATACTGAAGAATGATTATGTTACCTGGAGTGAAAGAAACTGACTGTATTACTATTTGCTTCTGGTTTCTCTTGATGCTCATATCTCTTATAATAGGATGTGATGTATCTTACTGCTCACATCTTAAATTTAAAAAAAAAATTGATAAATAGATCCTTTAAATCTTGATTCTGAGACTCACCTGTTTACTCAAAGAACGAGCTGATCATAATAAATGTATATTACTACAGGGAACTGCCAGTCATGAAAGAAGACGAAACTCCAAGCAACTGGGGAGGGGAGAACTTACAGGCTCAATTTGAACCACGTCTTGGTTGTTTAGATTTTACATTAACTGTTAACATTTTAGAAATTCAACATATTGTTCATAAAATCTGTATTTCCAGCCCTCTTTGAATGATCTGAAGGTCTGACATGGCTGGAGCTAAATGTTAAAGTCTTGATTGCTGTCTCCACAGCTCCCTTTTGTATTTTTCTCACCTTACTCCTACATTTATCTTGGAGGTCTGGGCATTGCTGGCATTTGGCAAAGCATCCCTGCTCTAAACCAAACTAATCCTTGGGCATCATGTCACATGCTGCTCTTTATTTAGTTGCTGTGATGGAATTGAATAAAAAATATATCGACATTAAGGGAAAAAACGGTATCATTTGTTTTACTTTAGAATTTCTTAATATACTGTTTTTTTTTTTTTAAACAAAAGAAAGCTTACACACACATTTCTTTTCTTTCCAAAATGATCTGTCACTCAATGTTCTATATCTTGAGCAGGGTTTAGATATTTATAAGTATATACATTTGTTAAAACTCAAAGAATGAACAGTTACAATTTTTGCTTTTCATTGCATGCAAATTTTATAAAATGAAAGTAAATATTGAACTATATTTAATCATATGCATACACAGAAACATTTATGGAGAATTTTTCTGATTCTGAAAACCACTTTGCAATGCTCCAGGATGGATTACTGAGTGGGTAGAGGTACATATACATATAGATGCCTAGACATGTAATAGAGGAAGCGCAGTTACATGGTAATTGTAGAATCTAGGTAGTAGGTACATGGGATTTCACTTTACAATGCTTTCAACTTTGCTGTATGATTGAACATTTTCATAATTAAATGTTGGGGAAAATAATCTGCAACTAAATATGACTCTAATTTGCATGCAGTTTATGCTTTTGGGAAGATTTTTTTCAAACTAAATGCTGTAAAATTTTACATAATGAATTAATGAAGCAGGGAATTATTGTAAATTTTTGAATCTGCCTTTCTAGGATTAATTTTCAAAGAATTTTTTCATTAAAAATAGAGTGATTTGAAAATGTAATAATAGGATATTTTTATTCTGTAGAAAACTGTCTTTTGTTCATTTTCTTCCTCTTTCTTATATCTGTTTTCATATGACCAATATGTCTCAAATAGTGTTCCCTGGGCTACATAAATTCCAGATATTTTATACTGCATATGTGGGATATGAGTTCTTTTTGACTGATGGTAGTTTCACTTTATACTTTGCAGGGTGAAGCCATTTAGGATTTAAATGTTGAATGCGTATATTTTTTGTAAGTAATGGGTATATTGGTACAATTTAACAGGCAGTTTGTTTGTCTCTCACAGACTGTTTCTTCCCCACATTTATTTATTTATTTTTTTAAATTTTATTTTATTTTAAACTTTACAAAATTGTATTAGTTTTGCCAAATATCAAAATGAATCCGCCACAGGTATACATGTGTTCCCCATCCTGAACCCTCCTCCCTCCCCATACCATCTCTCTGGGTCGTCCCAGTGCACCAGCCCCAAGCATCCAGTATCGTGCATCGAACCTGGACTGGCAACTCGTTTCATACATGATATTTTACATGTTTCAATGCCATTCTCCCAAATCTTCCCACCCTCTCCCTCTCCCACAGAGTCCATAATACTGTAAACTTCTAATCTGCAATTATGGACTTCCAAGATGGCTCAGTGGTAAAGAACCTTCCTGTCAATGCAGGAGACATGGGTTCAATCCCTGAGTGAGCAAGATCGCCTGGAAAAGGAAATGGCAATCCACTCCAGTATTCTTGTCTGGGAAATCTCATGGACAGAGGAGCCTACCAGGCTATAGTCCACAGGATGGCAAAAGAGTTGGACACAACTTAGTGACTAGAACACACACACACACACACACACACACACACATTCTTTGATTATAAATAGCAAGTTGTGGCACTATTAAAAGTAACTTTATTGTAAATATTTGAAATGGCAAGATGTTGAAGGCAATGGCTCAACCTTCCAGTCCTAAGCAGTAGTCTACTTTTTCATGAAACAATGTATGTTGTTAATGGTAACATTTGGATTGTCAGTGGGCAGAGTTTGGCTATGAAGTCTTCAAGTAAAGCTGTTTCCTCCCTTTTGGAAAAGAAGAGTGAAAGTGAAATTTGCTCAGTCATGTCCGACTCTTTGCGACCCCATGGACTATAAAGTCCCTAAAATTCTCCAGGTCAAAATACTGGAGTGGGTAGCTGTTCCCTTCTCCAGGGGATCTTCCCTACCCAGGGTTTGAACCCATGTCTCACACATTGTGAGTGGATTCCTTACCAACTGAGCTATCAGGGAAGCCCTTGGAAAAGAAACCTACCACCAGTTAGGTTATCTCCAGTGAAATGAAGCGGTTTATAGGATTGTAAAGTCCAGAATTTTTTCCACATGACTCTAAATTGAATTTAGCTTTTTTCAAAATATTTAATTATTTTATTAAAGCACCATTTGCATTACATTATCAGACATCTTTGAAATGCAGATCATTCTCTGTAAATACCACCACTGGAGAGACCATAGACCTCACTTCTCCTTATTTTGTAAGATTTCTATTCCTTATCAAAGAACAGCAATCTCCTCTGCAACCAAGTTGAGTCTTAGTGAAATCAGTTTTTCGCTCAAACATTTCCATATCATTAAAATTTACTAGAACTCAGGTCAGTCAGTTCATCTAACATTCAATGAATGCCTATTAGGCTGGCTTCTGGGAATGCAAACATAAATAAGGCATAGCCCCTGCACTTGAAGATGTCTCATGTTCTTACAAAATGCTGCAGTGGCAAAAAGGAGACACAACCAAATATTTAATGGAGGAATATTCTAGATGAATTAAAATACTATTCATCTAATGACTCTTTTTGGAAGTATTATTAGGTTAAATATATTCTTGACATTTATTTGTAAGTAGTGAAATAAAATTATTTCTTTCTGATATAGTTTTAGAAGATAGAGAAGCACTCAGCATGTGGATTTTGTTTTTAAGTCATTTTAATTTTAGTTGTTATGGGTGGTAGCATAGTACATGGAGAAGGCAATGGCACCCCACTCCAGTACTTTTGCCTAGAAAATCCCATGGACGGAGGAACCTGGTAGGCTGCAGTCCATGGGGTCGTGAAAAGTCGGACACGACTGAGCGACTTCACTTTCACTTTTCACTTTTCACTTTCATGCATTGGAGAAGGAAATGGCAACCCACTCCAGTGTTCTTGCCTGGAGAATCCCAGGGACGGGGGAGCCTGGTGGGCTGCTGTCTCTGGGGTCGCACAGAGTTGGACATGACTGAAGCGACTTAGCAGCAGTAGCAGCAGCAGCAGCATAGTACAATAGAAGGAGCAAAATGGGTTTAGAATCAAATATATCTTGACTTCTGTCCTTCACTTAATAACTTAGTGGTCTAGATCTCAGACTTATTTAATTCCCCCATATCTCTCTTCATCAACTGTAAAATATAAGCAGAATACCTGCCTCTTGTGAAAATTAAAATTTTAATAGAATAATGCCTAAAAGCCTCAAATCCTTACAGAAGGAATGCAATGAGTGGTAAATATTGTTGCTGTTGTCATGATGATGAGGAAGGGGATGGAGATGATGTGGAGGAGGAGGAGGATAAAGATGCTGATGAGGATGCTGATTTTATTTGGGTTCCTAGAGAATCAAACCTGAGACAGATTCTGGTGTCAGTATCTGAGGTAGAAGCTGTTCCCAAGGAGCACTGGTAGGGGAGTGAAGAAATAGGAGAGAGAAGGTAGAAAGCCGATAAGTGGGTGGGCAACTGGAGTGTGATAATGCTTAGGAGTTCTGAGAGACAGTGTCGAACATGGACCTCAGAGTTATCCCACCTGAGAGGTAAGGGAGCTGGGGTGTTTGTTCATCAGCTCCAGCCAGCCATTAGTTGAGGGCAGCTCTAATGGGCCTGAATTCCTTGGCATTCACAGCCTGCCATGTGCATAGGCACAGTGGTCTTTGGCAGATGGAGGAGGTGCTCAGGCAGTGATTCAGGTGTTGACTGTTGGCAGCCAGCCGGGTTTGCTGAAATGGTCAGAGCGGGGGGTGTACGGACAGAACCCTGATGGCATCTGTCCATGTGATGACGATGAGACCACCTGATCAAGGCGGGGCATGATGTGTCTCTCTGAGAAATGAAATGTAAATGTGGATGATTAGATGTAGGGACAAGCCTGTCTGGGAGAAAAGGCACTATGTCTCTGCCTACGTGCACACACTTTATCCGACAGCCTTGAACTTATTCTAGCCTCGGCCAGTGAGTCGTTTTATTTTCCCGAAAGTTTCCTCTGTGCACAAGATCCCCTGTCTGGCCCTGGGTGGGTTTTGTGCACTAGCAGCTGCTCTTTGGATCTGAGACTCCAGTGTTCATTATTCCAGACTCCCTTCCTGGAGTGCTATGCCTGTCTCATCCGGCAAGCTTGGTCTGGGATGATCTACTCATTACCGCCTGCAGGATCCCTTAGTAGTTATGATTCAACTGTAACCCACACCTAATGAGCAGGAAGAAGCAGTTCCACCACTTGCTTGCATTGTTTGAGGAGGTATCCCACCATCTCCCAATTTAATTATGGGATGTGTTTTCTGGGCAGGAGAGCAAGTGAGATACGTTTTCTGCATTTTGTTTTGCTCATAACTGAATCAGAGTAATTAAGCAATCATGTGGGGTGTCAGCAATAACTTTTGTGAACATTAAGATAGTCTATTTCATAACATCAAAATGCTTTGTTTGTCCAAGTTCACTTTTGAGAAACTGTGGTGATTGTTAGGAAAGCACTATTAATTTGAAGGCGTGGAGGAGAGAGATAAGGCTCCTCTCCTAGAACAGTGTATGTTCAGGTAGCTATTATATTTGGGAGGCAATGAAGGTGTCTTCTCTAATAAATCTCAGAAGGTATACAAGCCATAAACCATTATTTACATATATGGGTATAGAGATAGCTGTATACATGTACACATATATTATTTCAGCCATGTCCTAGACACCTAACAAAGATGGAATTGCAATGTTTGTTTGCAATGTCAAAGACAAAACAGTAAACTCTAACCAGAGTTCTTTTAAAATTCACGAGTATAGTCTACATTTTTATTTTGAAAACTGAGAGTAAGTTATTATGGGAATGAATGTATTAGCAATAGCTCTATTTAAATAAGTGCAGGAAAATAGATCTCCTTATTAATTTTTGAAGCATTAAATGCTATGTATCCACACTGTGCAAATGAGGATTTATTGAAACCCTCTTTAAACATGCTAAAAATCTGTCACAGATGGCAATGTGAAATGATTTCTTTAACCTTTCTTGTACTGATAGCATCAACTATTGAGGTTAGCATTTCAGTAGATATTATGCAGTCATCATAATAGGCATGTTGTTGACTAATATGAGGTTTGCTGAAATGGAATAAAGAGTCCTCTGGGAGGAAGAAAGAAGCAAATGTCTTACAAATCTACTTTCCCACCATGATTAGAAGATGGGTGATATTTTGCTACTTTTCATAAATGGTTCTCTTAACATTCTGACTAGTTCAAGGAAAATAAGGGCCATGAGAGTCATTATTATTCCTATTTAGGGAGCCTGTTTTACGACGCTGGTGGGGAGAAAGTGGAGATTACATCTTGCTATCCATGTTTCCTCGTCTTCTCACCTGCACTGTCAGACGGATCCTTGTCCTTCCTACTTGGCCTCTTGTCTTTCTGCTCAACTCTTCCTCCACCTGGCAGGCTTTCCCCTACCTGTATAGCCAGGTCACATCATCAGAGATCTTTAAAGATTATATTCATAGAAAGGGGAATAGTAGTTTCACAATGTACTACCTAACCCTGATGGCCTTCTCTCACATTTAGAAAGGAACATGAAGACTTGGGCTCTAATTTGACAAAAGTGGGAAGTATGTCTGTTGTCACACATCATTGTAATCCCAGTGCCTGGAAAAGTATATTGTCACAGTAGGACTCAATATATACTCAATCAATAAATAAATTAATAGACGAGAGTAGAAAATAATACAGTGAAAAGATCGTTTTAAGTATTTTTTTGCCACTTTCTTGCTGTATGACACATTTCTTGCTGACAGAATGTGGTCCACTGGAGAAGGGAATGGCAAGCCACTTCAGTATTCTTGCCTTGAGAACCCCATGAACAGTATGAAAAGGCAAAAAGATAGGACACTGAAAGATGAACTCCCCAGGTCGGTATGTAGCCCAATATGCTACTTGAGATCAGTGGAGAAATAACTCCAGAAAGAATGAAGGGACAGAGCCAAAGCAAAAACAACACCCAGTTGTGGATGTGACCGGTGATAGAAGCAAAGTCCAATGCTGTAAAGAGCAATATTGCATAGGAACCTTGAATGTTAGGTCCATGAATCAAGGCAAATTGGAAGTGGTCAAACAGGAGATGGCAAGAGTAAACATTGACATTCTAGGAATCAGTGAGCTAAGATGGACTGGAATGGGTGAATTTAACTCAGATGACCATTATATCTACTACTGTGAGCAGGAATCCCTTAAGAAATGGAGTAGCCATCATAGTCAGCAAAAGAGTCTGAAATGCAGTACTTGGATGCAATAACAAGAACAAGAGAATGATCTCTGTTTGTTTCCAAGGCAAACCATTCAATATCACTCTAATCCAAGTCTGTGCCCCAACCAGTAATGCTGAAGAAGCTGAAGTTGAATGGCTCTCTGAAGACCTACAAGGCTTTTAGAACTAACAGTCAAAAAAGATGTCCTTTTCATGATAGGGGACTGGAATGCAAAGGTAGGAAGTCAAGAAACACCTGGAGTAACAGGCAAATTTGGTCTTGGAGTAGAGAATGAAGCAGGGCAAAGACTAATAGAGTTTTGCCAAGAGAATGCCCTGGTCATAGCAAATACCCTCTTCCAACAACACAAGAGAGCACTCTGCACGTGGACATCACCAGATGGTCAACACTGAAATCAGATTGATTATATTCTTTGCAGCCAAAGATAGAGAAGCTCTATAAAGTCAGCAAAAACAAAACTGGGAGCTGACTGTGGCACAGATCATGAACTTCTTATTGCCAAATTCAGACTTAAATTGAAGAAAGTGGAAAAACAACTAGAACATTCAGGTATGACCTAAATCAAATCCCTTAGGATTATATAGTGGAAGTGACAAATAGATTTAAGGGACTAGATCTGATACACAGAGTGCCTGATGAACTATGGATGGAGATTCGTGACACTGTACAGGAGACAGGGATCAAGACCATCCCTGAGAAAAATGCAAAAAGGTAAAATGGCTGTCTGAAGAGGCCTTACAAATAGCTGTGAAAATAAGAGAAGTGAAAAGAAAAGGAGAAAGGGAAAGATATAAGCATTTGAATGCAGGGTTCCAAAGAATAGCAAGGAGAAATAAGAAAGCCTTTCTCAGGGATCAGTGCAAAGAAATAGAGGAAAACAACAGAATGGGAAAGACTAGAGATCTCTTCAAGAAAATTAGAGATACCAAGGGAACATTTCATGCAAAGATGGGCTCGATAAAGGACAGAAATGGTATGGACCTAACAGAAGCAGAAGATATTAAGAGGAGGTGGCAAGAATACACAGAAGAAGTGTACAAAAAAGATCTTCATGACCCAGATAATCACGATGGTGTGATCACTCACCTAGAGCCAGATATCCTGGAATGTGAAGTCAAGTGGGCCTTAGAGCAACACTACGAACAAAGCTAGTGGAGGTGATGGAATTCCAGTGGAGCTATTTCAGATCCTGAAAGATGATGCTGTGAAAGTGCTGCACTCAATATGCCAGCAAATTTGGAAAACTCAGCAGTGGCCACAGGACTGGAAAAGGTCAGTTTTCACTCCAGTCCCAAAGAAAGGCAATGCCAAAGAATGCTCAAACTACCGCACAATTGCACTCATCTCACATGCTAGTAAAGTAATGCTCAAAATTCTCCAAGCCAGGCTTCAGTAATATGTGAACCATGAACTTCCAGATGTTCAAGCTGGATTTAGAAAAGGCAGAGGAACCAGAGATCAAATTGCCAACATGCGCTGGATCAGCGAAAAAGCAAGAAAGTTCCAGAAAAACATCTATTTCTGCTTTATTGACTATGCCAAAGCCTTTGACTGTGTGGATCACAATAAACTGTGGAAAATTCTGAAAGAGATGGGAATACCAGACCACCTGACCTGCCTCTTGAGAAACCTATATGCAGGTCAGGAAGCAACAGTTAGAACTGGACATGGAACAACAGACTGGCTCTAAATATGAAAAGGAGTATGTCAAGGCTGTATATTGTCACCCTGCTTATTTAACTTATATGCAGAGTACATCATGAGTGACTCTGGGCTGGAAGAAGCACAAGCTGGAATCAAGATTGCCAGGAGAAATATCAATAACCTCAGATATGCAGATGACACCACCCTTATGGCAGAAAGTGAAGAAGAACTAAAGAGCCTCATGATGAAATTGAAAGAGGAGAGTGAAAAAGTTGGTTTAAAGCTCAACATTCAGAAAACGAAGATCATGGCATCTTAGTCCCATCACTTCATAGCAAATAGATGGGGAAACAGTGGCTGACTTTATTTTTTGGGCTCCAGAATCACTGCAGATGGTGATTGCAGCCATGAAATTAAAAGACGCTTACTCCTTGGAAGGAAAGTTATGACCAACCTAGATGGCATATTCAAAAGCAGAGACATTACTTTGCCAACAAAGGTCCGTCTAGTCAAGGCTATGGTTTTTCCAGTGGTCATGTATGGATGTGAGAGTTGGACTGTGAAGAAAGCTGAGCACCAATGAACTGATGCTTTTGAACTGTGGTGTTGAAGAAGACTTTTGAGATTCCTTTGGACTGCAAGGAGATCCAACCAGTCCATCCTAAAAGAGATCAGTCCTGAGTATCCACTGGAAGGACTGATGTTGAAGCTGAAATTCCAATAGTTTGACCACCTGATCCAAAGAGTTGACTCATTTGTAAAGACCCTGAGGCTTAGAGGGATTGAGGGCAGGAGGAGAAGGGGACGACAGAGGTTGAGATGTTTGCATGGCATCACCGACTCAATGGTCATGAGTTTGGGTGAACTGCGGGAGTTGGTGAAGGACAGGAAGGCCTGGCGTGCTGAGGTTAATGGGGTCACAAAGAGTCAGACACGACTGAGTGACTGATCTGAACTGAACTGAACTGAACTGCTATATGACTGTTGATAAGGAAGTTAAAATCTCTGAGATTCATGTCTACTATTTTAAAAAGCTTTGACTCATGTTTTTCAACATTTGGTCATTAATTTATCTAGTTCATTTTTACATGCTTCTTTGATTTTATCTGGGTTGTGTTTTGGGCAGAGTAAGCTTATGCTTAGAGAAAACTTCTTTTGTTAGAGCAAAGTTTCCAGAGAATTTTCAGATCTCTTTCAGAGGGAAAACTAAGTAAAGAAAGTTGATAAAAGGAATAAGTTGAAGAATGTTACAATCGTGCAGAACCCACATCAGTGCATTCTTTCATCAGCCAGTAAGGACTCATTTTCTGTTGAAAGCTGCTTTGACCATTTAGGTGTTTTTGAGGATATTCACAGAAATACATAGCTAGAGAGACAATCAAAGAGTCTTAACCACTGGGAAGCCATGAGAAAGTCACTCTTTTCTAAGTCCCTCCCAGTATTGATTGTTTTCTTGAGGTGAAGTAGATTCACACAGTTTTGGTTTTTTATTTTTTTTAGAATCTTAAAACTATAAACTCATTGAGAGCAGGAATGTATTTTAGTCATCTTTTTGGTTCCAAACACTTTGTACCTTGCTTAGCAGCAATGAAGTTCTTGGTTATTTTTTTGCTGAGCGAATAAGAGTGAGTGACCAAATCATAGCAGGAATAAAACATTATGTGTGTGGTAGGGGGATGATGATGCTATAGGGTCTTTGTAAGTCTCACTTCCAAATAAAAGCTATACTTAATTACACTGTTTATTGAACTGTTCATATTTACTGCGATCTTACCTTTTTACACAGGAGATGCTCAAGAAAATAAATTCCCCCTTCTCCCAGTATAATTGTTACTAGCTTTGGATAAGTAACTGCTATGATAGAAAATCTCCCTCCATGCAGTAGAATTCTTGGTCTGCCTTTCTGTATATGCAGGTTTATCATGTAGACTGTTTTGGAGAGCTTGAAATTTAAGATTTGATACAACCAAGGGTACTGTTAGATTAAGGTAGTGGAATCAGTTTCTTAAACAGTGCACAGTTGTAGAGTATAATGTAAATTAAATCAAGTCGTGATTCAGTAATCTTTTTATTAGCTTTCAAGTATTGATTTAAATAGAAATATTAAATTATGCACGGTGGAAAAGATGCCTTGCTTCCCTGACAACACATGAATGTCATGAAAATGTTTTCCTTCTCTTGTAATTGAGTCAGATGTAGGACATAGGTTAAAAACAGTCTTCAAACTTCTTAATTTCTGACACTGTAAGTTAGGCTGAGGTAAAAAGAGACATCAGTTGGCACAGGATTTTTGTTTATACCTATTACAGTTGATTGTGGTACAGTTTGGAGGTGATCTATTCTGCCTGGGGCTCAGATGGTAAAGAATCTGCCTGCAATGCAGGAAACCTGGGTTCAATCCCTGGGTTGGAAAGATCCCCTGGAGGAGGGCATGACAACCCATTCTAGTATTCTTGACTGGAGAATCCCCATGGACAAAGGAGCCTTGCGTGCTACAGTCCGTAGGGTCACATGAGTAGGACGCAACTAAAGAGACTTAGTTAGCATGGACACACGCCATTGCAGTGATCTCTATTGCATAGTTGGCCAAGGGAGAAGAGACTAACTTCTTTGCATAAATTTTGAGGGTGGATTTTAATTTCAAATGTGGCGTACACTTGAATCATATAAAGGAATGTATAAGAACAGAATTTTATTTTTATTGTGTAAAATTAAAATTACAAAAGATAAAAAAGCAGCCTAATTCTCTCATTTAATTTTGATCATATTAAACTTTGAATGAGGTTTTTCCTGAGCTGTCCAAATAGCTGTCCAAAATAGGAAAAGATTTTTTTATCCAAATAGTGCTGTAAATTTTACCTATACTTTTACAACATTCTTTCATATTTATAAAGACATTCTCAATATATTTTCATGACTGTATGTACACTGGTATATATGGAATTATTTTAAAGTTGAAACTCCATTTTTTCACTTTTTAAAAGTTGTTTCATTGAATTGTTTTTAGTATAACACTGAATGAATATTGCCTTTAATAAAAACCTTTAATTTCTCTCATCCTTTTCACAGATAAAAGTATATGTTATCTTTTCCCTTAAAATGACAAGGGCTTCTCATCAGGGAGATCAGAAAGCATGACTGGCATGCTGAACCTAGTATCAGAACATTTTTGTTTTGTATTCTTTATTTCATCTGATCTTGGAATGAGGTAATGACTCCTAGATTGTTTTCTCAAAAATGACTCTGTTTCTCATGCATTTACATTTCAGTGGCCCTTTGAATTATCTAACTCTTACACTGCCTGGTTTGTGTTTTTAAATGTTTATAATAAATAAAATTTAGACAATTCTTATCCTCTGGGTTGGAAGGTATGGATGTGGGTTATGGAAAAGCATCTCTTCCTCAGAAAAGTAGGAAATAAGCACAGCTTACTCCCCAAAGGATTTATCTACAAGAGCAGTAAAATACACATAGAAAAAAGAGACCTTGAGGTATAGGATCAGTTCAGTTCAGTTGCTCAGTCGTGTCCGACTCTTTGCGACCCCATGGACCACAGCACACCAGGCCTCCCTGTCCATCACCAACTCCCAAACCCACCCAAACCCATGTCCATTGAGTCAGTGATGCCATCCAACCATCTCATCCTCTGTCATCCCCTTCTCCTCCTGCCCTCAATCTTTCCCGGCAGAGGTATAGGATAGAGAATTCCAAACTTTGCTAAGCTTCGGTATCAGCAGGGAGGCTTGTTAAAATATATATACTCTAAACCTATTGAACCAAAATTTGGAAACTTAGGACATGGGCAGCTGGCTAATATCCATCAAAGTCGGCAATACACGAGGTCAGGACCTAGCCCAATTGAAGGTAAGAAATGGAGGAAATTTCCTGCTAAACTTAACTCTTCCACTATTCAAGTCAGTTCACAATTCTGAGGCATGGATTTCCATTGGTCACAGAATTTAGGTAATTAGTTAGTGTTGAAATTCCTTGCCCTTGATGACACTAAGGGTCAGCTGTCCCAAGAACTCAACTCTGTCTCATTTCCTTGTGTCCTGTACAGCTGGTTGCTCTTTCTTCATCCTTTCATTTGCCAGTGTAATATCTGCTAGCACTTCTTCTTTTGGGCTTTTAATATTTCTTCTCATGTCCCTAGGCTTTTCCTGTTTTTGTCTTCAGCCCTCAAAGCAGTATTTCTCCTGTCTCAGAGACTGCCTCTGAATCATCCATAGTTTGGAGCTCACGCTTTGGGAAACACCAAGATTCTCACACCTTTCATTTCTCCGCCCTATTAAATCAGGTCAGGAATAGCTGCTGACATTTCCCTTGACACCAAAGGGTGTGGTCAGACTAGAGGAGAAAATGCTTGTTGAATGTGGAGTACTGTGTAGCTTCACTTCTTAGCTGCGAGGGTGAAGCCTACCAGCTCAGTGATGTGCCAGGGCTATGCAGCCCGTCTGTCCTGAGCCAGGATTATAACCTGGAGCATCTGGTTTACTCTTTCAGAGAACATTCCATTGGATAAACTGGATTTACTATTTCAAGTGTTTCCATGTCCCTGTTGTAGGTCAAAGAGGTAGAATTTATGACAGTAGTTTGAGCTTGAGAAACCTCACGTAACCCAGAATTGGGCTTTAGTTTATAAGAGAGCAATGGATAAAGGGAGGGATGAGCAAGTATTTAATTATTGAGATTCAGCTGCTTGTATGTAGGGGATATGTACGGGAGAATCTTTACCTTTTCTACATGATTTACAAATTTATTTAATCCTCAAACAACTCTCAAGACAAAAATAGAATTAAAATAGAAATTTGAGATTTGTCCTTAAATATATCTTTAGAAAAGTATACTTGAAAGTCAGTGATTTATAGGGAAATATTGATCTAGAAGATTAGAATTTGGGGGAATTCCCTGGAGGTCCAGTGGTTAAGACTCCAAGCTTTCAGCACAGGGGAGAGGGGTGGATCCCTTGTTGGGGAAGTATGATCCCATATGCTGCATGGTATGGCCAAAATTTTTTTTAAATTTTTTTTTTTGAAGTTAGAGTTTTTATCTTTATTCTGTTTAAATATATGTCTGTTTTGAGACCGAGGTTTTGTTTTGTTTTTTTTAGTACTTTTGGGAGAGACACTTCCCTAGGGAAAAATAGGTCTGGGATTCCATAATGTTCTTTGGTTGATGTTCTGAATTATAGAATTGGAATTCTGCCTCTTAAGTTAGAATATGGAGGAATTTCAAAGCCAATCCTGGTCCTGAGGTATGTGAGCTCTTGCTCCACTGTTTGGTCAGTGAAAAATCAGGGGGTTAAAAATGTACTTGCTTAGCAATTTCTGTGGACCAAGATGTGGTGAAAGGCACTTTACACACTTCCATCTAATCCTGCTAGAGAATTAATAGCTTCTGGAGCCTGTACGTTATGCCTACGGAAACTGTGGCTCTGAGATGTTAAGGAACTTGACCCAGGTGGGTCTCAGCCCGCAGCCCCATCGTCTTCTAGTTCCCACAGGACCACATGCAGCCAGCATTCCATCACAGATACTGGCACAGAGGAGAGGCTGGGGATGCCTGTCACACACACAAGGCTCTGACTGTATCATGCACCAGCTTGCTACATGGCTGCAAAGGCCCAAATAACAACTCTGTGTGCTCCATGTCCCTTTATTAGCACATCTTCTTTTGCATGGTTATCCAGTGCAAGTATGTGGTGAGTTGGGGCTGTGGGTGGAAGCTGCTGCAATTATTTTTGCCTCAGGTAGAATGCTGACATCAGTTGTAATGAGATTAAAATCTTCTACGCAGCTGTTGCTTGAAATATTCTCTTGTGTTCTCATCCAACTGCTTTAACTAATTGAAGTGACTTAACCATATAATTATTTTCAAATGTTTACAATTACTTTTAGATAAATATAAATGAATGCTTGCCTGTGTATGAACAACAAAAGGAATCATTTGATACCTCTTCCCAAATAGTCTAACCTTCCTAAGACGTTGTCGGAGGAAATCAAGTATACCAGAGTGAAGTTCAAATGACATAAATGAACATTTTTAAAACTAAAATGAATATTACTTTCATGTTCACCAAGATGTAGTAGCCCCATTCCTCCCAACTCCTCCTCCTTATGACTGAAAATCCCTATTTATCACATGACAAACAAGTGTTGGAAGACTGAAAGACTAAAATGGGAAGGTGAGGTGGGCTGCCTGGGAACTTGAGGGACTCGAGAAACTCGAGGAACTAAACAGCAGTGAGTACCTTCAATCTCCTTTTTGCCTCTCATATACCCTGGGCAGGGGGTTGCAGAAGTCTCCAACCCATGACCACCAACAGGTGCAGACCAAAAAGCCCTAAGAAAATCCTGTTTTCCTTAGCCAAACGATCAAGACTATGGTGGCCTAACAACATGAAATTTTGGGAGCAATGTCTGTCAAACACCATCAGTAAAACCACATCTACAGACAAGGAAACTAAAGTTCTGAGATGTTAAATAACTTGCACCAGGTGGATCTGAGAGTCTAAATTTGGTTTACCCCACCTAAAAAGCCCATAATCCTTTTGGGTTTCAGCAGTCCTGAGCTGGAAGTTAATTCCCTGCACCCTCCTAACACTGATACCATAATATTAGACTGTGATAAGTTACATATATTTCAGTGTGTTACATATAGAGAGTAACCACTAAGGAAACTATGCACAACAATGTACTAAAAATCACTGTAAATCAGGCATCCCCAGCCTGTGGGCTGAGGACTAGAACTGGGCCACACAGTAGGAGGTGAACAGCACACCAGGGAGAGAAGCTTCATGTGCTGCTCCCCTTGGCTTCCCATTGCTCACATTACCACTTGAACCATTGTTCAAATTACCCCCTGAACCATTGCTCAAAGTAAAGTGTACCAGCTAAACTATCCTCCACTCCCTAACCCCTGGTTCATGGAAAAATTGTCTTCCATGGAATCGATACCTGGTGCCCAAAATGGTTGAGGACTGCTGCTGTAAATAAATCAAGATAGAAACCTTAAAAGGGATCAAATAACCCACAGGAAAGTAAGAAAAGAAACAGAGGGAAGGAACAGAAAACAAGTTATAAAATGACAGAATTAAACCCTAAAATATTCAATTGTCGTTCAGTCGCTAAGTCATGTCCAACTCTGTGACCCCCTGGACTGCAGCATGTCAGGCTCCTCTGTCCTCCACTATCTTCTGGAGTTTGCTTAAATTCATGTCCATTGAGTCAGTGATGCTATCCAACCTACTATCCTCTACTGCCCTCTTCTCTTTTTGCCTTCAGTCTCTTAGAAGAGGTCATAGATATAAAATTTGTGATGTTGCATTAGGCAAGGGATTCTTAGATGTGACACCAAATGCATAAACAACAAAAGAAAGATAGGTACACTCTGCTGTGCTGTGCTTAGTCGCTCAGTCGTGTCTGTTTCTTTGCGACCCTGTGGACTGTCATGGTTGGCCATGCCCTTCTCCAGGGGATCTTCACAATCCAGGGGTTGAACCCATGTCTCCTGCATTCTCTACCATCTGAGCCACCAGGAAAGCCCATAGATACACTGGACTTCATCAAAATTTAAGACTTCAATGGTTCAAAGCACTTCATAAAGAAATTGAAAAACAACTCACAGAATTGGAGAAAATATTGCTGATTATATATCTGGTCTAAGGGACTTGTATCCAAAATATGTAAAGTACTCTCACAATTCAAGAAGACAATACGATTTTGGAATGAGTAAAAGTTCTGAATAGATACCTCTCTCCCATGAAGCTATACAAATGACTATTAAAATATGAAAAGAAGCTATGCATCATTAGTCATCAGAGAAATATAAATCAAGACCCGAGTGAGTTACTACTTCTCACCCACAAGGATATATAGTTATTATCAAAAGACAGATAATAACAACTGTTGATTAGGTTATTGACAAACTGGAGCCCTCATTCATTTCTGGTGAGAATATAAGATGGGACTGTCACTTTGGAAAATGATGTGGCAGGTCTTGCTAAAAATAGAATTACCATTTGAGATTGACATATATACACTATTGATATATTGAGCTACCAGGGAAGCCACCACACTATTGATACTATGTATAAAATAGATAACTGAAGAGAACATACTATATAGTACAAGAAAATCTACTCATGGTCTGTGGTGACCTAAATGGAAGGAAATCCAAAAAAGTGGGAATAAATGTATACATATAGCTAATTCACTTTACTGTACAGTAGGAACTAACACAACATTGTTAACTAACTATACTCCAATAAAACAAACAAACAAACAGAAAAACAAAAGAACTACCAATTACCATCTGACCCAGCAATTCTCCTCTTGGCTATATACCCAAGTGATACAAGAACATACAATCATACAATAAATTGTACATGAATCTTCTAGCAGCGTCATTCATAGTAGCCCTCAAATGGAAGCAACCCAAATGTTCATCAACTGATAAATGGATGAAGTTTGTATTATATTCAGAAAATGGAAAATTTTCCACAAAAATGGAAGGAAGTACTGATACGACAACATGGATGAACTTTCGAAACCTTATGCTTAGTGAAACCATCTATTCATAAAAAAACCCATGTAATGTATAATTCCATTTATATGAAAAGTCCAGAATAGGAAAATCTGTAGAGTCCAGAAGCAGATTTCTGGTTTCCTAGGGCTTGAGATAGGAGTTGGTGGGGGGGAGGGGTGGGTTTGAGGGGAAACAGAGAGGCAATACTAATTGGTGTGCGTTTCTCTGGGGGATGATGTAAATGTTCAAAATTGATTATGGCAATGGTTGAGCAAGCCTAGGAATATACAAAACTCACTGAACTATGTCCTTTAAATGAGCCAATTTTATCGTATGTGAATCAACAAAGCTGTTGAAAATGCAAATGGTCTAAATACTCCAATTTAAAGACAGATTTTGGCATAGTGGATAAAAAACATGATCCAATAATATGCTGTCTGTAAGTTATTCACTTCAAATAAAACATAGGCTGGCTGAAAGCGAAAGGGTAGAAAAACATACACTGTACAACATTAATTTCTTAAAGGCAGTTATTATATTAATATCAGATAAAGTAGACTTCAGAGTAAAGAAAATTATTAGCTGCAAAGAGTGGCACTGCATAATTATAAAAAAAAGATCAATTCATCAGGAAAGGATAACTACTATAAATGTGTACTCATTAAAACAACAGAGGCTACAAATATATGAAGGAAATGAAATATTACATGGAATATTCTTTACTTCTTTATATCCTACTGCATCTGTAACAATGGTCTTTACTTACAGCATAAGTTATAATTTTTATATCTAAGTCTGATTCCTCAAAGAACTGCCTCTGTCTTTTTACCCTTGTAATAGTATGCTGTGTTAGGTGTTGAATTATGTGTGTGTGTGCGTTGTGTGTATTTACACCGTATAGACAAAGTCGATGATTCCATAATCATGAAATTTAGGGTTGTTGTTGTTCAGCCGCCCAGTCGTGTCTGACTGTGACCCCATGGACTGCACCTCGACAGGCCTCCTTGTGCCTCCCTATCTCCCGGAGTTTGCCTAAGTTCATGGTCATTGCATCAGTGATGCTCCCCATCTCATCCTCTGACACCCTTTTCCCCTTCTGTCCTCAGTCTCTCCCAGCCAGGGACTTTTCCAATGAAAATTTAGGGTTAGGTGATCATTTTTAAGGCTTTTTATAGCACACATTCACAGAAGCAGAGAGTTAATTCCATAAATATATACTGATAATATTTTTGATGCTCTAAGCAGCATCATGTTGTAAAGCAGCAGCATTTCTTGGGAAGTGATATGATGGAGAACGATCTCTACCCAAAGAGATAGTATGAGCTTAAGAAATTAAGAAAAATTTCAGTATTTGTGTTTGGGAGTGATAAATTTTGTGTTAGGAATGTCTATGAAATGTAGGCATACTTGCCTGCTATCTCCCTGAACCTCATAGGTAAAATAATTTTCTTTCAAATTTACTCCTCTTAAGGTATGCAAATTAAATACTCTAACAGCTTGTTATTTTACTAAACAAAGAAAACAATATATAAATTTAATTTAAATAAATAATTATATTTTTGTATAAATCAATACAAGCTGGGCTTTGGTAATTTTAACACATTACCTATGTAAATCCTATCCACTACAATAAATAACTCCAATATAGTGATCTGTGGAAGAGAATGAGTCTCAAATACTTATATAGCTCGTTTCATCACCATCACCCCGCATTTTGTCATCTAATTTTAGTTGAATAGCTCTTTGTTTGTAATCTTTATACGTCTAGATTCAGATCAGATCAGTCGCTCAGTCGTGTCTGACTCTTTGCGACCCCATGAATCGCAGCACACCAGGCCTCCCTGTCCATCACCAACTCCTGGAGTTCACCCAGACTCACGTCCATCGAGTCAGTGATGCCATCCAGCCATCTCATCCTCTGTCGTCCCCTTCTCCTCCTGCCCCCAATCCCTCCCAGCATCAGTCTTCTCCAATGAGTCAACTCTTGGCATGAGGTGGCCAAAGTACTGGAGTTTCAGCTGTAGCATCATTCCTTCCAAAGAAATCCCAGGGCTGATCTCCTTCAGAATGGACTGGTTGGATCTCCTTGCAGTCCAAGGGACTCTCAAGAGTCTTCTCCAACACCACATTTCAAAAGCATCAATTCTTTGGCACTCAGCCTTCTTCACAGTCCAACTCTCACATCCATACATGACCACAGGAAAAACCATAGCCTTGACTAGATGAACCTTTGTTGGCAAAATAATGTCTCTGCTTTTGAACATGCTATCTAGGTTGGTCATAACTTTCCTTCCAAGGAGTAAGCGTCTTTTAATTTCATGGCTGCACTCACCATCTGCAGTGATTTTGGAGCCCAGAAAAATAAAGTCTGACACTGTTTCCACTGTTTCCCCATCTATTTCCCATGAAGTGGTGGGACCGGATGCCATGATCTTCGTTTTCTGAATGTTGAGCTTTAAGCCAAGTTTTTCACTCTCCACTTTCACTTTCATCAAGAGACTTTTGAATTCCTCTTCACTTTCTGCCATAAGGGTGGTGTCATCTGCATATCTGAGGTTATTGATATTTCTCCCTGCAATCTTGATTCCAGTTTGTGTTTCTTCCAGTCCAGCGTTTCTCATGATATACTCTGCATATAAGTTAAATAAACAGGGTGACAATATACAGCCTTGACGAACTCCTTTTCCTATTTGGAAGCAGTCTGTTGTTCCAAGATTATATATACTCAAATCCCTACTTGATTTATCAGCTTCAAGCATTAAGCTTATATAAGTATTTCTAAAGTTTCTGAGGCCTAAAATATTTGTTTCCTTTATAATTATAATGTCCAATTTTTTTCTTTACTTAGGTATGTTAAATGGTTACAGGGCTCATCTCCTAACTTTTACAGTGGACTTTGTAAGTTAACTGGAGTGATTTCTAAAGCTATGAATCATGCATAGTTTGTAGATCCCTTTGGGAGATGCTGAGATTCTCAGAGGTTTTACATGTGTAATCAAATGAAGACAGTACTGACTTTCCCTCTCTGTCACTCTGGTTTCAAACAAGGCTCAAGGTCCAACTATGCTGCAGTTTGGAGCTTTTTTCTTTTATCTATTCACATTTCTGTGTTTTGCCCTCCTGAATGTGAAACTTTTAAAGAGCATTTGTATTTACATATTTAAGTTTTCAAGCTCTATTGCTTAGTTCTTAATGATTGATATTCTATCTGTGCTTTTTGACCATCCAAAGATTTCTTGGCATGAAAGAGGACAAGTCCTTGATACTTATTTTAGAGAGCTCATTGGAGAGATTTATAAAAAGCAGGATTGTTAGGATTTTGTTAAAGGAACTTTTGAAACATTAAAAGATGGAGAGGGGTTTCCCTGGTGGCTCTGTGGTAAAGAATCCACCTGTCAATGTAGGAGATGCAGGTTCTATCGCTGGTTGGGGAGAATCCCACATGCTGCAGAGCAACTAGGCCCATGAGTCTGTGCTCTAGAGCCCGGGAACTGCAACAACTGAAGCTCACATGCCCTAGAGTCTGTGCTCCTCAGAAAGAGAAGCCTTCACTAACTGTGACTAGAGAAAAGCCCGTGCAGCATTGAAGACCCAGCATGGCCAACAAAAAATAAAGTTATTTTTTAAAAAAAAAAAAGGATATCGTAAGCTTGGTGGAGATGCTAGGCAGAAAGAATTGTTTGCTACTCATACTCTGATTCTTGGAAATGTGTATCTGTATGTAATGTACACAGAAACATACCCACTAACATGGATACACAGGAGGTGAAAATGGGATCAAAAACTGTCTTCCAGAATATGCAGCAGGCACTATTTTGTGGCTGCCTCTCGCTTGTCCTCTGGGCATTGTTATAGGAAGTACCATTCAATGGACATGAACTTGAGCAAACCTGGGGAGATGGTGAAGGACAGGAAAGCCTGGCATGCTGCAGTCCATGGAGTTGCAAAGAGTCGGACACGACTTGAAGACTGAACAACAGCAATAGCATAAGAAGTACAGTCTATCTCAGGGGCTCAGAAGGGTAAGAACAGGGGGAAATATGAAACTGTAAAATTTCACACCTTGTTCTATCAATGGTTATCATCCAGCTTTACTATTTAAGTAACAACACATCCTGTGTTTGACTGTCATAAAGAATACTTTTTCTGAAGTGGTTTTCTTGAGAGTACTGTTACACATGGTCATTGTGTCCTCCACTAGACCTTTGTACACCAGAGTGGGTCACATTTCGGCCATCCCATGTCACCGTCACTTTTAGACAATATTAATTGATTTCTGGTGAATGGCAATACTTAAGTTAGCATTAATTCCAGAGTCCTTTCCCCCCAGTAACAGCAAACAAACTAATAAAATATATTGAATTTTAATCTGCCCTTTTACCTCTTATTCCTTGAATAAACTTTAGAATTTATTTTGTTAATATACAAGGAACCTCAGACATTATTTTCCTGGAATAAAAATTGATTCATTTTCATTCATCTGAAATACCAGATGGACTGTCAGATTCAAATGATGTTTTGTTGCTTTATGGTAATACTCAATGATTAAGATATTGTCCAGATAGATTAACACCTAGACCCTGGAAGTCTTATAGTCTGGCATTTAGGTTTAAGTATATGGTGCATTTGTAACACTGCATGCAAGCCAAAGAACATCACTCTCCATTGTTAAAATTTACATATAAATTATGTATGAGAAATTGTTTATAATCTAAGATAGTGCTATTTTTTAAAAGCATTTTATTAGATTTAGTTTTCGATTTGTAACGTGATTTGGTAACTGCTCTTTTCAAATGGTGCTTTCTAAATGTCTTGTTCTTTGAGACATTTTAGTTCAGTCATAAACTGCCTTATGATTATGGACTGAAAACTGCTACAAGTTTGGGTAAATACTTGGAATTAATACTGAAGAGCCTTTTAGTATCCAAATAGTTTATATTTTCATGGGCTTTTGAGTTTTAATAAAGTGACCTTCATCTCTATGTTAGATTTTGGAACTGCATATGGGAATTTTGTATTTTTATTTTCAAAAACAATTCAAGATTTCTCCGAAAGTGAAAATCACTCTGTCGTTTCCAACTCTTTGCGACTCCATGGACTATGTGGTCCGTAGAATTCTCCAGGCCAGAATACTGGAGTGGGCAGCCGTTCCCTTCTCCAGGGGATCTTCCCAACCCAGGGATCATACCCAGGTCGCCCACATTGCGGGTGGATGCTTTACCAACTGAGCTATCAGGGAAGCCCTCAAGATTTCTCTGGGGATTTTTATTGTTCATTGGGATGGTAAGTTTTTTGGGGATTTTGTAATGACTAAGAGACTGTGTAAATCTTGATAGTATTATTATATTTTGTCAGTCTGCACAAGTTATACCTATGTATTGTATTGATGAGGAAGGAACACACATTTAACATGTGAAATACTTCATGTGTGTTACTTGAAAATGACAAATACTTTATGTGGTTACTTAAAAATGACAAATAAAAAACTATCACGTAATAGAAAAAAATATGCTTTGAAACATAATTTCTAGTGCTATGTTTTCTCTATTATAGTTAAACTGCCCTCCTCAATGGCAACCCACTCCAGTATTTTTGCCAGGAGAATCCCATGGACAAAGGAGCCTGGTGGGCTACAGTCCATGGAGTTGCAAAGAGTTGGACACAACTGAGCGACTCTCACACAGACACCCACACACCCACACCCACCCATGTTATTCATAAGAATGAGCTTTGCTGTCATTTTAAAAAGCTAAAATAATTGGGATGAGAAACAGAAAATGGCCAAGAAGTTATTCTGATAAGAATCACATGTATACCTGTGGCAGATTCATTTTGATATTTGGCAAAACTAATACAATTATGTAAAGTTTAAAAAAAAAAAAAAAAAAAAAAAAGAATTGCAAGTCTAGGTCCACAAAGTAAACAAACCAGAATTTGAGGCTTGATCATTTTTGTTTTTGTAACTTTAACAGTCCTATAGCAATAATCGACAATTTGCTGATTTTAACAGGAAACACATTACTCTACTGCCATCTGGACATCCTAACAGAACCTATGCCTCTGGATGAGGGAAAGGCATAATGATTAGATAGATGTTTTGGCAGAAAACCTCTTTTTTTTTAATGTCTTGGGATTTGGAATGTAAAACCAATGGCCATAATTTTGAAACATCTGTCCTTTTCATGATCTACTCTACATGAAAAGAGATTAGGAAATGGAGTGTCCTCAAACACCACTTTGTCACAGTGATCAAAAATTTTTATTTTATCCACATACGTAGATAGAGTCAAATTCACTTCTTAGTAAAACCTATTATACCAAACATGTGGCTTGCTTTTTTTTTTTTTCTCCTGAATTTGACATTGTCTTCATTAACTGGATTAGTTTATTATTTATATATCCACTCACTCCTAAAAAGGAAATGAGTGATTTTGCCCTAAAAAGACATAGATATAATAAAAATGGGAACATTCACTAGGTATTGCATGATAGCGAAAGGATGATTAAACCATTTGTCAGGGACAGTAACTATAATTGACTATGAAAATAGAGGATGTGCTCTTTGAGCTTGAGTCATTTTCTTATTATTTAAAACTGGTGTCTAGCTGTCCTTTGGATACAAGTCCCTCTCCTGAAAAGAAAGAGAAGTGAGAATGTCACTGAATCTAACACCCTGTACCCCCAAATTGGGGGAATTTAAAAGTGAATGCTGTGCTTTTCCCCTTCTGTCAAGTCTCTTGGCTTCCTGGGTTCTTTTAATCCTCTTTCATTCTTTCTTCTCTGAGAGGAGAAGCCTTTCTCCTCTGTGGGAGATTCTGTGGGAAAGCCTTTCTCTGAATCTTTTTCCTGTCTTGGTCTTGTTAGTCCTCTCCTAGGGGATAACTCTGTGTTCTGCTGTGCTAATCTTTTGTCTTGCTTTGAAACTCCTGGAAAAACTTGGTGCATCATTTTGACCATTTTTTGTTCTGTGATGTGTGAGCTCTCAGTTCATTTCAGTTCAGTTCAGTCACTCAGTTGTGTCTGACTCTTTGCAACCTCAGGAACTGCAGCACTCCAGACCTCCCTGTCCATCACCAACTCCCGGAGTTTACCCAAACTCATGTCCATCGAGTCGGTGATGCCATCCAACCATCTCATCCTCTGTTACCCCCTTTGCCTCCTGCCTTTGATCTTTGCCAGCATCAGGGTCTTTTCAAATGAGTCAGCTCTTCCCATCAGGTAGCCAGTGTATTGGAGTTTCAGCTTCAACATCAGTCTTTCCAATGTATCAGATTTCCTTTGGATCTCATTATTGCCTAGAATGAGTCAGAACCTGCATTTACAACCTCTTGGACTGCATTGGATTATGGGCCTTCTCTGTGCAGTACTAGGATGGAATTAAATTTAATTCTGACTCTATTTTCCAATGCTCCTAGTTTATCTTCCACTAGCATCTTTATGGCACCCCACTCCAGTACTCTTGTCTGGAAAATCCCATGGATGGAGGAGCCTGGTAGGCTGCAGTCCGTGGGGTCGCTAAGAGTCGGACACGACTGAGTGACTTCACTTTCACTTTTTACTTTCATGCATTGGAGAAGGAAATGGCAACCCACTCCAGTGTTCTTACCTGGAGAATCCCAGAGACAGGGGAGCCTGGTGGGCTGCCGTCTATGGGGTTGCACAGAGTCAGACACGTCTGAAGCGTCTTAGCAGCAGCAGCAGCATCTTTTCCAAGGTTGTTCGCTCCTCCTCTGCCTGTATGACTGACTGGAGGCACATGCTAGGGTGGGTTAATCCCTTACAGGAGGAAAACGCCTGCACAAGCTTCCAGGGAGTCAACTTTAAAGGGGAAGACACATGAATTACAAAACTCTCAGAGTATAATGAAAGCAAATATAGCAGTTTACAGGGAAGATAATAACCCCTTCAGAAGGGTACTTGAATTTTTTTTTTTTTTATATTTAGAAAATACTCTTCATTATTCCAATCAGTCATCTATTTAAAGTTTAAGAGTATAGGTACTATAAGACACCTATTAGAAAGGCTAAATTTTAAAAATATTAATAATAGAAAATGCTGAATTAGAACAAAATATTTTACCATTTATATGGAAACACAAAAGACCTGAACAACGAAAGCAATCTTGAAAAAAAAAAAAAATGGAGCTAAAGAATCAGCTCCATGACTTCAAACTATACTACAAAGCTGCAAAATATCAAAAAAGTATCAAAATAATATGATACTGACACAAAAACAGAAATATGAATCACTGCAATAGGATAGAAAGTTCAGAGATAAACCCATGCACCTATGGTCAATTAATCTATGACAAAGGAGGCAAGAATATGCAATGGAGTAAAGATAATCTCTTCAATAAGTGGTGCTGGGAAAACTAGACAACTAGATGCAAAAGAATAAAATGAGAACATTTTCTAACACCAAAAAAATAAGCTGAAAATGGATTAAAGACCTAAATAGAGGACAAAATGCTATAAAGCTAGAGGAAAACATAGGCACAACACTCTTTGACATGAATCGCAGAAATATTTTTTGAAATCCATCTTCTAAACCAAAGAAAATAAAGCAAAAATAAGCAAATGGGATGTAATTAAACCTAGAAGTCTTTGCACAACAAAGAAAACATCCACAAAACAAAAAGACAAACTACTGAAAGGAGAATGATATGACTGATAAGGGATTAATATCCAATATATATAAATAACTCATGCAATGCCACATCAAAAACAAACAAACAAACAAACAAACAAACAACCAGATTAAAAAATGGGCAGAAGAACTATATAGACATTTTTCCAAAGAGGAAATGCAGATGGTCAACAGGTACATGAAAAGATGCTCAATATTACTAATCATTAGGAAAATGCAAATCAAAATACACAATGAGTTATCACCTCACACCTGTCAATAAACACAAGCTATTGGGTGTAAGATAGGCTTAAAAACATATTGTACAACATGGGGAATATAACCAATACTTTATAATAACTGAATGGAAAGTAACCCTTAAAATTTGTGTTAAAATTTTTTAAAAATTTAAAAAAAGCAGACGCTGGCAAAGAATGCAGAGAAACTGGATCTTTCATCATTGTTGATGAGAGTTTAAAATGGTGCAAACATTCTGTAAAGGAATTTGGAAGTTTCTTTTTCTATTAATTGATTTTTGAGAGAATTATACATTTACATGCAGTTGTAAGGAATAATACAGAGAGATTCCATATACGTTTTACCCAGTTTCCTCCATGGTAACAATTTGCAGAATTATGGTAAAATGTCAGTTCTATAATTTCTACTTGGTTCTTTTATATAGATATACATATATACATACACATTCTGTTTCTTTGCAGGGAAGTTCTAAATTTTACTTTCGCAAAACAATAGTACAATATAATTTCCAAGATGTTGAAATTGACAGTTACGATACAGATTGCTCATGTTTTGCTTTTAGAGCTACAGTCCTTTCCCTCTTACCCCTCTTACCAACCCCCACCCCGCCCCACCCTTTCCTTAGCCTTCATGTTATTTCAAGAATTTCATATAAAATGAATATTAAAGTATGTACCTTTGATATTGGACATTTTTCTCAACATATTTTTCTATAGATTCATCCAAGTTGTTGCATGTATCAGTACATGATTCCTATATACTGCCAATTCTTACCATATTCTATAGTATGAATATGCAAATTTGTTTCAGTCTTCACCCATTGAAGGACATCTTTGTGGTTTTGAGGTTGGGGCTATAAAGAATATAGGTGCCACATTCATGAATAAATGTTTGTGTCAAAAATCTTCATACTCCAAATTAAATGCCCAAGAATGCAGTTGCTGGATCATGTGGTAATTGCATATTTACTTTTTAAAAAAACTGCAAGAATATTTTCCAGTGTGACTATACCGTTTTACATTCCCACCAAAAACGTATGAGTGAATCAGTTTCTCTGCATTCCTACCGACTTTTGGTGTAATCAATATTTTTTGTTTTAGCCATGCTGATAGGTATGCAGCAATGCCTTATTGTGGCTTTAATTTGCATTTTCTTAATGGCTGGTGTTTTCATTTGCCTATCTGCCATTAGAATATCCTCTTCGGGAAATGTCTCTTCACTTTTTTGCTCATTTTCTAGTTGAATTGTTTGATTTTTATTGTTTAGTTTTGAGACCTCTTTATATATTTTAACTATTAGTGCTTTGTTGGATATGTGGTTTGCCGATATTTTTTCATTGAAGAGTCTTTCACAGAGCAAATGTTTTACATTTTTATGAAATCCAATTTTCATTTTATGGATCATGCTTTTGGTATCAAGCGTGAGAAGTCTTTTCTTATCCCTAGATCCCTCAGATTTTCCTTTTTTGTCTTTTTTTCTAAAAGTTTTACCTTAAAGTCCATGATATATTTTGAATTAATTTTTGTATAAGGTGTGAAACATCAGTCAAGTTTTTTTTTTTAATACTTTTATTTATTTAGTTTTGGTTATGCTGGGTCTCTGTTGCTGCACCTGGCTTTCTCTAGGTGCAGTGAATGCAGGGAGTGCTGCTCTTTATTGTGGTGCATGGGCTGTTGTGCACCTGGGCTACGTAACTGTGACTCAGTCTCCAGAGTGCAGGCTCACCAGTTAGGGTGCCAAGGCTTTGTTGCTTTGCGGCATATGGAATCTTCCTGGACCGGGGATTGAGCCCGTGTTCCCTGCGCTGAAAGGCAAATTCTTAATTACTCTACCCCCAGGGATGTCCAGTCAAGGTTTGTGTTTATGCCCTTGAGTGTTCAGTTGCTCCAGCACCATTTCTTGAAAAGTCTGTCTTTTCTTCATTTAATCGCTCGTGCGCCTTTGTCAAGAATCCCCTGGCATGTTTGTGTGGATTTGATTCTGGGTTCTTCATTCTGTTCCATAGTCTGTTTCTGATCTGTGTGTCTATCCCTCTATTAATACCCCATCTCAGCCCTCCCCCGGCCAGTCATGATTACTGTAGCTTCACATATATAACTTATCATAGCCTACTGTTGTCATTTAATCAGTTGAAGTGAAATATAAAAATCTCACTTCTTCTTAGATCCCTTTGCCCTACCTTATTTATAATATAATTATATTAAATATTTCCTCTCCATGCATTTTAGACATATTTAGATAGGGTTATGATTTTTGCTTCAATCATAATTCCTAATTTAGAAAACTCATGTGAAGAAGGAAAGCCTAATGTATTTACCCATACTTTTTCTTGCCCTGTTCTTTTTTCCCCGCCTGATATTTCAAATTTCCTTTATCATTCTTTCTTTCCTGTTTATAGAACTTTCTCTAGCCTTCCTTGTAATGTAGGTCTGCTGTTGACAAATTCTCTTAGTTTTCATTGATCTGAGAATGTACTCATTTATCTCTTCATTTCTAAAGAATATTTTCACCAGATATAGCATTTGGGAATGACATTTCTTTTCTTTCATCCCTTGAAATAAACTATGCCACTTCCTTCTAGCCTCCATGGTTTTAAATGAGAATTACATCATTGGAATTATCTTTCCCCTTTGAGTAAGGCACTGTTTTTCCTAGTCTGCTTTCAAAAATTTTTTCTCTTGTCTTTAGTTTTCAGGAGTTTAGTTATGATGTGTTATGGCATGAATTTTTTTGTTTTGCTTTTTTTATCCTCTTAGGTTTGATTTGACTTCTTAAATCTTCAGTTTATGTCTCTTGTAAATTTGAGAAATCTTCAACCTTTATTTCTTCTAGTACTCTTTTAGATCCGCCCTCTTTCTACTCTCTTTTAAGGACTCAGATGATGTAAATTCTAGGTCACTATGGCTCTTTATTTATTTATTTGTTTCTGTTCTTCAGATCTGATAATTTTATTGCTTTGTCTTTCAGTTCACTGATTCTTTCTTCTGTCTCTTTCCTTCCGTTGTTGAGCTCATTCTTGATCTCTTTTTCAGTTCTAAAATTTCTATTTGATGTCTTTATTGAACTTTCTGCTTCTTTGTTGATACTCTTTTTTTTTTTTTTTGTTCCCTTTGCTTTTTCATTTGTTTCAAGTATGTTTGTATTTGTTCATTGCAGATTTTTATCATGACTACTTTAAAATCTTTTGTCAGATAATTATAACACCCATATCATCTTACTTTGGGCATTTATCGATGGTTATTTTTTATTAAGTTTGAAATCTTCCTGGTTCTTGTTATGATGAGTGTTTTTTTTTAATTTTATTTTATTGATACCTAGAGATTTTCATATTATGTTATGAGATTCTGGATCTTATGCAAACTTCCTGCTTTAACTGAATTTCTCTTATCCTGTTCTGGCAGGGAAAGGGGGAATACTGCCTCCTACTGCTAGGCAGATGAAGTCCAAGTACCCTCCAGGGCCTCTGATCACACCCAAGAATGGGCCTCCTTCTTAATGCTGGGTGAGAGTGCGAGTTCTGGCTCCCCACGGTAGTTTTCATTTATGCTGTGTATGGAAGCCTCTTTATCAGCTAATGGGGGTATGAAAGTCCTAGCTCCCTGATTGCCCTTCTCTGCTGCTGCTGCTGCTAAGTCGCTTCTGCTGCTGCTGCTGCTAAGTCGCTTCAGTCGTGTCTGACTCTGTGCGACCCCATAGACGGCAGCCCACCAGGCCCCGCCGTCCCTGGGTCGTGTCCAATTCTGTGATCCCATAGACGGCAGCCCACCAGGCTCCGCCGTCCCTGGGATTCTCCAGGCAAGAACACTGGAGTGGGTTGCCATTTTCTTCTCCAATGCATGAAAGTGAAAAGTAAAAGTGAATTCGCCCAGTCGTGTCCGACTCTTAGCGACCCTATGGACTGCAGCCTACCAGGCTCCTCCGTCCATGGGATTTTCCAGGCAAGAGTACTGGAGTGGGGTGCCATTGCCCTTCTCTGACCACTCCTTAATTGGGAGAGGAAAATTGGGCATGCCTTCCTGCAGCCTTGCAAAGCTAGAAGTCTGTGCTCCTCACCTGGCTTTGCTGATGGACAGGAACACACCTTTTCTTTTTCCTGCTGTGTTTGACTGAAATAAACTGGCTGTCCAGAATTTTGTCTTGCTCAACAGTAAGCATTTTTGTTGGGCTTTTTTTGTGTCTGCATCCATTGGCATTTTTGTGTTAGTAACTTGTTCAATTCCAAGTCTGTGGCATTATAGGACAAGGAGTAAACCCAGGGGACTCAATACTCTGTCCTTTGAGTCTAGCTGTCCTTAGCTGGTCTGCCTTTGCTACCCCACATTTTAGAATCTTCCTCTGTTTGTTTTATACATGATGTATAGGGCTTTTAGTTGTTTTTAGGATGAGAGATATAGAAAATGCATCTATTTCATCTTTCTTAGAACTAGAAATAGCAGTTTCTTGTAAAATTAAACATAACCATCTCTATTACCCAGGAGCTGCCCCGTTGGCCACTTAGTCCAGAGAAATGAAGACATATTCACCTAGAAACCTTTCATGTCCCAAGCAGCTTTATTTGTAACAGCAAAGACTGGAAATGAGTCAAATATCCTTCATGATAAGACCACTGTGGTATATCCATATAGTAGAATAGTACTCAGTAATGGAAAGGAGAAATCTTTTGATACATAAACTATTTGGATGGATCTAAATAATGTTGATCTCAATAATGCTGAGAAAATGGAAAAAATAACAATTTAAAGTATTTATATACTATATATTTCTATTTATATGATATTCTCAATGTGAGAAAATTATACTGAATGAGATTTCACTAGTTGCCAAGGGTTAGAGTTGGGAGAAGGATTTAACTATTAAGGGTTAATACAATAGAGTTTCTCTGTAGTGATGGAAAAATTCTGTACCTTGATTGTGGTGATATTTACTCAAATTTATACTTTAAGTGGAATTTCATTGAATGACACATAGACATATAAATGAATACATGTAAAAACTGGTAAAATCTAATTAAGATATTCACCTGAGTGAATAATACTGTACTAATATCAGTTTTCTAATTTTGATAATATGCTGTGGTTATGTTCATCATATATTTATCTTCACTGAAGGAATCTGGGTGAAGGCCAAACAGGAACTCTATGTATTTTGCAACTTTTTGCAAGTTTTAACTGTTTCAAAATGAAAAGTTATTTTAAGCATAGCTAATAATAATGATAAAATGCTAATGTTTAGAAAGTTTTTAAAAGTTCAGAAGGTTAAATGTTTCCTGTGGTGTGTTGATTATTCTACAGTTTCCATCCTCTAATTCTAAATCCTCTCTGCCCTGCTCTAGCTTATTCCCAAGAGGCTTACTTTTATTGACTGTATCACCTCCTCTTCCACACTCTATCTTTTAGCAAACTGTTAATTCTGTTCTTTCTCTTATCCCTAAGACCTAGTGATAGAGATAGGTCTCTCTTATTTTTAGAACCTTTGTAAGTTACCTTAATGTTGTTTGTATCACTAGATATAGCCCTTTTGTTGAATTCTTTTCAGTTAAAACATTTGGGTGTGCTATCTGCCCCTGCCAGGATCCTAATGCATTTGGCAAAAAATAATAACAATAATAAATAAATAATGGAATGACAAATGATAGGCTGCACAAATATTTGTAACTCATGTGATAAAAATTCCTTTCCCTAACATACAAAAGACTTCCTATAAAAGGGTAAGATGAAAACTAACAACCAAAGAAAAATGGACAAAGGGTATGAATAAGCATGTCAGAGAGGAGAGGTTCCAAATGGCCAATAAGCTTGTGACAATATGCTCCTGCATTAGTATTTATAGAAATACAAATTAAAACAATAATGAAATACTATTTTCACACATAAGATGAGTCACATCCCCCTTTAGGACTTAAGAATTCTCTTTGCTACTGAGAGTTTATGTGACTGACAATTTTCATCTAATTACCTTTCTAAGAATTTTTCTCCATCAAATGGAGTGTATTGCCCAAGATTCTGCCCTTCTTCTGCAAGCAGTGATTCATGATGTGAGATACAAAGGTCCAATTCCTTGCTCCAAGGTGGACAACTTACAGTTGTAAAGGGCTATTTTCTAGGGATCTCAATCCCTGGAATCAGCATGTGTGAACTTGTAGGGGTGTTCGAACTCTTGTAATGTGAACTGTTGCAATCTCTTTTGGAAGGCAATCTCACATAATCATTGAAAAAGAAATATATATCTTTTGACTTAAGCATTCTGATTTTCAGTGTTAGAAACAAGAAAACATAAATGATGTGTCAGTTCAGTTCAGTCGCTCAGTCGTGTCTGCCTCTTTGCAACCCCATGGGCTGCAGCATGCCAGGCTTCCCTATCCATCGCCAACTCCCTGAGCTTGCTCAAACTCATGTCCATTGAGTCCGTGATGCCATCTAGCCATCTCATCCTCTGTTGTCCCCTTCTCCTCCTGCCTTCAGTCTTTTTCAGCATCAGGTCTTTCAAATGAGTCAGTTCTTCACCTCAGGTGGCCAAAACACTGGAGTTTCAGCTTCAGCACATTTGCAATTTTATTTGCTGGGATAACAGAAAGTAGCCTAATATCCATCAATAGAGAAATGACCTACCATTAGAGATGGTACATCTGTGCCCTGAGATGTGATGGCCCTCAGAAGAATGGACTAGATTTGTATCTGTGGCATGCACAAGATATCTGAATATCAGTGGCATAATGCTGTGTGACAATAAAAGGCAAAAAGCAGGTTATAGTTGTACCTGTGTGTGTGTGTGCCCTGCTATAGCTCACTGAAGATGAACAGACAACAGTGACTGTTAGAAAAACATGTTTTATTGGGGCTGCTCTTCAGCCAAAACAGACTTACGTGGCCATGCTTGTTATTCAGGGATGGCCACTTTGATTGGCTGGGTGTTTATTCTATTAGTCAGTGCCTGTGCCGCCCTGGTTGTTAATAATTTTGATTGTTGTCCTTGCCTATAAATTTTCGCAAGCCTGTGTATATGGTTGGCCACAGAAACAACAAAATGAAAGATTCACTAAGCCACATTTGGATTCAAATTATGCCACACATTTGGATGGGAAAGGAAGTATTCAATCCAGATATTGTATTTGTGTGACAAATATAAACAAGTTAGAATTATAATAAAAGTTCTAATTCTGTCTGGTAAGATCACTGTAATATTCACTCCCTCTGCACCGTTAATAACATATGGAAGAAGAGAAGGATCATACAGTTTGTAACTGAATACTGGCAAAGCATTATTTCTCACTGCTCCCACCATGGGCTTCTGGGGGTACTGTAGCGTACACTTAGGACTGCCAAATCCTGAAGTTTAGGAAATACCATTGTAAAGCATAACATACATCAGAGATGCCTTAGGAAGAGAAAGGCAATATTTTATTAAAAGCTTAGAACTAGTGGGTGGAATAATAAGCATATTTTTGTATTAGTTGTAATGATTTATATTGCCGTTCTTCTAGAGATGCATTAGTACAATGAAAGAATATTTTGATAGGTTTTATAAATAAATAGGTGATTACTTAAAAAATAAATATATTCAGGTTAGAGTTTGTTCATTTGTGTTTGATATGATTTGACACTGCAGAAGGGCAAAGGATCTCATTATTACCCAGGTCTTTACAAGAAAGGGTCCCCAATGCATGACATGGCAATTTGTTACCTTTATTTGGATGGATTTAGACAAAGCTTGCACAGTTAGCGTTCAGTTCCTTTGACAGTACCTTTTAACATCCATCTTATTGTTCCATTTGTGGGTCATTGCAAAGCATTCATGAAGACTTTGTGGTTTAGGGAGCAAGTGAGGCTGTTTTCTCATTTGTTGTAATTGCTTAACTTACTCAAATAGTTTAATTTACCTCTGAATATGTTCAGCAGCTTAGAAGAAAGGTGTTTGTTCAAACATGAAATCTTTATAATTAGAAAAAAATCATTATATGAGTTTGTGTTATATAAACCTTAGTGAACTTTCTCCTTGCCTAATTTAATTAATCTTTAAATGATAACATTGGTTTAGTTCTTTGTGGGGGAAGGGTGCAAGGAAAGATTATGCATGGAAGATTCAGACTTTTCTGAGACATTAGCATGCATTTTTTTGTGTGAAAGACATTTTTTCCCCCTAAATCTCTTCCTAAACATCATTTTGGCTTCTGCCTGAGGGAGTGGATTAGCTGTATCTCTCCTCACTCTCAAATTAACCACCTCCCTGCAAACTGCTACAACCCTAGTGTGCTTTTAGGTTACCAAACCATGGGGGAGTACACAAAATGTTCTTTCTCTTTCCAACCCAATCTATCTTTGAAGTGCCAAGGAGAGAGAGTCTGGCAGCGTGTACATCTAAAATTCTGTTTTGCTTAAAAAAAAAAAAATGAAATTCTCACTCAGGCATTATTCCTTCCCTTCAAAACAGCAATCTTTTCCTGTCCTTTGTCTATCTCACTGTCTTTGAGCCATCTCATTAGTGGGCTGGTATTCCTGACACAATGCGTTTTAGGAGTAGAGTTTCTGGCTAAATCTATGCTGCATTTTTAGTGACAAAATAGTACTCAGGGAAAATGAAAAATAACACCAGAGTCTTGAATAATGTTGTTAGCTCAACTTTCGTGAGTTAATTACATTTCTTCTCCTAAAAGAAAAAAAACAAAACAAAACTATTAAAACTTCAATTTCACATTATGTTGCTTTCACAAATACAATGGTTAATAGTATGATATTGAGCCATTACTGAAAATGAATTTTTGTTGCCTAGAGTCTATAGGCAGGAAGAATAATATAAAAAATGAAGACTTTGTATCCCTCCATGCCTATCCAACTCTTCCCACCCTAAATTAATGAAACTTTACTCTTTCTTGAAGAAATTACCTGCTAGACTTGGTTTAGCAGTCTGCCAGTATATAGATCCCTCTTCTTTTTTTTTTTTATCAGTTTCTAGGAAGGCTAAAATTGACTGGAAATGACAGTTTCTGCCTATGCTTAAACAGTGAAAGTAAAATGGAGTGGAGCAAGTTTATTTTAAAGTGAACTTAGTATCTTTTATATGGTTAAATCTTCCCAGGAGCTTAAACCTGATATGCTGGGTGAACAATATAGACTGTGAAAGGTAAAACTACAAAGGAATTTGGATCCTAAACGCCATTATTAAGGAAAACTTTTCAAAAACCAGCCATAGACAATGCAAAATAAATCTCACAGTAAATGGTTAAAATGGAAAAAAGCAATCAGCTCCAATTACTGGAGCAACTGAAGTTTTGAGGTTCTTCTCTTCTGCTGGTGAAATTGCTACCACTTCAGAAAACCAGCAGTAGAAGTAAAGCTAAACGTACACCCACTTTCTGACTTGGCCATTTTGTTCCCAGGTGTACGTCCAACAGAAATGAATCCATACGTTCATCAGAGGTGTGCATAGGAATGTTCATAGGAACATTAGCAGTATTAGTCCCAAGGTGGAAGTAATCAAGTCAGTAGTATGAGTGTATTAGGGAAGCCCCATTAATTGTGATAGTTTATTGCAAATTAATAGTATAGAAAAAAGGATGAGCCAACTGTCAGTATATAGAGAGAGATGGATGGATTTCACAAGGTCAATGTTGAATGAAAGAAATTGGGCACCTATGAGTATATCTTGTATTATTCAATTTATATAAACTCTAAAAAGAGGGAAAATTAACCTATATAGTGTTATAAGGTAGGGTGGTAGTTAGCTTTATGGGACAGTAACAGGAGAGGAGCACCAGGTGACACTTTGGAGTTCTGATTGTGTTCAGTTTCTTGATCTGGGTGCTGGTTACCTAATGTTTGCAAATTTATGCATAAATATGTGTACCTTTTTTGTATGTGTATGTATGTGTGTGTATATATTCCAATAAAAAAGATTAAAAAGGAAGAATGAAGGAAAAAAATAGCTGTCGAAATGAAGAGGATTGGGAGCATAAAAGTGTGTGTATTTTGGTTTTATCAACCATGGAAAAAGATCAAGAAAGATACAGGAAGATACACGATTAAAACCTACCTGAGTCAAAGTTTTAATCTAAGTGGCCAAGGTTAATTGTTTGAATGGAATACAACAGCATTACCACAGTGTATCAAACTTTCCTGATCTTTAGAGTCACTTAGGGAAACTTGTCAAAAATATTGACTCTACGTCCTTATTTGGGAGATTCAAGTTTAAGATGGGGCCAGTTATCTTTATATTTTTTACTTTTATTCTATTTTTCTTTTATTTTTTAATTCTTTAAAAATTTTTATACAATTTTTAAAGGTTAACTCTGTTTACAGTTATTACAACACGTTGGCTATATATCCTGTGTTGTACAATATATCCTTGTATCCCTTCCTAGATTGAGTCGTTTGCACCTCTCGCTGTCGACCACTGTCTTTCTTGCCTCTCCCCCATGCTCCCCACTGGTAATCTCTAGATTATCTTCTGTCAATGCAACTCTGCTTCTTTTTTTGTTATATTCACTAGTTTGTTGTATTTTTTAGATTCTACATATAAGTAATATCATACAGTATTTTACTGTCTTTCTCTGTCTCATTTCACTTAGTGTAAAGTTATGACCAAGTAGATAGCATATTGAAAAGCAGAGACATTACTTTGCCAACAAAGGTCCGTCTAGTCAAGGCTATGGTTTTTCCAGTGGTCATGTATGGATGTGAGAGTTGGACTGTGAAGAAAGCTGAGCGCTGAAGAATTGATGCTTTTGAACTGTGGTGTTGGAGAAGACTCTTGAGAGTCCCTTGGACTGCAAGGAGATCCAGCCAGTCCATTCTGAAGGAGATCAGCCCTGGGATTTCTTTGGAGGGAATGATGCTAAAGCTGAAACTCTAGTACTTTGGCCACCTCATGCGAAGAGTTGACTCATTGGAAAAGACTCTGATGCTGGGAGGGATTGGGAGCAGGAGGAGAAGGGGACAACAGAGAATGAGATGGCTGGTTGGCATCACCGACTCGATGGACATGAGTATGAGTGAACTCCGGGAGTTGGTGATGGACAGGGAGGCCTGGCGTGCTGTGATTCATGGGGTCGCAAAGAGTCGGACACGACTGAGCGACTGAACTGAACTGAATGTTCTTCAATCTATATTTTTGAAACATGACCTAGATAATTCTAATGGTTAGTCAAAAAGTAGAAAATGGAATTATGCAATTCCTTTTTTTCCCCTATAACAGCCAAAAGCGGTGTAGCCTGATTTATTCCTGTTCCTCTTTCCTTCACTCTAGTCAGCCCACCTATCCCCAATTTCAATTTGAACAGCAATTCTCAAACTTTGCTTTAAGCGCTTGTAAAGATGCAAATTTCTTGGTCTCTCCTCAAAGATTCTGAATTGTTAAGTCTGAGGAGAGGTATATGCATTTTTCATAAGCACCTTAGAAGGTGTTCAGATTAGAAAGCAGCTGGTTTCAATATAGTCTGAGGAACTAGAACCTGGAGGAAAAGAATACACTGGCCAAATAGATATATTTGGCTTAGTTTTCTCCTTTATGGCTGGGCTGGTTATCTAACATTGGTTATTATTAAGTCTTTAATAAATATTAAGGTTACGGAAGATAGGAAATGGCTCAGTTCCTTTTTTGGGGCAGTTTCACAACATCTGTGAATGTATTGCTAGCCAAGGAGGATTAGCAGAGTTGTAAGTCCAGATGATTGAAATTCTTTTTGGCACTGTTTATTATATCATTGTTAGAAATTAGCCTGGAGGAACATTGCATTTCTTATTATATTTACATCACTTTTAATAAAATGGTCATCGTTTTCCAGTCTTAAGGTTTATTGAGTATCTATTATGTGCTTTACTTCTGTAATATCATTTGGTTCCTGTCATTTCATGGGCTTTAATTGGAGGCTTAAGAGCAAAAAGATTCATATTCTAAATGGTACAGAGCCCAGGTGGTACAGAGCCTCTTGCATTTTTGATGTTTCAGTTATCAGAATTAGGATATAGATAAGTGTTTATCTGCTCACAGCTCTATGATAGACTTTCTTTTAAAATCAAAAGGCAGAGACACTGTCAGAGATGGGCTTAGTTTATCTTAGTGTAGATTCACCAGCCCTTGCTAATTGCAATTGTCAGCTCTTTCTCCAATTAAAAAAGACCAAATTATTCAATCTCCTAGAAACTTTGCTTTCCTAAGAGCTTGCTTTATGCATTAAGTACTTGCTGTTATTCTAGGAGAAGACACTTTATTATTTCAGGAATGTACAGATATCTGACAATGAAAAGGGAGTAAAAGACTATATTATTCTAGTCAAATGATCAGTCATAGTCAGTAAGTATTTGCTTAAACCATTTTCTCAATGTTTGGGATCCCAGGCGTCCTGACTTTGTTTTGCCATCTTTATTCTGTAGCTCCTCTTGGTACCTGCAAGTGCCTTGTAAAGAGGCTAATAATGAGGGGCACCAGGGTATGTTTATTTATTCTGTTATTTCCATTATTCTAATATGAACCAGTCAGATCTGAATTTCTATGAAAACAAGGAAAATAGTGTGAACTTGTCTTACAGATAAATTGGTGTCCATTTTGAAGGCATTTTGGCATCTAATTTAAATATTTACTGCTTGGAGTGAAACTCTCAAATACTGTTGGCAAGAGAGTAAATTAGTACAACCACTTTGGAAAGCTATTTGACAGTATCTATTAAAGCTAAACAGATATCCACTCTATGGCACAGAGATACTGCTCCTAGGCGTATGCTCAGTAGAAATATGTAAAATATTCATCAAAAGACTGAGTAAGAACCTTCATAGCAGCACAATCCATAATTGTCCCCAAATGGAGACTACTCTAAAGCCAAGCAATAGTAAAGAAGATAGATAAATTGAGTGAGAATGAACAGTCTGTAACTGCACACAGTGATATGGATGACTCTCACAATATTGAAACAACCGTGTAAGATGCAAAAGAGTCTGTACCATATGATTCCATTTATTCAAAGCTCAAAAACAGGCAAAACTCATTTCTTCTCTTAGAAATTAGGATAATAGTTACCCTTGGGATCTGTATAGTAACTGGAAGGGGGCATGAGAAAGGTTTGGAGGAGTAGTGATGTTTTGTCTTTTGATGCTGCTTGGAAGGGTGTTCAGTTTATGAAAATACATTAAACTCTGCTACATTTATGACAAGCACCCTTTTATATGTGTGTATTTTAAGCTCTAAAATTTTTGAGGATATTTATAAGCATGAGGTTGATGTGAACTGAAATCAGTTTCCAATTTTTAATATATTAGGTTTACATGTACCTATTTTAGAACATGCTGGCTTTGGAGAAAAGTGGAGAATAGCGTATATATAAAGAGTATCCTGAGGCATCATAAAATATGCCTTTTTTTGTATAGTGTTTAATTTAGTGTGTGATGAGGAAGTGATATAGTCAGATGGAAAAACATCAGGATTTGGTATCGAAAACAGATCTGAGTTCTGGCTCTGTCCTCGATAAACTGAGTTCTTGAGCTAGGTCACATAATCCCTCAAGGCCTTACTTTCTTCATATGACAAAGGGGTATAATAATGTCTAATGTCTATTGTGAGTCCCTGGATTTATAGGAAAGAAAGCGATAGTCACTCAGTTGTGCCCTTTTCTTTGCGATGCTATGGACTGTAGCCTGCCAGGCTCCTGTGTCCATGGCATTTTCCAGAAAAGAATACTGGAGTGGGTAGCCATTCCCTTCTCCAGGGGATCTTCTTGACCAGGGATCGAGCCCCAGTTTCTTGGATTGCAGATGGATTATTTACCATCTGAGCCACCAGGGGAGCCCAAAGGAAATCATCAGCAAAGAAAAAGTCAACCTACTGGCATGGGAGAAAATCCTTACAAATCATATATTCAACAAAGGGTTAATATCCAAACTATATAAGGTAACTCATATGACTCAATAGCAAAAAAAAAAGAAAGAAAGAAAGAAAGAAAAATCCAAGTAACCCAATTTTAAAATAGTGAAAATACCTAAGTAGACATTTTCCCAAAGAAGACATTCAAATGATCAGCAGGTATGCAAAAAAGTGCTTAGAAAGACTCGTCATCAAGGAATTGCGAATCAAAACCATAATAAAATATCACCTCACACCTGTCAGAATGGCTATCTTTAATAAGACAAGAAACAAGTGTTGCAAGGATGGGGAGAAAAGGGAACAATTGCACGCTGTTGGTGAGAATGTAAACTGGCACAGCAACTGTGGAATACAGTATGGACGTTTCTTAAGAAATTAAAAATAGAAATGTCATATGATCCAGCAGTCTCATTTCTGGGTATACATCCAATGGAAATGAAATCATTATCTTGAAGAGATATCTATATGCGCATGTTCTTAGCAGCATTAATAGTAGCCAAATATGAAACAATCCAAGTGAATAAAGAAAATGGGATATTTTTCAGCCTTAAAAACGAAGTAAGTCCTGAAATTTGTGACAACATGATTGAACCTGGAGAGCATTTTGCTAAGTGAAATATGCCACACAGAGAAAGACAGATACTATATGGCATCATTTATATGTGGAATCTTAAAAAAAAATTCACACTAATTAAAAAAAAGTGGAGAGGCAGTCATCAGGGGCTAAGGGCGGGAAAGATAGGGAGAAGTTGGTAAAGGGATACAAACTGCAATTATAAGATGAATAAAGTCTGAGGACCTAATGTAGAGCATGGTGACTGTAATTCATAACACTGTATTATATAGTTGAAATTTTCTAAGAGAGTAGAACTTGTGTTTTCACAAACACACACACACACACAAAAGTAAATGTTTGAAGTGATGACTGTGTTAATTAACTCGATGTGTGGAGGTCTTTCACATTGTGTATAAATATCAAATCATCAGGACATACACTTCAAATATCTTGTAATTGACAAATCGCTATTTGTCAATTATACCTCAATGCATCTGGAAAAAAAAATGAGAGCTGTGAGTCAGGCGCTTTGCTCTACTACTCATTGTGATATAGAATTAAGTTTAATCAACTATCTCTGCATTGAAAGGGATTTAGTTTATAGCAGTTACCAAGAGTACAGCCAGGCCTACCAAATCATGGTATCATTGCCCTTCTTCCTAGAGCTACAGAATTAATTCATTCATTTATTCATTACAATATTTATTTATTAATTAAACACATATTTGTTAAGTGCCAACTCATAGTCATTAAGAGACAGACATTCAATGGGAATTTATACAAATCTTTTTTTTTTTTTTTTTTTACCTGAAGTCTCTGTTTATGTTCTCATATACACCTGAGAATCTGAGTGCAGTTTTTTGGGAAAAAAAAAAAAAAACAGGCAAGACCTTTTGAGTTAAGGGTGTTATGGATAAAGAGTTGGATTAGGCCTCACCTCAGTGCAAATAGTTGGAGAAGGCAATGGCACCCCACTCCAGTACTTTTGCCTAGAAAATCCCATGGACGGAGGAGCCTGGTGGGCTGCAGTCCATGGGGTAGCTAGAGTCGGACATGACTGAGCGACTTCACTTTCACTTTTCACTTTCATGCATTGGAGAAGGAAATGGCAACCCACTCCAGTGCTCTTGCCTGGAGAATCCCAGCGACGGCGGAGCCTGGTGGGCTGCCGTCTGTGGGGTCGCACAGAGTCAGACATGACTGAAGTGACTTAGCAGCAGCAGCAGCAGCGCAAATAGCAATTTTTTTTTCCAAGAATGCACCACACTATGCAATTTTTTCAGGTGTCTCTTCCAGGATGAAAGAATCCTGGATCCTAGAGAATTCTGATTGTTATGCTTTTGTCTTTGTGAGTGTTCCCCACCTCAAGAGGGAGTAGACTAATGAAAATGTCCCTGAACAATTCTACTTATTGAGAAATTAGATCTTTACCCAGTTGATCTGAACTGAGAGTCCATCTTTGCTGAGGCTCAGGGGATATTCTCGCCGTGAGTATTCCATGGGTACCTGGGCTCAGCTGTTACTTATTTCCTTCAAAATTTAGTATTTCCTCCTTCAGGATTGGCCTTCTGAGTGCATCTAAGTAGCCTCAACCATGAAGGACTGACCTTCCACAAAACGCTTGATGTTTTCAGCATCCCATTAGAGGTGTGACAAGATGGTACTGGACAGGTGCCAGGACCTGTGAGAACAAGAGATATTCCTGAGACTCTATTTCTGCTAGCATTACTCCTTAGGTGCAAACCTCCACTTCCTGCGTGGACTTCCATGTGTCTTGTGTTTTGGATTGACCCAGTCAGACTGTTCTCTGGTCTCATTCTGTTGAACCATTCTCTTCAGTTTTATCTCTAACCAAGCAATAGCATTTACCCCGCTTGTTAGAGTTGTAGAATGAAGGCTAAGCTCTGCAGGGACTAATGGGCAAGACAGACATGTGATCTGAACCTCAGCTTGGTCAAAGCACCTCTTGCTTCAGTTCCATGAGGCCCATCACAGTGCATGCTTTTCTGATTCAGTCTCTGTTCACTTGTCCAGTGCTATTCGGACTATGGCAGTGTTCTGCATTTAGGAAGTAACTAGTTAAATGTATAAATTATAAATATATATATATTTAAAATATATGTATATGTAATTTATGTATATGTAAAAATAGATATAATAAAATGCATTGCTTATTATAAACAAGTACTCACATATTTTTGGTATCATGATGCCTTTCCACTTTAAAAAATGATTGAGCACACCAAAGAGTTGCTTATTCTGTTACACATATAGCAATGTTTACTGAATTAGAAGGGCTTCCGTGGTGTCTTAGCAGGAAAGAATCCATCTGCAATGCAGGAGACTCAGGAGATGTAGGATCCTCCTGAGTCAGAAGGATCCCCTGGAGGAGGGCATGCAAAACCCACTCTGGTATTCTTGCCAGGAAAATCCTATGGACAGAAGAGCCTGGTGGGCTACAGTCCATGGCGTCACAAATAGTCGGACAATATCGAAGTGACTGAGCATGGCATAGCATTGAGAAAAGCATAATTTTAAAATATGTATTAAGTCCTTTGAAAAATGAAAAACCTGTTATATAAATAGCAAATATAAAACCCACAAATATAAATATATTTTAAAGGAAATATAATTATATTTTCTAAATAAAAAATGTAGTAAGACGAATGGCACCATTTTACATTTTTGCAAAGACATTTACATATCTTTGGAAGGACTGACACTGAAGCTGAAGCTTCAATACTTTGACCACCTGATAAGAAGACTGACTCATTGGAAAAGACCCTGATGCTGGGAAAGATTGAAGACAGGAGGAGAAGGGGATGACAGAGGATGAGAGAGCTGGATGGCATCACTGACTTGATGGACATGAGTTTGAGTAAGCTCCGGGAGTTGGTGGATAGGGACGTCTGGCATGCTGCAGTCCATGGGGTCGCAGAGTCGGATACGACTGAGTGACTGAACTGAACTGAACTTACCTATCATGTGCGGCTTAATAAAAGACAGCTGGGTTCTATCTGTTTCAGCATCAATTTGTTATGCTATCACACATCACATAGCCTCTGGAAAACTACACTGTATATTTTTGAAAAATGAGAATAAAAAGTCAAATAATTTCTTACTACGATTATAAAAATAGTTTTGACCCCATGGACTCCTTGAAAAAGCCTCAGGAAGGCCCAGATGTTTGTTGGCCACACTTGAGGAGTGATGTAAGAAATTCATAATTCTATTTATTCCATATCACATTTAATTTGATCAATTTAATTTCAGTGGGTACTCATAGACTCTTTTTTTAAAATTTTATTTTATTTTTAAACTTTACATAATTGTATTAGTTTTGCCAAATATCAAAATGAATCCGCCACAGGTATACATAGACTCTTAATAATCCTGTGTCAAATAAGAAAATTTACTTTGGTGTATGTGTATGTGTATTTTACAAATACATATTTTAGGTAAATACATATGCATATGTAAGTAAAAATTATGATTAGTATTTAAACTTTATTTGGAATAAGGAATATTTTAAATGTAATTTTAAGCAGAAAATGTTCTATTATGTAGGTCAGTGAACTTCATAAAAATAGGCATATTACTGCCAAGATACAGTATAATTATATTGCCTAGACAAATATTTATCTATTTATTAAATGATACTTATAATTCTGTAAGTACATAGACCTTGTTGGAAGAGAATTCATTTCTATTAAAATGCCCATTTATATTACAGGCACCTAAATATGTAGCTGTCTTCATCATTAAATTGGAGAGCCTAGACTATAAGTGCTTTATGAAAAAATGAATTTTTCATGGGCATATGATCTTTTAGATAACAGGCTTCAGTAAGAGGTATCACTGTACTGATTTCATAATTCAGATTCCTCATCCCCACAGCCGGTATTTATGAAAGGGAAAAAGCATGTCATACTTGATCCTCAAGCTGGCATAGAGAGGATGTGCGGCTTGAGCTGAGGCTTCAAAACGTGCAGAATCAGGCCCCGTTTTTGCTGTGGTGCGACGGCCACCGGCAGCAGAGCTGCCCGTCTTCGTGGGGGATTAAAGACGACAGCAGAGAGATGGCGCTAACCGCAAAGCCCTGCTGCGCCCTGACAGGGTCCCTATCGATTCAAGGAAGCCCTTATGAGAGGCCTTTTATCTGAGCCTGGTTCCCTTGCCCGAGTCTATTTTAATTTTTTGTTTTGTTTTGTTTTAAATCTTTGCTACTGGATTGAAAGTGTAACTGCCATTTTCAATATGCCTCAGAGCCACTAATGACAGTTGCTTTGGGGAGCCAGTTGATTAATTTAGACAATGCAAAACATGGAGGCCCCAGCTCAACAACACTCTGTAGGACTTTGCCTTATTTGGATATAATTAAAAGGCCCAGATTCAACCTACATGTGACACTTTGCACTGACATCTGGACTTTCTGTTTGCAAACACTGTACCATAAGGGCTCTCAGAGGTCAAGGGAGCAGGAGGCCACTCTATTTTTCATTCTTTTTCGTATATAATAAAGATGAAGACATACAAAAGCATGTTAAAATGGAATTATATTTTAAAGACTTAAGATTGAACAAATGAATACTTCTAGCTCTTATATAATGCAGTATAACTTATTGCAGGATTTATTTGAACATATCTTCAAAGTTTGTTACTTAAATTTTGTAAACATATCCAGTAGTAGCCGTGAATTTGAATTGTATGGTAAGCACCATGTTCTTTTGATATAATTCAGAAATTCCAGTTGTCTTTGTGAATGACCTCATATGGAGATAAAAATCCTAATTTTTAAGCTCTTTCAGAGCATGATCCTTGAATGATAGACTCTGCTGCTGTATCTTAAAGGAGTGACACCTCTTCATCAGTAATCAGATACTATTTATGATAATGTTTTTAAACTTAAAGGCACTAGGTGACCACATCTTTGTGGAAATGACTCTTAAGGGGTAGGCAGATTTCCAAATTTTTAAATATTTTATGTAAGTAATCTATTAATGCAATCCCCAAATGTGGAGCTTTTTAAAAATAGTGTGCTCACCCTTGAGGAAAGCCCTATTTAATATATAACTATATATGCATTGATAAGGAACTAATTTTATACTGGAGATTACTTTTAATGAACCCATAAAGCATGTACTTCAAAATTATAGCTTTTTTTTTAACCTAAAAGTGATTAAAACAATAACTTTGTTTTAATCTAAACTTTGCAATTATGGTTTTAGAAATTAGGTTCAGCCTTCAGAACTGTTAATATCTAAGAAGTAGCTTGAAATTAAAATTGGTGAAACCATCCCTTGACTTAGAATCACAGGACTGGAAAAGGAAGAAGAGGAATGAATGCCCATTCCCCCTAATTAAAGATGAGAACACTCAGGTCAAATGGCAGAACTGATTTCTCCAAGCGACTTGCTGAGGAGCTAGTTCTAAAACTCAGGATTTCTGAAAGACAACCTGATGTTCTTTCTATTCTGTGACTCACCACCTTCTTAAAATTTTATATATTCAGAAAATTCATGACATTTGAAAGCCTCTTACAAAAGGGAAGGTGATTATTCATATTCAAAAAAAGGAAAAATATATATATTATGCCTAAAGCAGTAGCAGCTTTTCTATACAATTCTAAAAGTTGAGGAGGAAAAAACTAGTACAGGTTTAAATATGATATAAAAATATTAAATATGAGCTATTATAATTGATTTAATTTTTAACTTTATGAGCTTTTTCTATAATTTGTCTTTGCATATCACCTAATTTTTTTAACAATCTGGTGGTTGGATTTTTAAAAAATAAACTCTGATGCTTTACACAATTTGGAATATTCTATTTATTCTTTCACTTAATTGCTAAAAATGTTTATAAAGAATTTTTCATTTATTTGGAGAAAATGAAAATGTAAGAAATATTCACAGAAAGGCAATTTGTTATGGAAGTTATGTGTTTTTGAAAAAAAGATTATGCATGTGTGTTTCATTTTTTAAATTGGAGGCAGGCGTTTTGATGCTATATTTAATTCAGGGATTGATAACATTGTGATTTTTCTTCTTTCAACTGCCTTTTAGATATGTGTTCTTTGTTAAAATGTCATTTTTTTCTCTAAAGATTTCTGTTGAGGCAAATGTTTGCTTTGCTTTTTAAGAAAGAGTAACTTAGGGAATCTCATCTCACCTTTTAGGTTGTTATGGAGTATAATTTCAACAACAGTACATCTAATTATAAATACTTTTGTCTTTATTTAGCCAAGACTTTATTTAGCCAAGATATTTTTAAATATCGCAGCCAAATATCAGGTATATGTAGTTACAAGCAGTTTGATTTAATTTTTGTGTGCAAGTATTGCTTCTGAATAAAACACAAATGTTTATGTCAGATGAAGGTAAATTCATTGAAATTAGCTAGATATGACTGTATCCAGAAAGCAGTCTACTTTTCTTCGTCTTTGCTAATTCACAGAGTTGGGCGTATAGCTCTGTTTCACAGGTTTTTCCGCTGTTTCTTCTAATAATTCCTTTTCTTCTTCTGGTTTACATGGTTTTCAGCTATTTCTTTTTAGAATCCTCTCATTTTTCTTGGGAGTACTTGTGAACATTAGGGGTTGTATTTCTTTCAGCTTCTAGCTGAAAGCTCTCATCCTCACTTTTTACCATTTCCTCCTTTTTTAGTTCCGGTATCAGCCTATAGTTTTAAAACCTCACCCCTTTTTTAACTGGGCAGCAGCTGTATCCAATTCTTTATTGTTTGTGCAACAGATGCAAGTGACTTTTTATAATCAGGTTGAAAATTCATATTTAATCATCGCTTTTTGAACTTTTCATGTAAAGAACATTTCAATATTTGATTAACACATTTTTCAGTTATCACATTTTATTTTTAACAGAACCTTAGTTTTTCTTGCACAGATACAGTTTGATTATAGTAACTTTTTCTTTTTATACGAGGTATATGAAAAATTTGAGGGCAAACCCCACTTTAATGTGTTGCCATAATCAAGGATTTCAAAATCTACTTTGCATATCTTTGTATACTTGAATTAGTATGGAAGCTTGATAAAAAGATGAGATTTGAAGTACTCAACCTGTTAGGAATAAGTAGTTTTATTGTTGATTTAAGCTGGTAGATTGAAATATCTCAGAATGTTAAAGAGGCAGAGCAGCAGGTTTCAGGTGATTAAAGAAAATCCCTCATCTTGGAGGAACTTGAAGGAACATGATGCTATTTAAGTAGAATCTAATCAGGAAGAAGAAAAGCTTGGAAGTAAAAAGACGGAATGTTTCATGTCGTTATTTGCAAAGCAGCTGAACAAAAGGTGAGCAAGATAATTAAGTGCCTTGCTGCTAAGCAGAATTTTTCAAAGTGGGTTGATTAGAGGTCTTTCTTAAAAAAAAAAAAAAAATTTAAACATCTAAGTCTAGGAAATCTAGTTGAAACAGCTAACTTAGTTATAAAGGTGGAGACCAGTTTGGAAGAAAATCGACAGTATTGTGTGTATGGTGGCAGATGTTCACAATGATGAGTTTAATTGCTCAGCAAAATCCTGATCAGTTCTGAATAGTTTTAGCATTAATGATATTTTCCTGTGTTTTAGGTTTTTGAAAAATGGGAATCCAAGCAGACTTAACATGTGATGGCACTAAATAGATTATTTTCCAGTACCTTGGTTACTCCATTTTTCAGTTGATCTGGATAAATAGGACTTGATTCTTTTATTTTCCCTTTTGCCTGAAAAAATACCAAAAGCGAGTATTATCAGTCTTATTATAAAATGTTATTTGTAACTGCCAGGCGAAAATGGGATGTCATTTCTTATATCTGCATTTTGTGTTTCAAGACATTTCTGATGATAACATGAGGAAACCGACATGTCCCAGATTGTGCTTTGTGAACACATGCTCGCAAGGCTCTGTCTTCTCTTGAAGGCGGGCCAGGTCAAAGCACTGATGGATGCATTATAGCTGAAAATGAAAACCAGGAAGTCATGACCTTAGGACCTACTTTTCTACCGAGGAAAGGAAGCTTGAAGCTAATAAGTTATGCCAGTCAAACACCTAGTGGGCATATGTTCTTTTGCAGTGTTCTTTTACTCTTTCAACATTCTAATGACCTCAGGCTTACTTAGTAATGCATCCTTTTGGGGGCAAACATCCAGCAGCAGATCACTTCATTTATTATCACTGAATTTATTTATTTCAGTCAGTCATTGCAGAGCTTTGTCTCCAAAGAATTAATTTTAAAAGTTAAACTGATCCTCAGTCACCTGGCAGTCCACTGTGAGTATAAAATGGGGAACTACCATCTGCCTTTGAGCAGTTTCAAAGGCTGGTGTTGGGACTCTCATCTTGGACTGTTGTTGTTTAGTCGCTTCTGTCATGTCTGGCTCTTTTGTGACCCCATGGACCCACCATGTAGCCCTCCTCTGTCCATGGGATTTCCCAGGCAAGAATACTGGAGTGGGTTGCATTTCCTTCTCCAGGGGATCTTCCCCATCCAGGGATCGAACCTGCGTCTCCTGCAGTGGCAGGCAGATTCTTTAATGCTGAGTCACCAGGGAAGATCACTGTGATTTTGGATACCCATTTGAAAATCAAAAATGATAACAGGCCCAGACATTCTCAGCTGAAACAGATGATCTAAATATGTAAATTAGAGAAAAAAATCATTTTTGGATTGTAGACCCTACTTAGTTACTAAAAACAGCCTTGGTTTTTAACTTGTGCCTTGTTTTAGCTAGTGTTCCTCAAATTTGCCTGCACATAATTACCTGGGGGAACTTGAAAAAATTCTTATGCCCCAGGCACACTCCCCTCCCAGACCAATCAAATCAGAATTTATATGGGGTTGGACTTGGGAGCACCATGATTTGGGGTTTATATTATTTTCACATTAACTAAGTGCATAAGACCTTGTCACCATGGTTTGATTTATATGGGCACTTTGGTCGACAGAGGATACATTTTAATATGAGTGTTAGACATCTTTTATGCTCAATATCATATATTTCTAACCCAGTTTTTTTTGCCTTATCTATTCCTGCTGTGGGCTTCCCTGGTGGCTCAGTGGTAAAGAATCCACCTGCCAATGCTTAGTGACTAATCAATAACAATGTTCCTGCTGCATTAGATGAACAGAGATGTAGCTTGATGACCCTTCAGCTACTCCAGTGTATTCACGTATGTGATTCGGTCTGTGAGCAGAGTGGGATAGGAGCAAATGGTCCCATGCTCCTCTTTTCTATCTCAGCCAGTTCTGAATTGTGTCCTACACATTTCCCGAGAGAGAGTCCTCAATAAGTTGAGTCCTGGTTGCTCACATTTGCCACTGACTCAACTGCCCACCCTTGGAGTGGCTTTCCTCTTTCTGTTTCATACTTCTACCATCTCAATCTCCATTCTTGTTTTTAGGGAATCACTTCCCCCAAATAAACTGCCTGCATGCAAGACCTCATCTCAATCTGATTTTTAGTCCATCTAAGCTAAATCAGTCCAGATGGGGAACATCATGGTAGACATATTTTAGTGTGTGATCCCTTTTCTGTTATGATTTTTGATCACACAATTTTTGTATTTAATATGTTGACTTATCACTATGATAGGAAACATTCTATTTCCAAATCTTCAGTTGCAGACAATTCCAGATGAGACCTTTGTCCCCACAGCATCAGTCTGTGGACCTGATGCCACAGGCACCTTTTCCTGCCCTCATCATATGCAGTGATTTGATCTTGAGTTCTCTTCTTGGTGTCTCTCCTCCTAGCATTTTGCCCTGTATACTTGATCAGTGCCCAAAACAACACTCATTCCTTCCAGACCATGCAACAAATGTTTTACAGATTCAAACCACATAACTCAGTAGCATCAGCATAAGACTAAATGAAATGGGGAGATTTTGCAGAGAGCAAAATGATGCTGGTGTGGTGTGATGCTATTTGTGTAATGGAAAGGCAAGCACTTTATAGTCAAGGTCCTGGTGGGACCTTTAATTGTTCTTTTGTTGCCCATAAATAAATACAGTTAACATATATTAAAAAGAGCAGCACATCTATTTTCTTCCTCCAGCATTGAGATAGATTTCCTTTTCCTCAGTTGAGTACCAGATGTATGAGAACACGTGGACTGGAACATGATGATGACCTTCTTTGCTCTGAAGTATTCATATGGTAAGAGGAGTTGCAGTTCCCATGTCACACTGACTCTGGGGCATACACACCACGTGAAATGGTGTCAGAATCATCTGAACCCTTGATCATTTATCTCTGTCTCCTTTGGCTGGGTGCATGCAGATGAGTACATGAAAGTTACAGGCATGGATGATGCAATTCCATTATCTGGGCTCATTTCCAGGTTCAGCAACCGAGGAACTGTGTGACTGTCACAGATGATCCTGATGTATTGTGCCACATATCCTTGGCTTCTCTCTGATTTCAGGCACAGATGCAGTAGACAGTTCTGTGCAAGCTCAGGTTCACCTCAGGCTAACACGAGCATGTCTGTGACCTTCCTGCCCATGTGCTTTTCTGGTGTCAGAGCTTCTTCACCCAAATATCAGTAGTAGGGCCGGAAGGAGGAGGATGCTAATGCTCCAGGGGAAACCATTAACCAGTGGGGTTGGGAACCCTGGATAAACTTTTCAGTCTCTCAGCATTTAGGTGGGCAACACTGGGAGGCATGTGTAGTCTTTGTAGGAGATTCCCATGGGTTCAAGCCCTGGGGAACCCACAGCAGTAACTTCAGCGATGGGTCCTTATACTGACCTCTCCTTTCTCCCTCTCTCTTTATTCATATAACCTCAATCCTGTTTCCTGGGGTCACCTCCCAAATAATCTGTCTATATCCAAGTCTTCGGCTCTGATTTCAGGAGACTACAAACTAAGACAGTGATGTTAGATCTGTTATGTAATCTGAGTCAATACTTAATTATCTATGAAATGGAAATGTTAAGGTTTACCTGACAAGGTTGTTGAGAGGACTGGATATAATTTATACAAAGAATTTATCCCTATTTGCGGTACACAACTCACTTTAAAAACTTATAGGTAGATAGTAAAAAAACAGGCAAATAAAAATTTGAATACCTCCTCCTAACATACTTCTATAGCAAAGACAGAAAATAGAACAAACCAGAGATGTTCCGTGTGTGAATATTTACTGTTTTTCCATTCTGTCACCCTGAGACAGTTACCACAAGATGTGAACAACCTTTTCACCGTCCAGCCTTTGCACATGTGTTACCTTGGATGGGGCGCCCTGTTGTCCTGTTTTTTATTCTGTCCTCTAACAGTTGTTTTCAGGATTTATGGGCTTCATTTTCTTACATCACTCATCTCTAACCATTTTCATTACACTTTATCCCAACCAGTGAGGTCTTCAACCAAATATTTCCCCATTTAATCAACTCAAGTGGGCCCAAACTTTCTACAAGTATCTCTTTCCCAGCATAGTTTGGTTTGGAAATTAATTTTCCATTGTCCAAAGCATGATGAGCAGCTGAGCCTGTTTAACGGATGTTTGTTTTAGAAGTACAGTGTTAAACCTTGAGCCATTTATTTGAAGTTAAAAATAGTAAGTATTGAGGGTGTCAGATCTTTCAAAATTAGTGCATACTTTTCTACCCACATTCATAGAATAGATTAAGCCTAATGAAAAGTTGAAAAAAATTATTATTCAGGGTTATCATAAGTAGAAATCGGATGATCCTTTAGTTAATGAGAAGCCTTGACAAGAACTTATTGTTGATTCTATACTAATTACTTAATAAATTCTTGTTGAATAAGTTATTGGGTGATCAAATTAATGATTCTTCCCTGAGGTTTCTTTGAACTGTAAGATTCTGTCCTTCTGTGATCAATGAATCCTTTGAGGGCAAATCTTCTTTCAACAAAATTGGCCTAACACCCTACAGAAATCTGGAGATGCCAATCTCCTTGTCTTAATCGCTAAGGACCATAATTTAATCTGTCAGGCAGATTTTGCTGGAGTAGCTTCATTCTGACTGGGCTGAAGGGGTAGTTTGACTCTGAAGTTTACATGTTCGGACCAGAGCTGCTACATAGAAGGAACAATGTAGTTGGAAGGGGACCTTGCAGGCTTGTCTTGGAGCTAGTTATACATAAAAGTATGTTGCTTTTTACTTGGCAGGTATGCTTTTTTTCAGGTAGTAGGATTTATGAAAATTATGGAGTGTGAACACCTCCCAAACATATATGCTATGCCTTAGATATAGCCCCATCTTTAAAGAATTGAAACTAAGCCTTTTAGAGTCATGTTGTAAAGTACCAGAGTAAATTTTGACTGAGGGTCTCAGAGGATATCATAGCAGGAATATGCAAACCCTTCAGTCTTTGTTTGGGCTGCCATAACAAATTACCCTGGACTGTGGGGGCTTAAATAAGAAATATTTAAAAGGTTTCAGAGGGGGAAGTCCAAAGCAAAGCATGAATGGATCAGCTGTCTGTTGAAGGCCCACCCCTGGTTTGCAGATGAATGTCTTCTCATTGTTGGGCTTCCCAGATGGTGCTAGTGGTAAAGAACCCACCTGCCAATGTCTGTAGATGTAAGACATGTGGGTTCAATCCCTGAGTCAGGAAGATCCCCTGGAGGAGGACATAGAAAGCCATTCCAGTATTCTTGCCTGGAGAATCCCATGGACAGAGGAGCCTAACAGGCTCCTATGGTCAGTCCCTATGGTCACACAGAGTCGGACATGACTGAAGCGACTTAGCATGCACGTACTTCTTGTCACTGTATTCTCACATGGTAGAAAGCAAAGAGAAAAGCATCCTCCCGCATGTCTTTTCTTGTAAGGGCACTAATTCCACTTATAAGAGCTCCACCCTCAAGGTCTCTAAGGTCCTATATCTAAATACAATCATATTGGGGACTAGACTTCAACATATGAATTTCAGAAGGATACAGAGCTAATATATGCATTATCTTTAGCTCATCATTCACAAAATATTTATTGCATACATTTGCTCAGTTCAGATCAGTCGCTCAGTCATGTCCGACTCTTTGCAACCCCATGAATCGCAGCACGCCAGGCCTCCCTGTCCATCACTAACTCCCGGTTCACTCAGACTCATGTCCATCGAGTCAGTGATGCCATCCAGCCATCTCATCCTCTGTCATCCCCTTCTCCTCCCGCCCCCAATCCCTCCCAGCATCAGAGTCTTTTCCAATGAGTCAACTCGTCCCATGAGGTGGCCAAAGTACTGGAGTTTCAGCTTTAGTATCATTCCTTCTGAAGAAATCCCAGGGCTGATCTCCTTTAGAATGGACTGGCTGGATCTCCTTGCAGTCCAAGGGACTCTCAAGAGTCTTCTCCAACATCACAGTTCAAAGCATCAATTCTTCGGCGCTCAGCTTTCTTCACAGTCCAACTCTCACATCCATACATGACCACAGGAAAAACCATAGCCTTGACTAAATGGACCTTTGTCAGAAAAGTAATGTCTCTGCTTTTCAATATGCTATCTAGGTTTGTCATAACTTTTCTTCCAAGGAGTAAGCGTCTTTTAATTTCATGGCTGCAGTCACCATCTGCAATGTTTTTGGAGCCCAAAAAAATAAAGACTGACACTGTTTCCCCATCTATTTCCCATGAAGTGATGGGACCAGATGCCATGATCTTCGTTTTCTGAATGTTGAGATTCAAGCCAACTTTTTCACTCTCCTATTTCACTTTCATCAAGAGGCTTTTTAGTTCCTCTTCACTTTCTGCCATAAGGGTGGTGTCATCTGCATATCTGAGGTTATTGATATTTCTCCTGGCAATCTTGATTCCAGCTTGTGTTTCTTCCAGCCCAGCGTTTCTCATGATGTACTCTGCATATAAGGTAAATAAGCAGGGTGACAATATACAGCCTTGATGTACTCCTTTTCCTATTTGGAACCAGTCTGTTGTTCCATGTCCAGTTCTAACTGTTGCTTCCTGTCCTGCATACAGGGTTCTCAAGAGGCAGGTCAGGTGGTCTGGTATTCCCATCTCTTGAAGAATTTTCCACAGTTTATTGCTAATTATTGCCAAAAGTCAGTAAACAAGACAGTTTGGTTTCTGACCTCATGGTGCTTACAGGAAACCTTTGATCTGTGAACTGTTTCTCTGCCACTGAGGAAACCATCCTGAAGACTCTACACACCTTTTCATAGTAGAATAGTTATTTGGACACAGTTCTTCTAAGGTACAGAATCTTGGTAGATTAAAATATTTGTGTTTATGTTAAAATAGTTTTAAAGAAAATACTGACCTTTAGGTATAATATTTAAATTGCATAGCTTTCTGTGTAGGAAAACTCATGGGTTGGTTGCCCAAAGGGGACTATTTATTAATGAATCAAGAACCATCAGGCAGCATGTATGTTTTTCTCTTGCTAAGTAGAGATGTTCTCTGGACTTGTGATGAAGGGTGACGAGTTGCAGCTTAGGTGGCCATGTAAGTGTGTGTGTTTTAAATGTTAATTCTGATGATGGGTCCTTGTGTATTCTTTGAATAAACAGATCTTTTATATTTTTCTTACTTTTCTAGATAAGTTGATTTATTCAATAAAATCTTTCTTCAAGTTTCCTAATTCTAGTGTGCCATGCAAACAGATGCAGAAAGATCCTTTTACACAGCACAACTTACACAACTTCGTAAGCTGCATAGCTTACACAGTTGTGTTCCATTTGTAATTTATAGCTATGTTACAGCAGAAAGTATGCCACTAAGGAATGAATACTTTCTGTTGTAACGATGAAAAATTAAAGTACTGGTTTCAATACCAAGAGACTAGGAAGAATCCTTCTGCAAAACTCTGCATAAGGAATGTCACTTTTGCCTTCTCTGTAGCTAACTGGCTGGAAATGCAGATGGTGACTTTATCAACTATCAAACCCTTAATTGGCATAGTTTTGCTCTGCACACTTCCTTTATTTTATATCCCCTAAATCACTCCCCACAAAAGTTAGTCAGTTATTCGGTTGGCAATCCTGTCTTTCTCTCAATGTTTTGATGTGCTACATTTGTGTTATATATATATATATATATATATATATATATATATATGAGTTTATTTCAGGAGATTTCTGTCACTGATCTGTCAGTTATCAACTCTGGTTTCAAATTATTTTAATTATTATGACCTCATAATATTTGGAGAAGCCCACATTGCCTCATTATACCTCTTTCGGAAACCTCCTGGATTTCTACATAATAGATATTTTCTTCCATCTAAACTAGAAATTATTTCAAGTTCTAAAGAATATTTTTCTATTTTTTCACTTTGTTTTATGTCTGTGAATATGTTCCAATGTTTCCTAGTTTATAGTCCATGTGAACGTGAATAGAATTTATATTCTACTGTTCTGTGCATGCATGCGTGCTCAGTGACTAAGTCACATCCGACGGTTTGTGACCCCATAGACTGTAGTCTGCCAGGCTCTTCTGTCCATAAGATTCTCCTGGCAAGAATACTGGAATGGGTTGCCATTTCCTCCTCCAACTATTGTGTGGGAATTGTATAAATCTTCATTATGTTGGATTGGTTCATGGTGCTTTTCAGGTCTACTATATTTGTCTACTTTTCTATATATTTATTCTGATGATTTTTGCACATTTGATATTGAAACTCCAACTAAAATTCTTAATTTATCTACCAAAAAAAAGAATTGTAATATGCCCTGTATTTTCCAAGTCTCCTGTAAATGTTTTGTCATACTTTCATAATTTAAAAAATAAAAAAGGAAGAAAAATATTCTTCTGGTGGTTGTAGGTGATTTTATAGCTTAATATAGGGAGGACAGATTTTTTTATAATATCAACTTTTATTATCTACTAACAACATGCATGTTTTCTTTTATCTATATCTTTTTAAATTTTTATAGAATTTTATACTTTGTAGATCATTATGTTTATTTCTAAGTGTTTGTTGATTTCTCTGCTAGTGTAATTAGAGTGTATGTTAATTTTTAACTTGGTAAGTGTTATTAAATATCACATAATAATTTTCTCATATCCAGCTACTTTGGATTCCATTTTGTACTAAAACTTTTTTAGTTAGTATTTTTGTTTCCCTTGTTAGCTATTAAATATTTTCTGCATGTTATCAGAGTTTTGTCTCATTTTGCAACATCTGAATGATTTTATTATTAAATCAGTTAGGGCAGAGCTCCATTTCTGTATAGTATCACTAATAGTGACATTCTTACCTAAATTCTGACATAAATGACAGTCCTTCTAATTTTTCATCGTTAAAAGTTTTTTTTTTAAAGTTTCAAGAAGGTATCTTTTTTTCAGGTCAAGTTTTTAGAATTTCTCTATTATACAGCATGATTCTTCAAATTATAAATGGATTTTTGGTTCATAAATATGGAATTGAATTTATATATGTATTTACACATATGACACATGTACAAATACCTTTTAAATGAACTAACTTGAGGAATTTCATTAGTAAATTTCATAATATTGAATCATTGTTGTGTTTTTGAGATAATCCATACTTTATACCGATAGGTTAATCTTTGGATATATGGCTGTATTTTCACATGTTATTTTAGAATTAATGTATAATTTACACACAGGAGACGTCACTATTGGATGTGGAATCTGAGCTTTGACACATGGAGTGCTGCTGTTACTGCCCACTCATGTATACTGCTTTCATTGCTGTAATTTATGATTTTACTTTCTAACTCTGTAAGGCAAGTAGAACCACTTTTCTATTTTTTATGTTATTTACCTTTATCTGGCCTGGTGTCAGATTCATTTCAGCTTTATGGAAGGCATTAAGAACTTTTGCATCTTTTCATATGTTCTCGAACAGTAAATAACATAGTGATCATCTGCTTCTTAATACTTTTGCAGAAGAACCTGCTTCTTCCTAGGAGTAGATCATTTTCTCCTCATGGCTGTTTCAAGTTTCCAGATTTTCCTATTTTATGTATATTTTTAAAGAAAATAATCTGTTTTATTTAATTTTTTTTTAGAATTACTGGCAAAAAAGTTTGACCATTATTTGCCTATGTTTGCTTTTATTTTAATTTAATTTATACTTATGACCCCTTGTTATTTAATTATATTTTCTTCTTTAACTTAATGAATCTTGAAAAATATATTTTATATATATTTTAAAAGGACAAGCTTTTGCTTTTATAATTACATATTCTTTGATTTTCTACTTCATTCTTTTCTGGGTTCGTATTTCTCTTTTCTTTCACTGATAATTTCTCTCAAATTTACTATTATTGTGGGGTTGTTTTTAAGTGGATTTTTAGTACTAGACTTGGTATTTTCTAACATATACATTTAAGTTACATACTTTCCTCATTACATAGTAAGTGTCATAAAACATGAGTCTGCAGCACCTCATAAAAATATATTTTTACTTCATCTCAGAGCTTTAGGTATGTATGGTTCATTTTGTCATTTATTTCTAAGTAAGTTGTAATGTTATTTTTAGTTTCTCTTTTAACCAGCAATTATTTAGACTTTACAGAAAAAAATCATGAGCAATTAAATTATTTTAGAAGTGGGAATATTTAATTTTTATTGTTAATTTATATTTTATTCCCTTGCCTCAAGAAAAAGGTATCCTATAGGCTTTTCTGTTTTTGCTTTGAAATTTTCTTTCCTAACAGTTGATATTTAAAAAAAAAAATTTAATTCTTGATTTATGGAATTATATTTCTGGGGTACATTATTTTATATGTATATGTAATGATAAATTCAAATTTGCTGTAATAAGTAAATATTTGAATCCTTAATTATTGTTATGTACTTAAATGACCAATTTCTGAGAGAGATCAGTTATTCTTGTAAAGTGGTTAGTGACTCTGTGTTTCTATTATTGCCTTATAAGTTTTGAAGCATGTTAGCATAAAGTCTCAATAAATGAAATATTATTTGACTCTAACTTTTGTCAAAATAAAATAGCTTTCTTGGTTTCATTTTATGCTTTTCACATAGAATTCTATTACATGTTATAGGATTCTCACCATTTATTCTTGCTTTTTATTATTGTCTTGTCTGTTATACTATTATATCTTCTAGTTAGAATCTTTCTGTAACCATTTAATTTACATATATAAGTCTGCCCATTCTATGAGTCTTTATTTTTTAATAACAGACTTTAAACCATTCGTATTTATTATACTGGTTCAAGTATTTAGAATTATTGCTATCATTTTATTTTTTATTTTCTCTGTACTGCTCTTCCCAGCTCTGGCTGTATTAGTTGTGGCTAGCCAGATGCCAGGTTAAACTGAAAATTCAGGTAAAAATCTATTTTAAATTTAGAGTGCAGTGTTCTAACACCAACCAGCTGGAAAATGGTGCGTCAACATGCAGTTTACTGAATGTTACATAGTCTGTATGACATAAATATCTGCAGCATTTTATAAAAATATGCTGCCCTCATATGCAGAGGTATATGACCTTTCCATCTGTGAGACATGTGCTTTGACCTGCTTTTCATTTGTTGGTGAAGAGTTGTGTTGAGCCGTGCATGTATTCATATGACAGCTTCTTGAGGTTAGGATTTAGAACTATGGATATTCTACAATTTTTCCTCTTTGCAGCCCTACAAGAATTATGATTTTAGTATCATAATTTATATCTCTTGATCACTTTTAAGCTATTTTGACTACTTTTATGTGACTATCGATACCATAATACTTTCGATTTTAAAAAGGGGCACTGCTAATAATTAATACTGTGGAAACAGATATGGGTCATCTGGGGCAAGACGGGATGTAAAGTCATTCTAATCCTACTAGCAAGAAGAAAAGAAAAATTGTAGATATGATATAAATGAAAATTTGTTCCCACAGCTCTCTGTTCATAAAGATACTTACTAGACAGGTAGCAGGATGTTTAGTCTGGATTTGGAGCTCTGTGGAGTATCAGTGAATGAGAAAAGAGATTATGATGCAGTGCCATGGCTGAGGTAGGACTCAGCTCCTAGCACACCCCACACATTTGAACTGTGAACATGTCCTTCCTGAGAAAGGCATAGGAATCCAAATTCACTCATTTTGCCCAATGTGCTAGAGGTCTAATTTCACTCTTGCATTTTTACTTCTTCTTTTTTATTTATATATATGCATTATGGTCATATTACCTTTTCTCCCTTATCTATATATTTTAACAGTTATTTTATTTTGAATGGCCCTGCTTACCCAGTTGTATACTGGCTGAATTTTACTTTATTTTGAATAGCTGGTGCCATTGAACTTCTTTCTGTATTATAAATTTAATGCATTTAATCAGTTTTATCCCTCACTGCCTTCTTCTCCAAAAGAATACAGGGCTGTTAACAGAATTCTTTAGTCTGGGGATTTAAGAGCCTCTACTCAAATCATCATATATCAGCTCTCTTTGCTTTCTCCTTTTCTTCATAGTTTCCTTTTTGTAAATTGCAGAGTATAGCTAGGTTGGCTCCTTGTAAGTATATTTCATAGGATTTAAAAAAGAAAACTTAAGATATTTCCAGAGATGCCTGTTTTAAAAGTGATTTCAGCAGCAACTATGCTTAAATCTCACCACCTCTAGTTCCAGGGCGATTTTCAAAACACCAAAAGCCAATGATGAACTGGACATCACCACTTCATGTCTCCAAGAGAAGAACATTAACTTACTACAGTTTGGTGTGTAGAATAAAATGTACAGCCTCATAAAGTTTGAAGAGAGCTTTTTATGTACTTTAAGCTTCAGTATAATGCCTTTCTTAGGTTCTGGGAACAGGAGCGGTTATTGTCTTCAAAAGCTAGCTGCTGTTACAACAGCCTTTTGCTGCAATAGTCAAAACACATTTGGGTGTTAAAAGCCAACTACATACCAAGCACTATGCTGAGAGTTCTGGAAATACAGAAACATATGAAATAATGTATGACCATGTAATTACAGAATGAACATGTATACATTTAAGTACTCTAGTATTTCCACAAATGGAGAGCTCAGTTCTTGGCAAGGAGTTCAGATAGAATATGAAGGTAGCAGGAGATTGCTGAACAGACAGAAAGAAGACATGCTGGATGGAAGAAACTGGATGTGAAAGGGCTTGGCAGATAGGAATGTAGAGGGCATGACTGGATACTCAATTGTATTTGTTGGAGAATCACTACAAATACATCTGAGTGGAAAAGGACGACTCTATTTGTTTGCAGTTTCTTTTAAACTAGGTGCAAAAAAAGAAAAAAAAAACCCACATAATGTGGTAGATAAGAGAAAGCCTTGAAGGATATTTGAATGAAAAGATGACATGAAGCCTATTTATTTCAAAAAGTTAAATATAACTGTACGGTGGTTAGGCTAAATTGGAAGAAGCAGCTCAAAAAGTAGAGACTCAACAATAGCTTGTGATATAGTTGTGGTGTTTTAGAAACTATGGGGCATTTAACTTGGCCTGCTAAAAGAAGGGAAAATCAGAACAGAGGAAATGCATATTCTTAAGTGTCTCCCATATTTTAGACAGACTACTTTTATTGGCAAGCATAGGTATCATTTACCAGAAGTAACTACAGCAGCTCTTGACTTCCCTGCTAGGTCAGTGGTAAAGAATCCACCTGCTCATGCAGGAGACGTGGGTTTGATCCTTGGATTTGGAGGATCCCTTGGAAAATAAAATGGCAACCCATTCCAGTATTCTTGTTTGGTAAATCCCATGGACAGAGGAGCTTGGTGGGCTACAGTCCATGGGGTCGCAAAAGAGCTGGGCACAGCAACAAGCAGCTCTGTATCAATTGTAATAACTAGCACAGTATTTTTTCTAATGTAACTAGTACAAAATAGAACATTTCTATTTATAGTTTCTGTCTTTTTGTTATTTTCTCATATTTAGAAAGTTTAGTGCCCACAGGTTATTCCTTAAATTTTGGCCTTGCATGATCCTAAAACATTTCTGGGATAGTTTGAGATTTAGGCAAATGGTAGATATTTGTATAATCATTATTACTCCTGTATTAATTATGATAAAATCTTAGGTCAAAATTGTATTTTGAAGACATATAGTGTGTGAGTCATTTTTCTATAAATCTTATAAAAACTAAGAGGTACATTTTTATGTTATCCATAACTACATTTTTCTGAAATCATACCAGCTACTAAATATGTCAATGATATCTTCCAAGAATAAAATATTAAAACTTTAAAATTGCTTTATAAAATATATATTTTTTATAATCTTAACATATTGCTACTAGTTTTTTTGCTTGATTAGAGGAAAATTTTGGCTAACTCTTTTGTAAAAAGCAGTTGAATTAAGAGTACAGATTGTATATGATAATAAAATATATTTGTGCAAGTAACGTTCTGATTTGTACTTTAATTGCTGTTTATATGCAGTGTGAATTAAGAATAAAACAAGGTGAGGTGAGGGAGGGAAGAATGAATAAGGAAAATAATTAACAGACTCAGTAGTTTTGCATTATAGTTGCTTTAATTAACAGCTTTGTAGTGGCAAAACAAAATATGATTTGGAAAAGCTAAGAATGACTAGAATCGTGGCAGCTGCTTTGGGAAAAAAGTTGTTTATGTTCTTAATATTTATTTAATTTTTTTGATATACAGGAGAGAAGTTATATGATATATTTGTGTTATAGAAGATATTTATATGATCAATTTCACCAATTTGTGTGCATTATTAATACATTTGTTCATTAATTCAAATAGATTTCAGAAATTATTAACATATTTATTTTTATCCTTTCAGAATTGTAGGTATATATAGTATTTACTGGGGCTTCCCTGGTGGGTTATATAGTTAAGAATCTGCCTGCAATGAAGGAGATCCAGATATGACCCCTGGCTTGGGAAGATCCCTTGGAGAAGGGGATGGCTACCCGCTCCAGTATTCTTGCCTGGGGAATTTCATGGGCAGAGGAGTCTGGCGTTCTACAGTCCATGGGCCGCAAAGAGTCGGGTGTGAATGTATGACTAACGCTTTCTTTTTTTAATATTTATTTTTAATTGGTTGATGATTGCTTTACTATCCTGGTTTGATTTCTGTCATACATCAATATGAATTAACCATAGGTGTACATATGTCTCCTCCCTTTTCAATCTCCCTCCCACCTCCTGCCCGTTCCTACTTGTCTAGGTTGTTACTGAGCCCCAGTTTGAATTCCCTGAGTCATACAGCGAATTCCCCTTGGCCAGCTATTTACATCTGTAAGTGTGTGTGCATCCTTGCTGCTCTCTCCATTTATCTCACCCTCTCCCTCTTCTTTCCTTGTCCATAAGTCTGTCCTCTATGTCTTTGTCTCCATTGCTGCTCTGTGAGCAGATTCCTCAGCACCACCCTGCTAGATTCCATATATACGTGTTAATATACAATATTTGTTTTTCTCGTTCTGACTTACCTCACTTTGTATAATAGGCTCTAACTTTATCCAGCTCATTCAGTTCAGTTCAGTTCAGTTCAATCGCTCAGTCGTGTCCGACTCTTTGCAACCCCATGAATCGCAGCACGCCAGGCCTCCCTGTCCATCACCAACCCCTGGAGTTCACTCAAACTCATGTCCATCGAGTCGGTGATGCCATCCAGCCATCTCATCCTCTGTCGTCCCCTTCTCCTCCTGCCCCCAATCCCTCCTAGCATCAGAGTCTTTTCCAATGAGTCAACTCTTCACATGAGGTGGCCAAAGTACTGGAGTTTCAGCTTTAGCATCATTCCTTCCAAAGAACACCCAGGACTGATCTCCTTTAGAATGGACTGGTTGCATCTCCTTGCAGTCTTAGAACTGACTCAAATGTGCTCCTCTCTTATGGCTGAGTAGTATCCTGTTGCATATATGCACCACACCTGCTTTATCCATTCATCTGTCTATGGACATCTAGGTTGCTTCAGTGTTCTGGCTATTGTAAATAGTGTTGCAATGAACAGTGGTATGCATGTGTCTTTTTTAGTTTTTGTTTCTTCAGGGTATATGCCTAGAAGTGGTATTGCTGGGTCATATATTGATTTTATTCCTAGATTTTTAAGGAATCTTCATATGGTCTTCCATAGTGATTGTATCAATTTGCATTCCCACCAGCAGTGTAGGAGGGTTCCCTTTTCTCCACACCCTCTCCAGCACTTATGTGTGGAATTTTTTTCACAAATAAAGATGAAATATTTATTCTTTCTCTCTTTAAAATAAATATTTGTGTAATATATATTTGTTAGAAAAAACAAAGAGCATTTAACATTTCTACTATTAGTACTATTATAGTAACACTATTATTAATATTAACTGAGCAAAGTGGCAAAACTCTCACAAAGATATGAACACATAAGACTTAATTAAAGCTATTACTGAGAACTGGTTTTCCTGAATGAGCTTTTTTTTCCTGTTAATTAGTTACCTTACCATATTTATGATTATAGTCTGTGGAAAATAGACTTTTCGTCTTCTTTTGTTACTTTTGTTTTTGTTTTTGTATTTCTACATACTCTGGTGAACAAGTAAATTAACCAAATTATTGTATGACTGTTTAGTACACTTTTAGAGGTAGCAGAGTATAAAGAAATTGGAATCTGAAGACCCAGTCTGGATTCCTTTGATCTTATTACACTGTTCGCAGTTTCTCTAGGATTCAGTTTTCCCATCTATACAATGGAGTGAAGAAACCTACCTTATAGGATTGTTTGGAGAATCAAATGAGATGTGTTTATAAATGTGATTTGTAATTAGTAAAGTCCTACGTATGTGCCACCTACTATCACTTGACCAATCCCACTTTGAGAATTTCATCCACCATGTAAATTATTATGATTTGAGATTTGCTGTTCAGTGTCATAGTTTTAAACATTGGTTTACTGAAAATTTATAATGAAGTGACACCTTATCAAAATTCCTATTCGGTTCCAGAAATATGATTTGCAAAGGCAGTAAGTTTGAAGATCAATTTTTACGGCCTTTTCTCAGGGGATGAAAATGATAAATTCTTGATGAAATTACATCATTATTGCTTACACACAGTGGATATATTTCCATTACTGTGTAAATAAATTACTGTGTAAACATATGGTTGAAACCAAGTAAGTTTTATATGAGAATAAAGGCAGTTTGTTGTTCTTGGCATTCCATTTCTTCACCAGAGCCTTTCTTAATCTTTTAATTTCCAAATACAATCGTGTTTTTGAAGAAATGTAGAGGGAAGAGTGCTCAAAGAGTGAGGTGACTTGGAAATGTTTATTTAAACCTCAAAAAACATGTGAAAAATATCAAGAAGCTTTGTCATCTTCAAATCTGGAATCATTTTGGAAGATCTACTTTGAAAATTAAGCTTCTGACACTAAGAAACTGCCTTACCCACATATCTTGTTTCAAGGAAAATAGAGAAGGCAAGTTGGCTGAAATGAAATCTGGTTCATTATTCACTAGCCTTAGGGATAATCACATTTAGGGGCAAGGCTTTAATTAGCTCAATTGTTGCTTTTTACCACATGTGTGGCAAAATCCAATCGCCTCTTCTTTCATTTTCCTTTTAAAAAATATCTTCTAATATTGTTCCCAACTTATATAATTCAGACTTGGCAATTCTAATAGCAATTATTATTCAGTTGTATGTTTTTCAATGACATAACAAATTCAAATTTTTATCATCTTCAAAACTTGTACTTTGGAGTTATCTATTGAACGTTGCATTATACTCAGTTACCTTGTTGGTAACTGGACATGTCCATATAAGACGGACTAAAATATACTCTTTTTATCAAAAGTCTCCAATATAAACAAATCTGTGCTTCTCTACCTTTGCTTGCTTGCTTCAGCCTCCAGTAAGGACTACGGTTGAAAGTTTATTTTAATTAGAGTTTAAAAGTGATGCACATTACAATCAAACATATGGACGTTCCCAGAAGCATTTCTGCAGCAGTACATTCATCTGCAGATTCGCTTGGCCTCATGATCATATTAAAAAATTCCTTGTGTTTAAAACCATCTTACTTCAGCAATGTATACATTTCTCTTATATTTCTTCTGGTATTTCTAGTCTAAAATGTAAAAAGTCTTGTCTCCTTTATTTATCCTTACATTCATAGTAATCATTTTTTCCAGAGGTATTTATCTTTTTAGAATTTCAAATTGACTTTCACTGTGACTATTCTACAATTTCTATTATTTAAGTAGAGTTAAACTACTAGGAAATTTAAAGCCTACAATCTATGGCTTTAAAAAAATGCTAGTTGTTGCATGGAATGTAATTTTATGAGTGATATGAGTTTTTATGCACAGGGCTTAATTGTATTACGTTTGTATTTTGAATTCTTAGTTCTTCATGTTAATTTAACCAGTTCTCTGGAGAAACTAAATATATTAATGATTTACATATTAATTAAGTAATTTTCACTAGGAGTACTTACTAGGAAAATGATAGAATTTATTCACCATGAAGCTTTTCTGATATAAGTGCATATGAAGAACTGTAGTAAGGAAAGCTGTTTGAGGCTTAGGAAATGCCTTTTATTAAGGATTTTAGACCTCTCATTGCCCAACAATTCTTCATGGTGCTGCAACACAGGCCACACACTTTTGGCTAGATTCAAAAATGAACAATTATAGCATATAAATCATCAGTTTGATAAAATAAAATTTATCATACCATCATACATTTGATTTTTATCTGTATTATAATCACAACAATAAGATACTTTATTGGCTTTGGATGTATAGGCTTAAAAGTTTAATATGAAGTATAGATATAAATGGGGATAGTTATATTGATAATATACATATTGATTAATAGAATATGTTTGTGTTGAACTCCACATGGTAAGGAGTTTGTTCTAGGTGTGTCATGGTAAGGAGTTTACCAGCTAGGGGACGGGTATTTCCAAATATTATAAAACTGTGTATTTAATATAATAATAAAGGTATGGAAAGCAGAGGAAAGTGTAGGACAGGGGCAGAGGCTGGGATGCAAGGCTGGGATGGCAAAGGCTTCCAGAAGAGTTAACACTTATGTCATGGCATATATTGGGTTGGCCCAAAAGTTTATTCAGGTTTTCCTGTATGATGTTACAGAAAAGCCCAAATGAACTTTTTGGCCAACCCAATAATTCTTTTTGCGTGTTGCTGGATTCAGTTTGCTATTTTTGTTATTGTAATCAAATATACATAACATATAATCCTACATTTTAACCATTTTCCAAGTTTATATATTTTCTTTTATTTTCAGCCTATTTGTATTTTTACTGTGTGTCTCATGTTTTTGTTTTTGTTTTTCTTTTTTAATTGAAATATATCATTGACTTACAATGTGTTAGTTTCAGGTGTACAGCAAAATGATTTAGTTATACATAATAATATATTCATTTTTATAAAATTTAATTGAAAATGTAATTTACAAAAAGTTTTTAATGGAGCAAAATTGGCTTGGGTCCACAAAAGTCATAACATATGCTCAGTCGCTCAGTTGTGTCTAACTCTGTGTCTCCCCATGGAATCTAATCCCATGTACAGTTCCTGGGATTATCCCCCCAAGAATCCTGGAGTAGGTTGCCATTTCCTCCTCTGGAGGATCTTCCTGTCTTAGGGATTGAACCCTCGTCTCCTTGGCAGATGGATTCTTTACCACTGTGCCACCTGGAAGTCCCAAAGTCATAGCAGAGTCCTGGCCATTTCTTCTTATTTTAGATTCCTTAGAACTCTTCTAGTGTCTGAGCCATATGCTTTCCCCATACATTTTGCTAATTGAGTCATTAGCCAGCCAGTTTCCAGCTTAAGTAAGTTAAAATAAACTTAAAACTGACATTTGCATTCCTTCATCTCCTTTCTAAATAGTTCACTGTTTCCTTTTCTGGGCTACCTCTGTACTGTGAAGTTAAACTTCTCACCACATTTAAACTATTTATTTACATGTCTGTCTTTCCTACTAGACCATCAAAACATTTTGAGAACATGGACTGCATCTTTTTTAATTTTTTTATTATTATTATTTTTACTTTACAATATTGTATTGGTTTTGCCATACATCAACATGCATCCTCCACAGGTGTACACGTGTTTCCCATCCTGAACCCCCCTCACACCTCCCTCCCCATACTATCCCTCTGGGTCATCCCAGTGCACCAGCCCCAAGCTTCCTGTATCCTGCATTGAACCTGGACTGGCGATTCGTTTCTTATATGATATTATACATGTTTTAATGCCATTCTCCCAAATCATCCCCCTCCTCTCTCTCCCACAGAATCCAAAAGACTGTTCTATACATCTGTGTCTCTTTTGCTGTCTCGCATACAGGGTTGTCGTTACCATATTTCTAAATTCCATATAGATGCATTAGTATACTGTATTGGTGTTTTTCTTTCTGGCTTACTTCACTCTGTATAATAGGCTCCAGTTCATCCACCTCATTAGAACTGATTCAAAGATATTCTTTTTAATGGCTGAGTAATACTCCATTGTGTATATGTACCACTGCTTTCTTATCCATTCATCTGCTGATGGACATCTAGGTTGCTTCCATATTCTGGCTATTATAAACAGTGCTGCGATGAACATTGGGGTACATGTGTCTCTTTCAATTCTGGTTTCCTCGGTGTGTATGCCCAGTAGTGGGATTGCTGGGTCATATGGCAGTTCTATTTCCAGTTTTTTAAGGAATCTCCACACTATTCTCCATAGTGGCTGTACTTGTCTACAAGAGACCCACCTCAAAACAGGGGACACATACAGACTGAAAGTGAAGGGCTGGAAAAAGATTTTCCATGCAAATAGGGACCAAAAGAAAGCAGGAGTAGCAATACTTATATCAGATAAACTAGACTTTAAAACAAAGGCTGTGAAAAGAGAGAAAGATGGTCACTACATAATGATCAAAGGATCAATCCAAGAAAAAGATATAACAATTATAAATATATATGCACCCAACACGGGAGCACCACAATATGTAAGACAAATGCTAACAAGTATGAAAGGAGAAATTAACAATAACACAATAATGGTGGGAGACTTTAATACCCCACTCATACCTATGGATAGATCAACTAAACAGAAAATTGACAAAGAAACACAAACTTTAAATGATACAATAGACCAGTTAGACCTAATTGATATCTATAGGACATTTCACCCCAAAACAATGAATTTCACCTTTTTCTCAAGCGAACATGGAACCTTCTCCAGGATAGATCACATCCTGGGCCATAAATCTAGCCTTGGTAAATTCAAAAAAATAGAAATCATTCCAAGCATCTTTTCTGACCATAATGCAGGAAGATTAGCTCTCAATTACAGGAGAAAAAATATTAAAAATTCCAACATATGGAGGCTGAACAACACGCTGCTGAATAACCAACAAATCACAGAAGAAATCAAAAAAGAAATCAAAATTTGCATAGAAACAAATGAAAATGAAAACACAACAACCCAAAACCTATGGGACACTGTAAAAGCAGTGCTAAGGGGAAAGTTCACAGCAATACAGGCATACCTCAAGAAACAAGAAAAAAGTCAAATAAATAACCTAACCCTACACCTAAAGCAACTAGAAAAGGAAGAAATGAAGAACCCCAGGGTTAGTAGAAGGAAAGAAATCTTAAAATTAGGGCAGAAATAAATGCAAAAGAAACAAAGGAGACCATAGCAAAAATCAACAAAGCCAAAAGCTGGTTCTTTGAAAGGATACATAAAATTGACAAACCATTAGCCAGACTCATCAAGAAACAAAGGGAGAAAAATCAAATCAATAAAATTAGAAATGACAATGGAGAGATCACAACAGACAACACAGAAATACAAAGGATCATAAGAGACTACTAACAGCAATTATATGCCAATAAAATGGACAACGAGGAAGAAATGGACAAATTCTTAGAAAAGGACAACTTTCCAAAACTGAACCAGGAAGAAATAGAAAATCTTAACAGACCCATCACAAGCACGGAAATTGAAACTGTAATCAGAAATCTTCCAGCAAATAAAAGCCCAGGACCAGATGGCTTCACAGCTGAATTCTACCAAAAATTTAGAGAAGAGCTGACACCTATCCTAGTCAAACTCTTCCAGAAAATTGCAGAGGAAGGTAAACTTCCAAACTCATTCTATGAGGCCACCATCACCCTAAGACCAAAACCTGACAAAGATCCCACAAAAAAAGAAAACTACAGGCCAATATCACTGATGAACATAGATGCAAAAATCCTTAATAAAATTCTAGCAATTAGAATCCAACAACACATTAAAAAGATCATACACCATGACCAAGTGGGCTTTATCCCAGGGATGCAAGGATTCTTCAATACCCACAAATCAATCAATGTAATACACCACATTAACAAATTGAAAAATAAAAACCATATGATTATCTCAATAGATGCAGAGAAAGCCTTTTACAAAATTCAACATCCATTTATGATAAAAACTTTCCAGAAAGCAGGAATAGAAGGGACATACCTCAACATAATAAAAGCTATATATGACAAACCCACAGCAAACATTATCCTCAATGGTGAAAAATTGAAAGCATTTCCCCTAAAGTCAGGAACAAGACAAGGGTGCCCACTCTCACCACTACTATTCAACATGGACTGCATCTTATCCCCTCCTGAACCCCCAATAACTAGCAGAGTACATGGCCCATAGAAAATTATTTATAAAAGTTTGGTGAAATAAATTGATTCTGTTTGTTACGTTGATGTTGTATTGCCAGCTGTAGTGCTAACTCCTGTTTGTAGATGTGCTTTGTATCTAAGATTTCACCTGAAACTTTTGATACCGGAAATGAAAAATTGTCATCTACTCTGCAAAATGATGACTTTTCTATACTTTTCAGCACTACTCTCTACCATCCTAATTATTCCTTAAAAATTGAAGTTAAATAAATTAGTTTGTCAAGACTTCTTCCCTTCCTTGCTAAGTTAATTTAATTAACCAAAGGGCCTATGAATATAGCCAAGGCCTTTTGATATCTCCATGTATGCATTTCCATGTTATAAATAGATCCCATGTCTCACTGATCTAATGAGGCTACGATGTGAGTGAGAAATGAGTCTTAATTTTTCAGGACCAAGGCAGACCAGCATTATCTAGTTGTAGAATAGGAGAGAACGTATATCACCTGTAGGGTTTAAGCACCTATTTAAGTGGGCAGAATTTTTTCTTATTTGACTTCAACTTTATTTATAAATAAATGACTAGGACATTAGTTGTTGATTACTTTGCACCATATAGTAGTTTTATTTTTGTTAAAGAGACTGCCAAGTACCACTTTGTTTTTCATTTTTCCTACTCTCTGATTTATGACTTTCTCAGGCTTGAAAAGTTTTTATATCTTTAACAGATTGTGGTATATAGAAGAAGGAGACACTAGAGGGGAAAGGAACTGTTTGCAGTTTGACGATTGTGGATGATAGTACCAGTTACATCAGAGAAGCCAGAGAAAAGGATGATTTTTGTCCTTTGTGAAGTCTGGTCCTGCACAAATGCCTGAAACAGGCTTGACTCTTTGCTGAGATTACTTTCCATTCTTAATATCTCTTTGAAAGAAAAGTGCTGGTTTTAGCTGTGGAAAACCAATGTTTGCTCATGTATAGAGAATGAAATTTCATAATTTTGGCATGGTCTAATACTTGTAGTCTCATGTTTATTGCATTCTTCTAAAGTTGTTTAAATTCCTATTTATGAAGGAAGGATAATTGATGAGGAAAATGAGTAATTATTACCTCGTTGTGAAGTTTTACTAGATAACTTTTTTTAATTTTAGTAATAACAATTGATAGTATCTACTATTAGCAGGACATTTTTCAGCTAACACAGTGCTTTCAGAGGCGTTATTTCTTTCGATGCTTATAACCGCACAGGAGAGTATTATTATCATCAATATTTTTCAGATGAGGAAATTGAGCTACATGGACTTTAAGAACTTAGATAAGATTTCACAGTAACCAGCAGAATCAGGACCAAACTCTGCGTCTCACTGAAATTCTCTCATTATTTATGACTTCCTTGCTTGTAAGCCCTTTACGTCAATAAGATCTAACAACAGACCTCCTGGCGTGTTTGGAAGGCAACCTTTCTCTTTCCCTTCCCAGAATCACTTACCTTAGATATCTTTTCTGCCTTCATTTGCTGCTTGAACCTTGATTCACCCTTCTGATCTCTCCAATTTGGGTGTTGTGTGTGTTCTCTATGGTTTTTTGAATTTGACTTGAAACATTCACATTTATTTGTCAAATTAATAGCTCAAACAATTACATACCAGCAGGAATCCAGAAGCCTGTAAGTCTAAAAAGAGGCTTTCTACCCCACAACTGCCAGCAGAGAACAGATCTGAGTTGTTCCTTCACTCCTGCCGTTGTGTCTGGCTGCCACGTGGTGTTGCCGTGGTAAACGCACCTTAAACAGTTCTGCAGCTAGATCTATTCCCTGTGGCCAAGCGCCTGATAGGTATACATCCCTTTTTAGCTCACAGGGATACCTCTTGCTGCATGCCTTGATTACAGCTCTTGTTGGTCACATTTCCAGGTCCAGGCATTATTCCCTGAAGCAGCACGGCCTTGTTGAGTTTGGAAGGGTTCCCTGTGTAACGCCTCCAGCTACCTCATCTCTCAGAAACATCCATATGTCCAAATCCAAGCCTCCAGTTGATGTGCTCCCTTTTCTCAAGGCAATTTTATTTAGTGACTTATTGCTCTTTCCTGCCACAGACTTTTGGTGGGGTCTGTGGCAGAAAAGAGATCCTGATTCATCTTAACAGGTCTCTCAAACTTTGAATTTTAGGGAACAGGTAGATTCTTTCTTCTATTTTTTTTTTTTTTTTTTTTTTGATATTTGAAATACAACTTTATTCTGATTCTAAACGAAAAGGAATGGGAATGACAGTAACAAACAAGATTCCACCTCTCAATATTGTCATGTGACTATAGCGGTCTTATATTTGAAACTCAAGGAGGAAACAACTGTGTTCCAAAACACCTAAATATGCAGGTCCAAAAAATGAAGGTTTTTTTTTTAAACTGCCACATTCACTCCAAAGCCCATCCATCTCCTTCAGCATCCAAAGATTAAGCACATGTTCTGCTTAGCTATATAATAAAGTGGCAAACACGCTGCACCACTGACATCTAGAAGAATCACGGGTCTCAACAGATGGCAGATTTGTTCATATTACACCCTCTCCCTTTTTCCAAGGAAGAAGTTGCCTTCATGCCTCACATTCACAAAACTAAGAAGACACCTTCAAAGCCAGGAAAAGGTCTCTAACTCTATCTGTGGAAAAGTTGATGTAAGCTTAAAATAAATCTGCCTTGGGCAGAGTTGGTTCCTTCTCAGGGCTGAAGAAGAATCTGTTTTATGCCTTCTGATAGCCGTGGGAGTTCCTCTGGCTGCTAGATGGTGTTCTCCCTATAGCATCACATGGTCCTCCCTCTATACATGGCTGGCTGTGTGTCCAAATGTCCCATTTATATAAGGACATCTGTCTTATTGGATCAGGACCCACTCTAATGACCTCATTGTACCTTGTCATCTGCAAACACACCATTTCCAAATTATATTCGCAGGTACTGAGGGTTAGGACTTCAATGTCTTTTATGGGAGACAAAATTCAATCCAGAGAAGGAGGAAAGTGCAGAAAGTAAATTAGGTTTCCTAACACTAAGTACCATGGGATTTGTACTGTATTCTGAAATCTCTTATAATTTTTTTCAATAGCTATTAAAATGTTTATTCAGAAATGTACTTAGTTGTCATAGATTTAATGGCTTCTGATTTTTCTACAAAATATGTTTTTTAAAAAATTTTCCTTTTAAAGACTTTTCAACTGAATCTTGACTTATTGCCTTACTATTATGTAGTCAGTTTTCTAAGAATTACTTATAAGTTTCTTTTTTTTTTTAATTTTATTTTTAAACTTTACATAACTGTATTAGTTTTGCCAAATATCAAAATGAATCCGCCACAGGTATACATGTGTTCCCCATCCCGAACCCCCCTCCCTCCTCCCTCCCCATTCCATCCCTCTGGGTCGTCCCAGTGCACCAGCCCCAAGCATCCAGTATCGTGCATTGAACCTGGACTGGCAACTCGTTTCATACATGATATTTTACATGTATGACATTTTTCAATGCCATTCTCCCAAATCTTCCCACCCTCTCCCTCTCTCACAGAGTCCATAAGACTGTTCTATACATCAGTGTCTCTTGGAAATACATTTCTTAGAAAAAGATGTTTAGGCTTTAAAGAGAAGCAAATGGGGAACAATACCTGTAGGCAATATAGAGTACTCCTAATTACAATCTTAGGTTTGCATGGGTTTTGTCTAGTCATATTACCCAGGGATAATAGAATGAAACATTTATTCACTGTTGTTTGATTTTCCTTGTAAGCTCACAGAGATACCTCATGAGGATGTAATTTTAGAGATATAAAATAGAATGGGTACTTCTTACTGTTTACAAATATGACCTAATATAATATTGAGATGCTTCCTAAATTTAAACAAATGAATTTAACAGTCGTCATCTTTTCTATATCCATTTAAGTAAAATAAAACAGTAGTTTAAAGTAAATATATGTATAAAACTACTTAGAAAAATGGTCTTTCAGTTCAATTCAGTCCCTCAGTCATATCTGACTCATTGAGACCCCATGGACCACAGCACGCCAGACTTCCCTGTCCATCACCAACTCCGGGAGCTTACTCAAACTCATGTCCATCAAGTTGGTGATGCCATCCAACTGTCTCATCCTCTGTCGTCCCCTTCTCCTCCTGCCTTCAATCTCGCCCAGCATCAGGGTCTTTTCAAATGAGTCAGTACTTCACACCAGGTGGCCAAAGTACTTGGACCTCAGCTTCAGCATCAGCCCTTCCAATGAATAATCAGGACTGATTTCCTTTAGGATGGACTGGTCGGATCTCCTTGCAGTCCAAGGGACTCTAAAGAGTCTTCTCCAACACCACAGTTCAAAAGCACTAATTCTTTGGTGCTCAGCTTTCTTTATAGTCCAACTCTCACATCCATGACCACTGGAAAAACCATAGCCTTGACTAGATGGACCTTTGTTGGCAAAGTAATGTCTCTGCTTTTTAATATGCTATCTAGATTGGTCGTAACTTTTCTTCCAAGGAGCAAGCACCTTTTAATTTCATGGCTGCAATCACCATCTGCAGTGATTTTGGAGCCCAAAAAAATAAAGTCAGCCACTGTTTTCCCATCTATTTGCCATGAAGTGATGGGACCAGATGCCATGATCTTCATTTTCTGAATGTTGAGCTTTAAGCCAACTTTTTCACTCTCCTCTTTCACTTTCATCAAGAGGCTCTTTAGTTTTTTCTCATTTTCTGCCATAAGGGTGGTGTCATCTTCATATCTGAGGTTATTAATATTTCTCCCAGCAATCTTGATTCCAGCTTGTGCTTCATCCAGCCCAGCGTTTCTCATGATGTACTCTGCATATAAGTTAAATAAGCAGGGTGACAATATACACCCTTGACGTACTCCTTTTCCAATTTGGAACCAGTCTGTTGTTCCATGTCCAGTTCTAACTGTTGCTTCCTGACCTGCATACAGGTTTCTCAAGAGGCAAGTCAGGTGGTCTGGTATTCCCATCTCTTTCAGAATTGTCCACAGTTTATTGTGATCCACATAGTCAAAGGCTTTAGCTTGTAGCTCAGATAACCATTATATCTACTACTGTGGGCAAGAATCCCTTAGAGGAAATGGAGTAGCCCTCATAGTCAGCAAAAGAGTCCAAAATGCAGTACTTGGATGCAATCTCAAAAATGACAGAATGATCTCTGTTCATTTCCAAGGCAAACCATTCCATATCACAGTGATCCAAGTCTGTGCCCCAACCAGTAATGCTGAAGAAGCTGAAGTTGAACGGTTCTATGAAGACCTTCAAGACCTTCTAGAACTAACACCCCAAAAAAGATGTCCTTTGCATTATAGGGGATTGGAATGCAAAACAGGAAGTCAAGAGCTACCTGGAGTAACAGGCAAATTACACCTTGGAATACAAAACGAAGCAGGGCTAAGGCTAATAGAGTTTTGCTAAGATAACACATTGGCCATAGCAAACACCCTTTTCCAACAACACAGGAGAAGACTCTACACATGAATATTACCAGATTGTCAATACCAAAATCAGACTGATTATATTCTTTGCAGCCAAGGATGGAGAGGCTCTATACAGTCAACAAAAACAAGACTGGGAGTTGATTGTGGCTCAGATCAAGAACTCCTTATTGGCAAATTCAGACTTAAATTGAAGAAAGTAGGGAAAACCACTAGACCATTCAGGTATGACCTAAATCAAATCCCCTGTGATTATAAGTGGAAGTGACAAATAGATTCAAGGGATTATCTCTGATAGACAGAGTGCCTGAAGTACTATGGACGGAAGTTCGTGACATTGTACAGGAGGCAGTAATGAAGACCATCCCAAGAAAAAGAAATGCAAAAAGGCAAAATGATTGTCTGAGGAGGACTTAAAAATAGATGAGAAAAGAGAAGCAAAAGCCAAAGGGGAAAAGGAAAGGTATACCCATTTGAATGCAGAGTTGAACAGAATAGCAAGGAGAGATGAGAAAGCCTTCCTCAATGATTAGTGAAACGAAATAGAGGAAAAAGGTCTTTGGAGTAAGACAAATAAATATGGTTTAGTATCAACTTATTGTTATATGAGTAGCCCTGGGTAAGTAACCTAACTTCCAAGCCTCGATTTTCTCATGTCCAAAATTTGGATAATAATTTCATTTTCCTAATAAAACTTGTGGAATAATTGTTTTAAAATTACACCATGCCAGAGCAGTGAGCAGAAAATAAACGTCAACTGTATTGTCAATATACCAGTTAAATTAATCAGTTTCTTTGAAATTATACTTGCTATTTTACTCTGTTAAGGCACTGAGCTGAAGAGCAAGGGCTGCTGTGACTCTGCTTAGAGCAGGACTAGAGGCCTAGTTGGCAATGAATTGTGACTGTGTCATGTCAATGAGCGTAACTATGCTTCTGCTTTTTTAAATAGTTCTTCCTGTAAAACTAATAGTTTTAATTGAGTTAGAACCCACCCTGAGTCATAATATTAAAAACATTAAAAACATTTATCTCATCATTTGGCTGTTGATTTTTCTTTATCATTACACACCCTTTCCTGTGCTTTTATTCTCAAAATTTTTATTTTAGTTTGTTAATTAGAGAATCTGCATTTCTTATTGTTACATACTTTTATTCTTTAAGTGGTTGTTTATTTTAAAAAGTTGTAAAAACAAAAAAACCTTATGCAAACAAATCTCCATTATATAAGTAATACCTGTTCATTGTGTGAATAGATAGGTATGCACACACACACACACATATACATGAATCAGGCCACCTATAGTCTCACACTCCATACAAAATCAATGTTTGCAGTTTGAGAGAGCATCTCTTAATATTATCTCTGACTCTTACAGCGTCTTCTGGTCAATTACATTTCATCTGCATTGATATCTGCTCTACCTGGCCAACTCTTTTGGTTGTAGCAACATACAGGAAAGAACCTAGAAGGCAAGAGGAGCCAATAGGGGTTTTATATTCATTTCCCAGCCCCAGGGCCTTTTCATATTGAGATGGCTCCCATAGGACTGCTGAGGTAGCAGACATTCAAATTGAAATTTATTTTCATTGCCTAATATTGTCAACTGAAAAGACGCAAACTCTGAGACACCTGTTTTCCAGATGAGAGAAATGGTCACCCAAGTTCACCCCATGTGAATTTACCCTCTATCTACTGCCTGCTCATTCTCTACAGGTCTTTTCCCATCTGTCTTTCAAAGTGAAGCTAATGGCAGTTAATTTTATTACATATGTTTCTCATTTTACTATTGAAGACTGAAAGTCCTTAATCTGCATTCTGAAATTTTGTTTTCATACCCCAAATGTTCTAAGAACAAAAATATTTCCATAATTAATATGAAGCATTTACAGTTATTATTTATGATATTCAATGTGAATATTCAAATGTCAGACTACCAAAGTATAAATGCACTTGATTACAGAATATTGTAATATTGTAAATCCCCATTGTAACTATGGGGATTCTGTAATCCCCAGAGTCCTCTCAAGGTGGCATGTAGCCTGTGTTATTTGCACTAGATTGCCTCTTTAAAATCCAAGAAAGTCTGAATTATAAACACAACTGGCCCTACAGGTCTTGAATGAGTCTTCAGCCTTTATTAGCACAAAGAGGGGGCTAAGGACTGGTGTAATGAAGAGAAGGGCTGAGGAGGGTGGTTTCATTTCAACTGCACCAGCATTCTGCGAACTTCAGCTCTGTACTCACCCTGCTCTTGTGATAATGGCAGTGTAAACTGTTTGCAGTCCCCTCCCTCTTTATTTTGTCCATTTCTTACCATGTTTTGCCAACCGAGACATGTTTCCTGAATTCCTACACATCATGCTTTTAATTTCTACTAATGACACAATATATTTCCTTCCTCAAATAAAATGTAGATTTCCTTTGCAATCAATACCACACAACAGTTAGGCTAGAATGATCCTTTGCTAGAACTATTGTATGTATGGTACCTATTTATGGGGGACAGTAAATCAATAAATCCATGTCATATCCATGTTTTATCTCTGAGTTCAGAGGATCCCCCAGGGAACAGCGAAAAGATCGCACTTAAAGGCTGTGGAAAGAAGAGAATAAAGAACAGAAGCACAAGATGAAGGAACAAAGGGATTTCTTTTCCATGGCAGACAGTCGAATTATTTGTAGTCGTTGTTGTTAACATTATTTGGAAAATACCTACCAATGATACATCATGTTTTTACCCTATAACACACTGTGAGGACTTTGTGTTGTTTCCCCCTTGGCATCCATAAATATCAGAGTAATGCCCTTCTGCTAGTTACCAAGTAAAGGAACTAAAAAAAAAACATTTCTCATTCCAAATTTTTCCTACAATGCCACGTGTAAAAATTCAGGTACAAGTGAGGACTGTAAAGCAGGTTTTCTGGGTCTCAGCACTATTCATATTTTGGGTTGGGGAAATGTTTGTTGTCCAGGGCTGTCCTGGACACTGCAGAAAGTTAGCAGCTTTCCTAGCCTGTACCCGCTAGATAACCAGGGCTACTCCCTCTCCCCCCAGTTGTGACAAGGAAAATTCTCTACATATAGCTAAAAATGCCCTGAAGGCAAAATCTTTCCTGCCTCCCCAGCTGAGAAGCAGCTTTGGTGAGGTAACTCTTCTGTTTTAGAGGTTTCTGTAGGGAAAGGTAGTGCTGCCAGTGTGATAGCTTTATAGCTGAGGGTGGGGATAATCCCTGGCCACATGTTTCTCTGAATTTTACTTTGCATCTCTTTCATTTTGCTGTGTTTGTTGGTCACTGATGCTGAGCTAAGACTTCTGCTGGGTGCTGGAATAGTAGTGATTAAGAGAGCAAGGTCCCTGATCTCATGGGGTGTGCCTTCTGAAAGGGGGTGGGGTGGGCGAGTGACAAGTGTAGACAATCAGTGCATGCATGCGAGCTTGCTCAGTCGTGTCTGACTCCTCATGACGCCATGGACTGTAGCCCACCAGGCTCCTCTGTCCGTGGGATTTCCCAGGCAAGGATACTGGAGTGTGTTGCCATTTCCTGCTCCAAGGGATCTTCTCCTCTATTCGCAGGCAGATTCCTTACAACCAGCACCATCATCAGCAACCAAGTGTATGAATAATATAGTTTCAAGCAGTCAAAGATGCTATAAATAAAATAGATAATTGGGCAGCATGATTGGAGGACAGTTGATTGCTACTTTAGACAGGAATCAGAGGTTTCTCTAACCTCTGAGTTGATAAAAAGAAAGATCTAAGGGAGGTGTGTGATAGAAAGTGTGAATAAGTTAGTTTTGCTCAATGGCAGTGAGAAGGCCAATGTGGCAGGAACTAGAATTTACTGAGAGTGGTAGTCCATGAAGTTGCAGTTAGGGAAGGTCTGTGTGCCGCAAAAAGCAGCAGTGCGATTTCACTGTGATTGCAGCGGGCCACCATTAGACGCTTTTAAGCAGAGGAACAGAAGAATTAGCATGTTCTCACGTAAGGTTTTAAAAAGATCATGTGGGGGACAAAAGTGAAAGTAGATGAAATGCATTAAGAGCCTTTTGAAGAAATGAGTGATGGTGGTGGTTTTAGTTAGAGTTGAACATTAAAAACAGAGAAATTGGAAGATTCAAAATGTATTGCTGCTGCTGCTGCTAAGTGGCTTCAGTCGTGTCCAACTCTGTGCGACCCCATAGACGGCAGCCCACCAGGCTCCTCCATCCTATAAGAGAAGCTGAACTGCTAATAGTTGCTGTTGTATTCATGAGATAACAAGGTGATGCCTGGGTTTGAAGCTTCAATAATTAGAAAGATGATACTGCCATTTACTGAGATAGAGAATCCTTTTGGGGGAATGGGCTGGTTCAAGATGCTGCAGGCATTTGGGGGAGTCCTTAAAGGCCACCTCTCTCTCCTCTTGTGACTTTTTGCTCTGTGATTACTCAAGAAATGGGAGTATCCATCTTTTTTAGATGATCTTTAATGAACCACTAACTTGGAATCCAGTGAATCCTAATTTTTGAAATACCAAATACTATAAAGCATTGTTCTTTTTTTTTTCTTTTTGCAAAAGTGCTTATGTAGATGAAGATTATACAGATGACCAATTCTCAGTAAATCATGTGTTTAGAATTGTGGTTCCAGAAAGATGGTGGATTTATATGGAAACAGGCATCCTCATGTTGCAGCATCTGCCTTTGATCTTTGACTCATGAAGGTAACGTGGCTGGCTGGAATCAAGTGCCATGGAAGAGAATGAAGCGTCTTTTCCTACACTGGAGAGAGAATTCCAAGGATCTGTGTTTTAATATATGGAATTTACCCAGAAAAAAAAAAAAAAAGAAAGAAAGAAACTTAACATCTTTCCAGTAAATTACTAAGAGCTTTCTGTTCCTCTCTCCTTTTATTTCCTAAAGTTGGCCTAAAGCCTGTGTATACTGAAGGGTCTTAAAACACTCTCTTGTCCTTAAATTTCAGGCAGCAATAAGCAGACTTTTTTTGTAACCAAATGCAAATGTGCTTTAAATTGAGAAAATCTGATCTGGTAAACAAATGAACAACAGCAACAACAAAACAAAATTAATAAGATGCATTATTTACTTTGGGAAGGGGCTTCACATAGGATATCTTTAAGAAATGAACAACATTAGAGAATTTAAAATATAATTTTGTAAACAACTTCTCTGAGACACATTTGTTTCATCTAACATGGACCTCCTATACTGTGCTCAGTCGCTCAGTTACGTCCAACTCTGCCACCCCAAGGACTATAGCCCACCAGGCTCCTTAGTCCATGGGAGTTCTCCAGGCCAGAATACTGGAGTGGGTTGCCACACCCTCCTCCAGGGGATCTTCCCAACCAAGGATGGAACCCTGGTCTCCCACATTGCAGGCAGATTCTTTACCGTCTGCGCCACCAGGGAAGCCCGATACCGTGTTGGATCTAAATGTCTCACATTAACGCATAGGTAAAATGGCCATGGAGATTTTTTTACTTCCTTTTCCAAGAAAATACAATATAGTCTTTAGTTTTATTTTTCTTGATGAATAAAGTATTTGTCATTTTTCAGTTCCTCCTACATTTTATTGTAATCTGAGTTCTTCTGGTAATTTTCCATTTCTACCTGGGGTGTCTTTTTTACTCACAGATGAGTTTATTTCTCAGGTTGGTAATAGTGTTGGGATAAATTCATAAATAGTTATTCTTTGAATGCTGAAAAGAAATGTCTTTTATTCCTGAATAAATACAGAATTTACTTGTTGTAGGTATTATATTTGGGGGGCAGTACACAGTTTCTTTTTCCTGTTATGTATTGTAAGTGATCCTGAAGATACAGAATGACAGATTTTAATCAGTTGGATCTAGTATGGGTTGAGGTTTTGGTTTTGTGTGTGTGTTTTGCAAGGTAATGCATGTGAAAAGAGATAATAAAATAAAAGCAAATGATAAAATAGTTGGATTCAAATGAAGATGCTTTGAAATGGTACAAACATGTTATTTTTATTAGTAGTAGTATTCTTTGTGATCATCAAGGTGTGCAAGACACAGTTGTTGGTATGGTTTCTAATTCAGGCATTAGATCAAAAAAAGCCAAAGTATAGTTGATTTTGTAGTGAAGACTCATTTCATAAGCATTTTTTAAAAGTACTTTTTAGAAGTTTCATAAAAGTCTTTGGTGGGACTGCATTTCTTCTAGACTTACATTCTTAGAATACCAGTCTTTCGAGTTTTTCATATGGTGGTTGAGAATGTGGCTTATGGTGCCAACCTGCCTGGTTTCAAACCCTAGCCAAGTTTCTTAATAACTGTAAGAGCTTAGACAAATTTTATAGCCATTTTGTACTTATATTTCCTTATCTGTAAAATGATGATAAATAAACAGTACCTAGTTTTGAGGTTTAAATGAACAATATTAGTCAAACGTTAGAAGAATGTCTATGCTATGCTATGCTATGCTAAGTCAGTTCAGTCGTTTCCGACTCTGTGCGACCCCATAGATGGCAGCCCAACAGGCTCCCCCGTCCCTGGGATTCTCCAGGCAAGAACACTGGAGTGGGCTGCCATTTCCCTCTCCAATGCATGAAAGTGAAAAGTGAAAGTGAAGTCGCTCATTCGTGTCCGACTCTCAGCGACCCCATGGATTGCAGCCTACCAGGCTCCTCCGTCCATGGGATTTTCCAAGCAAGAGTACTGGAGTGGGGTGCCATTGCCTTCTCCGAGAAGAATGTCTAGCATATAGTAAAAGACAAATGTTTGCAATTATTATTTCTTGAACAAGCCTGATAAAAATTCAGGTTTACGGGTTATTAAACTGCATTGGTCCTGTTTGGAGTCTTCTTTGTTATGTGCAGAGATTGGTAATGACCTGTGTTTGTTTCGGTCATAATTTGTCTAATTATTACATCTTATATAAAATAAAAACAAACAAAAAGCAACAACAAGGCTTGAGCCTTCAGAGGGACAAAAAAGGCAGCATCTCAAATCTGTGCTCTACACAAGGTCCTGGCCCAGGGCCTCGTGCGCTGAAGACCCTCTGTCGTCTGCACCCAGGACTCTGACCTGTGATAACACAGGGCCTTGCTTCTTCATTCTTAGTAAATCTGAGTAGCATTCTTATCTTAAATTTGGCCTTCAGCTATAGGGAAATTAGAACATTTGAAAGTATAGTATTATGGCCTGAAATACTAAACTTTTTAAAAAATACATGGGGCTTTAGTTCGTTTAGCTGTCTAATATTTTCTCTGTTCTCAAATTAGCTACCTTTAAAAATGTATGATTTTAAATTACATAGTGGATTATGCAGGTACTCATCTAACATTTAAAATGTAAACAATGTCAATGTTTCTAAAAGGCAAGAGGTAGGAGATTATTATATGTGAAAGGAAGTAGAATTATGGTCTTTTAAAATTCTAGCTTGCCTTGGATTTTTCAGTTTTAATCAACTTGGCATTTAAAAACACAGGGCTCACAGTTCTGTTAAGAACTGTTGTGTTGTTTGTAGAGATTTTTAGGTGCAAATTATCTAGCCAGATGTTTAAACACTAAGGGGGGAGATCAGTTAAATACAATTAACATAGTCCTTATTTATCAAGTAGTTAATTCTCAGCAGTAGACCACAAGCTTTTTATCCCCACTTATAGATAGATAATATAAAAGGAAAGATCCAGAAGCCTGATTTTGAAACTGTATGAACCTTGAAAAATTAGGAAACGTTCTATTCTTTATAGGCGGCTTCCCACATTTTGGTTATTGATTGCTTTCGACTTTTCTGACGATTTAAGACTTTAATGAATATTGGAATAAATATTATGTTGCATTGTAATTTCCCACCAAGTAAATCATATGCATTGATTATGGGCCTATGAAAATATCTGAGAGTGCAGTCAGGGTGGGGGTGCATACGATACACACACACACACACACAAAATACAAAAATTATATTGCATAATATTGCTCTATTTCAGTTGCCTAATTGCAGCTCAACTCAACTTACCTGTAAGACTGTATTAATGTGGATATTTTAATATGTTTAATATGCTATGAAGTGGGTGATCCTAAACTAATCATGCTGGGAGTGAAATAGTTCTTAAAATAGTTCTGATTATTGTGAATTTTAAAATGTTCTTTATAATTAGTTAAAATAAAGTATAAAAGTAGTATAAAAGTGCAGAAGTTTTGGGTTTGCAAAACAACAAAAACATTTACTACTACTTAATAAAAAATGTGTGCACTTAATAAAAAACATGCGTGCCCTATTACACGGGCTTCCCATGCGGCACTAGTTGTAAGAAAAAACTCACCCTACTAGTGCAGGAGATGTATGAGACGTGAGTTCAGTCCCTGGATCATGAAGATCCCCTGGAGAAGGGCATCACAACCCACTCCAGTTTTCTTCCCTGAAGAATCCCATGGACAGAGGAGCCTGGAGGACTATAGTTCATAGGGTCACAAAGGGTCAGAAATGACTGAAGCGACTTAGAAATCATCCTATTATATATCTATATCATCTCTTTATACCCCTATCTATTTGTATTTCCCATTTTATTTTCAGTTTTGTACATCATTTCTTATATGCATTTACAGGGCTATTGTAAATATTCTGAGTTGTATTATATATGTTCTGAGTTCTTTAATCTTCCTGAGGAAGAACTTAAAAATATTTTGAGTTTTATAAGTCTTATTGGAAATCTAGGGAGTTATTTTCAAATATTAATTTTGAGCCTAACATTTTTTTTAATTTATTATTTTTTTTTGAGCCTAACATTTTAAAAAGTATTAAAAGCAGTGACATAGTAGAAATTATATTAAAAATCAGGAGTTTATGTTCAAGCCAAATTTCAAAAAGATGAAAGTTTGAACTTGGTTATTGTAGCTTCCTCTAGCTCTATCATTTGAGGTCTGAGGTACATCTATGCTTTGAAAATACAAGTATGAAGCCATGAGAATAGGTTATCATCCACATGGCTTCCATAAAACCATGCTCTAAGCTTAACAAAGCTTTATAGACATCTTTTTCTGTTATTTTATTTCACTGTGATGGACTGATTTATTTGGGGGCAGGGAGAAGCTTCTGTTTCTATTTGTTAATGTTGTTGTTGAGCCGCTCAGTCATGTCCCACTCTTTTGCGACCCCATGGACTGTAGCCTGCCAGACCCCTCTGTCCATGGGATTTCCCAGATGAGAATACTGAAGTGGGTTGCTATTTCCTTCTCCAGGGGATTATCCTGACCCAGGGATCGAACCTGCATCTCCTGCTTGGCAGGTGGCTTCTTTAGCACTGAGCCACCTGGGAAGCATTTGTTAATGTATACAAGGAGAAACAGAAGGTAACAGGAAGGACTGAATGGGAGATAAAAGGGGCTTGGCAAGTGAGGATGAAAACAACTGAGAGGAATATAGCAACTTAAGGATACAATTATTTATTTGACACTATTTTCCAGTATGTTAACTTGGGAAATAAGCAAAGGTTGATAACAAAAAGAGTGAAGTGTTAAGGAAACAAAGAAAATACAGTGGAAAAAGGACACCCCACTATTTTTGTCTTGTTCCCATGGTTTCCATTATTTCTTTTTCCTTTTTTGTTTGTTGCTACTTTCTGGACATGAAGGAGGGAGTATCTTTAAATTATTTGTGTGGGTGCTCAGTCATTAAGTCATATCTGACTCTTTGTAACCCCATGCACTATAGCCCGCCAGGCTGCTCTGTTCATGGGATTTTCTCAGCAAGACTGTTGGAGTGGTTTGCCCTTTTCCCCTTCAGGGGATCTTCCCAACCCAGGGATTGAACCCATGTCTCCTGCATCTCCTGCATTGAGCCTCCTAAGGTCCTAAACCACTTGGGAAGCTCTAGACAGTTAATTAACCCAGTAGAACAATAGTTTTAAGAAACTACAAAAAGGTATTCCATTTTCTACAACACAATTAAATAAGAATCAATTTTAGTCCTAAGTTGTACAGTGCTGAACAATTTATTTATCTAGCTTATTTTCACCCCATCTGCCTATGTAGACTCATCCTTATTCTTAGCCTCCCTTAAAAATGAGATTAGGTTAATTAGGTCCCATTTGTTTATTTTTGCTTTTATTTCCAATATTCTGGGAGGTGGGTCATAGAGGATCCTGCTGTGATGTATGTCAGAGAGTGTTTTGCCTATGTTCTCCTCTAGGAGTTTTATAGTTTCTGGTCTTACGTTGAGATCTTTAATCCATTTTGAGTTTATTTTTGTGTATGGTGTTAGAAAGTGTTCTAGTTTCATTCTTTTACAAGTGGTTGACCAGAGTTCCCAGCACCACTTGTTAAAGAGATTGTCTTTAATCCATTGTATATTCTTGCCTCCTTTGTCAAAGATAAGGTGTCCATATGTGCGTGGATTTATCTCTGGGCTTTCTATTTTGTTCCATTCATCTCTATTTCTGTCTTTGTGCCAGTACCATACTGTCTTGATAACTGTGGCTTTGTAGTAGAGCCTGAAGTCAGGTAGGTTGATTCCTCCAGTTCCATTCTTCTTTCTCAAGATCGCTTTGGCTATTCGAGGTTTTTTGTATTTCCATACAAATTGTGAAATTATTTGTTCTAGCTCTGTGAAGAATGCTGTTGGTAGCTTTAACCTTAAAAGCTTCTGCACATCAAAGGAAACTATTAGCAAGGTGAAAAGACAGCCTTCAGAATGGGAGAAGATAATAGCAAATGAAGCAACTGACAAACAACTAATCTCGAGAATATACAAGCAACTCCTCCAGCTCAACTCCCGAAAAATAAATGACCCAATCAAAAAATGGGCCAAAGAACTAAACAGACATTTCTCCAAAGAAGACATACAGATGGCTAACAAACACATGAAAAGATGCTCAACATCACTCATTATCAGAGAAATGCAAATCAAAACCACTATGAGGTACCATTTCACACCAGTCAGAATGGCTGCAATCCAAAAGTCTACCAGTAATAAATGCTGGAGAGGGTGTGGAGAAAAGGGAACCCTCTTCCACTGTTGGTGGGAATGCAAACTAGTACAGCCACTATGGAGAACAGTGTGGAGATTCCTTAAAAAACTGGAAATAGACCTGCCTTATGATCCAGCAATCCCACTGCTGGGCATACACACTGAGGAAACCAGAAGGGAAAGAAACACGTGTACCCCAATGTTCATCGCAGCACTGTTTATAATAGCCAGGACATGGAAGCAACCTAGATGTCCATCAGCAGATGAATGGATAAGAAAGCAGTGGTACATATACACAATGGAGTATTACTCAGCCATTAAAAAGAATACATTTGAATCAGTTCTAATGAGGTGGATGAAACTGGAGCCTATTATACAGAGTGAAGTAAGCCAGAAAGAAAAACACCAATACAGTATACTAACGCATATATATGGAATTTAGAAAGATGGTAACAATAACCCTGTGTATGAGACAGCAAAAGAGACACTGATGTATAGAACAGTCTTATGGACTCTGTGGGAGTGGGAGAGGGAGAGGGTGGGAAGATTTGGGAGAATGGCATTGAAACATGTAAAATATCATGTATGAAACGAGTTGCCAGTCCAGGTTCGATGCACGATACTGGATGCATGGGGCTGGTGCACTGGGATGACCCAGAGGGATGGAATGGGGAGGGAGGAGGAAGGAGGGTTCAGGATGGGGAACACATGTATACATGTGGCGGATTCATGGCAAAACTAATACAGTTATGTAACGTTTAAAAATAAAATAAAATAAAAAAAATGAGATTAGGTTTTCTTCTTATTCTAATAGAGTCAAAGGACAATCCAGATGTCAGAAGTTTATGTTGTTTTTTGTTTCCACTATTGAGTACCCCCAATTTTCAGGAGGTAAGACATTTATATAAAGCTACAATACTCAGTGTAAATTAGTTTGCATTTAACTTTGTCTCTGCAAGTGATGCAGAATAGCAGAGCAATGAAGAGCCACATACTCGGAGCCTGGGTGTGGGGGTTTGAATTCTAACTCCACACCGAACCAACCAGACCTTGGACAAATGGCTTCTCTCTTCTTTTCCTTAATTTCTTTGTCTATAAAATGATAATACTTATAACATTGTCTTCTTAATGTTGTTATAAAGATTAAACTAGTTAATTTAAGCTAAGTACTTAGAACAGTACTTAGAACACATAAGCTCTTCATAATTCCATGGTTCTCAACTTTGTGATGCATTCGAATCACCTAATGAGCTTGTGGCCAAGGCCACGCACCAGATCTATTAAATCTGAGTCTTTGGAGGTGGGTGCCAGAAGTGAGAGTCATGCAAACCCTTTGGGTGACACTAAGGAGCAGACAAAGCTGAGAACCACGACTACAAATGTGGGCTGTAATTATCCTGCTGACTAAATGATAAACTTCCTGAGGGCAGGGAGAACATTACTTTTATTAATACACTCCTCAGAGCAGCTATCTCAGTGTCTTATTTGTAACTAACGCTCATTAAATACGTATCAATTAGGGAAAACATGTTGATGATTCTATAGATGTGTAAAGACGTTGCAGCACCACAGAGGTGCTGATTTTAAGCCTTAATTATTTATTCCCTCGTTTATTCATTTATACATGCTTCACAGTTCTGAGTCTTGATTTACTAGGCTAACTGCTGCAGGCATACACAATGTGAAAACCCAGTCCCTGTTCTGAAGAGTTTACAGCCTAGTGTGTGATGGGGAACACGAATAAACACAAACCTGACGTTAATAGTAGGAAAACTGGCCCTGTTTAAGTGCCCTGTTGCAATTCAGATTCCCTAACAGACTGCTGGTAAGATGGAGCATGCAGCCCGTTTGTGTCGAAGTGCTCTTGGGATCAACAACTCTGCTTGAGTGGTGAGAGGATGGGAGGGCCATGGAGAAGCATGATTGGGCAGGGAGAAAAAGTTACATTTTACTGTATTCCCAACAGAGTGTCCAGACAACCCCACAAAGAGCCCTTCAGAACTGTCTCAAGTTGGGCTGCATGTTGTGTGAATGACCAGAGTTCTTGGTCTCCTTAATCAACAGAAATTGATAAGAGGCCAGACAAGAAATTCAGGCAAGGCCTTATTGGGAGCCATGGGGAAGGAGAACAAGTCACAGGCTCCTTTGCTCTCTCCCTTAGTTGGAGGCAAGGTGCTTCCTTATCGGGGGTTAGGCCAGAGGGGTGGCTTGGGTGGTCTGCCCACCCCCTTGATGGTGCTAAATGCAGGGATCATGCATGGATCAACCTGATTTTGCTCCTCACTCCTCAGAAGTAGCAGTTGGATTTTTGGTCTTTTTGTATCTGTTGTTTATAATTCACCCCAACTCTACACGCACCCAATTATATTTAGTCTCTTGTAGTTTCCTTGTATGTTGTTGCTCAGGAGATGTTTGTCCAGGTGCAAGTACCACAGCCAAGAGTCTCAGGTCCCAGGGTTCAGGTCCCACCTGTCTCAAAAGGGCTGTTTTTGTTCTTCCATGTTGATCAGTACTTGGATACAGGGGCTAGAAGACGCTTGGTAAAACACGTTTCTTTAGCTGAAGCCATCCCCAAATAGACCTGACAGCTCAGGGTGTCTTCTGGTAGCTTTCCCAACCAATACGGGAATACATCCTTCATTCCTAATGGGGGATTTGGGAAGAGCATTACAGTATCACCATATGCAATGCAAGAGATTAATTCTAACAACCAAAAAGACTGCTCTGACTCAAAGAAGGGAGAAGTCACATTTACTTAAGGGGAGAGAGAAGAACTGAAGGTGAAGTGAGAGACTGCTTTCTGAAGTAGATAGTTAATATTTCAAGAGGCTGGGATGAGGTGCAGAGTATTTAAGGTAACAACAGAGTTAAAGATGGGGACATCTACAGTTATAGGTTTGTTCAGAATCTTGTGTCTAGAAGCCCAGGATAAACAGTGGAAGCTTAATTTCATTGCCATTCGGGAGCAGGAAGAAGACCAATGTGGACCAGTGTGCTTTAGCAAGATCAATCAGGTAGTGATATGTAGGTATAGGAAGGGCCAGAGCTTGAAGTCAGGCTTATTGGGGAGCAAGCCAATGAAACTGTACATCAAGGACCTGCCTAAGCTTGGGGTACCTGTGACAGGCAGGCAGAGAATGGGAAAACTGAATGGGTTTAGGAGGCAGTGCAGAGATGAGACCCACAGGCTTGATAGCTGACTGAACTCAAGATGGTGTGGGTGGTTAGCAGGTCGGGGATGGCTACAGTGAGGAAAGGCATCATGCTGGAGAAGCAGTTCAGTAAGGGCAGTGACTCTGACCCGTTATTAGGACCGAAGAGACAAATGCGGCCAAGGTTTTGCATTGGGCATTAGGAGAACATGAACGCACCTTGTTCAGGCTGACTTGCATCCTTGATTCTTGTGTTACTGTCTGAGGACTTCCTGACAACATCGGGCCATTTTGTCCTGGTGGCTAAGGGAAAGCACATCAGTGGTCTGGGCCCAGTCGGGTCAGAGCACTGTCCTACCTGGTGCTTGGTAAAGCTGTGAGATACATGATGGCTGTTCCCAGGATGCCAGCCTTCTCTTTTAAACTCTCAGAGTATTTATCCTCCTCCGTATTCCCCATTTTCTGCCACAACTAGTCAATTATACCACAGGGTTGGTTGCTCCAAGTATCTATTATCTACTCTGGAAGAATCTATAGTGGCAGATTTAGACTCTGGCTCTTTTAAAACACATTTCAGCACATGGTATTATTTTAAGCAAGAGGATTTCTGAGCCTCTGAATGTTATGTTAAGTGTAAGGTCACCCTCAATGATTTAATTTTGAGGACCAGCACTTTCAGGATTTGAACAGAATGGAAAATTAAGCCACACTTGGAGCTTCTTAACCTTGGAAGGAGGTCCTGCAAGCTTCTAAACACTGACTTATGGGGGACTAAACTGTGGGACATAGTGTGCCTTAACATGGTTACAATTTCTCTCCCCCACAGAAAGGAAATGGATGGACTGATCATCTGGTATTTTTTTATTATGGAATAACTTTTCCTACTTTATCTTAATGTCTATGGTGTTTCATTTAAGAAGAGCTTAACTGAACCTTATATCGAAATGAACTGTGTTGCAATAGAATTGGTTCCCAGCTGGTCGCTCCGTGAAGGCAGAGAACGCCGCATAATCTCCCTGCCCATCCTGAACTCTTTTAAGAAAGTCATTGAGGTACAGACACTTGACAGTCTCTCTCTCTTTTTTTTAAATTACGATTTTCTTATTGGAGAATAATTGCTTTGTAATATCATGTTGGCCTCTGCCATACATCAACATGAATCAGCCATGGGTATTTTATTGCTTTGCAAAGAAATTCCAGTTTAGCATTTACCTGCTTATGGTCCCCAAATATTTCTCAAAGGAAGATAAATCAAGCTTGTTGGGAAGTTCCTGGTCATATATTATCCAGTCTCGTTACCTGAACAACCTTGTCTGACGTTGTCAGTGTGAACACTTACATGGCTGTGATTAGAACTCGGTCTCGGTTTGCTTGGTAACTCAGTCTTCTTGCCTCTCTCTCTCTCTCCGTCTCTTTCTCTCTCTCCCTGACTTGAAGATTCAGTGCAATTCTTTGAAATGATTTATATTTCGTCCTAAGTCATTAGTGTGTATTTCCAAGTGGCCAATCTTTCCTCCTTTGTTGGTTAATGTTTACAAGAAATCTCTTGGAATAATGACTCACCGTGATAATTTATCACTTGCTTGCCTCCAGTATCAGTGATGAGCTTATGTTTGAGACTTTACCCTTCTCTCTCTGTCATTAAAACAAATTCTGTTCTCAGACTGGTGAATATGATTCTGCACCTGATCTATGGGGAAACATAAAGCATTCTCTATCTATTAGCAAAGATAGATGCATGCTACCCTCCTCTGCTTTTCTGCAAGAATTGTTCTTTAATCTAAAGACCAAGAAACCAAAGGCAAGACCCATTTAGATTACTTCAAGATGCTTAGCAGTACTTACATTAGAAGTCACATTAAAGGATAATAAATAATGATTCTTTTTACTAAGCTGTTTTCCATTTAAAGAACTAGTTCACACTACTACTCTCTCATCAATTTTTATGTCTAGCAAATTAAAAGAAAATCTACTTTCTTTGCTTAGTAATAGAGTCAAGATGCTGTGAGACTCTGCTGAATTTGAATTCTACCTGGTACTGAAACTCCGAGTCCTTATAGATGACATTCAGGAGAGGAGAGCCTTTTCCAAATGACTTCAGTCAGAGCCTCACAGTAATGAAGCGAAGAGGGAGCTCTGTGGTGCTTATCTGTGCAGGTGGGGAATTGTACCCAGCTAGGATTCAGAGTCTTGGAGCTGACGGGAACCATGAAGGGAAGTGTCTCCAAGCCCCCTTATCTTAGGTAAAGAAGAATGTCCTGACTAAAGTGATACGGGAGCTAACAGTCTGAGTAATGATTTACCCAACGTCACTAGAAGGCATCTGCAGTCCACCCCCATGACTGTTTTCTTCACCAGTTTATCCCAAGTACCTAAAATAATGCCTCATACTTAGAAGGTCCTGCGGGTGAACTGATGAGCAAGAGCCAAGGGGAATACAGAATAACAGTTGCCTTCCTTATGAGACAGCATGACTTCATCTGTTTTTAATTTATTTTATTTTTTATGATTTTTCAAAGTATTTTCCCATTTGGATTATTGCAGAATATTGAGCAGAGCTCCCCGTGCTATACAGTAGGTCCTTGTTGGGCATCTATTTTAAACACAGCAGTGTGGACATCCAGGCCCAAACTCCCAGACTGTGCCCCCCACCACCTTCTCCCTGCCGATCACCATCATTTTTTGTTTGTTTGTTTTGTTTTGTTTGTGAGTCAGTAAAGCAGGATGTTCATGGAAATTCCTGCTGTGTGATCTTCAACTAGTTACTTACTTCACTAAACCTCAATTATCCTGCAATGTAGATAATAATGGACCATATCTCATAAGATTGTTGTGAGGATTGAATGAGTTTAATTATGTAAAGGGATTAAAATGAGACCCAGTTTATGGTCAGGGTTCCGTGTCTGTCAGCTGTTACGTTAGGAGTGGGGGCAGTCAGTGGCATGTGGTGTAACCCCCGGGGTTCCTCCTGTGGAGGTATCTGCCATCTGACAGGTGCTCCTCAATGATGGCAGAATCATGGACTCTCAGGGTGGGAACCTGAAGACCTGCATCTTTGCTTCTCTCTCCTCACATTTCATGTCAGTCACCAGATTTCTGCCACCACAGCTGCTGTGCTGAGATCTCATAACCAGTGTGAATATATGCAGATAGTAAAGAGCTGAGCATTCGAAATTGAGGCAGTGAGATGCAGGAAATCTGATGGGCCTTAATCCCACCGAAACCTGGGATTGATACTGGCTCAGAGACTCCTCAGCTACCTGTCCTGGCAAAATTGTTCAAACTCTTGTAACTTTAGCTTCTTCATCTATAAGTGGGATAAAGAAAAATACCTCTTGTATGCTATAAAAGATTAAATAAGACAGTGTGTACATTTAAAGTGCCAGGCACACCATAGGGATAGGCGCACCGTAATGAAGGCTTGGTTTTTATTACTTATCACAATAAGAAAACCTAAGGCCCAAGGAACTGGCGAGAAAAACAATGCCCATTACCATGTAAAGATGCCACGACTTCATTTGCTTGCTGCTTCAGAAAGTGACAAGATAGACAGGTTTCTAGATAGCAAGTACCATGAAAGTATTTTGCCTCAGAAGCAAATAGCTTTATTCTTGGAACTTTGAGCCTCATCTTTGAGCTGCTTGTTAAAATGATTCTACGACTTGTGGGACATCTCTAATGCTAAAATCTCACTCCAACTAGTGTGTTTTTAGAAGGATTCCAGTGTTCAAAAAAAAAAAGAGGAGGAAAGGAAGGAAGGAGAGAAAAGACTTTATTTTCCATATAATGGAAATTGGATCTTGTTGATAATGAAGCTTTTCATTTGACTTTAGTGAGATAAATCTGGGTCATCAAAGATGAGGTACTAATCAGAACTACTCACAATAGCCTGAAACAGCAAACAACCCCAGAACCTCAGGACTTATATCAACAACAAGAAGAAGACTATTTCCTGTTTCTGCCACAGTTCACTACTGATTGCATAGGGACACTGCCACACCTCATCCGTACTGGGGATACAGGCCCACACAAACTCCCTATATGAAACGTGCCGGGAGGGGACAGAGGAAATTGGCAACGCTGTGGCTGGACTCTTAACACATCTCTTTGGCCAAAGGATCTAGCCCTGGCATTTATCACGTTGCGGCAGGAAGTAGACTGGAAGACGAATGAGCCAAATATTTGATGACAGTCATTATTGCAGGTCTTATGTATTCTGATCCTCCTCCTCAGCACACGTGGTGGGACTGCACCTCTCTGCCCACTCAAATTAGCCACAGTTATGTAATTTGCTTTGGTCAGTGAAGCGTGAGTGAGGATAATGTGTCACTTCCAGGTTGAAACTTCAAGATCCAGTGTGCAGTTGTAACATTCTTTCTTCTTGTCAGGGTGACTCAGATGCTTAGGGCTCTATCAGACTGGATCTCTGAGCGAAGGGGAAAATGGAGAACCACCACCCCTTCCATCAACTAAGATGGGCATGCTGTTCCAGTCTAGTGCATTTGTGCTATGTCATTGAGATATAAAAATTGTTTGTTACTTTAACATATCCTAGACTATTCTAACTGATTCATATAGGGAGCATATTAGGAAAAATTTTCAAAAGTTAAAACAATTGTTTCCTTTTACTCATGTAGATTAATATAGCATCAAAGTTAAAGAGCTCAGGGGTAATTTTTCACAATCAGTAAGAGAAGAAAAAGATGACCTAAATAACCTCAGATTGGTTCGTTTGGCTAGTGGTTGTGGTACTCGTGTTAGTGGGTAGTCACACTTGGGAGCAGGGAGGCTGTATTAATTACAGCTATAGGGTAAGTCTGCTGTGGCAACGCCTTCTCTACTAGAAACAGAACATCCTTCAGTGGAACAGAAACAGAACATCCTCAGACCAGATACATCTGTCTAAGGACAGTGATATTGGAGACCACATGATGTTTTTAACATGCTGTTATGAATGAGTTCACTATGTATTTAGATGTTTTAAAGGGAAGATTCTTAATTTCTTACCTTTGTGCTATAAAAATCAGTGAACACAAGAGAGTACCACTAGTGAGTGGAGCCAAGTTTTGTAGTTCAAGCAGATGGTTTGTGGATCTCAAGAATTTCCACATTCTCTGCTGCTGCTGCTGCTGCTGCTGCTAAGTCACTTCAGTCGTGTCCGACTCTGTGTGACCCCATAGACGGCAGCCACCAGGCTCCCCCATCCCTGGGATTCTCCAGGAAAGAACACTGGAGTGGGTTGCCGTTTCCTTCTCCAATGCAGGAAAGTGAAAAGTGAAAGTGAAGTCGCTCATTCGTGTCCGACTCTTAGCGACCCCATGGACTGCAGCCTACCAGGCTCCTCCATCCATGGGATTTTCCAGGCAAGAGTACTGGAGTGGGGTGCCATTGCCTTCTCTGCTACTCCTGAAAATGAGAAAGAGAGTGCTATGAATTCAGGTACAGATCCTATTACTGATTCATTATGTGACCTTGGGCAAGGTACTTAATCGTTTTGGATCTCAGTTTTCTCATCTTTAAAATGAGGGTAATAATACTGGCATAGGTCATAGGGATGTTGTGTGGATAAACTAATTAATGATTGTAAAATGCTTTGAAAGTGCAAAGCGTTTATAATTTTTAGGTGCTATTATTAAGAAGTATTATTAGTGTGTTGTGTTTAATTTTTATGAGGGCTTCTCTTTGCTTTGAAGTTAGCATCCACGTGGATTGTGGGGTAGGGATAAGTTTACAGATGTTCTGCTCTCATCCCTCTTTTGCCTGTAGAAAGTAGCTAGGGTAATAACCATCATTATGAAGAGTATCTCTTCAAGATAAAAAGATAGGAAATGATCTTCCTTTTAAAAAAAATGGAAATTGCTCTAACTTTAAAAGTATCAATGAATTCTTTAAAACCTCACACAGCCCTGTGTTTCAATAAAGTCTAACAATGTGCAGAATTTGAAACTTCAGGCATTTTCTGCTTCAGCCTAAGATAGGAAATGTTCTTGCTCAGATAACTTTAAATCAGCTGAACCAGCTTTTTCTAATTTTCCCAGTGTTTGCTTCAAGGATGAAAACAAGTGAGGTTTCCTACAGAGGAGAGAAATTCTGATCTGTGGATGTGTTTTGCATTTTCAAAAAGTAAAAAAAAAAAAGCTCCAATTAATTTTCATTTGCTTTATAGACTCTCTTGGGAAATGTGATTCTAGTTACATTAAAAATAAGCTGTTCTTTTGAAGGTCAACTATATACCATGTTTATAGATGACTACACGGTACAGCTAAATAACACTGTCTTTGAGGCGAAAAGTCCGAGGTCAGGCTTTGGGAAGATGTGCTTTTAGTTGTGTGTGTTTTGACAAAGTAATTTAGTATCTGTCTTCATTTCTTTAAATAGGTGTGTGTGTAAAATAGTTCCTGCTGAACTCAGGGGGCTCTGGAAAGGATAAAAGCAGGTAGAAATCTTTGAGAAGGGTTGACAAAACAAACTGAGCTATTCAAATTGTATTATTAATTATCTAACATTTTATTTTACATTTAATTTGTTCTTGAGTTATCAAGCCCCTAAATATATTTCAGTGGGTAATAAATATATTAACTTTGACTGTGTGGATCACAACAAACTGTGGAATATTCTTAATGAGATGGGAATACCAGACCATATTACATGCCTCCTGAGAAACATGTATGCAGGGCAAGAAGTGACAGTTAGAACAGGACATGGAACAACGGACTGGTTCCAAATTGGGAAAGGAGAACTTTGTCCTCCTAAAAAGCCTTGTCCTCCTAATAAGGCTGTATATTGTCACCCTGCCTATTTAACTTATATGCAGAGTATATCATGCAATATGCCAGGCTGGATGAATCACATGCTGGAATAAAGATTGCTGGGAGAAATATCAACAACCTAGATATGCTGATAATACCACTTTGATGACAGAAAACAAAGAAGAGCTAAAGAACCTCTTGATGAAGGTGAAAGAGGAGAGTGAAAAAGCTGGCTTAAAACTCAACATTCATAAAAACTAAGATCATGGCATCTGATCCTATCATTTCATTGCAAATAGATGGGTAAAATGTGGAAACAGTGTCAGAGTTCATTTTCTTGGGCTCCAAAATCAATGCGGATGGTGACGACAGCCATATTGTGACCAACATAGACAGAATATTAAAAAGCAGAGACTTCTTTTTGCTGACAAGGTCCATATAGTCAAAGCTATAGTTTTTCCAGTAGTCATGTACGAATGTGAGAGTTGGACCATAAAGAAGGCTAAACGTGGAAGAATTGATGCTTTCGAACTATGGTGTTAGAGAAGACTCTTGAGAGTCCCTTGGACAGCAAAGAGATCAAACCAATCAATACTAAAGGAAATCAACCCTGAATATTCATTGGAAGGATTGGTGCTGAAGCTGAAGCTCCAATACTTTGGCCACCTGATTCGAAGAGCACACTCACTGGAAAAGACTCTGACGCTGGGAAAGACTGAGGGCAAGAGGAGAAGGGGTTGACAGAGGATGCGAAGGTTGGATGGCATCACTGACTTGATGGACACAAGTTTGAGCAAACTCAGGGAGATAGATAGTAAAAGACAGGGAATCCTGGTGTGCTGCAGTTCATGGGGTCACAAATTATTGGACATGACATCAACTGAACAGCAACAACAAAGATATTAAAAACTCAGCTAATTCCCTTGAAACTTGCTTTTGTCTGTGTCTTTAGTCTTTAACCCTATAGCATGATGAGAAAGAGGTTGATAAGCACTTTCTGAGAAATTGTCCAATAAGCAGTTCAAAGTGATGTCAGCCATTTGAACGGGCAGTTTTGCATTAGAAAAAAAAACTATAACTCTTTGTGCAGACCTCTATACCATTACATTTTAAAATTACTAGAAGCTGTGAATAGGGAAGTCTGGCTGTGCTTCCCCTATAGGGGAAGAATAGGAAGTGCTGCAGGGTTGCAAAGAGTTGGGCGTGACTGAGTGACTGAACAACAACATGATGAACTACATCTTTGCAAGAAGGACAAATCCTGCAGTCCATCTATTTCCTTTCCTAAAAATGGTGACTTCATGAAGTGGCTTCCCTGGTGGCTCAGAGGAGTAAGGAATCTGCCTGCAGTATGGGAGACCTGTCCTGGGTTGGGAAAATCCCCTGGAGAAGGAACTGTCAACCCACTTCAGTGTTCTTGCCTGGAGAATCCCATGGACAGAGGAGCCTTGTGGGCTTCAGTCAATGGCGTTGCAAAGACTCAAACACGAATGAACAAATAACACACGTGAAGTGACAGCCAATATACCAGAGCTGTCAAAGATGTCACAGGTATCAGAGAAAGGAGAAATGTTGAATTTTAAAGATTTATCTCATTATTTTTAGGCCCATTGGCATACTACCCGGAGTGGATGCCCTGGTGTGCCACTTGGCTCCCCATTTCGGAACTGAGACACTCATTCCCCTATTACTGGGAGTGTTATCTGCTGATGACTCAAGCTAAGGTTCTCTTTGGTTGTTGTTGTTCAGTTGCTAAGTCTTGTCCAACTTTGAGACCCCATGGACTGAAGAGAATGATTTTCTGGAGCTCCCTTGCTTTCTCCACGATCTAGTGAATGTTGGCAATTTGATCTCTGGTTCCTCTGTCTTTTCTAAACCCAGCTTGTACATCTGGAAGTTCTCAGTTCACACATTACTGAAGCCTACCTTGAAGGATTCTGAGCATAATCTTAATTACCATGTGAAATGAATGCAATTGTACAGTAGTTCTTTGAAATTGCCCTTCTTTGGGATTAGAATGAAAACTGTCATTTTCCAGTCCTGTGGCCATTACTGAGTTTTCCAAATTTGCTGACATATTGAGTGAAGCACTTTAATAGCATCATCTTTTAGGATTTGAGAGAGCTCAGCTGGGATTCTGTCACCTCCCCTAGCTTTGTTCACAGTAATGCTTCCTAAGGCCCACTTGACTTCATGCCCCAGGATATCTGGCTGTAGGTGAGTGACCACACCATTATGCTTATCCAGGTCATTATGACCTTTCTTATATAGTTTTTCTGTGTATTCTTACTACCCCTTCTTAATCTCTTCTGCTTCTGTTAGGTCCTTACTCTTTATGTCCTTTATTATGCCCATCTTTGCATGAAATGTTCCCTTGGTATCTGATATTCTGGAGGAGATCTCTAGTCTTTCCCATTCTATTGTTTTCCTGTATTTCTTTGCATTGTTCACTTGCTGCTGCTGCTGCTGCTAAGTCGCTTCAGTCGTGTCCAACTCTGTGCGGCCCCATAGACGAAAGCCCACCAGGCTCCCCCGTCCCTGGGATTCTCTAGGCAAGAACACTGGAGTGGGCTGCCATTTCCTTCTCCAATGCGTGAAAGGGAAAAGTGAAAGTGAAGTCACTCAGTTGTGTCCGACTCTTAGCGACCCCATGGACTGCAGCCTACCCGGCTCCTCCATCCATGTGATTTTCCAGGCAAGAGTACTGGAGTGGGGTGCCATTGCCTTCTCCATTGTTCACTTAGGAAGGCCTTATTATATTTCCTTGCCCTTCTCTGGAACTCTGCATTCAGTTGGGTGTATATTTCTCCTTCTCCCTTGCCTTTCACTTCTCTTCTTCCCTCAGTTATTTGCAAAGCCTCCTGAGACCACCACTTTGCCTTCTTGAATCTCTCTTTTTGGGGATACTTTTGATCACCGCCTCCTGTACAACGTTCTGGACCTCTGTCCATAGCTCTTCAGGTGCTCTGTCTACCGGATTTAATCCCTTGAATTTGTTTGTCACCTCTACTGTATAATCATAAGGGATTTGATCCAGGTCATACATGAATGGCCTAATGGTTTTCCCTACTTTCTTCAATTTAAGTCTGATTTTTGCAATAAGGAGTTCATGATCTGAACCACAGTCAGCTCCAGGTCTTGTTTTTGCTGATTGTATAAAACATTGCCATCTGTGGCTGCAAAGAACATAATCAATCTGATTTTGATATTGACCATCTGGTGATATCCATGTGTAGAATAGTCTCTTGGATTGTTGGATAAAGGTGTTTGCTACGACCAGCATGTTCTCTTGACAAAACTTTGTTATCCTGTTGGACTTGATGTCTATTGGAGGATAGAGAAGACTGGCATGCTCCTGTCCATGGGGTTGCAAAGAGTCAGACAGGACTTAGTGACTGATCAATGACAACAGCCCCCTTGGAGGTCATTCCTGCCTCCTGGGCCTAGCTCAGTTCAGTGGCTATTAATTTAGACAGTATAAACCACATCTCCTTGCCTTGATGGGAAATCACTCTGAAGGACTCTCCCAATACTAGAGCTTCATACAGGATGGGTAGGCCTATTTCACAACTGAGTTGTAATTTAGTTTCTTTACTCAACCAATTTCCGGGTCATGAAACTCAGATCTAGGATCAATTTACAAAATAACATGGCCAAGCAAATTCTGGGTATGCTACAGTCAAAAGTCCAAAGAGCTATAGACCCCAGCTAACGTGTCCTGACCAGAACTAAGAGAGTATTTGGGAAATTGGATCTGGAGGATGCTGGTTCTAAATGACTGGAACATAAAGTTGGATATGGGAGAGCTCACCCATAATATGAAATTTAGTAGCCTGTCAGTGACTTTGGGAGATGATGTTAAAATATTGCTGGGGTGGGCCTTAGAAGCTTGGAGACAGTGATGGCCTACAGAATGAAAAATAGAATTGCTGTGGTAGAAGTGGATGAAAGAAGTTGCCTTGGTAGATCAGATACACATAAGGCTGGAAACCCAACCAGATGGTCATATTCTGCAGGGAGACCTAGAGGGTGTTCCATTTACCAAAGTGATAATGGAATCAATAGTGAGAGGGACACCATTATCTCCGAGGAGCTCAGTGGTACCTATTCTTTGTTGGCCAAGGCTGACGGAAAAGATGCTGCTACAGAACTGAACTTTGTGACAGCAAGGTGAATGATGATGGGCCAAAGTGAATGATGATGGGCCTCTATAAAAACCAAATAAACCCTGGTGAATTACAGAGGTCTACCACAAACTCAGTTAAGCTCCAAGTATATGGTTTGAAGGTATTGATCTGGCAAATACATTCTTTCCCATCCCTATCCGGGAAGATGAACAGAAGCACTTTGTATTCACTTGGGTGAGATGGCAGTTAAAATTTAAATCTCTCTGTCTTTCCCTGGAAGAGGCCTGGACTGTCTGGATATTTTGCTGAATATCACATTGGTCTATTACTTGATGACACTGTGTTTATCAGATGAATCTGCAATATGTGGCAAGCCTTAGTAAGGCATATGTAACCCAGAGGGCAGGAGATAAACCTTGTGGAAATTCAGAGGCCCTCTGGGCCAGTCAAGTTTTTAGGTGTCTGAGATATACTGAGACATCTATACCACCCCCATATTTTTTTCAGGAATGAGACATTCATTCCCTCAGTTGCTAAAAGTGTTGATTACTGATTATTCAAAACTGATTATTTCAATAGGAATTGAAAGTAACTCTCTTCCCAAGGTCATGACCTACACTCATGAGTGTACACTGCAGCTGTGAAGGGGCACAAAAGCCCCACCCCATTGCCTTGATGGGGGCCAATTCTGCAGGGCTATCCCAGGTTCAACATGCTGGTAGGATTAGCTGAGGTCTCTGTTGCAACCACACTGCAGTTCAACTTCCCCTTCTGTTCAGTCCTGCTTTTCTCGCTTCCTTATAAACAAAGTTCCGAGATAACCTCTCAATAAATGTGCTGTACACACATATCTGCCTCAGAATCTATTTTGAGGGGAGCAGAACTTAGGACTTTATCCTCAACATCAAAATGCAATTTAATTTAAAAATACTTAAATTTTGTATTTTTGTTTACTGTTTTTAGTATTTATTTATTTTAGTTGATAAAGTTTCACTTTTAACACATCCACAGCATTCCTGTGCATTCTCCTTACACATTTTTGATTTTTAAGACTGGTGTCTTTTTTTTTTTTTAATTCTGATTTTTAAAATTTATTTATTTTTGTTGTTCATTCTTTTCTTAAAATTATTTAATTGGAGACTAATTACTTTACAATATGGTGGTGGTTTTTGCCATACAACGACATGAATCAGCCACAGGTGTACATGTGTCCCACCATCCTGAAACCCCCTCCCACCTCCTTACCTACCCCATCCATCTGATTTGTCCCAGAGCACCAGCTTTGAGTGCCCTGCTTCATGCAAGACTGGTGTCTTTTATTCATTCTATTTGATTCAACATTTTAAAAGTGCCTGCTATGTAATAGGCACTGTGCCAAGCATTCTGGATTTAATGGCAAATAATGCCTGACCAAATGATTGAATGGGAGAAATGGTTAAATTAACAGACAATTAAATATACTATGACTCATAGAGCATGCTGAGGGAGCCCAGACATAGGACACTGAGTTTAGAATGTTGAGCAGCTAACAGAGAAATCTGTAAGGTTTTCTGAAACAGTGTCTCATCTGAGCCTTCAGGATAAGCGAAAATTATGTGGATAAAGAAATTAACATGTTCAAAGAGTGGAAGCAGTGAGAGGAAAGTAGAGAGCAGGTTTGGAAGTTAGAAAGCACTTCCACAGAGCCAGATGTGGTCAACATTGTGGTAAAGAGAACTGACGGCATTCATTGAATTGCTCCCGACAGAGGGGAATACGGTCAGGTTTTAATTTTGGAGTTATTATTCTAGTCTAGCAGAAGTATACAGGATAAAATAGAGATAGGTCCAGTTAGGAGCTCCTTGCAACAGTATAGCTAAAAAATGATGGCTTCAACCACCATAGTGACAGAAAAGATGGAGAAAATAATGGATTCCTGAGATAGAAAGTCAAATCAATAAAAGATTCTGATGGATTGATATGGGAAGGTAAAGGGTTAAAAGTGGACGTTGGCATCTATCCACTTTGAGCAGGTAGAAGCATCATTTAACAAAATAAGTGGTGGAGGTGGGGGCAACGGTGGTATATGTGAGTGTGTTTGTATGTGTTGGGTGGAATGCAGAAAAGCTGAGATATGATGACTCTTTGATAATTCTTTCAAGAAACTTTCCATCCAAAGATATCCAGAGATATTTCCATCCAAAGGTAAATGGATGTGTGAACTGAGAAATCTGGGCTTTGGAGATCCTTCATGTTGATAATAAATGACCTGGGATAATCTCATCTAGGAGCAAATGTAGAGGGGGCAGGAAATGAAGCTGAAATGGTCTTCAGCAAAGATAGTGAGAAAAGCTGTCTGTGTTCATCATCCTCTCTGTCAGAATTTTAAGTTGCAGAAACTATTTAGTATGGTCTTTTATCCAGGGTTAGTAATCCGAGCTTTCTGAATCTTTCCTCATAGTTCTAACGGTAAAGTTCTTTGGAACTATGACCACGTTTGCTCTTTTTCGATTTTATTGTGTAGACTAGAACTAGAAACATTATATTTATTGTTATTGTATTTGACAACACCAGCATTTCGAAGCCTTCCTAGGATGGCATGTGCTTCACTTACCCAGGAAAACAGGAACACACTTGTGACTTCTGTAAAGTAGGTGACCCAAAGCAGTTCCTGCATGTGGATTAAAAAAAGTAATGCAGATCTTGGACAAAGCAGCATGATAGGACTTGCGTTTAGGATGTCATTGGTTCATGCCTGTGAGATCATTTGAGTAGGAAATGTTTTTAATTATTTTAACCCCTTAAAGAATGTTTCTATCTCTCCACTAAATGAACCAGAATTTAACCGGAAGTTAAAAAGTCCCTCAAAAATAATCCAAAACAACACATAGCCTTTTGATTTGTGAGAATTAAGTGTTATACTTCATTACTTAAAAACAGTAATTTGTTTAAAATTAAAAGCAGATGACATATAATTATCTTTAACAATGGGACAATTTTCATGCATTGCAATCTTTGTTTATTAATTATTTAGATAGATGTTAGTGATTTTGAAAACTCTTTTTACCCAAAATGATTATATAATTCATATGTAGAGTATTTCAGCCACATACAATGATTATGAAGCTGTAAGAAAGGTGCGTGTTGTAAATCTGGAGTGAATGATTTCAGCTTTCCCCCCAGCTCCTTCTCTCCAAGTCTTCAGAAGGGGGAATGAATACAGAGATGCTGGACAGTGTCCTGCTATAGAGATGTGCTGTGCGTTAGTCTGGAGTCTGGATGTTCTTCCTCTAGCCAAGCCCTTTTCTTTCCTATCCTAAAGAACCCTTGGTCCATCTTTTTATTTCCTGGCTGATCTTAGCATTTATAACGGTTAACTTTAAAACACTAAGGTTTGTTCTCATTTTTTCTGACATGTACAAAACAATCAGTGCAGTAGCTTCTTATCATTTTCTACTGTGTGCCCAGCTCTCTCTATGTTTATTAACCCTTTTAAGATTCACGATAATCCCCTTCATTGACACTGTTATTATGCTCACTTATTAGATGAGAAAATGGAGTCATGGGAAGGTTTAGGAACTTGTTTGAGGTCTTGTGCTAGAAAGTGGCGAGACCCTGACTGAAGTCTTGGTGTTCGGGCTCCAGAGCGCATCCTCTTAACTATCATGTTGTCCTGTCTTTCAACACTGTGAGCTTTTAAAAACAACCCAAGATACTTGGTGTGTTGCAGAATGCAATTGGGAGATTTGGGCAAGAATGGAGGGGAAAAAAGAACTATTCTTTGCAGGTGGCTAAGATTAAAAGTTTCATTGAGTTAGTAAAGTAATGCTCAGAGTTCTCCAAGCCAGGCTTCAGCAATACATGAACTGTGAACTTCCAGATGTTCAAGCTGGATTTAGAAAAGGCAGAGGAACCAGAGATCAAATTGCCAACATCTGCTGGATCATCAAAAAAGGAAGAGAGTTCCAGAAAAAACATCTACTTCTGCTTTATTGACTATGCCAAAGCCTTTGACTGTGTGGATCACAATAAACTGTGGAAAATTGTGAAAGAGGTGGGAATTCCAGACCACCTGATCTGCCTCTTGAGAAATCTGTATGCAGGTCAGGAAGCAACAGTTAGAACTGGACATGGAACAACAGACTTGTTCCAAATAGGAAAAGGAATATGTCAAGGCTGTATATTGTCACCCTGCTTATTTAACTTATATGCAGAGTACATCATGAGAAACGTTGAGCTGGAGGAAGCACAAGCTGGAATCAAGATTGCCGGGAGAAATATCAATAACCTCAGATATGCAGATGACACCACCCTTATGGCAGAAAGTGAAGAGGAACTAAAAAGCCTCTTTTTTTTTATTTTATTTTATTTTTAAACTTTACATAATTGTATTAGTTTTGCCAAATATCAAAATGAATCCGCCACACTTGATGAAAGTGAAAGTGGAGAGTGAAAAAGTTGGCTTAAAGCTCAACATTCAGAAAACGAAGATCATGGCATCTGGTGCCATCACTTCATGGGAAATAGATGGGGAAACAGTGGAAACAATGTCAGACTTTTTTTTTTTTTTTGGGCTCCAGAATCACTGCAGATGGTGACTGCAGCTGTGAAATTAACAGATGCTTACTCCTTGGAAGGAAAGTTATGACCAACCTAGATAGCATATTCAAAAGCAGAGACATTACTTTGCCAACAAAGGTCCGTCTAGTCAAGGCTATGGTTTTTCCAGTGGTCGTGTATGGATGTGAGAGTTGGACTGTGAAGAAAGCTGAGCACTGAAGAATTGATGCTTTTGAACTGTGGTGTTGGAGAAGACTCTTGAGAGTCCCTTGGACTGCAAGGAGATAACACCAGTCCATTCTGAAGGAGATCAGCCCTGGGATTTCTTTGGAGGGAATGATGCTAAAGCTGAAACTCCAGTACTTTGGCCACCTCATGCAAAGAGTTGACTCATTGGAAAAGACTCTGATGCTGGGAAGGATTGGGGGCAGGAGGAGAAGGGGACGACAGAGGATGAGTTGGCTGGATGGCATCACCGACTCGCTGGACATGAGTTTGAGTGAACTCCAGGAGTTGGTGATGGACAGGGAGGCCTGGCATGCTACAATTCATGGGGTCACAAAGAGTTGGATGTGACTGAGCGACTGAACTGAACTGAACTGAAGATTAAAAGAGCCCAAGAGCATCTCACTGTTTTCTAAAATTTAGGCTTTAGGAGAAGTGAAAAAAAAATTTTTTTTTGTTGTTGTTTCTTATTTATTTGATTTTTTGTTTGTTTGTTTGTTTAAACTTGTTACACAGTAGAAGAAGATACTTTTGAATAACTGAACTTCTTTGAGGCGTTAAGTAGACCTCTGAGACTCAAAGATCAAATGGAAGGATGCTAAAGTTAGTAATTGTTTTCCAAAAATTCATGTAACTCTTTAGGCCTTCTTGACAACATAAATCATATATGCAGATTATCTCTAATTATAGTGTTTTTCTGTCTAGATTATTGAACTCTTACACATAGGATTTTAGTTAGTTCTTACTAGTCTGCGTGCTTAGGGTTTAAGTAAAAATATGCCCACTGTCAAGAAAATAAGCTCACTTATATATTTATAAGCATTTCAAGAATAATAACAAAATTTAAATGTACTCAAGTCTTGTTATCTACATTGGGAAGAGTAGCATGGTGTCTAATCTCTATTGAAGTATGTTTGGGACAACCTATCAAGGAGATAATTCACAAATCTTTAGTTGAATCCTATGATTTAAAACACTTTCCCTGATCTATAGATTTTTTTTTTTAACATTTCCCTGATTAATAAGAATGTAATTCACTTATGGAATCACTTTTGTGGGTCATCGGACTTCTAGAGTTCCAACAGCTGTGATTTGTCCATTACTTACTAAGCCAGTTTGGGATTATCAGTACATTTCAACTGCCTTCTTTTATTTTTTTTTTTTTTTTTTTTTTTTTTTTTTTTTTTTTTTTATTTTTTTTTTTTTTTTTTTTTTTTTTTTTTTTTTTTTTTTTTTCAACTGCCTTCTTTTAAAATTTATTATTGGTATTTTTAAAAAATATGTGGGATTCATCGTGAACTTGCACACCATTGAGTCTTCTCTGTGTCTTTACAGCTTGAACACACATGTTACTAGAATGGGCAGACCAAGCGGAATCTTAGAAAATGACCTTCTGAAGAGGCAAACATTTTAGTTGCTTCTAAAAAATTTTAAATGTAGCATGTAATTTGTAATGTATTGAAATGAATTTAAATTTCCAGACTGTCTTTTCCCTGAGATTCAAAAGTCTTTTCAACAGCTTTTCATTGAAGATGAAGTATTTTAAACATAGGGAACATTGGTTGCAATGTTAGTCTGAGTGAAGCTCAGAGAGCAAGGTGAAGGGACCATTTTGGATCATGAATGATGTTACCTCTTTCCATTCAGGGTTGCCATTCAAAATCTGACTGAAAAGGGGAGAATTCTGACCAAAATAGTCCTGAATTATCTCTTAATATATTTAGGATTTAATTTAAAAACTATGTATCCTAGAGTCAGGATTAAAAGATGGGAGTTATTAAGAAATTAAGAAACTTGCAATATGAAAGCTTGCTTTATTCATACTCCTCTTTGATTATATGATGGGGCAGGTAAAAAACAAATTTTCTAAATAGAGCAGATAATGGAAAATTATAAGAAATGGTCAACTGTATGTATGGTTTATGTGGGGAAAGGTTTTCTTGAAATAGCCCTGTTGTCTTGAGTACATAAGGGTAAGTGTCTGTCTGTCCAGCAAAGTCCCTTTCCTGTATGTGTGGCTTTTGTATTTCTTGTTTTTATGTTACACATATTACAGTTGATGGTATCTCAGAACTATTTTGCAGCTGTTGATTCATGATATCCCTTATTTAGCCTGGAAAGTAAGAAGGCTAGATAAAAGTTGTCTGATGCAAAGATGTTTCTTTAAAAGTGTAGCATGCACAACTAAGTAATTTGGAGATTTATTTTTGAAGCAGAGTTTCTCTAACTCTAAACAACTCTGACAAAAATGGTCTCTTAAGATACTATTATATATAAAACAAGAAAAATATGTTGAGACAATTAATCTCAAACTTCTTTGACTGTTTTATTAATCATTTCATTAATTTACTAATCATTGTTTCACTGATTATTGATCATTACTTTGATTGTCACCATGTGAACATATATTGAGATTTTTCATTTACATGATAGAAATTATAAATTTGTAAGTGTGTTAGGTTCCCATGACTTCTGTAACAAATTACCAAAAACTTAGTGTTTTAAAATAATAGAAATTTATTCTCTTATAGGCATATAAGCCCACTGAGACTCTTCTAATGCAAGTTGTTAAGACTGAGACTTCATAACAGCCTCCAAACTGGCCACACTATGTCCAGTTTCCCCCTATTCCATTCTGTCTTGCACCCAGCAGGTTAATATTCCTAAACCTTGGCCGTCTATTTTTCCTGCACAGATGTATGGTTTGGCTCCTGATTTGATACAAGCTTAGGTGTCAACTCAGCCTATCCCTGATCTACTTTTTCCACTTTATTTCTGATGTCTTCCTAACCTCATCCTTGCGTTGTAGGTAAACTGCTCTGCTCAAAGCTCCCTGAAAATGCCATTTTATTTTCCCATCTCCAACTCTTTACATACTCTTTCCCCTTCTAGACATGCCTTTTCCCACTTTGCCTTTTAAGTCTACTCACCTTTCAAGACTCCTCTGAAATGTGGCCTGAAATATGGCTTTGCCCTCACACTCCTTGGTGATGTCTGTAATCTTCTAGCTTGAGTTGCACTTATCAATAAGGAAGTCATCCTTTTGAGGGATGGATGCTTAATGGATATGGATAATGTCCTGCCCTTTGTTATAATTCTTTATAGTGTTTTGCATAAAGTAGTCATTTAATGACTATCTCTTAAGTGAACTTTTTAAAGGCCACAACTTGAGATGAAATTTGCCATTTCCATGCTGCTGTATTTCTCTTTTACTCCGTGTGTTGCTCTGATCACATACTGTTCATGAAATCTGTGACTTTTTATAAATTTTAAATGAACACAATTTTTTTTTTATCATTGATGTTCTTTTTCTTGAAAATAAATTCATTATACTTCTCTTAGATATCTATGTTAAATGGAGACCAGCATGGGTAATTTTTTTACAAGTGAAGAAAATTTATATAGTACATGTTCATTAAAAATTCAAACAATAAAAAACAAAGTGAAAGTGAAAATTATTGATACATACATTGATTTAATCAGCAAATTGAACATTTTAGTTTAAGTTTTGGAGAAATTTTTTCTTATGCACATAAAAATATATAAATATTTAAATTCCTGTTCCAAATATTTACTATGTGACAGGCTAGGCTTTGCTTGGGTACCTAAAGCTATTGGGGTACTTGTTCTGTGTTTCTCATCCTGAGACCCAAGCTCCAGGAACAGCCCCAGTCTCGGATATGACAGAGCACAGGAAACAAAGGAATGGAGAAAGAGAAATTGAGAAGAAATGGAATTTTAAGCTTCTGTTGCCTTGTGGCAAATATCATGTCTTCTCATAGTCTATTGGTTTAAACCATGCCTTGTGATTATTTTCCACACCTGACATTTGACCCCAGTGTTGGCTCTCCTCTTTATTATGCCCCACTCCCAACCAGGGATGCAGATTTATTTTCATCTATGGTTCCATCAGCAGAATTGTTCAGAGAATTTGGGCAAAGCCAGACTTCATGAGAGGGTTTTATATAACATGCCTCTCAGGCTACAGGTATTGTGGGGCACGGGGTGATCACAGAGTCTGTAGGAAAGGCCTCTGGTTTTCAACGTTGAAGGCTTTCTGTTTTCAAGATATCCAAAATAGACATAACATGTATTCAACCTATTCTCTCTTTAGTCTGAAAATATGTGCTTGCCTAAGACTAACAGCTCTGGACAGGAAGCTGTGTCCTTGAGGCTTTCATCCTGAAAGGGGGAGAATAAGCAGTTTCAACTCAGGCCACCCTGCCAACTCAACCTGCTTTACCTCCTTGAGGTCTGCAGGGAAAGTTTTTCCCCTAGTCTTATCTCCCAGGCAGAATTCTGGAGTTATTCTAGTCAACAGTCCTCTGACCACAAAGTTCAGCAAGGATAGGAGATGAAGATGCATCTTTGAGGAGCTGTCATTGACTGGTCTGGGGGAAAAAAAAAAAAGCAACTATAGAAAAATCCTAAAGAGAGTGTTAAAATGCAAATATCTCAGCTGTATAATCACCATGTAGTTATTTCTGTGCTTTTTCAGGATCAAGCAGCAGCATTGTAGTGGCATTACCGCTGTGTGCTTATTGCTTTTACAGTTTATCACGTCATTTTCCCCACTACATTTATCCAACTTCTAGACCAGGGGTTGCTTCACCAACAAAGCGAAGGTCCAGGAGATGTCACTAAAATATTCCTTTTCCAACCTTCCAAAAGTAGAAGCTGTATTGGTCATGCTTATAGTAGATAAAGCTCACTGATGCTGAATAGTGCTAGAATGTTCCATTATAATAGTGTTCAGAAATGAGAGAGCCCGTTTTGAGAAGAAATATAAAAAATGCTAACATAAAATTATTAATTGTCCAGAAAATTTTTATTAATGGATTATAAGAATTACTTTATGACTGATGGATTTATCATTAAAACAGATGTAGGGATTTATTTCAATCTTTTGAGAAATCCTTTATTTTGATCAGTAGGTATATTTATATATGTAAATCCCTACTTATATTGTAGTCTTAATTTAAGTTGAAGTCTTGAAATGGCAAATATTAGGCATATGATCAATGCTAACCATTGAGTGAAGCATCCTTTGAAAAATCAAGAAGATAAAAGCAGAGTCAAGAGTATAAAATTAATTCTCATGTAATATTAGAATAAAAAATGTAAGGATGTGATGACAAATGGTAATAAATGCTGAGTCTCCTTAATGATACGGGACACATGGGACAGAATACACAATTTTAAGAAAATTTTTATAAACTATCTTTTTCTAGTGTTCAATGAAAAAATAGAATTTAATTTATTTATGTTTTGCTTTACTGCATCTATTAATGTTTAAATACTTTGCAGTTCGTTTTGAAGGTTTATTTATCTTCATGTTTACTTGATGTAATTCTATTGCTTATTACAATACACAGACTAGTCAGCTACAATAACAAGAATTCTATTAAAATGTCATTTTAATATTATAGTGAATGGAAAAGGAGTTTAATTCTGATTTATTTTTCATTATAGAATTTGTTTCACAAGTTCCTCTTAACCAGAAATATTTGGGAATAATGTTGACATGGTGGATAGATACTCTCTGTCATTTTGTCTGTAAAACTGAGATGAAACAAAGCTCTAAACAGATACCTATTCATCCTCCGTTACAGTTTTTAGAGAATATAATTACTATGACCTGAAACTATGCATAGTTCTCCCCACTTCACCCCTAAAATACCCCCATCCCCTACCCCCAAGGGCAGCCCCCAAACTTCCCAACTTCACACTCTCCAACCACCATCCCTAAAGTAATAAATCCAAATCATGCTCAAAGCCATATTGTCTAAAGCTAAGTAGTAGACAGTTTGGAAGTGAGTGGAGCTTAAAGATGAAGTAAAGAGAGAACGGATATGAAAGAATACGTTTCTCCTATGGAATTTCATTAATCTGGAACAGACAAAGGGTTAGAAGATTAATTTTTTTTTCTCTCCTCCTCTCTCCTTTCTTTAACTGAGAGTCGCTGTAACATTTACACTTAAACAACTGAATCCCTTTCTGGGGCTCAAGAGGAAACATCTGCAGTGTTGAGACAAGCAAGGCCAGAGTGATCCTGGAAAACCAAATGGGAGTCCTGTAGAAGAGAGAAAATGATGCACAGAGACTTTGTTTTAATCCCTCACCAGGTTGACTAGATGCCCAACCTTGTAATTATTCATGAGGTATGCAGCTGTGCTCAGACGTTTCTGTATGTTGTGTATTTTTGTAAGAAAATAGAAACAAAATGTTCTAGAACATCTTCAGGCTCTTGTACTTTATATCTGCAAGAATTTTCTGAGCACATGCTGTGTAAGCGACTGTGGCTTCTGTCAGAGATTCAAAAATCAATAAAATATGGTTCCCTGTTTGGGGAAGAAGGTCAAAAGCAGATCAATTACAGGCAAGAATAAGGAGACCTAGAGGAAGAAAACACTAATGCTGATGGAATCTCCTTACATAAAGTTACTGAATAAAAGTGATTAAAACACATATGAAGACTAGAATTAGAGAGTACCAATAGTCAAGATATATAATAATGATGGTAGATAAGAAAGAATAGAATCATTGAATAGAATCATTGAGATGGTTTTCCATCTTCACAAATAAGATATGTCAATATAACACACTTATAAAATGAAAAACTGGAGAATACCATCAAGAGGAGAAAGGGCTTGAGAAACCAGGGTGGGAGGAGAGGAAAGCTCTGAAATGTTTCCATGGGATGCTCTTAGAGCTGCCTTTCTCTACATGCTTTGAGGATTAGCTTGCCTTGACTTACATATTTCTAAATTTCAGCTTTGCGGGTATACCTTGACTTCTCCAGCTTTAAGAAGAAAAAAATTTTCCACTCTGGAGTGGACATTATAATCACTTTTTAGTCGATCATCTAGGTGTACAAGTCCTGTACAAGGTGGTGATCTTACCAGGGTCGTTGATTTGTTATCATTAAATTGCGTAATTGGTAGTTATGTTGAAAAGAAGATTGCATGAAATATTAAAGTTAAGACGAGAGGGAAACACTGCATCTGAGAACTGTAAGTTGTCACCCTGCTTGGTGTCTCTGTTCTCCAGCACCCTGAGGGCCTAATCATGTCTTCTGTGTAGTTTTACACGTGTAGACTTTTTCTTCATTACCATTTTCCAATTCCCTATAGTTCACACTGTACTAGAGCAATACTTTTTGTCACTTTTGAATTGGTGTCCAGGTGGCTGCTGTCACATTACATCCATTTTTAGATGTTCCTCAAACCCACGGAGGTGATATGCAGTTTTCTGACAAAGTGATTATTTTTTTCTTCAAGTTTTGTCTCTACCGTGGAAGAGAAATTTGCTGTCGTCTTTGACAGCTGGACAAGGAGAGATTGCAATCTCATTTTCCTCTCAGTATTTTCTACCTTGCCAACATCATGAATAAGCAACATTTTAGATGGTTGACTTCCAAAAACCATCCTGACAGAATGGTTTCCTGTCAGGCTCCTGTCAGGGTTTGGGAAGTCAGAGAACAACTTCTTTTCAGTTGTGATTTTCTATAATTTTGTTTTTGAAGTCTGAATTATGATTTTTTTTTTTCCTTTCTGAAGTTTAATTTTTCTGTAACCTAAAGCTGGGAAGGAAATGGCAACCCACTCCAGTGTTCATGCCTGGAGAATCCCAGGGACCGGGGAGCCTGGTGGGCTACTGTCTATGGGGTCGCACAGTCGGACACGACTGACGCGACTTAGCAGCAGCAGCAAGCTGGGAAGAAAAGGAAGCTTAATTCCTTCTTGTGTTTAGTTTGATCTGGAGAGTATCCTCTGTGTCAGTGGTACCTCTATATTAATGGGATCCACTAGTGGAAATCTATGTTATCTCTTTTATTAGCAGTTTAAATTACTATTGTTACATTTTACATTTAATTCTATCTTTCCCCATACCATCCCTCTGGGTCGTCCCAGTGCACTAGCCCCAAGCGTCCAGTATCGTGCATCGAACCTGGACTGGCAACTCGTTTCATACATGATATTTTACATGAGGGAGGAGGGAGGAGGGTTCAGGATGGGGAACACATGTATACCTGTGGCGGATTCATTTTGATATTTGGCAAAACTAATACAATTTTGTAAAGTATAAAAATAAAATAAAATTAAAAAAAATAATTCTATCTTTCACAAGTCAATGTCTAAATGACTTTCCAGTGACCATTTTCAGGATATCTGTGATTTTTAAAAACCCCATTGCATTTCATACACACAGATATAGCATAACACTGAAAGAAATGGAAAAGGTAACACTGTCCCTGTCATGCAGACCTTTTCAACCTTCTGTTTTCTCCTCGGTCCTTACACTTATTAAGAGGAAAGGAGGCAGAGAAATTGGAAACTAAATTAAATGTTTCTGAATTGATCTCAAAGAATGAAATGGAAGTCTTTTAAACACACCTGAAATCTTCTCCTGCTGCTTTCTTCCTGACTTCAAAGCTACAACTTCCCACGGTCACTCTGGGTTTACACTTCTACAGTACTGTTTCTACAGAGGGGACTCAACAGAGTTATTGAAAATATGGTCTTAGAAGCCTGGCCCCAAAACCTGATCCTGCCAGAATTTGTGTGACTCTGAGCAAGTTCCTCACCCTCTCATTCCCCCAGGTTTTGCATCTGTATAATGGAAATGCTAAAAAAGAAAGTTCACATCTTTGAGCTGTAGTTAGAATTCAGTTAGTGAATCTGTGTAGGGTGTTTAGGTCAGCAGCACAGAGCAGGCATTATGTATGTGTGATAAAGAGATACATACATACTTAATGTATGAAGTGAAAAGTGAAAGTCGTTCAGTCATGTCTCACTCTGCGACCCCATGGAGTATACAGTCCATGGAATTCTCCAGGCCAGAATACTGGAGTGGGTAGCCTTTCCCTTCTTCAGGGAATCCTCCCAACCCAGGAATCGAACCCAGGTCTCCTGCATTGCAGGTGGATTCATTACTAGCTGAGCCACCAGGGGAGCCCACTCAACCCATATCCAACCTCATATTTTGGTTCAGGGCCACTGGACATCTCATCCACCAGTGATAGCATAGGTTTAACCTTGGCAGCGGCGTGTTTGCTCACTTGTTTCCAAACAAATCCCCTGGGTTTCCTGACTAATTTGAAGGAATTAATAAGGGTAAGCTCTTTGCATTTAAGCAAAGTCTAAAGTATCTCATCCCTCCTTCTCTTTTTTCTCTTGTGAGTAAACTTAAAGTTGTTCCTAGTAGATCAAGTTCATCTCTTAAAGGAATTAGCACATCATTAAGATTCAGGTACCTTTTCCTTGAATTCAATTCACTCATTCCATGCCCAGTTTTAGGTATTGTAATCAATCCTTCCCTGCTCTAAAATGTTTATTATTATTTATCCAATTATCTTAGAAGGCTCTCGTGGAGTTAATTCCTGTGGCTAGGGAAATTCCTTTCATCAGTAGTCTTACAATGACCTGTGGCCAGGGAGGACTGTTGTTTCTCTCAGCTATAATCTGGATGCACTTACATAGCTCAGTGGGGATTTCTCCAGCATTTTTTCCCCTCCAGAAGCTGATTACAGCATTCAATAAAAAATCTAAAGGCTTGTCTAATTCTCTGGCAGTTCACAGCCCTTTAGCCAACTACAGATGTACACCCTTAAAAGTAGCATTTACTGAGCTATCACTCAAATTCCTCCTCCGATCTCAACCTTCAGGATTGCTTCAGTATTCGGAATGATACAACAGCACACAAAGTATTGCGCAGTATTCTAGTGGGGAACACCAATTTTTATAACCTCAGAGTAGGACATCGTCTTTATCACTCCTAAGTAACGGGACCACCAATAGGATTGTAAATAATTCTTCTCGTTACCCCGTCCCTTTCCATTCTCTCCTGTCAGGCTCTAATCAATTCAGTTCAGTTGCTCAGTCGTGTCCGACTCCTTGCGACCCCATGAATCACAGCACGCCAGGCCTCCCTGTCCATCACCAGCTCCCGGAGTTCACTCAGACTCACGTCCATCGAGTCGGTGATGCCATCCAGCCATCTCATCCTCTGTCGTCCCCTTCTCCTCCTGCCCCCAATCCTTCCCAGCATCAGAGTCTTTTCCAATGAGTCAACTCGTCCCATGAGGTGGCCAAAGTACTGGAGTTTCAGCTTCAGCATCATTCCCTCCAAAGAAATCCCAGGGCTGATCTCCTTCAGAATGGACTGGTTGGATCTCCTTGCAGTCCAAGGGACTCTCAAGAGTCTTCTCCAACACCACAGTTCAAAAGCATCAATTCTTCGGCGCTCAGCCTTCTTCACAGTCCAACTCTCACATCCATACATCACCACAGGAAAAACCATAGCCTTGACTAGACGGACCTTTGTTGGCAAAGGAATGTCTCTGCTTTTGAATATGCTATCTAGGTTGGTCATAACCTTCCTTCCAAGGAGTAAGTGTCTTTTAATTTCATGGCTGCAGTTACCATCTGCAGTGATTTTGGAGCCCCAAAAAATAAAGTCTGACATTGTTTCCACTGTTTCCCCATCTATTTCCCATGAAGTGATGGGACTTTTTTTATGTGTATATGTGTTTTTGACCTCTTTGTACCTGTGGATTCCTCTTCAGAATATCTGAAATCCATAGAATAAAATACAAAAATTTACTTAAGAAACCAATTATATAGAAATATTTACCAAAAATTTAAAATAAAATTTTGAAATATTAATGTATGTTCTTTTATGTGAACACATTAAATATCAAGAGCTAACAGCAGGTCTAAAAATCACTCTAATTCCTGAGTAGTGATGAGTATAAGTGATATTCTGGGATCTCTGCATCAGTTGGAATGCAACAGGAAAATGTTTGTGATTTCTTCTGTTGATAAAAATCACTGGTTTTCTTGAAGCCAGTTTGATTTGTTCCCAGCATTCACAAGTGAGAGAAATGGTATGTTTAAGTCAGGTTCATAGAAATAAGGATTTTATTTCCATCCAAGTTCATGGCCCCTAAGTCTCTGAGGGTACAGAGACATATGTCTCATTTTCTACCCTTGAGGAACTTAGAGTCTAGTGGGAGAGGCTGGTGGCAGGGTCAAAGAGTGTCCAGAAGGGGCAGGGATATAACACCACCATAATATCTATCAGCCTTCCAAGTACACCCCACAGGCATTCTAATACTAAGAAGTGAGACAAGCAGGGACCTGGGACCCTTTGCTGCAATGCTTGTACCTGGACAAACTTCTCAAGAAACAAACTACAAAGAAACTCTGCTGCTGCTGCTCCTAAGTCGCTTAAGTCGTGTCCGACTCTGTGCGACCCCATAGACGGCAGCCCACCAGGCTCCCTCGTCCCTGAGATTCCAGGCAAGAACACTGGAGTGGGTTGCCATTTCCTTCTCCAATGCCTGAAAGTAAAAAGTAAAAGTGAAGTCGTGCCCGACTCTCAGCAACCCCATGGACTGCAGCCCACCAGGCTCGTCCATCTATGGGATTTTTCAGGCAAGAGTACTGGAGTGGCTTGCCATTGCTTTCTCGAAACCCTAAGGGACTAAAAATAACTGCATGCATGCGCAGTTGGGGCAAATTCTGGACAAAAGATATAAAAAGACCAAAAAAACCCAACTGCCACTTCTGAAGAGCTGGGAGCAAAAGTAAAGTGTCAGGAGTAAAACCACGGTATTGCGCACAACCCCTGTGCTCGGTACCGCCTTAGGGGTGGGCGAACGACCTAAGCCACCCCTCTGGCCCAAGACCTGGATTGAACCCCGCACCAACCCCATATAAGGAGCAAGCTCAGCCACCTCCACTTCAGGGAGCAAGCGAGCAAGGAAATGTCTCCTGTTCTTGTTCACCCTGGTGCAGCAGGGGCCCCACAAAAGCCCTGTCTGAATTTCTTGTCTGGCTTCTGATCAATTTTTATCGACTGAGGAGACCAAGAACCCTGGCCGGTATCAGACTGAGTGAAATCTTAGGTTAAATATGAATTAAGTACTCCTTAAAAAACATAAATATTTTTGCTGTTACATGACACAAAATCCAAATAAAATTTGCATGTTTTCCGTGGGAATAGAACATAACATCCCCTAGCTCTGCTTTCAAAATACCATAGATGCCCACTGCCTGTCCCCCTTCCACCTGTCCTCCTGTGTAGAATCTTGGTACCTTCCTTGGGTTAAATAAAAGCAAATGGATAAATTTAATGGCAGTCTTCAGAAGTCACTGTTAAGTCAGTGCTGTAACGTGGAGGCTGAGGGACTGGGTGACTATTACAGAGTGATCGCTCGGGCCTGCCGTGAGCCTGGAGCCCTTATAACATTCAGAACTCATGCCGTTGCAGGCTTATGTGGCAACACACACCTGGTATTTTTGTTTGCAAGTGCAAGTGGTACTGTTACTTCGTGAAAATCCTTAAAAAGTGTATGACATTTAGTCCATTTGAAATTAGGCCATCTTGATGAACTTTGGGAGCAGTGGCAAAATTAAATTTTACAAGCAAAGTGAGGTATTGAAATGTTTCATCTTACTTTATAATGTATCATAAGTCGCTCTTCCTGAAAGGAAATGAAAAAAGAAAAGCAACATGAATTTAATTAACATAGAAGTTTAAACTGGTTTACTCTTGTTCAGACAGTAATGCCCATGTGCTGATTGACAAATGGGGGGCTGGGGTTGAGAAATACGTGCCCCTTTGGTGACTCAGGGTGCCTTTTCACAGCTACAGCCTCAGCTCCTGCCGTGATGCCTGACATTTGGTGATCTTCAAATATTTGATGAATGAATGTATGAGTGAGTGAGTGAATAAACAGACTGATGGATGTCTAGATGTGTGGATGAGTGAAATTAAATAAACAAGCACACTAAGCTTCAGTTCCTCCCCTGGGACATGGGAATAATAGTACCTATTGGATGGGATTATTGTGAAAATTAAAAGCAATAATGAACAGTCATCCCTCTGTATCCTGGGTAATTGGTTCAGGACCCCCTCAGTTAACAACATCTGCAGATGTTCAAGTCCCTTATATAAATGGTGTTATATTTGCAAATAACCTACGCACATCCTCTTGTATACTTTCAATTTTCTCTGGATTACTCAAAGTACCTAATATAGTGTAAATGCTGTATTAGGAGTTACTGGCATGTGGCAAATTCAAGTTTTGCTTTTTGGAACTTTCTGGAATTTTCTTTTTTTAAATATTTTTGATCTGTGGTTGATTGAGACTGCAGGTACAGAACACTTGTTTACAATTAGCCATTTGTATATAAAGTATTTAGCAAATTGTATGTAAGCACTAAATACATTATGGCTTTAATAAAATATAAAATTCTGATTATTTTAAATAACTGTATTTTTGCCAGCCATCAAAACTGCTCCGGTGAGTCTAAGAAACAGAGGTGAATTTGGATTGTAGTTTTGTAGTCTTTGTGCCCAGTAAGTGATGTTTCATCATGAGGAAAGGGCCTTCTTTTCCTGACTAAGAGCCTGACACAGCTCCTTGACAACTGTTAGTAGCAATGGAAAGATCTGAGTCTGTTAGCTAGAAAGCATGATCAATATATGTGAGTGCTGATCTTCAAAAGCCCGTTTCAAGCTCTTTTACTACTTTGTAGTAGTTTAGTTGCTTTTTCTTAGTAACTCATTAAAATAAAATATTGGATCCATCATCATCGAGTTTTCAAAAATTATTTAAAATTTAGCATTCTAATAATATTTTATACATATAGATTATTATATGATAATTTTTCTTCTGAAATCTTACCCTGGGGTAGATTAGTATGTCCTTATTATTGGAATTTTCAAAAGTATCTAGATAAATATCTTTGAGTCAGATTCCCATTTTACTTGTTTATCAAATATGCAATGAATGCACTATATTTAAAATTAATGCTTGTATTAATCAGAACAGAACATGTGGCTGTACATAGTCCATATATGTAACACGATCTTATTTCTATCTTGTCACTTGACTTTTGGCTACAGAGGCAGAACTGTATCACTCTTGTTCTCACATATCAAATATCGGGTTGACCAAAAATTTTATTTGGGTTTTTCCATCACATTTTATAGAAAATATTGAGCGACTGTTTCAGCTAACCCAATATAGTAGTAATACCAGATACCCTTTGTATTTGTGTGAGCACAGAATGGGTGGCCAAAAGCAAATGCCAACAAGATGAAATAAACAAGCCCAGGGTAGGGGCAGGTAGAAGAAAGTCATAGAAATGGCATGCAGAGGAAAAAGCAATGAGATGACAGAGAGATTCTCATGGCGATTTTACATTTGTGTGCTGAGCAATATATACAAAGAGAAACATATTATTTTCACAGGGAAAATGATTATTTTAGAATTGATTCTTGTCAGTGATAAATTTGTTGTTCAGTTGATCTTTGCAAAAGATCTTTCTTTCCTTTGTACTGATTTGTTCAGTCACTCAGTCTTGTTCAACTCTGTGACCCCATGGACTGAAGCACGCCAGGCTTCCCTGTCCTTCACCATATCCCGAAGATTGCTCAAAACTGATGTGCACTGAGTCTGTGGTGCCATCCAGCCATCTCGTCCTCTGTCTTCCCCTTCTCCTCCTGCCTTCAGTCTTGCTCAGCATCAGGGTCTTTTCCAATGAGTCAGCTCTTTGTATCAGGTGGCCAAAGTATTGGAGCTTCAGTTTCAGCATCAGTCCTTCCAGTGACTATTCAGGACTCATTTCCTTTAGGATGGATTGGTTGGATCTCCTTGCAGTCCAAGGGACTCTCAAGAGTCTTCACCAACACCACAACTCAAAAGCATCAGTTCTTCAGCACTCAGCCTTCTTTATGGTCCAACTCTCACCTGTACATGCATACAGGAAAAACCATAACTTTGACTATACAGACCTTTGTTGGAAAAGTAATGTCTCTGTTGTTTAATTCGCTGTCTATGTTTGTCATAGCTTTTCTTCAAGGAGCAAGCATCTTTTAATTTCATGGCTGCATTCACCATCCTCAGTAATTTTGGAGCCCAAGAAAATAAAGTCCATCACTGTTTCCATTGTTTCTCCATCTATTTGCCATGAACTGATGGGACCGGATGCCATCCGGATGCCATGATCTTCTTTTTTTTTTTTTTTAATTTATTTATTTTTTATTGAAGGATAATTGCTTTACAAAATTTTGCTGTTTTCTGTCACACCTCAACATGAATCAGCCATAGGTATACATATATCCCCTCCCTTTTGAACCTCCCTCCCATCTCCCTCCCCATCCCACCCCTATAGGTTGATACAGAGCCCCTGTTTGAGTTTCCTGAGCCTACAGCAAATTCCTTTTGGTTATCTATTTTACATATGGTAATATAAGTTTCCATGTTACTCTTTCCATTTGAACCTTGAATTTTAAGCCAGGTTTTTCACTCTCCTATTTCACCTTCATCAAGAGACTCTAGTTCCTCCTCACTTTCTATGATTAGAGTAGTATTATCTGCATATTTGAGGTTATTGATATTTCTCCTGCAATCTTAATTCTAATTTGGGATTCATCCAGTCTGGCATTTCATATGATGTACTCTGCATATAAGTTAAATAAGCAGAGTCGCAATATATAGCCTTGTCGTACTCCTTTCCCAATTTGGAACCAGTTCGTTGTTTTATGTAAGGTTATAACTGTTGCTTCTTGACCTGCATCCAGGTTTCTCAGAAGACAGGTAAAGTGGTCCAGTATTCCCATCATTTTAAGAATTGTCCACAGTTTTTTGTGATCCGTACAATCAAAGGCTTTCTCATAGTCAATGAAGCAGAAGTAGATGTTTTTCTGGAATTCCCTTGCTTTTTCTAGAATCCAATGGATGCTGGGGCAATTAGATCTCTGGTTTCCCTGCCTCTTTGAAACCCAGCTTGTACATTTGGAAGTTCTTGGTTCATGTACTGCTAAAGCCTAACTTGAAAGATTTGGGGCACAACCTTGTTAGCATGTGAAATGAGCACAATTGTATGGTAGTTTGAACGTTCTTTGTTATTGTCCTTTTTTGGGATTGGACTGAAAGCTGTCTTTTTACAGTTGTGTTATCACTGCTGAGTTTTTGCTGTAACAATGAGTGAAGTACTTTAACAGTATCATCTTTTAGGATTTGAAGTAGCTCAGCTGGAATTCCATCACCTCCACTAGCTCCGTTGATAGTAATGCTTCCTAAGGCCCACTTGACTTCACACTCCAGAATGTTCAGCTCCAGGTGAGTGGCCACATCACCATAGTTTTCTGGGTCATTAAGACCTTTTTTTTTTAATAGTCCTTCTGTATTCTTACCACCTCTTTTTAATCTCTCTGCTTCTGTTAGGTCCTTACCACTTCTGTTCTTTACTGTGCTCATCCTTACATGAAATATTCCCTATTGATATCTCCAATCTTCTTGAAGAGATCTCTAGTCTTTCCCATTCTGTTGGTTTCCTCTGTTGCTTTGTATTATTCGTTTAAGAAGTCCTTCTTATCCATCTTTGCTTTTTTCTGGAACTTTGCATTCAGTTGGGTATTTTTCCCTCTCTTCTTTGCCTTTAACATGTCTTCTTTCCCTTTAACATGTCTTCTTTCCTCTGCTACTTGTAAAGCATCCTCAGACAACCACTTTGGCTTCTTTAATTGCTTTTTCTTTGGGATGGTTTTGGTCACTGCTTCCTGTAGAATAGTATGAACTTCTGTCCATAATTCTTCAGGCACTCTGTCTACCAGATTTAATTCCTTGAATTTATTTGTCACTTCCATTGTATGATTATAAGGAATTTGATCTAGGTCATACCCAAATGGCCTAGTGGTTTTCCTTACTTTCTTCAATTTAAGTCTGAATTTTTCAGTAAGAAGCTCATGATCTGAGCCACAGTTAGCTCCAGGTCTTGTTTCTGCTAACTGTATAGTGCATCTCCATCTTTGGCTGCAAAGAACATAATCAATCTGATTTTGGTATTGACCATCTGGTCCATGTGTAGAGTCGTCTCTTGGGTTGTTGGATAAGGGTATTTGCTATGATCAACACTTTCTCTTAACAAAACTCTTTTATTCTTTGCTTTGTTTCATTTTGTATTCCAAGGCCAAACATGCCTGTTATTCCAGATATCTCTTGACTTCCTACTTTTGCATTCCAATCCTCTATGATGAAAAGGACACATTTTTTTGGTGTTAGTTCTAGAAGGTGTTGTAGGTCTTCATGGAACTGGTCAACTTCAGCTTCTTCAGCATCAGTGGTTGGGGCATAGATTTGATTACTGTGATGTTGAACAGTTTGCCTTGGAAACAAACCAAGATCATTCTGTCATTTTTGAGTTTGCACCCAAGTGCTGCATTTTGCACTCTTTTGTTGACTGTGAAGGATACTCCACTTCTTTTAAAGGATTCTTGCCCACAGTAATAGATAGGATGATCATCAGAATTAAATTCACCCATTCCCTTCCATTTTAGTTCACTGATGTTGATGTTCAATCTTGCCATCTCCTGCTTGACCTGGTCCAGTTTACCTTGATCTTGATTCATGGGCTTAACATTCCAGGTTCTTATGCAATACTGTTGTTTCCAGCATCAGACTTTCACCAGCAGACACACCCACAATTGAGCTTCCTTTCTCCTTTGGCCCAGCTGCTTCATTCTTTCTGGAGCTGTTAGTAATTGCCCTCTGCTCTTCCTTAGTAGCCTATCAGAGACTTTCTGACCTGGGGCTGTGGTGGGGCTGATCTTCCAGTGCTGTAGTGTTTTGCTTTTTCATACTGTTTGTGAGGTTCTCCTGGCAAGAATACTGGAGTAGGTTGTCATTTCCTCCTCCAGCAATGAAAAATAGTTTTATTTTAAAATAAAATCCTACTTTTTGAATTTTTTTCTTTTCAATGTTATTTTATCAATTTAAAAATTTCCTTCATTGTAACATTAAATAAAACTATAAAGCTCTTTGAAAAATAAACTCTATTCTCTAGGTACTATTTTTTCTTTTTCAGTCAATGAGTGTTAACTGTATTACCTATGCCTACAGAATGTAAATGACATGAATTTAACATGAATCTGTTGAATTTGTCATTGTAGCTGAATGAATGAATATCTTCTAGTCAATTTTACAATTTTCTAATACTTCTTTTACCTCCCACAACTTTTCATACAGTATAAACTTTTTTTATTTTATTTTTTTTTAATTTTATTTTATTTTTAGACTTTACATAACTGTATTAGTTTTGCCAAATATCAAAATGAATCCGCCACAGGTATACATGTGTTCCCCATCCTGAACCCTCCTCCCTCCTCCCTCCCCATTCCATCCCTCTGGGTCGTCCCAGTGCACCAGCCCCCAAGCATCCAGTATCGTGCATCGAACCTGGACTGGCAACTCGTTTCATACATGATATTTTACATATTTCAATGCCATTCTCCCAAATCTTCCCACCCTCTCCCTCTCTCACAGAGTCCATAAGACTGTTCTATACATCAGTGTCTCTTTTGCTGTCTCGTACACAGGGTTATTGTTACCATCTTTCTAAATTCCATATATATGCGTTAGTATACTGTATTGGTGTTTTTCTTTCTGGCTTACCTCACTCTGTATAATAGGCTCCAGTTTCATCCACCTCATTAGAACTGATTCAAATGTATTCTTTTTAATGGCTGAGTAATACTCCATTGTGTATATGTAAGAATAAATTGTTGAGAACTTAGAATTGACTTCTGAAGAGTAAAAAGAATATACCTAAAGTCATATGATGGCTTCCTTCCCCCAAGTTAATTTGATTTGGGTATGTTCAATTTGTAATCTTTTAAGAACTTTTAAATTTTATGAAAATACATCTGTAATACCTTTGACATCCAATTAATAGCATTATTTGGGTATGATGTTTCTATTTGTAAGATTTCAAGAGCATTGCCCATAATGTCACACATTTGTTTTCAGAAGAGAAATTCTGACAGTGAATTTTATACTTGTGTTAGGGTGAACATACTGTTAGTATTGGTTGCATTTGAAGGATCCTTTCAAAAATAGGTAATGTTCAAAATGATTTTAACTAGAACATGAAAGAGGCAGTAAGAGCAGAGAGATCCTATTCTCTCTGTAATTTATTTTAATGCCATCACACAGGGAATTCAAGGCAGATAAAACTTCTCCATTTACAGAAACCAAATGTGCAGAAATGGATTATCATTATTTCAGTTGAATTGATAATATATACTCTCTGGCACATTTTTTATTAGAAATTGCTCGAAAAAAATTATATATTGTATACAAAGTAAATATATGATCATAGCCTTAAGATCTCTCTCAATGTTAATTTTCCCTCAATGAATTACAATGCAATTTTCTAGCTCACTAATTTCACTAAAGAAAGTAATGACTGGAGCAAAAGTCTAATCAGCTGCCAATCAGGATCCCTTGAAGCACAGAGTGTCAAAAATTGAAGTGATTTTTAGAACTCATAAAAGCACTTATGTTCCATGATATGTCATAAAACCTGATAATGAAGCTACCTTACTTCTCAACTTCTTTCCCAAACAAACAGCTTTCACATTTAACCAAAACTTTTATTAATATTCAAGTCTATTAATATACTATTATTATATTATCTGTTACAGTACCACTATATTACCCAGCTATTGCAAGATAAATTATTCCATATAAATGTCAGTTACAGAGCTCAGTGGATTCACATTAAAAATTATAATGGTGGGTTTTTTCTTCCATAGGAAAAAAATTAGTATTTTTTCTGATAGAGTAGATTTTTGATTTTATGTTGTAAACACAAGGCAACCCACTTCACTTTCACCCTTTGAGTCATTTATATTGTCATCAAGCCTTTATTCCTCCCATAGTGGTACATAGTTTTACGATGAGTAATCGTACTTAAAATCATTAACTCATTTACCAATTTGGAACGTAGTTACTTTCCTGTCTTGCTTAAAACAAATCTTTGGAGGTACTGCATAAACACATTTCTTCACCCTGTCATCATCCTTTCTATTAAAACATAGCCATTACATGTGTATTTATGTATTTCTTCATCTGTCTTCATATACATAAATATGTGCGGGTTTCTGGGTTTTTGTTGTTCGTTGAGAGGTGGGAAACATTTCCACACATCTGAGTATTTGCTGCCAACCTTCTTAATAATCTTTTTACTCAAGTTTGTAGCATGCTGGCATACCCCATGTGTGATCTCAATAAAGCAATCAGCGTTTTATTTTTAAAACAGAGACTTGCAAGCCTACTTCACTTGAGGATCTTAATTTGGCCTTTTGTCAATTCTTTGAGAAATTTGTGTAAAAAGGACATACCACCCAATCCCTGAGGTTTCTGGAGCTGAGAATTTAAGGATTCAGATGAAGTTACCCAGTTTGTTTAATTATTTGAATTTTTGTTTCAGCACCTGATGTTTTCCCTTCCTTTTTGAGGGAGGTAAGATATCTGAGTGAACTTTAGTAGTTATGTTTATGGGCCCACGTGTAGAAGTTTCTCCATAATCTTGAAAGTTGGTATGATGATGAATGGAATAGTAACTAAGCTGGTACCATTTATAAAATATGTGAAAAAATTTCAGTACACTGTAAAGGTGAAGTGATCTTCATGCCAGATGAGACCTTTCCCCACGGCTGAGGGGGCATCATTCCAGAGGGTGATGGTCATCATTCAGCCACCAGAATTCCTGTTAATTTTTGTTTTTTTTCCCCTTTGTCCTGAGATTTGCTGTTTTCAGGACTACCTCCCTATTACTCTTCACTCAGAGGGCATAATTTCTTATTTTCCTCACTGAGTCAGAAAAACCAAGTCCACCTCTTTCCCCAAAGAACTGCCATTACATCCTAGCTTGGTAGGATAAAAATGATTTTCACTTTACTAAGAATTTTTACAAGCAGTTCCCAAGGTTTGTTTATCTTTGCCACCATAGTGACTGCTTAGAGTGATAATAGCCAACATTCGTGTGGCATTAAACATGGATGGAGTGATAGTACCTGGATGGGTTAGAGCTCATAGTCTCTGAAGTGTGGATTTTCATTGGAAATAAAGGAAACTTAAAGATCAGTATGGTTTCTGTATGCAGAACGACTGATTGTACAATAGAACAGTTCCTTACTCTACATAAATGCAAATATGAATACTATGATCAAATTAGGTTATTCATAAAATTTACAAAATGCTTCTTACAGAACTTTCTAACTCAAAATACCCATTTGACACATAAAATCTGATTCACTTTCAATATACTTTCCCCAAAATCCATTAAATTAAAAACATTTTACAAATTAAACCACACTCAATGTAAAAATGAAATTAGAGCAAGAAATGTCAAAATATTTAGGTAACAGAAGCAAACAGTGTAACATGGATATTCCTATGCTCTTTCTGTTCATTAAAAAAAAAAAATATATATATATATATATATATATATATATAAATCTCTCCCACAAAGAGGGTATTTGTATTGTTTTTATAAAAATGGAGTCAGATAATATTTATTATTACTCTGCAATATAGTTCATTCACCTAAAAGCATGTAATGAACATTCATTTGGGTCCTGATAAAGATCCAATTTTATCTTTTTAATAGCTGTATAATATTCTGTGGTCTGTGCCATTATATAGTCAACCAAGAATTTCTTTGTTAAATAAGATAAGCATCACCTATGCCAATTAGTCTACTATTCCTAGAGATTTAAGCTCTTGTCTCTCATCTGGGAAAACAGAGAAGGAAAAAGATGGGGGTCCGCAGTTTCTCCTCAGAGCACCATTTTTGATGGGTCCATGAGGCTATCACTGATATTAATGTGTTTTCTCAGGAGTAGACAGCAGAACTGGAGCCTGTGGGTGTTTATGAATGCCAGATGTCCAATCTTCTCCACTTCACATTTAAGGCCCTCCATACCTAAGGCTCCCACCTCCCTGCCCATTTTTGTTAAAGGCATGTTTACATCTTAGGACACGGATAAAAAGAAAAGGAATAGCAGCTTGTGTTCCAGGATACATCCCACCATTTTCCTGTTATGCACTCAGCCAGCATTGCCATGAAGCATGGGCCATCTGGTAGGAGGAAATATTCTTAAAGACTGTGGCAGGTTGGACTAGTGGAACTGGTCCCAAAGAAGGCATTTTCCATTTCCTCAGCTATATACCAAAAATGATATCTTCAAGGTCTACTCTCATGGGCAGGGATATGTAGATCGTAACAAGGGAAAGCTTCAGAGTAGAACATCTTCACTGCTTGTGGCAAGGTTCTCCTGGATGGAGCCATGACCACAGCCATAGTGTGGAGAGTAAGAAAGATCTATCCCCTAAAGAGGCTGGGATGAGCATTTAGGATCTTAGCTCAGGAGTCAAGCTTCAGAGCAGGACTGCAGTTCACTGAAGGACATGGGCTGTTAACAAAGAACTAGAGTTGGAGCTTGGTCATGGGGGACTGTGCAGATATATTGGGGGCTAGCATTCAGCTGTAGCTCTGTTAGTACACAGATCACCCTCCCCCCTGCCCCTGCCAACCAAGGTTTTCCCTGGGTACAATTAATGTCAAATTCAGGGCACAGAAGCTATTGCCAGTAACCCTCTTTTTGTTAGAATTCCACCTCTAGTACACACCCAGGTTTGGTTCTCACTGAGTCATAGGCTGGGCGGAGCTGGGCTTACAGGATGAATATCCTCAATTCTTGCCTCTGGATCCAAGTAGGGCATGCATAGAGTGATAATGACTTGGTTTTGCAGTGCTCCTGCACACTGAAGGCTTGAGTTGAGCCACTAACTTCCTTCTCAGAAAAGTCAAATCCATACATTCAGAAAGAAGAGGAGGTAGAGAGAGACATCTTGTCACCTCCTTAAAGTGCCTAGACTTAACACATCCTTTTATTAACATGAGGAGGCTTGTTCTGGGCATTTTAATAGCTGAGATATCTAAGGATCCGTGCCTCCCCATGCTGGTTGCTACTAAATTTTGGTGGGCAAGTCTTCCTACTTGGAAGAGAATGAGCTGGTTATGTCTGCAACTTACTGAGAAGTCTGAGGTATAGAAAGTCTAACATCTTATCATGTAAACATGTCCTGATCTGACTTTTAGCCATGAAACACTTGGTTGTCATTATTGACGTCCTATTTCCTTCAAGTTTAATTGTTGATATCATCCTATCTTGATCTATTACCTTACTCCATACTGGGAAAACAGCACCAGGAATTGCCCCCTGCCCTGTTCTTTTTTTTTTAAGCTTTTGACTTTTAATTTGTTTATTTTTTTAAAATTTATTGGAGAATAGTTGTTTTACAATGTTGTGTTAGTTTCAGTTGTGCAGCAAAGTGAGTCAATTATATATACTAAATGTAATATTATATATATATATATATTTATATTTATATCCATTCTTTTTCAGATTCTTTTACCATACAGGTTATTACAGAATACTGAATAGAGTTCCCTGTAACCTTTAGGCTTTTGAAAAATGATGATGGAGAACAGAATTTATGGCAGAGTTCTTAGTGGTTTTTAGCCATGAGAAGATTAGCGTTTCACTGCTAAAACATAGTGATTGTTCATGAATTGCAAAATAAAATGAAATTAACTTTTTCTGTCTTTTGGTTCTTATGGTAGGCTGACAGCAAACAGCTAGCTGTTCTTCTGTGGCCACATAATCCCTATGGAGTTTCTTTTGTCTTTTTATACTACTTCCCCACCAAATGATGAGATTTTTTTTGAAGGACAGACAGAAACTGATTCCAATAAATCAAAGAGTTAGTTTTTAATAAACTTAAACACCACATACCATAGTACAGACTTTAGTATAGTTGCCAGAAGCAGTTCTGAGTGAAGCACTGAAATGACAAGTGAGTTTATGTAATTTGGTCTATGAAAAGCATTCAGAGACAAAACCACCAGGGTAGGTAAGGTACAAACACCATTGCCAGACTGAGAGCTGAAAATTATAAAGTGCGGAAACAAGAGATCAGTGAAACAGAAGATATAACAATATCCATAGCCACTTGGTAGAACACAGGCCTATAGGATGCCAAGAGGGGTTATGTCCAACATAGGGTTCTATGATCAGGTAAGTTTGAGAAATACTGAATTAAATGTCATTAAATAGGTGTCTTTCCTGTAGTATCGTTTACTATACTAGTGTGCACTATTAATCTCCAAGACAGGGACCACATATGCTGCATTTCCCAAACTGGTATGATTTAAAGATTCCACTTAGGACAATGTTGTTATAGGAGGGTGAAATGCCCAAGAGAAAAAACAGGAACGGAGTTCCCCATGCTGAGAGGACTGGTTTATAGTCTTACAGAGAGGCAGTTGGAACCTCCACAGAACTAGCAATAACCCGACCCTGCTTTCATTACACATGAAAAAAGTACCAGAACAAGAAAGGAGAAGGCCAGAGGAGGACAGGACAAGGCTGCCTATCTTGACTTTGACTGGACCATATTTTCCAAATCGTTGGTGATCAAAGCTGAAATCAACTTGCCCAAGAATATACAGGATTAACAAGTGATAGGAGAGAAATAGGGGTGGGAAGGACATGGTGGAGGAAGGTAGAGGCTGGAATCCCTGGTTTGTTTATTACAAATCTCAGTCTTTAGCCATTTGGCTACACTGCAGCAAATTCAAGGAATGAAGGTAGCGTAGTACGTATCAGGAAGCCCAGGTGTAAAATGACCACATCACCCCAAGCCTAACTCCTGCATCAGGATGTGTGCCTCTCCAGATCTTCCCACCTCACTTGTCTTTGATTCCAGACACACATGTGGCGACCAGTTCACAGCTCCAACCAGCCTAATGCATGTCCAACCCACAGTGCCTCACCAAATCCAATCCCCGCCTTGGGTTTATGTATTGATGCTATTATTGATGCTTCTTGGGGAGCTCAGAGCCTATGGCTCAGCTATTTAGCAGGATCTGTTTCTCATTTATACATAGGTATTTATGAATTCATAAATATATTCCTATTATGAAAGATCCTAGTAGAGATGGGGGCCTAGTCAGGTGATAAATGGCAGAGATTTAAAAAGTCCTAAAGACTGTCTGGTCACTAGATACCAAGTCAGGAACACAGGGATACCCAACCAGGGTGGGTTGCCTCATCAGTATTTTTGAAACATGCTTGTCTTGAATTTTAATTTCCTGCCATTGGCTTATTTTCATTATTTTTTCATAAATGTTTAGACAGCTGACTGTAAGGGATCTTTGTTCAGAAATTTCTCTCCTAACCTAAATTATTTATGTGATTAAACCTATAAGTAGTAATATTAACTTTAATAATATTAATTTTGCATTTTGAGAAATTTCAGTAGAAAATAACTTTGCCATAAAATTTTATCTCGTATATCACCAACATCATATTTTCTTTCAAACTATGAGGTTAGCTGTCACATTTGTAGCTACTATCCAAACACAGTCCCTTATTCTGCTAAAATTCTATTTGTTTCCTTTCTAATTTCCTTCCCTTTTTAATATTGGGTACAACTGTGTCGTATTATTTGACCATTGCAATTAACATTAAAACAGTAACAAAAAACTTGAAAAGTTAAAAAAAAATCACCCCTAGGACCACTACCACCAATCTTTCCTTTTTTTTTTTGCTTTTTATTTATTTATTTTTTTATTTGCCTTTATTATTATTATTATTATTTTTTACTTTACAATACAGAACTCAAAAATAGTTAACAGTTCAGCAAATAGATGAGTCTTAGGGGACATATAATATGGACCTGGGCTCACTCAGACCACCATACTGAAGGAATTCCAATGCTGAAGACCTTCTGGCAAAATGTTTACATGATTATCAAAATATATAACTGAGGGTGATGGTCCTGGTCTTGTCCTTGTCCTTGGCAGGGTCCTCATGGTTGCATTCAGCCTTCCAATCCTTTCCCTCAGTTCCAAGAGCTATTTATTTTGCCACTGGGAAGGAATAAGACCTTTAATAATGCTGTCTCTCTCACACTTGGGGCTTCCTGGAATGTTACAATGGAGCCTATTTCATTCCTTGTCACTATACCAGTATGGTCAGGACTAAGGATTAGAGTCAGACAGCCCCAGATTTCCCATCTCTGCTTCATCATTTATTAGCAAAAACTAAGATCATGGCATCCAGTCTCATCAATTCAGTTCAGTCGCTCAGTTGTGTTCAACTCTTTGCGACCCCATGAATTGCAGCACGTCAGGCCTCCCTGTCCATCACCAACTCCCGGAGTTCACTCAGACTCACGTCCATCGAGTCAGTGATGCCATCCAGCCATCTCATCCTCTGTCGTCCCCTTTTCCTTTTGCCCCCAGTCCCTCCCAGCATCAAAGTCTTTTCCAATGAGTCAACTCTTCACATGAGGTGGCCAAAGTGCTGGAGTTTCAGCTTTAGCATCACTCCTTCCAAAGAACACCCGGGGCTGATCTTCAGAATGGACTGGTTGGATCTCCTTGCAGTCCAAGGGACTCTCAAGCATCTTCTCCAACACCACAGTTCAAAAGCATCAATTCTTCGGCGCTCAGCCTTCTTCACAGTCCAACTCTCACATCCATACATCACCACAGGAAAAACCATAGCCTTGACTAGACGGACCTTTGTTGGCAAAGTAATGTCTCTGCTTTTGAATATGCTATCTAGGTTGGTCATAACTTTCCTTCCAAGGAGTAAGCGTCTTTTAATTTCATGGCTGCAGTCACCATCTGCAGTGATGTTGGAGCCCCGAAAAATAAAATCTGACACTGTTTCCACTGTTTCCCCATCTATTTCCCATGAAGTGATGGGACCGGATGCCATGATCTTCATTTTCTGAATGTTGAGCATTAAGCCAACTTTTTCACTCTCTTTCACTTTCATCAAGAGGCTTTTTAGTTCCTCTTCACTTTCTGCCATAAGGGTGGTGTCATCTGTATATCTGAGGTTACTGATATTTCTCCCGGCAATCTTGATTCCAGCTTGTATTTCTTCCAGCCCAGCGTTTCTCATGATGTACTCTGCATAGAAGTTAAATAAGCAGGGTGACAATATACAGCCTTGACGAACTCCTTTTCCTATTTGGAACCAGTCTGTTGTTCCATGTCCAGTTATAACTGTTACTTCCTGACCTGCCTATAGGTTTCTCAAGAGGCAAATCAGGTGGTCTGGTATTCCCATCTCTTTCAGAATTTTCCACAGTTTATTGTGATCCACACAGTCAAAGGCTTTGGCATAGTCAATAAAGCATGACTTCATGGCAAATAGATAGGGAAACAATGGAAACAGAGACTTTATTTTTTGGGGCTCCAAAATTACTGCAGATGGTGACTGCAGCCATGAAATTAAAAGACACTTGTTCCTTGGAAGAAAAACTATGACCAACCTAGACAGCATATTAAATAGCAGAGACATTACCTTACCAACAAATGTCCATCTAGTCAAAGCTATGGTTTTTCCACTAGTCATCTATGGATGTGAGAGTTGGACTATAAAGAAAGCTGAATGCTGAAGAATTGATGCTTTTGAACTGTGGTGTTGGAGAAGACTCTTGAGGGTCCCTTGGACTGCAAGGAGATTAAACCTGTCCATCCTAAAGGAAATGAGTCCTGAATGTTCGTTGGAAGGACTGATGCTGAAGCTGAAACTCCAATACTTTGGCCACCTGATGCAAAGAACCAACTCATTGGAAAAGATCCTGATGTTGGGGAAGATTGAAGGCAGGAGGAGAAGGGGACAACAGAGGACGAGATGGTTGGATGGCATCACTGACTCAATGGGCATGAGTTTGAGTAAGCTCCAGGAGATGGTGATGGACAGGGAAGCCTAGCATAGTGCAGTCAGTCCATGGGGTTGCAAAGAGTTGGGCATGACTGAGCAACTGAACTGAACCTTTGGGGCAACAAAGGATGAGATGGTTGAATGGCATCATCGACTAAACGGACATGAATTTGAGCAAACTCTGGGAGCTAGTAAAGGACATTGAAGCCTGACGTGCTGCAGTCTATGGGGTCACAAAGAGTTGGACATGCCTGAGTGACTAAACAGCAACCTTTGGTAAGCTGCTTGATGCCTCTGACCGTCAGCTTCCACATATGTGAAGAGGAGGTCTTATTCACATCATAAGATCACTATGACGTTGAAATGATATCGTGCGCTGTAGACTACTAGGGTCCTGCCCTTGTACCTGAGCCCTCGTTTATGCATCCCACACTCTACTTACTGAGAATGCTTTCTGTTCTTTGCCTGCCTTCTGACTTGGCTCATTCAGAAGGCAAACTGGAAGTCTCTAGAAATAACACCTCCAAGAGCAGCCTCTCATTTGGACCACCTCTGAGGCGTGTGCTAAACTTTTCCAGAGTTCCCTGGCAGGACTTAGTTCTGTGGTCCATAGAAGTTAATTGCTTGGTACTACGTCCTTCCTCTTCCTTCTGTTTCATTTTTCCTTCACTTACTGGCTTTCCTGGGATCTTCTTTCAAATAAATTACTAGCACTTAAATCCTTGTCTCAGTGTCTACTTCTGAAAGAGCTCAAAATAAGATGTGAAAAGCTCTTTCCATTGTGTCTGGCACATAATAAATAATACTAGCTATTAATTCCAGGAAACATTTAGATATGTAAAAAGAAACCAAGGAGCTGTGTTTTTGAAAATCAGCCTCATGGCTGTCACAGCCACTACTCTGATTTTTCCCCCTTTCTCTTGTTATTGTTTGTTGTTGCTTTTTAAATCAGTACTTGAGAACTTGTTTTGTATTTAAACAGCAGAAGCATGTTCAGTAGGCAAATTTGGGCAATGACTTTGTTTGCACTGATTTTTCTGCCTTTTAAAATCAAAATTTCTGACGCCCACTTTGGTCTGGCACTTCATCTGAAGAATAATCATGGCAGAATTTTAAATGTGTAGGTAAGAAAAGTTGTATTGGAATCTGATGGCATTGTAGAAAAGCAAGAGCTGTTTCACCAAAAGGGCTCCATTTTCCCTTTCAGTGAATGCTGAACACTGATAGCATGTTATGATAAATTAACTATGATACTCTTGGAGGCCAAGTGTCTCAGAAAAAAAGCAATAGTAACATCTTAGGCAAAATGGAAAGCATTAGATTCGCACCTGAAACTCATTAATTTGGACCAAGGGTTACATTTCACAGAAAGCAATTACTGGGATGGATTGAGTTCTTTCATACCCAGTGGGTTTTTATTTTTTTAATTATAAGACTGTTGAATATTTTCTCTGACCATGGCAGCATTCAGCAATCTCCAGCACTGGTGGCCATAGCATGCTTCAGTGTTTCTTTCTTTTCAGACTGACAGGGAATTGTTAACTATTTATTACATCCTTAAAAAGTTGTGTTACAAGAAAGGACGCCTGTCTTTTTCATCTCTTTTTAAAGATTTAGCTCATTGTCATTGAATAACAGTCTGAGAAATGCACTAATTGCCTCTCTAATGCAAACTTATGTGTAAGTCATAATTGGGTGCTGCATGTATGTGTTTTGAGTGTGTGTTTATGCATGTGGATGACTGTGTTTTGCTTTTGCAGATGTTCAGTTGTTAAGAGAACATCTATTTACACAGAATTCTTTAGTGATGAATAACTTAATGAAGATAAAATCATACTTGGGTGCCTCTGGGTGCTAAAATTTACCTGTCTCTTCTCAATTGTCATTCTTTACAGATTCCAGTAACATTATCACTAAATTATAAGAGAATGAGGATTTAGTTTCTTTTTGCTTGAGTCTGCTTTTATCTTAACACATATTTCAATATTCTTTCTCTTTGCCTCTTCCTCTTCCTAAAGAAGAAACATTTTTATGTGTTAACTTTCAGGGTTGTATGTAAATGCAGCTCGTATTATTGTTGATAAATTAACATAATAATCAAGTAGAAATTAAGCTCCTATGATTAACCAATACAACTCTATTGACCTGCTTTCATTCATCCTAAAGAAGAAACATTTTTATGTGTTAACTTTCAGGGTTGTATGTAAATGCAGCTCGTATTATTGTTGATAAATTAACATAATAATCAAGTAGAAATTAAGCTCCTATGATTAATCAATACAACTCTATTGACCTGCTTGTTGCTGTTGACCATTTTTGCTGTAATGAGTAAATTAGTTTTCTGTGACATGATAGAGGCTGTCCCAAATCCCAGAGGTCTATAATAGCTTCTTATTTTCTGTGAAGCCGTTTGTCACTGCTACTTGATACACAGGGGCTGATTCTCAATCCCTGGAAACAGAGTTGAAGGAACTTTAGGATCACCTGTCTCCTTCTATTAATGAATAAATCAAAGCCCAGAGGGTTTGTAACTTTCCCAGAATCGCAGAGCTGAGTCAGGGGCAAGACATGAAGCAGAACCCACCACTCCTATAGCCTGTTTCTCTTTAATCCAGTTTCTGTGCTGGATGTCCTGTGGCATTTCTGCAGGAGCTAGCCCATGCCTTCCCTCATCACCTCTAATGTAGTTGTATCTTGGATGTCATGGAATATTGAGGGACTTCAGAGATCTTCATACTTCTGTCGCATTTATACTCCAGAGAAGGAAAGTGAGTCCAGAGTGTTGGGATGGCAAAGAAATTCATGGAGGTATGGAGGTGATTTATGATCCTTTCCATCCATTCTAACTTTGAAAGAGTGGGGATCGGACTTGATTTCAAAGCACAAGCTGGGCTGTTTCCCCATCCAAGCCTAAGAGAGAACTTGTGACACGGCATACAACAGCTATGCATTTCCGTCTGGTGCGAACAGAAGTGTCCTAGGTCATTTACACATTTTCCTTTCTCTGTGATACAGGTTGGCTGGTTTATTTACATATCACTGCTGAAATAGGCAATGCATGTTGGCTGAACCATAGCTTATGGAGAAAAAGCTATTCATGTTTTATTATAATGCCTTCAGCAACCCTTTGCTAGCATTATGATTAAAATATGTGGCTCAGGGTTGTTCCTGGGATAATGCCAGCCGGGGAATTTGGCTTCAGCCCAGGGACTCTTCTGCTGATGTGAGAGTAGTGTCATTATTGTGGGGGTTATATTGTTGTACCCAGTTTGTTTCCTGTTGCTCTTGGCAGATAATTTTGGGCTTTTCATCATGAAAACTGCTATGTCTGTATTTTATTGGGATTGGGGTAGTATTTTCTCTCTGCTTTCTTAGGTTTTTTAGACCATAAATGAGAGTTAAGATATACATCAATGTATACCATATTATAAACCACTTCATATAATACCTGTTGTAACTTCAATGTAATACAACATACTCACATACAACAGAGATCCATGTATTCTCACAATAGGGGCAATGCATTCTGGTCTTACCATATTGTTATTTTCTTACATCTGTGCTTTATTTTGTGTTTTTCAATGCATTATTACTATGGATTTTAAAATTTATGTACAACATAGCATTTACATAATTTTAAATGTTAATTCAAATCATTTAAAAATATAACCCAGTAAGTTATGATGCCTCATTCAGTGATTCAAGTTAGCATCCATTTTTAAGTGTGTTATTACTTATTCATTAATTGAAGCCCTTTAATTTTATATTCTGCTCTGGGCAATCGTGGCTTATTTGGTGCTTGTTATACAGCCACTTTAGACAAGTAAATAAAATCAGATGAAAAACCTCAGCGACAGCTGGAAATAAACCAGTAGTTTGTGTTTGTTTTTGGCAGAGTGAAGCTGTGCAGGGCTGTGCAGGGAGACACCAAGCCAGCACTGTTAACGCAGTGTGAGAGCAGATCCCATGTCTCTGGGGTTTGGGCTGTCTATTTACTAAGGGTTTTCTTTGTCCGTGAAAAGTGCCACCTGTGTGGCTGGGCAAGAACATAAAACAATTAAATCATTATCACAAAGGTAATAGTACATGTCTTTCTGGCTTAGTGGTGATAAGAAAACCTTAAACAGAAAGACATAAGACCATGTCAAATGATATGAAAAGGCTCTTTGAAAGGCTTATTCTTGTTGTTATTTTTAATTTTCCCTCACTAGCATTTAGTTTAAGTACATGATAATTCTAGGGAATTGCCCGGCTTTATCAGACCACCCAGGAAAGAACAATGCTTTGCCAAAAAGTAAAGCTGTTGGCTTGTGGTAACTTGCTTATGACTGCTAAACCACACTTGTTTTGGTAAGCAAATGCCTTCTAAAATATCTGTGGGGTTTAATGCTGGATTTCTTTCTTTCCTCTCCCAAGAGAGTATGGACACATTAGTTTTAAAAAGACTGTTAAATACCTGATAATTTCAATAACATATTTATGGTGACTGTATTACAATTTAACCTTTAAAAATGAATTACTATTTGTATAGTGTTCTTTCAGTAAACAGTTTCACTTCTAGGATGATGTGGGGGGAGATGATTAAGGTTTGGAATTCTTATTGCAAGACTATTAAAAATTAATTGTCTAATTATCTAATTATAATTTTGCTAACTGGTAATATTCTTGCTGAATAATTGTATTTTTCTTCCAAATTATACTCACTTTGTAGAAATCAATTTAAACCATAGCATATGAAGCCCTTAAAATTGTTTATTGACAGGTATCTTGATCTCACAAACTTAAATCATCTTAATACTTCCTAGAATAAAACCAGAAATGGAGGAAGAATAAAAGAAAACAAACAAAAAAAGCTGTCTCTAAATCTTGTTTCTCCTTTCAGCAGAGGAACTGTACTCTTAAAACTAGGGATCAGAGCTTGTATTCTACTGTTTGATTTATATCTTAATTGAGGAATTAGGCACAGTCTAAACCCAGTATTATTTATTTTTCCATTAAAAAGGGGATGGTATATTTGGCCTAGATTATTCAAATCTGTTTGTTCAGAATATTTTAAAACAGTGGTTCTCAAGCTTTACCATGAATAGAATCATCTGAAGGGTTTGTCAAATTCTAGATTCCCAGAGCCCACCTCCAGAATTTCTAATAAGTCTGGGTGACCCCCTTGTTTGCATTTCTAAGAACTTCCCAAGTGATGCTCTTGTTTCTGGTCCCTTGGATTACACTTTGAGAACCAATGTCTTAACTCAAACAGCTTATTCCATAAGAGAATGGTAAAGGGATATAATACACATTAAGAAAGGTTATTTCTGGGTTACGGGAGTATGGGTAATTTGGTTTTTCCATATTTTCTACAAGGTAAAAATAATACATATATGGTCATAAAAAAGAGACTTTTTGGAAGAATATTGCAACTAGTAACTCATTAATCTATATTCACGTTCCCCTTCTGAATGGAAAATGTGGCAATGTAGGTGTTTCTGTCTTACCTCGCAGGCAGACATTCCCTTCCATGTCTTCTGGGGTGGCTTTTACTCAGCAATCACCCAAAAATTGCTTGGTTCCAGTTAGAATGCGGTTCCAATTGTGCTAGAATTTAGTACAAGGAACACTAGCTCCCCAGAGGTTAGCAAAGCCCTTTAAATATATTCCCTTTATTTTTTCTTCTCAAAGACCATTCCCTTCCCCCTACCCCAATTACAGCCCCCAAAAGTTCTAGTCACAATAGCATTCTGACCTGTACACTATTGGGGAAAAGGGTCTGGTGGGCAAATGCTGGGTACCAGGATGTGCAGAGATTGAGAAGTTCTGCTCTCCCTTTTGGGACTGTATATACTGTATATACTTTTGACTGGAGAAGGCAATGGCACCCCACTCCAGTACTCTTGCCTGGAAAATCCCGTGGACGGAGGAGCCTGGTGGGCTGCAGTCCATGGGGTTGCAGAGTCAGACACAACTGAGCGACTTCACTTTCATGTTTCACTTTCATGCACTGGAGAAGGAAATGGCAACCCACTCCAGTGTTCTTGCCTGGAGAATCCCAGGGATGGGAGCCTGGTGGGCTGCCGTCTATGGGGTTGCAGAGTCGGACAGGACTGAAGCGACTTAGCAGCAGCAGCGGCATAATTTTGACAAACTTGCCTTACTTCAAGAGTAAGTTTGTTTGTTTGTTTGTTTTTTGTCTCGTAGAAGAAATCAAACAAAATTATGTAAAGCAAAATAAAATATGTTATCACATAGAAAAATGCCATCACAACTTCAGCTGTTTCTTGTCATGCTTCTCTTTTAACAACCTTCTCCTAGACACTTTCCTTTTATATTTTTATCTCAGATTCTAAAAAATGAGCTATTGATAAATATAACATCCTTTAAAAAGTTCTAAAACCTTTATTTATGACCCTTAGAGGCATGTGAGGGGAGGGAGCTTGGTTAGAGAGAATAAAGGTTATAACCTGCCCTGTCTGTGGAGACAGTGCTTTTAATTACATTTAATTCCCATTCACTCTGTATGTTACTTGATCCACTTATTGGTTTAAAAGCATATTGATAAATACAGCAGTGGGCTAACCTCTTGCCCTTCCACCCGTCTAGAATTGCATCCAGGCTTAAGTGAGTTTGCCACATTTAGATGTCATACTTTGTTACTGATGAGAAAGTATTGAGACCCCTGCTAGACAGTTGAGCCTATGTTTTTTCTTTTTAGAGAAACGTCCATATTCCATTATCAAGATAAATAAATAACTTGTTGCAAAAGGTTTTTAAGATGTTGGCTTTTAGTCAAACTGTAATTAGTAGTTTGAAAAATAGTATATCCATGCTTCTCCCTATTTTCCTTCAAAACTGCTTTAAACTGTATTAGTAAATATTTTCCTCGAGATATTTACCTTACTTGCTAAGTTAGTAAGTAATTATCAAAATACATACTATATCTGACCCTGCTTGGCACATATATGTAATATTATCCAGTTGAGGTTGGGCTCACAACTTTAAACACCTATTTTTAAAATATATTTTTCTTCATAAACCAGGATACAGTAGAAATGTAAAACATTCACATATTTTATGAACAAATGCATGAATTCAAGCAATGAGAGCAGGTTGATAATCTTAGTCCCTTCAAAAACACATTTCCCTTTCTTTTCTGGATTTTAGTGATTTGTTTCCAAGTGATTTGGAAATGTCTACTTTTATTGGTCAGTGCTGTCTATATGAGAGTGTGCCAAATCTGGTGGCAAAGAAGTTTAAAAATAACATGAAAAATAATTAATTGTGAAGAGCACTTATTCTAATAAGAAATTATTTTCCATAAATCACTCAACTCCATGTAGGGTTAAGATACACTTATGCTGAATTGCATTCTGACTTAGAAAGTGACAAGGGACATTGTTGGAGCAGTTGACACAATATAGGAAATATCAATTTCCTGATATAGAGGGTTGTAGGGTGTTTATGAGGGGAGTGTCCTCGCTTTGGGGAAATACAGATTGCAACATTTAGAAGTGATAGGGCATCAGGTCTGCATATTGTAGTAAGTTAGGTAAATGTAATAAATTATTTAAAAATAACATGCGATATATAGTTATGTATTAATTGCTGCAGTGTTTCTCACATTCGTTTTGTTCTGGCATTTAGTTTGATTCTGTATGTCATAGCATTCAATTTTATAATTAAACAGTTTGTCCAAACTCTTGGTCATATACCATTTTGGGAAGAAAATTAATTCTGGCTTTGAATAAAGAAAACACTAGAAAAATAATCTTTTCCCCTACTGCTTTGTGTTTTATGACCATTAGCAAGACTGATGGATGTGTATTTTCACCAGTGGATTCACTTTTCATTTGCCATAACTCTTCTGGGTTTCTCTTTCTATAATTTAGATTATAATTTCAAGATCTGGTGAAGGTACTTTATTGTGTGTAGCATTGCCCTTTTTTTCACTGTTGGGCAATACATTTTTACTTTCTAAATTCTCTTCGTTGTTAAGGGTGAGAATTAGATAATTATTGGTTTGAAAAAAAATCACAGTAAAATAAAAAGGGAGACAATGAATTTTCTCACATGTGCATCAAATACCAGGGTTCTGGCTGGTAAATCAGGAAGAGCACAGAAAGATACAACTGGAGTCCTTTCTAGTTCCACTGTTAAACAGCCAAAATCCTGACATTCAGGCATATTTACAAGACCCATGTTTCAGGAAGCCCTTATGTGCTTTGAGTAGGCTGAAAAGAATGTGAAATAATTTTACATGGTGACTCTCAGAAGGCTGGATGAGGAAAATGGCATCTTCCTTGAATAAGAAAATCATCCTTGCTTGTATAATAACCACTGCTTTCTTTCCTCATGGTTGGTGGTGGATTCATTGCTAAGTCATGTCCGACTCTTGTGACCCCATGGACTGGAGCCCCCAGGCTCTTCTGTGCATGGGATTTCCTAGACAAGGATACTGGAGTGGTTGCCATTCCCTTTCCAGGGGTTAGGTATGTAATAACATTGCAAGGGCTTCCCTGGTAAAGAATGGTAAAAATGGTAAGGTAAGGTGAAGGTGAAGTCGCTCAGTCGTATCCGACTCTTTGCAACCCCACGGACTGTAGCCTACCAGGCTCTTCCATCCATGGGATTTTCCAGGCAAGAGTAGTGGAGTGGGTTACCATTTCCTTCTCCAAAAGATAGTAAAGAATCTGCCAAAATGGAAGACCTGGGTTCGATTCCTGGTTTGGAAAGATCCCCTGGAGAATAGTTAACCACTCCAGCATTTTTGCCTGGAGAATTCCATGGACAGAAGAGCTTGGCAGGCCAGAAAAGTTTGGCGGGTCATAAAGAGTAGGTCACAACTGAGCAACTAACAGCAACTGAGCAAAATTTACTTTGGAATTTTTGTAGAGTGTTATCAACACATGTAGGTTTTGAGGGTAAGATTTACTCACTGCTGTATAGAGTTGTAGCACTTGCCAGATGCTTCATCCTGATTTGGGTCTTAGGTCTGCTCTTGGCCTTTGAGATCACCCCCTAAACCAACACCAGTGGAAGAACAGCCCTGATATTAGATAAAGTGATGAAGCTAATGATAATTAAAGTGTCCACCCGCCATTTAATGAGTGTCTACCATAGTTTAGGTGTCTTATGTTATTGTTTTCTTGAACTTTCTGTTTATATTGGAGTGTAGCTAATTAAGAACGTTGTGATAGTTTCAGGTGGACAGCACAGGGGCTCAGCCATACATATACATGGATCCATTCTCCGGCATCCAACTCCCATCCCAGCCGCCACATACCACTGAGCAGAGTTAGCTGTGCTATATAGCAGGACCTTGTTGGTTATCCATTTTTGCTACAGCAGTGTGTACATGTCCATCCCAAACTCCCTCACTATCCCTTCCCTCTATTCTTCCCTCCGCCTTACATTCTTGATCCTAGCAAATCTTTAACAATACCCTTAAAAAATAAGGATTATTATTTCTATTTTACAAAGAAGGAAAGAGGCTCAAAAGGGCTAGGCAGCTCACCCAACATCACAAATAGTAGTGATGGACCAGAAGTTTGTCCCTCCAATCTAACTGTGGAACTTGCCCAAAATCAGAGGGGTAACAAATGGATATTGGCCTGGCTGAGAGATGTTACATAAAGAGAGCATTTGGGTTTCAGCTGGTTGGCAGATTTCACTGAGTGCAACAGAGAGGAGAAGCACCGACAAATCCTCTAATACGAGGGCTAATGACTATCCTAATTATGACACGTAATTTTGAAGCCATTTTGCTAAAGGCTGTGCTTCTTTAGATTTCTATCCACAATGCTAAGTGGTACCTGGCACATAGTAGGTGCCTGTGAAGTCTTCATCAAATAATAAAAGTGAATAAATGAGGTAATAAAAGAATAACTTATATAATAGCACCTCACTACTCTTAGTGACCAGAATTAAGGAGTTGAAAAGTTGAGAGGGGGTTAACAGTTAAGATTTCAAGACAACTTTAATTTTTAAAAAAAACTGTATTATGAGTGAAAGGGCCTGAGCAGGAGGTAGAAAGGTTTAAAAAATGCAGAATAATTTTTTAAAAGGATGCTTAAGCCTTGACCTAATGAATTACATTTTAAGCATTTCTTTAATAAAGCAATAGACATATACAAGTGGTGATTTATCTTCTTTCTTCTTTAACACTTACCAAATTGGTGCTATTTTTTGCTTTCTCTGTAGTCGGAAATATCTAGTTCTGAACAGATATTATGCCTGCTGATTTTATATTACTTAAGTCTCATGTTCTTTTCTTAATTGTCAAGCCATTCTTACCTAATTTCAATCATAATGGAATAATTTCCATGCTCCTAAATTAGTTTGTTGGAGTTTTTACCCCAAGCCATCTTTCCTAGCATAATTAACTTACATAAATACATCCTTTGAGTTTTGTTTTCTCCCACAGCCGTAGGGCCTGGTCATCAAATTCTCCCAGGCACTTTTTTCTTCACATTCAAAACCACTAATATATATGTTTTCCCTGATTATGAGGTATCATGCACTTTATATGAATTTGGGAGCATCATTTTTTTCTGCCTTCTGGGAAGAAACTTGTTTTTTTTTCCATTGGTTCCAATATTCATTTTCAACAGAAACTATCAAGATTGTCATTAAACTATTTGCTAAAAGGAGATATGCTTTCTTAAATGTTCTTTATTGAAAACCAAGATTCTTTTTCTGCAGGACCAGAATTAAAACAGACCATGAACACAGTCCAGAAAGTGTGGTTTCATGGCTGTACTAACATCTCAGCTTTCTGCTTTTCCCATGGAGTGTTAGAAACCAAATATTAACTAGTATGATAAGTGAAGCAATGATGCCCTAAACTGTATTCACACTAATTTCTGGTTTCACAGAACTTGCAACAGGTTAAGTCCACAAACAATAGCTTTCTCCAGATGCTAAGATGTGTATGAATTCTTTATTACCTAGCAAATAAATACTGAAGCATAAACATAGTATTTTCTCTAAACAGATCATATTTCTGAATTAATTTATGAAAACATTCTTAAGAGGCCAGTTTATAAAAAGTTGGGGGACTTCAAGTGTCACTTGGCTCCTATGCAGCAAAGCAAATTGCCCTCCCCATTCCTCCTTTACCTTCCATAGGACTGAGTCATTGAAGAATATTTTCAAGCAACATCTTGTATTTCCAGAATTCATTACATTTTTAAATTTCATTACATTTAAAATAATTTAAAAAAATATTTTTTTAAAGAAAACTGCTCCACACAAATAATACAGTCAAGTTCAAACACTATATAATTTACACCTAAAGGTGATTTCTGAGTCTTCTTTCTCAACTTTTCAGTTTCTGAGATTTCATGTGATATACGTGATACTAATTACTCAAGTGTTGTGCAGGTGGCAGAGAAAAAAATGTTTTCTTAGAGGACTGTTTAAAAATCGTAGCTTCAGAGGCAGGATTGCTCTTGTTTCATCCTGACAGGGATAGCAGACTTAATAGGTTCCCTGGAGCTTTTCAATCACATTATAACTCTTTCTGTGATGGTCAGTTTTGTGTCCGCATTATGTGACCCGACTTTCAACTCGTTTGAACTGCTGTCAAGCTGCTCAGGAATTGAAAGCTACTGGAAAAACAACAGTCCCACATGAAAACCTCTGACAAGGTCCAGAATTGTGTTCTTTAGAGCCAAACTGAATCAGACTGATACCTGGAAAACATCTTTACCTGCTTGAAGTAACAGTGGCTGGAATGCCTTATCATCATGTAAATCTGCGTGGCTTTTCTCTGCAGCAACAGTGTTGTCTTTCTGTTGCCATCATTCATTTGCTGAGGTTGAAACTGTTAGCACCGCGCTCCCTTCTCAGTTAGCTTGTGGTGCTTTTTGGCACTCCTGCAGAAAGCACAGTGTCTCCTAAATGTTCTCCCAAGACCCAGTGCGTGGTGTTTAAATTAAGGAAGCTCAGACAAGTTTGAAAGGAACTGCATCCAGCCTTTCCGATCCACCGATTGAAATTCTCGCCAAGTGTTACATTATGCACAGCTTCCTTATTTTGGCTGTAAATTTCATTGCATATTTTTCCAGGATGAGAAAGTTTGTACTTTTTATTTCATAAGCCCACATAATAAACACAGCTTTCTTCAAAGCCGTCTGAGGTGTTGGATGCGTGTGCTGTGTTAAATATAGGGCCCCTTTGTGGAGGAAAGCACACGTGGGCTGTTTTAACTTCTCCCACAAGCATCTTAGATGGGGCAAAATGGTTCCGCTGGGGAAAAAGAAAATAGACATTTCGATGAGCTGCAGGATTATCCCGGCCATGGCTTTTATCCTCTCTGAAGTCTCTTTACTGTGAACTTGAAGAATGAACAAAACCTGCTTTATCGACAGAGAGAAACCTATTTACTCCTCCCACACAGCCCCCGCCACTTATTCTGCCCTGTATTTTTGACTTTTAATGAGTGAGTTATGAAGCAAAAGTTCTCACCAAAAGAGCCTTCTCTAGCAGAAAAAAACTGTGGCGTGTTCTTCACATTCAGATACCCTCAGTCTGTCATCAGAGAACAAATATATTTAGAAGGAGTTTATCTAGAAGAGTCTTTGGACCTGATGACTGGGCCTGGACTTGAAAAAGGGGTAAAAGTGGAAAGTTTTGCTCCATTGACTTCTGGAAATGTATTTTCCCTTGGCAGTAGCCTTGCAGGAGGAGGGCATCTTTGAGAATCTGCAGGTAGGGGTGCTCAATTGACTTTCAAATAACCTAGGCCTGGGATATGGGACTCAATGTCCACTGAAGGTCTAATTAGCACCAGGACCCTCCTATAGACTCAGGGGCAAATTACTGCTTTCATTTCCCAAAGAGAGAATTATGAAATTCTTTTTTCCTAAGTAGAAACATTCCCTGGCTGAAAAAAATAAAATACCCTCAAAAACCAAACAACAACTTTGATTTGAATCTATTTGTTTAGAAATATTTTAGATAAGTACCTGGAAATACAACTTCAGTTATAGAAAAATCACATATGACACTCTTCATTCTGTTCTCTTATCATTTTGGGTTAAATATTGTTTTTTAGTACAAAAATTTAATTTACTATAGGATGCTCTTTGAGAATTTTTTACTAAGATATTTCTATGAGAGTTTGGAATTTTTAAGACAAAGTCTTCATCCGTGTAAGTACATACACTGATTTTTTTTTTTTTAATTTACTGAAAAGGAATTAGGAAATTTTATCAAATTAATGAACTACTGTGAGCTCCACTGGGAAGATTTTTCCTATTTTAAAGGTGTAAAGTTATGAAATACTGGGAAAAATAGCCTTTTGCTAAAAGTTAGAGGCCTGGCATGCTGCAGTGCATGGGGTTGCAAAGAGTTGGACACGACTGAGCAATTGAACTGAACTGAACTGAAGTCATTAGTAAGTGAAGTCTAACTTTTTTTTAAACAGAAAAAAAAAATGCCAAAAAGAAAGTATAATTTTATTGTCTGGCATAATTAGCAAAATATTTCTTGGCTCTAAGTTTTTTCTCACCGTACGATTGATTGCCCCTCAGAGTTCCTTCTGAAAATAAATAATGGGAGAAAAGAAAGCCAGTGTTTGGATTAGGGCAGTAAATGCCATCTTTATGTGTGCAAATTGGAGTAAAGGGCTGCCTTCCGGGACCTACAGATACCCTGGGTCATTAGTCCTTTTAAAACGATGGAAAATGAAGTAAGTGGCTAAGTGTTTACCAAAACAAAGATTCTCTCTTGTGTTTCAGGAGAGATTTTTATGTTTCTGAAAATACGTACATGCAGACAGCCTGTTGTCATTTACACTTACACATCTAGTTGAAAGTTCACAGAGATTTCTTTTTCTCTCACGCAGATTTTTAATCCTTTTTCATCTCCCCTAAACCCATTAGTTTTTCCTGGAACAGATGGGAGTATGGGCCATAAAATGACATATTACTTCTCTGTAGGAAGAAAATGAGGAGAAGAGATTCTATAACACGATTGAAGTTTAAAAGCTAAATTCCTTTGGGAAAGATTACCTTTCTTCATGGCTCTCATTTTCTGATAAAACAAATGAGGTTGTCTCCAAGGCACCTGTTAACACTGACCTTACCTCATCATCCCTATTTCTGAACTTATGTCTCCAGCTACTGGGGAGTTTCTGATGGAAGAGGAAATATTTAAATGTACTCATCTCTTATCTCTTGGAAAGAGAGAGGTCTCCTTACCTCTGTGTTTCTGCTTGGCCTTCTCTCTTTTATAAAGGCTTCTCCAGAAACAAGGGCACAATCTATGTCTTTAATCCAGGCAAAGCGACTCTGTAGAAGCAGATCTATTATAGCTACTCTAAGAATGCACTTATTATTTCTTCTTTACTTAAGGTCAAAATTCCCATTAATGCTTAGACTCTATTAACATCAGATTTAAACATTATTTTGAGGAATTAACCTCTCAAGTAGGTCCTGCCTTTTCACATTTCTGTGAGAAGGGTCTTTGTTTGAGTGAAGCAATGAGGATGCCCTTGAATAAAAACTGAGTTGTGTATATTTTCTTATCAAGCAAACTTGCCAAATTAAAAAAGAAAAAAAAAGGTGTTACTGACCCGTTGAGACACCAGCTAGTATATTTTTTGCTTGAAAATCCCTGTCATCTCTGGTGGCAGATTTAGCTTCATTCAGAGTGTCTCTGTGGAATTCCGGAAAACTATGATCCTCATTCTCTTTTCCAGGCCCTTTAGTAGCATCTACCTTGAGTAAATCCAGCCTTATTGCTGATGGAAATATCCCTCCCTGGTGAGAACTGCTGAACTATAAGCCATCCTGAGGTCACACGGCTGCCAGACTGGCACATTCTACATTCTTCCCACTACCCTTCCTTTTTTAGGGATCTAGTCGGTACTGCCCTCGCCCCTCCAATGAACTGTTGGGAGTTTTGCCAACTGTGTTGTTACCTTTCCAATGTTTTGTCAACTCAGAATTTCCCAGTAATTAATACTTATTTGAGGGTCAAAGAGCAGGTCCTCATCCGGAGGAACAGCCTTCAACTGTTAGTATTTAAAATACATACCCACGACATTTAAATATAGCACTAGGCTTCAAGTTACAGAAGCCCCATTCCCCACCCCAGATCCTAGCTGACATATGCATTAGCAAAAATTGTTTTCTCGCCTCAAATGAGAAGTCGTTCAGGACTAATGTGACATCTCCACAGATGCAATCAGAGATTCAGGAACATACCAGCCCTTCTTTCTTCCATAGCGCAATAGTCTCCAGGCTCATGCTCACTCCTCAGCTACAGATGCCTGACGTGGTTTTAATTTCATACAGGCGGGTGGAAGAATGGGAAAGTCAGAAATTATCACCATCATCATAACAAGATAAAGAGCTGTGAGAGTAAGCCCTCTGTAATGAGCTTTCCTAGAAGCCCACAAAATGGTTTCTCCTTCCATCTAAGTTGATCACACATATCTTTTTCGTCTTTGAAAGAGCTGATGGTAAATTATGGATTTCATTTGGTCATATAGCCACCCCAGTCAATGTAGGGATTCTGTTAATGGGGAAAATGAAAATGGATAATATGTAAGCAACCAGAAATGATATCAAAATGACATTTTCTTGATCAAGAAAAGTTTTTTAAGTGATAGCATGGATATGTGGAAGGAATGCATGAGTAAGGTCTTCAAATAATTTACCATGAAATTAGCATCAACTAAATATCTTTATCATAATCTGAGTAAGATTTTAATCAACTGATTTTCTTACTCTTCTAACTAATGAAGATGACACAAAACTCATTCATTCATATTTTTTCAAAGAAAAATTGGGAGGTCTATTGTAAATATTTCTGAGAAATATTCTCTATCCTCACTTGGGGATTCAAGTTTAACAAGAGAAACAAAAATCAGTTTCTTGGGTATCTGCAGTTAGTTATGTCTTATGTTCTAGGAGTTAAAAACATGTCTTCTGATTTTTAAAGATCAGTTCCTAAGAACTGAAGAGATAAAGACAGGTGTAGACCCATAGCTGAAAACTGCTCCAAGTTCCTGGGCTGAGAAATGTGTAAATGTTTATTCTATTCATTTCACTTCAGTCGCTCAGTCATGTCCGACTCGTTGCGACCCCATGAATCGCAGCACGTCAGGCCTCCCTGTCCATCACTAACTCCTGGAGTTCACCCAAACTCATGTCCATCGAGTCGGTGATGCCATCCAGCCATCTCATCCTCTGTCGACCCCTTCTCCTCCTGCTGCCCATCCCTCCCAGCATCAGAGTCTTTTCCAATGAGTCAACTCTTCGCATGAGGTGGCCAGAGTATTGGAGTTTCAGCTTTAGAATCAGTCCTTCCAAAGAACACCCAGGACTGATCTCCTTTAGGATGGACTGGTTGGATCTCCTTGCAGTCCAAGGAACTCTCAAGAATCTTCTCTAACACCACAGTTCAAAAACATCAATTCTTCGGCATTCAGCTTTCTTCACAGTCCAATTCTCGCATCCATACATGACCACTGGAAAAACCATAGCTTTGACTAGACGGACCTTTGTTGGCAAAGTAATGTCTCTGCTTTTGAATATGCTATCTAGGTTGGTCATAACTTTCCTTCCAAGGAGTAAGTGTCTTTTAATTTCTTGGCTGCAGTCACCATCTGCAGTGATTTTGAAGCCCCAAAAAATAAAGTTTGACACTGTTTCCACTGTTTCCCCATCTATTTGCCATGAAGTGATGGGACCAGATGCCATGATCTTCATTTTCTGAATGTTGAGCTTTAAGCCAACTTTTTCACTCTCCTCTTTCACTTTCATCAAGAGGCTTTTAGTTCCTCTAGTTTCTGCCATAAGGGTGGTGTCATCTGCATATCTGAGGTTATTGATATTTCTCCTGGTAATCTTGATTCCAGTTTGTGCTTCTTCCAGTCCAGCGTTTCTCATGATGTACTCTGCATAGAAGTTAAATAAGCAGGGTGACAATATACAGCCTTGTCGTACTCCTTTTCCTATTTGGAACCAGTCTGTTGTTCCATGTCCAGTTCTAACTGTTGCTTCCTGATGTTGCATTTGTCATTTTCTCCTGGGATCACAGCCCAAGGCTCATCATCAAATTGACCAGAAAGATCAGGAGGTTCATAACAGAAGTTACCTTTTATGTCAGTCCCAGGCTTCTTCACATCACTAAATCCCTCCTATCTGTGAAGCTTCACCACATAGATCTTCTTGTCCACCTTGTTTTTTCCCACAGACCTCCTCCTCCCTAAAGGGAACACTGATGCCGTTCAGTACCTGACACATAAGTCTTTCATGCAGGCCACAGGTGAACTCTAATGGAATCAGCTTTTCACTTGATTACTTTAGCTCTATGATTTTTGTTCCCCTAGAGTTTAGGGCAGCTATTTAATCTTTTTCCTTTGTTCCTTCCTTTCAGAGTGAATTAATATTTTGTATTTTTCCTGATGATAAAAGCTAAGTATATCACTTAGCTCTTTCTGTGTAGCAAACATCCTCCAAACTTCAGTGACTTAGAACAACAGCTGTTCGTATAACTCCTAATTCTGTTGGGTTCACCACAAGCTGGTAGGTTCTTCTCATCTTAACTGAGTTCACTCATGGGACTATAGTCAGTTGCCAGGGAAGTTGAGAGCTGGCTAGTCCAGTTTGTTTCTGTTCCAGGTGGTTCCTTATCCATCAGAAATCTGGCCTGGAAAATAAGCAAGGCTCCAAGTGAGCAACCTAGAGGCAAGGAGTGTTGAAATAGAGTCCATCTCTTATAAATGCAGATCTAAACTACAGTGAGATTTCACCTCACACCAGTCAGAATGGCCACCATCAAAAAAATAAATAAATAAATAAACTACAAACAATAAATGCTAGAGAGGGTGAGGAGAAAAAGGAACCCTCTTGCACTGTTGGTGGGAATGCAAATTGATACAGCCACTATGGAGAACAGTATGCAGATTCCTTAAAAAACTAGGAATAAAGCTACCATATAACTCAACAATCCCACTGCTGGGTGTATACCCTGAAGAAATCATAAATGAAAAAGGCACATGCATCCCAATGTTCCCTGTAACACTGTTAACAGTAGCTAAGATGTGGAAGCAACCTAGATGTCCTTGGAGAGATGAATGGATAATGAAATTGTGGTACATATACATAAGGGAATATTACTCAATCATAAAAAGGAATGCATCTGAGTGAGTTCTAATGAGGTAGATGAACATAGAGCCCATTATACAGAGTGAAGTAAGTCAGAAAGAGAAAGACAAATATTGTATATGAATGCATATCTGTGGAATCTGGAAAGATGGTCCTGATGATCCTATCTGCAGGGCAGCATGGGAGACACAGACATAGAGAACAGACTTGTGGGCACAGTGGGGGAAGGGGAGGGTGGGAAGAATTGAGAGAGGAGCATTGAAACATGTATATTACCATGTGCAATCAGACAGCTGGTGAAGATTTGCTGCATGATGCAGGGAGCTCAAATTCAGTGCTCTGTGACAACCTAGAGGGGTGGGATGAGGTGGGAGGTGGGAAGGAGGTTCAGGAGGGAAGGGACATACTTATACCTGTGGCTGACTCATGTTGACATATGGCAGAAACTGACACGATATTGTAAAGCAATCATCCTCCAATTAAAAATAAATGATTAAAAAAAATAGATTCCATCTCTTGATGGGAGAAGCTGTAGAGTCACACCACCAAGGACATGGATATCAAATGGGACTAGTTGCTGTGTTTCTCTGGGAATCAACTGCTGTGGTAGAAAGATCTATTACACTTAGATTCCTTAAGCACTTATGCAAGCTAAGCTAAGCACTGTACAAATGTTACCTCATTCAATTCTCGTAAGACCCCCCTACAAGGTAGGTACTAATACTATACCCCTTATACAGAAACAGGAACATCTAAGTGATAGCAACCAGCAGTTTGGTTCTGGAGAACTCAAAATCCCTATCTCTAACCTCTGTTGACTCCAGTTTTTTAAATCGTCTACCTCTTTCAGTACTATATGTATGTGTGCATTTACTTATAAATTATATACAAGTACTACCATCAATATGTTAAATATTAGTAAATTTGAACTTCATTCTTGCCTGTGTAGATAAAAATTGTAACTATCAATAGACGTTTGAATGTGTTTTTCCATTCTCTGTATGGATGTCTTATGACCTTACTTTGGAGACCATGCTAGGACTTCTTCATGTGCAAGGCATTTTATGATTGCCATATCTGTCTTTGTGAAGCCGTATTTAACCAAAATCCTACTTGGTACTGGATTTCAGTTCTAGTTTAGGTTAATATTGTTGGCTTTAAGTGCAAATTGTTATTCAGTGAACATTCAGATTACTCACCATAAACCAAATTACTTACCCTTCTCTAGAGCTTTGTTAAGAAATCAAGATAGTGTGGAGGAATGATTCTCGAAGTTCTCAGCTGGTTGTGTGCATCTGTATTATCTGTGGAAAATATTAAATGGAGATTCTAGGTCTCACTGAGACAGTGATCTGGAGAGACAGATTCCTTGGCTTTGGGGTCAGGTCTGGAAATCTACATTTTCTCAGGCTTCCCAGGTGATACTGACCACATTTTGAAAGACGTAAAACTTGAATTCATATCCGCCACAGAGGGGTGATTCTGGATGTCTGTTTTTGCACTTATTGTATTATTTCAGCTTTTATAAAATTAGTAACGTAAGTAAAAAAGTCACAGCCCAACTGGCAGAATCGTTTTAATAATTAAACTTGTAGTAATTTTGTCAAAGTTCTTTAAAATGCAACACTTTAGAATGTAAAATGCTCCCCAAAGTTTTGCTAATCTATTAAAAGACATATTCTCCATGCTAATAAAATATTCTGTATATTGTTAACTACATTTTATTTTAGTAAAGATAAAAAGCTCTGAGCCTTTCTGTTCTAGTCACTTGGTTTCCAAGGAAAGGGACTATGATTTACACTTTTCTGCATGAATGGGAGCACGAGAGAGTAGGGATTGGGAACACACTTTTAATAATAGGCAAAAATGGACTCCAACCCTAGCTCCTACAAATCTTGCACTGATTCTTTAACTTCTGCTTCTTTATTTGCTTATTAGTCATTCTAGCTAGTAAATCCTACCTGTAAAATGTTTATGATGATAAAATGTAGTAGCATCAGTTCAGTTCAGTTCAGTCGCTCAGTCGTGTCTGACTCTTTGTGACCCCATGAATCACAGCACACCAGGCCTCCCTGTCCATCACCAACTCCCGGAGTTCACTGAGACTCACATCCATTGAGTCAGTGATGCCATCCAGCCATCTCATCCTCTGTCGTCCCCTTCTCCTCCTGCCCCCAACCCCTCCCAGCATCAGAGTCTTTTCCAATGAGTCAACTCTTCGCATGAGGTGGCCAAAGTACTGGAGTTTCAGCTTTAGCATCATTCCTTAACCAACATTTATTGCCAACTTCCTACATGCCAGATCTTATTCAAAGTGCTTGTCACATAATAACTAATTTACTTACAAAATTCTTATGATGCTGAATAGAGTTCCTGTGAGGGTCCCCGATTTACAGATGAGGAACTCAACCTAGGGAGCCAAATGGTGGCACTGGAACTCAAGCCTTTGCCTCCAGAGTCATCCTGCTTCCACTCTGCAAAGCCCCATCTCATAGGATGAAAGCTTCTAAGTCTCTTAGCACCCTGGAAGGCACTTGGTAAATCCTCCAAAGATGAGACATATTATTATCATTATTGGATCCCCTCACAGCTTCTTGAAGAATGCTTTGTGCAAGGTGGTTTAATAAATTTATGTTGATTTGATTTAGAAAGAACTCTGTTGTATCCTCTTGAGCTTCTAAGGGATATAGTCAATGAGAGAGAGCCTCTTATTTTTCAGACTAATATGATTTGTGTGGCAGCTTTTAGATTAAGTTATCTTTTATTTACAGAAGAAGATTAAATAAATATGTACAGGTCTAAGAACTTCAGAATCCTCTTGCTAAAAGTGGTTTAGAAACTTGTCTTTGTAAGACAAGGCAGAGACCTCACAGGACCAATTTCTGAAATAACTGGATTTCACTAAATGGTGCTTTTAGTATTTTTTGTTAAGCATATATTTAGAACTCTCTCCTGGTTCTTTCTTTCTTTCTTTCTTTTTTCTGCTGGCTCTTGCATTCAGTGGTCCACAGTATCTGATGGATTCCTATTCAGTACTTTGTGGCTTGCTTTTTCCTCTCATATCTTCAGCATGAATTTGTCCATTTGTTTTTAAAATAGGGAGCTTTTCCTGAGGAATGCCATAGAGGCAGCTTGGAATCCATGAGTAAAAAATCCTAGGCCAGACTAATTGGTATGGTTTTATGTCCCATATCTTTTGCCTTTATTTTAGTTATTTAAATAGTGGAATAAGACTATGCTATAAAACATTTCAAGCTCTAAACACCAAGGTAAAAGGACAAAAGTAAAAAACAGTTCCCCCAAGCACAGCTGAAACTCATCTTTCTACCCCTTAGGTGGCCTAATTCTCCAGGCTATAGTGTAAGAAAACTTAGTTAAGACAGCCTAATTAATAGGCTTAGGTCCTCTGAATCCAGCCTTTGTTAGGTAGCTGAAGGAAATAAGAGGGGAATCAAGGGCCCTTGCCACAGTTAACCATCTGCCTGCTAGCGTTCTGGCCTGGCTGTCAGGACAGTAAATGACAGGTGTGTTCGAACAGCAGAAAACCTGGCCTTCAGAGAAGGCTGCAGCCAGGTTTCTCATGGTCCTGGTGAAGACCAGCCCTGTGGGAGACCTCAGTGTTCACCCCATTCCCACCTGACCACACCTCAGGCTGTTTTTAGGCCGTCCTCAGGCTTTACCTTCCATTAGTCTGGTTTTGATCACAAAGTAGGAGGAACAAGTATTTGAGTGAATGGGACAGGCTGACTTTGGTTCACTGTGTCCTGAGAGCCTAGCATGATGATGGAATCATTTTGGTATTCAAACATTTTCCATTTAGTTGCTGTGCTATGTTCCGGGGCGTTGGAGTCTTGCCCCTGCATCCTGCCCATAGACAGCGGGAGATTAGATGGAGGACATGTGCAGGGATTTTAGGGATTGGACATTGAAGTAGTTACATCACTTTTACTCAATACTCCTTTAAACAGAACACAGTCTCCTGACCACACGTAACTGGAAGGGTGGCTTGAAAGTACCATCTAGCTATATGCCCAAGAAGAAAAATAAATGGGCTTTGGTGAACCTATTTACAGAGAGCAGTTTTCTTTTTTTCATATAGGATACATATTTTGTAAAATATGAGACAAATGTAGTCCTATCTCTCTGGAAAATTATGTTCAACTTTTACACTTCTGATCTTGGAATTTTTTAGTTGGAATCAGGTTTAGACATTTGGGACGGGACTGAATATCTTTTGTGTGAGCCTGGATGTTGACTGTTGGCCGTCCATCCCCCTCACCTTGGGGTGCGGGGTACAGGAGATGGAAACAGCACCATGTTGAATCTAACATCAGCCACTATTAAGCTCACTTCCTTTTCAAGCTCCCGTAAGTGAAACTAAAGGAGTACCTCTTCCAGCAGCCTGCCCCGTACCTGAGAGAAGTGGATCATTTTCAGATTCTATGAATTTTTAACACTTCTAATATAGTAGCTCATCACTAGATTTGTGTCTACAACCTGTTGCTGTATATTTAACTTTACTTTTCAAATTTCTGATTCCTTGCCTTTAAAGTAGCCTTACTACTTCTTCAGTATTATTAAATTAAAAAATAAGTTACACTGCTTTTCTCTTTCAAATTTAATTGCACTTAATTCAATTGTATTAAATACCTACAAAATGTCAGTTATTGAGATAGCTGGGGATATACAAGAGAAAAGGCCACCTACTGTTGCTGATAGACCAAGCAACAAGACACACATTCTGCTCCGTGTAATGTGGAATTACTGTATAAACCAGAATATTGTGGGAACATAAAGGGACACTATTTTGTCCTGTAAATATTGTGAATGATTCTTAGAGGAGAAAACATTTGAACTAGGCATTGAAAAATAAGAGAGACCTTGTTTGGCAGAAAAGAAAATGGGAGGTGTAGATAGATATCCTTGGTAGAGAGTACTTTGCAAAGAAACCACGATGTGTTTAAGGGCTAGTGAGGATTTAGATGTGGCCAGATCAGACATGTGAAGAGAAAGATTGCGATGATCTGAGGTGGGGAGGGTAAATCGGAACCACATTTGTGAAGGGTCTAAAAGGTCATAATTTGGAATTGAGGGTCTTGTAATGTAAGATATGGGGAATAGCAAATGTTACTTTGCAGGTATGCTGTTTCAGTTGTGTCCTACTCTTTGTGACCCTGTGGACTATGGCCAACCAGGCTCCTCTGTACAGGGGATTCTCCAGGCAAGAATACTGGAGTGGGTTCCCATGCCCTCCTCCAGGGTATCTTCTCAACCCAGGGGTCGAACCCATCTCTTATGTCTCCTGCATTGGCAGGCTGGTTCTTTACCACTAGCACCACCTGGGAATCCCCAAATCTTACTTTAATAAGGGACAACTGATATTGTTGTTGTTCAATCTCTTAATCACGTCTGACTGTTTGCAACCCAATGGACTGCAGCACACCAGACTTCCCTGTCCTTCACCATCTCCTGGAGTTTGCTCAAACTAATGTCCATTGAGTCGGTGATGCCATCCAACCATCTTATCCTGTCGTCCTCTTCTCTTCCTGCCTTTAATCTTTCCCAGCATCATGGTCTTTTCCAATGAGTCAGCTGTTCACATCAGGTGACCAAAGTATTGGAGCTTCAGCTTCAGCATCAGTCCTTTTAATGAATATTCAGGATTGATTTCCTTTAGGATTGATTGGTTTGATCTCCTTGCAGTTGAAGAGACTCTCAAGAGTTTTCTCCAACATCACAGTTCAAAAGTGTGAATTCTTTGGCACCCAGCCTTCTTTATGGTCCAGGTCTCACATTTGTATGTTACTATTGGGAAAGGAGTACATCAAGGCTGTATATTGTCACCCTGCTTATTTAACTTATATTCAGAGTACATCATGAGAAACTCTGGGCTGGAAGAAGCACAAACTGGAATCAAGATTGCTGGGAGAAATATCAATAACCTCAGATATGCAGATGACACCACCCTTATGGCAGAAAGTGAAGAGGAACTAAAAAGCCTCTTGATGAAAGTGAAAGAAGAGAGTGAAAAAGTTGGCTTAAAGCTCAACACTCAGAAAACGAAGATCATGGCATCTGATCCCATCACTTCATGGCAAATAGATGGGGAAACAGTGGAAACAGTGTCAAACTTTATTTTTTGGGGCTCCAAAATCACTGCAGATGGTGATTGCAGCCATGAAATTAAAAGACACTTACTCCTCGGAAGGAAAATTATGACCAACCTAGATAGCCTATTCAAAAGCAGAGACATTACTTTGCCAACATAGGTTCATCTAGTCAAGGCTATGGTTTTTCCAGTGGTCATGTATGGATGGGAGAGTTGGACTGTGAAGAAAGCTGAGCGCCGAAGAATTGATGCTTTTGAACTGTGGTGTTGGAGAAGACTCTTGTGAGTCTCTTGGACTGCAAGGAGATCCAACCAGTCCATTCTAAAGGAGATCAGTCCTGGGTGTTCACTGGAAGGATTGATGCTAAAGCTGAAACTCCAATACTTTGGCCACCTGATGCCAAGAGTTGACTCATTGGAAAAGACCCTGATGCTGGAAGGGATTGGAGGCAGGAGGAGAAGGGGACGACAGAGGATGAGATGGCTGGATGGCATCACCAACTCGATGGACATGAGTTTGAGTGAACTCCAGGAGTTGGTGATGGACAGGGAGGCCTGGTGTGCTGCGATTCATGGGGTCGCAAAGAGTCGGACACGACTGAGCGACTGAACTGAACTGAACTGAACTGAACTGATTGGGAAAACCATAGCTTTGACTACACGGACTTTGTTGGCAAAGTAATGTTTCTGCTTTTTAACATGCTGTCTAGGTTGGTCATAGCTTCTTCTAAGGAGCAAGCATCCTTTAATTTCATGATTGCAGTCACTGTCCACAATGATTTTGGAGACCAAGAAAATAAAGTATGTCACTTTTTCCACTGTTTCACCATCTGTTTGCCATGAAGTGATGGGACCAGATGCCATGATCTTCTTTTTTTGAATGTTGAGCTTTAATTCAGCTTTTTCACTCTCTTCTTTCACCTTCACAAAGAGACTCTTTAGTTCCTTTTCACTTTCTGCCATAAGGGTGGTGTCATCTGCATATCTGAGGTTCTTGATATTTCTCCCAGCAATCTTGATTCCAGTTTGTGCTTCATCATGCCTGGCATTTCACATGATCTACTCTGCATGTAAGTTAAATAAGTAGGATGACAATATATAGCCTTGACATACTTCTTTCCCAATTTAGAACCAGTCTGATCTTACATGTCCAGTTCTGTTGCTTCTTCACTTGCATATGAGTTTCTCAGGAGGCAGGTAACTGCGACTGGTAAGTCACGTCAGTTGTGTCCGACTCTGTGCAACCCCATCGATGGCAGTCCACCATTCCCCCTCGTCCCTGGGATTCTCCAGGCAAGAACATTGGAGTGGGTTGCCATTTCCTTCTCCAATGCATGACAGTGAAAAGTGAAAGTGAAGCCGCTCAGTAGCGTCTGATTCTTAGCTACCCCATGGACTGCAGCCTACCAGGCTCCTCTGTCCATGGGATTTTCCAGGCAAGAGTACTGGAGTGGGTTGCCAGTGCATTCTCTGGGAGGCAGGTAAGGTGGTCTGGTATTGCCATATCTTTAAGAATTTTCCACAGTTTGTTGTGATCCATACAGCCAAAGGCTTGAACATAGTGAACTAAGTGGAAGTAGATGTCTTTCTGGAATACACTTGCTTTTTCTATGATACAATGGATGTTGGAAATTTGATCTCTGGATCCTCTTCCTTTTCTAAATCCAGCTTGTACATCTGGATGTTCTCAGTTCATTTACTGCTAAAGCACAGCTTGAAGGATATTGAGCTTTACCTTGCTAGTATGTGAAATGAGTACAGTTGTGTTTGAACATTCTTTGGCATTGCCCCTCTTTGGGCTTGGAATGAAAAATGACCTTTTCCAGTCTTGTGGCCACTGCTGAGTTTTCCAAATTTTCTGGCATATCAAGGGCAGCACTTTCTTGGCATCATCTTTTAGGATTTAAAATAGCTCAGCTGGAATTCCATCACCTCCACTAGCTTTATTCATAGGGATGCTTCCTAAAGCCCACTTGACTTTGCACTCCAGGATATTACCACTGTCTTTTTCTCTCATGCATATATTTTTTTTCCCCAAAGGGCCATAAATACAGCTCTCAAGTAATATGAGTTCATATATATATGGATCAAAATTTATATACTTCCAGCGTCTGATAATGACAGAATAACCTGTCTCTGACTAGCCATCCCACTAATAGTATATACAGATTTTTGGCAAAATAAAAAAGCAATGACAAAAAGTACTTACTGGCAGTAGAGAGCAACTAAAAGTAGTCAATCCTTTTAAAGAAAGAAACCACACTGAGTGAAATCTACATTTAAATGGCTTTGACCTTGAGGGCTCCTTCTACCCAGCCTGGCAAATGGTTGTTGGGGCTCAGACTGAAAGCAATAGGTTTATTGGTTTTAGGAATCATAGAACTGACTTTGGGGTTGTCAGAATGACTAGGAATTCCGATAAGGATCTCAGAACAGGGACAGTCACAAAGTGGGAACCACTGAATCTATAAATGAATACCTTCATTCTTTGGTTGAACTTTGAGTGATGCTTGTGCAGGGAGATACTCCATGGAGTCCAGGAAGGAAACCAAAGCTGGAAGGCTGAGGGCGCTGAATAGAGCATTCATCATCTTCTCAGTGTAAGGATATCCAGTTTAGAATTTTAATCTCCCCAAGTTAGAGGGAATTACAAAACACCTTGGAATTTCCACTAAAACCCCTGAAGGTTCATGCTTTAGGAATAAAGACTATATCCTAGGACTAAGAGAAAACATGCAACAGACCAGCCTTAGCAAAGCCTAGAGCTCAGTTTCCCTCTTACCTGGCAGTTAACTACCTGTTGGGATAAACTTAAATACCATTTGGAGAAAGAAAATAAAATCTAAAGTCTGTCCAACATACTCACAATATTCATATGCCATCAGTAATTCCTTGACATGCAAAGAAATAAGAAAATGTGACTGAGAGTCATGAAAATCAGCCAATAAAAACAGATTAATAGCTGACCTAGATATTGAAATTGGCAGACAGGGACTTCAAAATTATTATGTGAAATCTGTTAATTCATTTTCCTTCATGGCTAAGATAGTGAAGAATCTACCTGCAATGCAGGAGACCCAGGTTCCATCCCTTGGTCAGGAAGATCCCATGGACAGAGGAATGGCTACCCACTCCAGTATTCTTGCCTGGAGAATTGCATAGGCAGAGGAGCCTGGCAGGCTACAGTTGGACATGACTGAGTGAATAACACACAAAGCATAGCAATGGGTTAAAATATGGGAAGTTTCAGGAGTGATATGAAAACTATAAAAAAATGAAAATCACAAGAACTGAAAAAATAAAATATCTAACATTTCAAAAAAATTGTATGGAACATTTAACACAACTCAGTAATAAAAAGACGATAAAAATTAGCAGAAGACATGGACAGACACTTCCAAAAATGGCCAGTAAGAAATTGGCAAGATACTTAACGCTGTTAATCCCAGGGAAATGAAAATTGAAATCATGCGATACCTCTTTATGTCTGTTAGGATTGCTAAAATGGAAACATCTGAAAACACCAAAGACAGCCAAAATTTGAACTCTCCTACATTGCTGAGGGTATATGGAAACTGGTATAATCACTTGGGAAAATTATATATTAATTCTTTATAAAGTAAAACATATACTAGGTCAGCAATTTTATTCAGAGGTATTTGCCCAATGGAAATGAAAACATATAGCCACAAAACAAAGATTTTTTCATTATAGCCAAAAATATAAATACTCTAATGCCCACTCACAGATGAATGGATTAAAAAAAATATGTTATATTCAACAATGGGATATTACTCAGGAATGAAAAGGAATGAAATATTAATACATGCAACAACACAGATGAATCTAAAAAATATGCTGAGCCCCCTCCACCATCTCTTATATGAAGTTTGAGATTATACACGACAAGACTTAGCTAAGGTGACTGAAGTTGGAACATGGGGTCCCTCTGGGTGGTAAGAGGGGAATTCGATGGAAAAGATACAGGAGAACTTTTCTAAGCTTTATTGGCATTATTGCTCCATAAGTGTATATACATTTGTTAAAACTCATCAAAACTGCACTTCACACCTGTGCATTTGATTACATGTACATTGTAATTCATAGAACTGATGAGAATGAAAAAGTAGCATGACATAGTGTTTCAATATGCCACATGCGAGAGCTGAGGTCAGGCCGCCCGGTTTCCAGTTCCGAAGGCAGTGAACTACGGCAGTTAATCGCATGGCTGCTCCATCACACAGAACTGGAGCTTTGCATCACATTGCCAGTATTTTGTGATTTTGTGAACGTAGGCAACTCACTAACCTCCTTTAGGCTCCCATTAAATGGAGATTATAAAATTAGTATGTACTTTATGAGTGTCCTTAGTATAGTGCCTGGCATGTGGATGCGCTCAATACATTTAAGCTGGAGTAATTATTATTAAATAGCTCTTCGGCTTGACTTTCATTTCCCTAATGCAGTCATGAATGCTGGTATAACCATGAAGATTTTGTGAATTAGATATTTACAAACTGCATTTTCTGCAATCTAAATAATGCAGCAATATTTAACAGCATATGATTAAGTACACTATCAAATCCTATTTTGGTTATCCATTTCAAACTAAGTAATTAATGATCTCTTTCCCAAGAAAAGATATTCACATATTCACTTTAAAATACTTGTATTAATGCTCTTATAAAAAATTTAAACATAGAGAAATTTGAACCTAATTTTTTTCTTAATAGTTTCACCTTCACCTTCTGTTTCACATCCTATAATCACTTTTGATATTTTGGTATATATCTTTCTAGTACATATGTACTATACATGTAAATGTGCGTGTGCATGTATGTGTGTTTGTATTACGTTTGTAAACAAAATTGTGACTATACATAAAAAATAGACAAAATAAAAAATGTTTAAAAATAGATACAATATGTTGTATATGTATCACATATTGTATCTAGTTTTTAAACCTGGCATTTCACTTAGAAATCTTTTCATATTTAGGACTGACTACTATGTGGATCTCAATAAACTGTGGAAAATTCTGAAAGAGATGGGAATACCAGGCCGCCTGATTTGCCTCTTGAGAAATTTGCATGCAGGTCAGGAAGCAACAGTTAGAACTGGACATGGAACAACAGACTGGTTCCAAATAGGAAAAGGAGTACGTCAAGGTTGTAAATTGTCACCCTGCTTATTTAACTTCTATGCAGAGTACATCATGAGAAACGCTGGGCTGGAAGAAGCACAAACTGGAATCAAGATTGTTGGGAAAAATATCAGTAACCTCAGATATGCAGATGAAACCACCCTTATGGCAGAAAGTGAAGAGGAACTAAAAAACCTTTTGATAAAAGTGAAAGAGAAGAGTGAAAAAGTTGGCTTAAAGCTCAACATTCAGAAAACGAAGATCATGGCATCTGGTCCCATCACTTCATGGCAAATAGATGGGGAAACAGTGTCAGACTTTATTTTTTGGGCTCCAGAATCACTGCTGATGGTGATTGCAGCCATGAAATTAAAAGACATTTACTCCTTGGAAGGAAAGTTATGACCAACCTAGATAGCATATTCAAAAGCAGAGACATTACTTTGCCAAAAAAGGTTCATCTAGTCAAGGCTATGGTTTTTCCAGTGGTCATATATGGATGCGAGAGTTGGACTGTGAAGAAAGCTGAGCGCTTAAGAATTGATGCTTTTGAACTGTGGTGTTGGAGAAGACTCTTGAGAGTCCCTTGGACTGCAAGGAGATCCACCAGTCCATTCTGAAGGAGATCAGTCCTGGGTGTTCATTGGAAGGAATGATGCTTAAGCTGAAACTCCAATACTTTGGCTACCTGATGCCAAGAGTTGACTCACTGGAAAAGACCCTGATGCTGGAAGGGATTGGGGGCAGGAGGAGAAGGGGACAACAGAGGATGAGATGGCTGGATGGCATCACCAACTTGATGGACATGAGTTTGGTGATGGACAGGAGTCCTGGCATGCTGCGATTCATGGGGTCTCAAAGAGTCGGACACGACTGAGTGACTGAACTGAACTGAACTTGCATATCAAGTTGACCTGTTCTTTTTAACAACTATATAATAGTTCACAAAGTAAAATTGCTATGTGAAACAGTGAACAAAACTTATGAGCTTTTTTTTTGTAATAGAAAAATTATATATGTGAGTGTGTGTGAGTAACCAGTGAAAGAGCAACAAATATCAGACTGCTGAAGAGTTCTCTAGGTGGGAGGGTAAATAGTCATATGCATAGTCTTCTTGCTTCTCTATATTTTTCTTTTTTTATATAGGAATACTAGTTATTTAAAAATTTACACAAATAGTCCAGCTAAGGAGTTTAAGATAATATTATTTACTACCATTAACAGGGCATATAATGTTATATTATTCAAATTCCATGCATAACTCTGTTAAGTACAGCCATTCTTGACACAGATTGCTAAAGAAACGGGCTTGAGCAGCATATGGCTGGTAAAGGAAAAGTATGAATTTCAACTAGGTTCACTGAAACACTGTAGTATAGAGTTCATTTTGCTGTGATGGTCTTTGAGGTTCAGGTTTATTCTCAGATTTTATAGGTCTGCAATCAGTGATGTAGGAAGGCCCAGATGAGCTTGTTTCCCTAGGAGACTTGTTCAGCCAAAACATGTTTCCTTTTCAGTCAGTGGTAGCAAAAGCCACTTAGTCGTTTAGACAAGTTACATGCCCCTCAGTGAAAAATTTCCCATTCAGTGTCTAGTTTCCTCTCAAAATAATGATAATAGTAAACAATGATCAATTACATGGTGTGGTGGACTATGAAGTATTGCGCTTGTGTGCTCAGCAGCTCGGTCATATCCAACTCTTTGTGACCCCATGACTGTAGCCCTCCAGGCTCCCTTGGAAATGGAATTTTCCAAGAAAGAATACTGGAGTAGGTTGCCATTTCCTTCTTCAGTTATTATCGGACCACTAATATCTTGGTCAATTTTCACAGCCCAGATTACTATTACTCTCTCTCTTTCATTCTCTTAACCCTTCGTTTCAGTCTTGCATTTCCTTTCTGTCCAAGGAACTCACTCACTAACAACTAGATTATGTGTGTTGGTCTTAGCCCCCTACCTATGTTGCTTGTCCCTAATCTAGTCAAATGATGCTTTAATTTCCAGTGGCATCAGGTGTGTGCTTTCAAAAGGTCATTCTCATTGTGAAGGGCAGTGATGAAGCGGGGCGAGGTGAGATCCAGAAAGCTGGTGAGACCCGGGCTTGGGGAGGAGCAGGGCCTCATCGGTGAGCAGAGCTGGAGCAGGAGCTTGCGGAGTTTCTCCTTTTCATGTCAAGAGAGTGAGGGCCCCTCTTCTAGGCACTTTTCCAGACATGAGCCACTCTCGCCCACCATCTAACCCCTAGATACCTTGCAGATACCTACTGTATCTGTGCCGTACCGTTGAGAGGGGAAGGAACTTAGAGGTCTGGGTCTTTCTTCCACAGCTTTACTGTCTCAGTTTTGCCACGATGGCAAATGTTCCCAAGTGCCTTTTATTCTCTTGCTTCTTGGCCTTTTTTCTTCTATAACCTCTCGTGTACTGGAGGCAGCACTTACCACCTTGGAGACAGAATCAGTAGCATTTCTTCGCAATCCTGTGTTTAGGTGACATGGAGTTGATAGCTTGAAATGGACATGGTGGGAGTATTTACGCAATTGAAGCCGGAATAGACTACAAATCCAGGCTGCAGTAACAGCTAAGGATCCTGTTGTTTAACGTTAAACTGCATTGCCGTTTCCTGAACCCTGCTCCTTCTGTCGACCACACGAACTGGAGGCACACAGAGAGAACTGGAGAGAGGAGAAAATGGTGTTTAAGGGACTGAACACCGTGGGTTTCCTTCCCCCAGAGGTGTGGTGATATCTAAGAGGAAAAACTTGAGTTCCTTGGCTTTCCCTGTCCCAGGTGGTGCCTTTATTTCCAAAACAGCAAATATGGGCTAACTTTTTTCTCTCTCCTGCAGTGGATGGCTGTATTCACAGAGCCGCTGGGCCCTGTCTACTCGCTGAATGTCGTAACCTGAACGGCTGTGAAACTGGACATGCAAAGATCACGTGTGGCTATGACCTGCCTGCAAAATGTGAGTTCAGCTCTTTTGAGTACTGTTTCTAAATCAGATGAGCACTCTTGTCTTATTCCTCAGGTGGGTAACTGGAGGAGGAAGTGGCAGTGGTGGTGTTTAAATGTGCTTGTGTTGCGATTTTGTACATGTTTTTTTATATATATAGAGAGAGTAATGTTTAATTGTAGGTGGGTTTTGTTCAGATCCTCAACAAAGTGTCTCTGAAGCAGAAAAATAAAAATATGAGCAAACTACACCTTATAGTATTTAAATGCCGTGGAGTGACAGCTTCTAGAAATGATGCCAATTTCTTATTCCTTGTTCAGGTTTCTTGATTGTGGATGTGTTTAGAGCAAAGGAGATCAAAGTGATGTATTGTGTTTTCAGCTGCCATGGAAAGGCTGATTGGCAATTACAGCCAAAGCATCTGTCACGCTTGGCTTTCAGGAAAAGCCAATGGAATGTGGTTGTCAGAGTGAGAATGTATTTGCTCTTTAGAATGTGGAATGGTCAAAATTTCCATTATATTTGAATGGAGAGAAGTATTGCATTTGATTGACCTTGTTGCTTAGTCGTTTAGCCAACTGCGTAGGGTGATGTGGAATAAAAAATACTGAAAGAGAAGCTGGTTAAAGGCACCGATTTTTTGTATCACATAATCTTCAGGGCCTGGGGGTGGAGGTAGAGGGTTTCATTGTACCATTAAGCTGTGCACTGGTCTGGAAATTGGGAAACCAATTGGTTGTTTATTCCATTCCCCTGCTTTTTATGATAACCTTCTGGTGAACACTTTTTTTGTGGGGGTTAAAAATGAAGTTGATTTCTTTTTACTGTTTTAATCATGGAGAATATGTGACTAAAATGTTGTAACACAACCTTTGCACTCTATAGTTATAGGAATGAATTTGTCATGGACATGTGTGAGTGGCGAGATCAAGTGTGTTATATTTTTAAGACTGAAGTATATTTAAATTTGAGGATTTTTAGTGAGTAGTAATATATTAAAATGATATTATTTGTGGAAATTACAATACTGCATTCTGGATTCCTCACAGTGTATTGCTAGTGAAACTACGTCTGTTATATACTGTTTACTTTTTCCTTTAATGGCTTCTCCTTTTCCTTTCCTTGTTAGTGTTTTTATCTTGTGTGAAAGAGTCAAATCATGGGCCAATGGCCCTCACTCTTGCTTGGAAAGTATATTTACGTCATATAAGTCCTCTGCGTGCAGCGGTATTCTGAGCACTCCCTCTGACTCAGAGGCCCTGAGTATTAAAGGAGATTTCCCTTTCTGGGATGGTAGGATTCCTTATTTACCAATATTGGTCTTTCTTCCTTCTTACTGCCATACTACCTTCGTGATATAGTCGATTCCACCCTGAGGACAAGCAGATTATTGATGATTTTCAGACTGGTGACTGTCCTTAAACCAATGAATAATTGTAGTCTCCTATTGATTCAGTACTTTCTTTCTTATAAGTTAAAGCACAAATCAAAAGTTCTTCAGCCCTGAGATTTCTGAAGACAGATAGCCTCAGAATGATTAACTATAACCAAATTGAATGGTGGATCTGTTGTATGGATAGACACCATGATCATTTTGTTTCGTGTGCTTGCTCCGTCTGAAATCCCTCTTGTATGAGCTTCCTTGATTGTCATTCAGCTCAGTTCAGGGTTGTTGAAGGCTTCTACAACACCAGACACTGAGCTACAAAGATGAGTGTATACCTGTGCTTGAGGAATTCCATGACTGGGATTCCTGGGCGTTCCAGGGCAAGTAAGTCTTTGTAGAACAAGGACTCTAGCCATGGAAAAGTCAATCACCAGAACTCAGTACAGAATCTCTGTGGGCTGAGATACTGAATCAGATGACACACCAGCCCAGAGGGCACATCTAGGGGGAAAAAGGAAAAGCATCCGGCAGGGTAGTAGTTCCCAGACAAGGATGGCAGAACCACCTCAAGAACGCCACAGATATGGTGTATTTGTGAATAGATATCAGTGTTTCTCTATGTTTAATGAGATTAATGATCTACATTAAAAAACATAAAAACAATGAAAACAGTAGGAAATAACAGCTTAGACTTTGCACACTACTCCGTAGTGTATCACAGTACTTTCACCAGCCCTTGTGTTTTAGATTATATTTTAGAAACATTCTGTGTGTTCATTTTCCCTTTCCCTATCCCTGAGAGATGTTTTTCTTTCTCATCAATTTGGTTCATCCATTTCAGAGTCATTAACAATTCACAGATGTGCTTTTGTAGCGAAAGAATGAAAAGGGAGCTCATTACATACTGTTTGGGTCATTTTTCCCTTCCATATTTAATAATTCCATGACAGTTTGACAGCAGAGTCTAGTTCCTATCTGTCCTCTGTGACAGCGGTTTTATCATTTAAGGTACTAAAGCCAGTCATCCAGTCACCAGTGATAATATCTTCGTGCATCAGCAATTTGTTTGCAAAATGCTGTTGCCTGGGTTACAGACAAACTTGGTAATTTTGGACTGGTCTTTGCTTCCTTCATGCTTGCTAAATTAATCTATTCATAAGTGCTTGTATTTGAATTAATTATACTTAGAGTCTGTATTCTGTGATCCATCATAATCGGTGGGATGATAAGCCTCAAAGATTTAGCATTTCTTCACTACTTGGATATTTTAAATGATTTTTTTTTTTTTTTTGACATAGAATGGCCAGTCATTCTTATCAAAAGTTATCTTATGAGTGTAAAGAATATTGGTCAGTATTTTAAGGAATTGACTTAGAATGTGAACTAAGGACTGTTTGTATGATTTGACCATTTGATACATTCTCTTTTATAATATTAGTTTTTTTTGGATTCATAATAAAATTTAGATTTCTATAGGTTTTTGTCGTCAACCAGTTGGACATTTCTGTTCATGCTGTTGTCAATCTTTGAGAGGGTCAGCTTCATGTAGCCAAGGCTTGTCCATCTCAATTTCAATCCCAGGATCAATATCTAGCATATGTGCCTAATTAACATGAACGAATAAATGGTTTCAAACATTTTCACCTGACAAAGAGGTTTTTGCCTGTTGCTTCTACTTCTAATTCTTGCCCTCCGGCAGTCCGTTCTGCCCAGTCTTCGTAGGTGAATATTCCTAAATTCAAAGTCCCTGTGATTGTCTGCAGGCTCCAGGTGATGTGGGACCCTCCTTACCATCTTCTGTCCTCCTGCTCACTCACACAGCCTGCTTTGCTTGATCTTTAATGTCTTTTCATTAGTCGCCTCCCCTCCACCTGGGATTCTGTTCTTCCAGATACAGGTGTGGTTTTTGCCCTCACCTAATTCAAATCCTTGCTCAAACCTCACCTCAGCTATCACCCTAACTAACCTATTTTTAATTACTTCTCTACGTTACTTATAATTGTCTATCTGTAGCATTTAACCTTCAAATACACGGTGTCATTTACTTATTCAGTTTCTCGTCTGTGTCCCCAGATTGGAATGAGGGCAGTAGTTGTTTTTCTGCATCTTTTTCATTCATTGTTGTATCCATACAGCAAAAGTGTATGACACCTAATAGGGGCTCAAGAAATATTTTTGAATGAATGAATAAAATCTAACTCTGTGCTGTGCTTAATCACTCAGTCATGTCCAACTCTTTGTGACCCTTTGGACTGTAGCCCACCAGGCTCCTCCATTCATGGGGTTTCTCCAGGCAAGAATACTGGAGTGGGTTGCAATACCCTCTTCTTAAATCTAACTCTGCTCCTCTCCAAATCCTTCAGTGGGTTTTTCCTCAAACACAGACTTGTTAGCCTGATTATCTTTGGCCTTCCATGATTTACTCTCCTATCTTGAGCTGCTTACGACCTTATACATGATCTGAATTGCTCAAGATGGCATGTCTGTACATGGTACCTGTGATCTATATTGGAGAGTTTCTAGAGAATTCTGTCTTCCTTTCTACTTATCTTCCAAACTCAGCTCAAATATCACTTCTGCCATGAAGCAACTCAACTAAAAGTACCTTCTTTTCCCTCAAAATCCAGAAGACTGCATGTTAACATGCTGAGAGCACATGCCACTTGCTATTATTATTGTTATTTATGCAAACTTTCCATCTTCCTAGAAGTCTCTTGTGTATAATGGATACTAGAGAAATATCTGTCAAATGCTTTGATTGTTAAAGGTGGCAGAGTGGTTGATAACTGCTGGTAGGAAAAGGGAAAGTCATTCAGTTGTGTCTGACTGTTTGCAATCCCATGGTCTGTAGCCTGTCAGGTCCTCTGTCCATGCTCCGGGGAAGAGTGCTGCAGTGGGCTGCCATTCGCTTCTCCAGGGATCCCGACCCAGGGATCAAACCCAGGTCTCCTGCTCTGAAGGCGGATTCTTTACCAACTGAGCTACTAGGGAAGCCCCAGTTGCTGGTATGGGGGATGTAAATGTATACTAATATTTCTAAGAAATTATGAAATCAGTGTTAGTTATATATTGTGTTTTTTAAATCATATTTTACCATAGCATACACCTAATTCCAAAATCTTTTATCTAAGAAATTTAGTCTTTTTTTAAAAATTATAGTTGATTTATAATGTTAGTTTCAGGTGTATAGCAAAGTGATTCAGTTATTCAATTTTACTTCCCTGGTGGCTCAGAGATTAAAGCGTCTGCCTGGAATTCAGGAGACCTGGGTTCGATCCCTAGGTCGGGAAGATCCCCTGGAGAAGGAAATGGCAACCCACTCCAGTACTCTTGCCTGGAGAATCCCATGGAGGGAGGAGCCTGGTGGGCTACAGTCCATGGCATCGCAAAGGGTAGGACGCGACTGCATGACTTCACTTTCACTTTCATATATATATATATTCTTTTTCAATTCCTTTCCATCATAGGGTATTATAAGCTACTGAATTTAATTCCCGTGCTGTACAGTAGGTCCTTGTCATTTGTCTATTTTGTATACAGTAGTATGTATCTGTTAATCCCAAACTCCTAGCTTATCATTCCCCCACCCTACAACCATTTCCCTGGTAACCATAAGTTTGTTTTCTATGTCTGTGAGTCTGCTTCTAGTTTGCAAAGAAGTTCATTTCTGTTATTTTAAGAAATTTACTCTTAATGGACCTTCTTCTAAAGGTGAACAAATAAAAATAAAGAAGTCACATCAACTTTATTTGATTTTCATCATAGGTCACATATCTATTTTATTTCTTGAGAATGCACTACTTTTAGGCCTTAGGGCTGAATAATCATCAAAGATAAATGGGAAAATGTTAAATTTGTGTATATAAAATGGTGGACTCTGTTTTTTTTAAAAAATGCTTCTTTTTAATCTTTGTACAACATCAAAGGGCATGATTAGCACCCAGCTCAGTGCTGTACATTAATCATCTGAAGGGAAACTCTTGGGCGAGAGACCACAGCATAACATGTGTGAATGCCACGGAGTGGCGGGATCAGCACCGTTAGACCATTCCCAGGTGCAGTAATAATCAGATGATTGTAGCTTAAAAAAGGCACTGTTGATAATAATTAGGACTTCTCTTGCGCCCTTCATCAAGAAATCATAGTGCTTTCAGACATTCGCTCAGTAGTCCGTTTGAAATGTCTGTGAGGAACTGACATCACAAGTGATGTTTTCTTCCAACACGCAGAGAAATTCAGGTACAGAGAGTTTAAATCTGTTGCTCCCAGTAACAAACCAGGTCCGTATTAAAGACGTGACAGTGACCAAGTCGGTATTCCTGAGCCAGGGAACGAGTCTGTGGCCAGTGAGGGCCAGGCCTGCTGCTTGTTTTTGTAAATAGAGATTTTGTTAGAACACAGACGTGCCTGTGTGTTTACATGGTGTCTGTGGCTGCTTTCATGGGATGGAGCTGAGCAGTTGAGACCAGGGTTGTCCGGCCACAGAGCCTGAAACATTAGTCTGACCCTTTGCTGGAAAAGTTTGCCAACAACTAGTCTATGGTAATACTTACTTTTTATAAAGGAGGAAGCTGACTGAGATTGAGAAGGATTAACCGTTTACCGAATTTTATTGAATGTGTGTGACTTACCCAGATCACTGTTGATAAAAATGAGATTAAAATGCCTGCCATCTCTTCCTTGGGACAGCCCCTGCTTCAGTTGCTTCAACAGAACCTCATTTTGGGAGGAAGATCTGAAGTCTTTCTAAGTCTTTCAAATTATAAGACTACCTTGGGAAAAACCATGCTTGGCAGGGGGTTGGGGGGCGGGTGGGGAAATAAGTCGTTTTTCTCAACAGGGCCGGAACTGGAGAGTGAATATCAAATGTCTGAAGGGAAAGTTAAGTCAAACCACCAGAGTATTAGGCAATACATCTTTATTCCTTGCTTCCTGCAGTTCTGTTAGTCCGTGTGCTGAGCAGGAGCCTGTAGTCCTGCGGAAATTCAGTTTCTAGGGGTTGCTCACAAGACGGTTCTGAGTCAGTCCTCTGCAAAACACGACCTGATTTTGACCACGTGGCTCCCTCAGCAGGTGTCTGATTGTGGCGGCGGCGGAGAGGCCTTGCTGCTGAGTGTGACGGCCAGTCTGTGGTGCAGACCTGAGAGCCCTCGTGAGCCCCTTCTGAAATGAAATGCCGTATACTCCGTAAAGAGAAAAATGGCTTTTGAAGAACATAAAATCATCTTCCTTCCTGAAGAGAGAGATGAGATTTTTTTTCCCCCTCCTCAAATCAACCCTGATTGGCTCATTTTCCTTAAGTGCTTTAGGATTTTAATTTCTGTCTGAATTGATTTCTTTATAATTACCACCTCTTTCATTTATAGTAAGTGAATTTTGTATAGCTTATCTCCTTTGTGGTCCTCATGATGAATATGGACGTGAGGAGGACAGAAGGTGTTCAGAATGGGCTCCGTGGAGAAACAGCAGCAACGCCTCCTGGGAACCGGTTAGAGATGCAAACTCTGGTGTCCCACCCCAGATGTCCTGAGTCAGAGACTCTGGTTTTGAACAGGCTCTCACACGTTCTAACCATCACCTAGACAGTGATGTCATTCAGGGCAGAGCCCTTGCCTTTTGATTGCTCACCCAGCACACAACACAGGCTTCCTTCTGGGTCACAGATTCAAGTTTCCTTTGACGAGAACTCTGACATGCTCTACATCGCTTTGTGGCATTTTCACACTTAGGGATGGTATCTGTATTTAATTGTTTCCTTGTTTGTAACCAGTCTTCTCAAACAGGATAACAGTTTAAGGAGAACAGAAGTTGTATCTGTCTCATTCACGCCTAGAATCCTTAGCATCTGACATAATAAAGGCCTGCTTCAGAGCTGGAGGCTTTCAATACATGTTTACTGGAGGAATTAATGAAAGCATTTTCTTTGTCATTGTCATAGCTGTGCTGCCATAAGCTGACTAAAAGTACTCTCCAGATAAACCTGTGTGACTGCAGAAATCTGCAGAGCTAGAACCACTGCCTCCTGCAGCGTGTCCTCTACCCTGTCATTAGGCGTGCCGCTTGCTCAAAGACTATCTGCTGCTAAGTCGCTTCAGTCGTGTCCGACTCTGTGTGACCCCATAGACGGCAGCCCACCAGGCTCCCCCATCCCTGGGATTCTTCAGGCAAGAACACTGGAGTGGGTTGCCATTTCCTTCTCCAATGCATAAAAGTGAAAAAATAAAGTGAAGTCACTCAGTCGTGTCCGACTCTTTGCGACCCCATGGACTGCAGCCTTCCAGGCTCAGAGGTCCATGGGATTTTCCAGGCAAGAGTACTGGAGTGGGGTGCCAACTATCTAGCAGAGCAAAAAAGCACTTTTTTTTTGTTTGCTTAATTTGTTCACATGGTACACATAGAATCTACACTTAGATTATGTTCTTTTTCTCTTTATTTGATTTGATCCATTTTGGTAACATTCCCCTAGTGGTTTTGTGATGAAATATTTAAAATTCTAATAGTAAATGGTATCTTTTAAAAATGTCTGCAGTTGGGGAGTAACTCGGTATTTACATCGTTGCATTACTGGCTGAGTGTAATAGCTGCCTATCCTTGGCTTGGGCTAGTTGACATCTTAGCAGGCTTTCGGAGGACATTGTCTGTACCTTCTTTTTCCTATGTGATCAATAGGAAATAACAGTGTAAATCAATTCTGAGTGATAATGTAAATGGGCTCTTGGAGGCAATTCCCGCTGTGAAATGAGTAGTTAGCGGCGACAGTGGCTTTAACCGCAGGGGGGTAATCAGCCTTTGGATGTGTTTAATCAGAGTTATCAGCTAAGATTAAAAAGAGAGCTGCTGTTGTGCAGGGATCATCATTTTCAGGATTTAGAAGATGAATAGTTGAAGGTGTTCTCATAAATTAAAGCATCAGAATTGCTTTGAGTAATTTAGGATGCTTTGAGGTCAGGCACAAGCAAACAGGAAAGGTTAATCTCAGAGCCACAGTACTTAATGGCCAGGAACAGCAGAATACATTTGTTGAAATAAGTAGCAGATACTGAGTTAAATGAAGATTTTCCTCAGTGCTAAAATGTTTCTTGAGCTAACATATACTAGCATATATGATTTAAATATGAAGTGGGTAAACTTATTAACTGTGCTTGCCATTACTAATCCCAAAGATTAAATATTAGACCACTTGGTGGCTTGAATAGAGGTGTTTACAGATGAAAATATTGGTGAGACCAAGCTCTGCACTATGGAATAAAAGATTGGTTCTAGGTCAAGAACATTAGTCGTTAAGGTAGAGGTCCGAGAAGTCTTGAATCCAGGATATTCTAATTGTTGGGTCAAACCTTCTGAGCCTGAGTTTCCTCATCCATGATTAGCTGGGAGTGGGACAGTGTACATCAGGCAAGGTTGTTAAGGAGTAGACACAGAACCGCTTTTTAATAGTGTAAGACTTTAGATATATAAATTATGTGTGTGTGCATGCTCTGTGTCCGATGCTCGAGACCTTCATAGACTGTAGCCCGCCAGCTCCTTTTTCCATGGGATTCCCCAGGCGAGACTCCTGGAGTGGGTTGTATACGGCTCTATTATTACTTGTAAACCATCCTGTACCTCATTTGCTTATTCAACCAAAGTGTACTGCCGCTTCCTCTGAGCTTGAGTACTCTTTTAGCCTATAGAAAAAATACAGTGAAGAAGACCACCAAGGTCCTCTCCTCTTCCATCTTAGATTCCAGCAGGGAGAAGTAGAAAATAAACTCATTCACGTTAAAAGCAGAGCCTCTCAGATGGTGGTAAGGACGATGAGGAAAATAAAAAGTTCCATAAGAATGGACAGTGGAGGGAGGGAGCAGCCTTTCCCGTGGTGGTCAGGGAAGGCCTCCTGGAGGAGGTGGTACCTGAACTGACTACTCTCTGGGGAGAAAGTCATTGCCACCAGATTGAAGGAGATCTACCACTGGGTTAGGAAAAATCACTTTGCCCAAACTGTGGAACGAGACAGCTCATTAATTTTTTGGTACTTCTTCTTTGCTGCAAGTATTCTATTTCAGTTCTGATGTATGTACAACTTTAATTTTAGTCTACTTTTTGGAGGTAATAGAGGTAATGCCACTACTGTGGAGCTGATAGGAATTTAAAAGCTCACTGACATGGAAGCAACCTAGATGTCCATCAGCAGATGAATGGATAAGAAAGCTGTGGTACATATACACAGTGGAGTATTACTCAGCCATTAAAAAGAATACATTGGAATCAGTTCTAATGAGGTGGATGAAACTGGAGCCTATTATACAGAGTGAAGTAAGCCAGAAAGAAAAACACCAATACAGTATACTAACGCATATATATGGAATTTAGAAAGATGGTAACGACAACCCTGTGTACGAGACAGCAAAAGAGACACAGATGTATAGAACAGTCTTTTGGACTCTGTGGGAGAGGGAGGTGGGGGATGATTTGGGAGAATGGCATTAAAACATGTATAATATCATATAAGAAACGAATTGCCAGTCCAGGTCCAATGCAGGATACAGGAAGCTTGGGGCTGGTGCACTGGGATGACCCAGAGGGATGGTATGGGGAGGGAGGTGGGAGGCAGGTTCAGGATGGGGAACACGGGTACACCTGTGGCAGATGCTTGTTGAAGTATGGCAAAACCAATACAATATTGTAAAGTAAAAAATAATAATAAAAAAAATTAAAAAAAAATTCAGCCATTAAAAAATAAATAAATAAATAAAAGCTCACTGAATCCTAATTAATTTTACAGTGAAAGAACCTGAGGCTCCTAAAGATTATTTCTTCCAGGGTCCTGTGTTAAGGAACAGAAGCAACAAGAATCTGGGGTCTTGACTCACAGTATAACCCTCTAGAAAGAACACTAAAATGTACTGCCTCTCCTAGTCTCTTTGATCATACTAACTGCCTTATAGGAGTATTGTGAAAAGCTGATAAACTATTAAGTGAGATGATATACATAAACATACTTTTGAAATATTGATTTCTTATGGCACTTTATTGTTAATAGTAAATAAATAGTAATTAAGATGGATGCATGTGTGCTCAGTCGTGACTGACTCTGCAAACTCATGGACTGTAGCCCACCAGGCTCCTCTGTCCATGGGATTTTCCTGGCAAGAATACTGGAGTACATTGCCCTGCCCTCCTCTAGGGGATCTTCCTGACCCAGGGGTTGAATCTGCATCTCCTGCATTGCAGGTGAATGCTTTACTGCTGAGTCACCAGGGAAGCCTTGTTATTTAGATAAGCTATATGTAAATTATGGCACTCTTGAGTTCTACTAGTAAAGTTTACAATAATCTACTTGGACATATGCAGCAGTGTCTGACAAAATGTGGAAATCACAGATAGTCATTAAGAAAAATCTTGTACTATCCTCAAGACTCAGACATTTTCTCCAGCTTCTTTCTAGCATCTCATCCTTATGGAAAGTCAATTTCAGAAACTTCAGATGGCCCTGCATTGATTGGAAAGATACGTCCACAGGTTCTTTGGTATTTCTTCTCACTTTGTGTGTGGACTCGACTTAATGACACCCTTCTAGTGAATGGAATGTGTCAGAATCCTGGAAATTTCTTAGGTTAGGTCACAAAAAGACTGTGGCTTACATCTTTCTTGCCCTGGCTTGCTTTCTCCACCTTCTCTCTCTCTCAGATCTAAGTTTCCCAGGGATGCCATAACAAATTGCCACAGACTTGATGGCTTAAAACAGTGATTTATTCTGTTACTTCTGGAGACCAGAGGTTCAGAAATCAAAGTAAAGACTCTAGGGAAACATCCCTCCTTGCTTCTTCCAGCTCCTGGTTATGGCAACATAAGCCCAGTGCTGGTCTCTGTCTTCACATGGCCATCTTCCCTGTGCTGCTGTTTGTCCTCTTTTTCCTCTAAGGACGTTTATCATTGGGTTTAGGGCAGTCCTAATACAGAATGATCTCTAAGTCTTGAGATCCCTAACCCAGTTATCTCTGCAAAGACCCAAATAACTTCATATCCACTGGTTTCGAGCCTCAGAACATGGACATTATCTTTTTGGGATTGCCATTTAACTCACTGTACACTCTCTCGGTAAAGTCAGCACCTGGGTCATGACGTGGCCTTGAGAAGAGGAACATGAGCTGCTCTGTTGTGAGAGACCTCAGACAGCCTCTGGAAAGGCCCTTGCAGTGGGGAACTGATGCCTCTCTGTGAGTGACCTTGAAGGTGGATCTTCTGAGGTCTGTCAGCAGCCATAGAAGTGAGCTTGGGAGTACACCCTCTGGCCTCACTGAAACCTTCAGATCTCCTGGGCTGGTAGCTTGACTGCAGCATCATGAAAGACCCTGAGCCAGAAACACACAGTTAAGCCACTCTTGAATTCCTGATCTATAGAAATTAAGATAATAACTTTGTTATTTTTAAGTTTGGGCTATTTGTCACACAGCAATAGCTAACTAATTCAGGAACTATGGCCACGAACTACATGAAGCAGAATGAGGGGCCTACCAACAGAGTGGGTGGGGTCTATCACATTTTCTCAACACCCAACCTACCAAGCTGAAGGATAGGCCTAAATGCAAAATAGAATTTGGGGCTAAAGTTACACTTGCATTTTAAATTTAAAACATGCAGTCATACCCCTTCATGATATCTTCTGTAGACAACATACAAGATTGGAAAAATGGTTATGAATGGAAACCTGTCCTTTTCATACTAATAAAAAAGAACAGAACATGAAGCCCAGCTTAGTAAGGAAACATTGGGAGGAAAATCATACAATTTGGTATTAATATTTACCTGATATGCTTTAAGTGTTGTTTAGCCTTTGTAGTTATCAGTCATTCATATATATATATATATATGTATGTATGTATGTGGAGGGTTAAAAAGTTGGCTTAAAACTCAACGTTCATAAAGCTAGGATCATGGCATCTGGCCCCATCACTTCATGGCAAATAGATGGGGAAATAATGGAAACAGTGAGAGACTTTATTTTCTTGGGCTCCAAAATCATTGCAGATGGTGACTACAGCCATGAAATCAAAAGACTCTTGCTCAATGAAGAAAAGCTATGACAAACTAGACAGCATATTAAAAAGCAGAGATATTACTTTGCTGACAAAGGTCCATCTAGTCAAAGCTATGGTTTTTCCAGTAGTCATGTATGGATGTGAGAGTTGGACTATAAAGAAAGTTGAGAATTGATGCTTTTGAACTCTTGAGAGTCCCTTGGATTGCAAGATCCCACCAGTCAATCCTAAAGGAAATCAGTTCTGAATATTCATCAGAGGGACTGATGCTGAAGCTCCAATACTCTGGCCATCTGATGTGAAGAACTGACTCATTGGAAAAGACCTTGATTCTGGGAAAGATTGAAGGCAGGAGGAGAAGGGGACGACAGAGGATGAGGTGGTTGGATGGCATCACCAGAGTTGGTGATGGACAGGGAAGCCTGGTGTGCTCAGTCCATGGGGTCACAAAGAGTTGGACACGACTGAGCGACTGAACTGAATATCGATATATATTAAACTGATAGGAATTGCCATTTTCATTTTGAGAAGAGAAATTCTGCTCCTGTCTGTGTTGGTGCTGTTAACTGAATGAAGCAGAGGTGCCTCTCTAGGTGCCTTTGTGGCTGGGCCCTTCCAAATCTGTTTGCTGGACTTGGTGGTGTGATTTCCATTAGCACCTTCTTTTTTCAGAACTACCTCGAGTTTGCTCCATTTCTAATCACCCGCTATTTGTGAAATCCCTATAATTTCCTAAGGGGCTCTGAAGCTTTCCTTTCCCTACCTGTGACATTTGAGGTAAGATTTATTCCCCATCTGTATTTGTTCTGCTCAGTGAAGATCATCAGAGACAACCTTAACTGTATTTTTACAAATTCTCTTTCAAACTGTGTGTTTTGTATTTAGAGTTCAGATACCCCTTCGAAGGTGTGTGGAGGACAAAGGGCTGTTTTAGAAATCCTTTCTCTTTATAGACACTCAGTTTTTGTTTTCTTTCATCATGGCACATGATACCAAACTATTGTCTTTCTTCACATGGCCAGGTGATTTTGTTCCTGTTTTAATGTTATTCCTCTACTTAGGTGTGTCACATACACATGTATACATGTACACACACACATATGGGGCTTCCCTGCTGACTGAGATGGTCAAGAATCTGCCTGCAATGCAGAGTTTGATTCCTGGGTTGGGAAGATCCCCTGGAAGAGGGCATGGCAACCCACTCTAGTATTCTTGCCTGGAGAATTCCGTGGACAGAGGAGCCTGGCAGGCTATGGTCCATGGGGTAGCAAAGAGTCAAACATGACTGAGTGACTTAACACTTCCACTTAAAAAAAAAATTATATATATATATATACACACACACACATACATGTATACACACACATGTGCATGTTATTTTTCATGTATTCCATTAGAAGTATATTCTTATGCTGAACACGTATTTCCTTCTGCATTATAATGTGTTTTATATTAACTCAGGGCTTTTTTCAGTTTGTGTAGCTATTTGGAAAAGCATTCTGGAAGGGTTTGAGGACGCTTTGGTGGAACTGGGATGGAGGCCTTTAGGGATGCTCTGGGATGAGTGCACCGTGCATCCACCAGTCTGTCTGGTACATATTAAGTAGTGGTAAGTGTTTCATTCAAACACTGGTTGGTTCCTAAAATATGTGCCAGGTGCTTGGCTCATCTTTTAGAAAAGGGTGATATGCAAAACAGACAAGGGCCTTGTCCTGCTGGAATTGAATTGATCTGAAATGAACACGTGACTTGCCTAAGATCACACACGTTTAAGTGATAAAACCTTGCCAGGAATCCAAATTGTCCGTTTTTCCGTCTATGATCCTTTCATCTTTTTCATGGGGGTTTTATTTGGGGCCTTGCTTTTGAACTGTGGTGTTGGAGAAGACTCTTGAGAGTCCCTTGGACTGCAAAGAGATCCAGCCAGTCCATTCTGAAGGAGATCAGCCCTGGGATTTCTTTGGAAGGAATGATGCTAAAGCTGAAACTCCAGTACTTTGGCCACCTCATGTGAAGAGTTGACTCATTGGAAAAGACTCTGATGCTGGGAGGGATTGGGGGCAGGAGGAAAAGGGGACGACAGAGGATGAGATGGCTGGGTGGCATCACTGACTCGATGGACGTGAGTCTGAGTGAACTCCGGGAGTTGGTTATGGATTAGGGAGGCCTGGCGTGCTACGATTCATGGGGTCGCAAAGAGTTGGACAGGACTGAGCGACTGAACTGAACTGAACAGTGGAAGAATATCTGCTGGTGTTAGCCTTCTTGCCTCATGCTATTTTGGGGGTTTCCTATGCAGAGACCAGTGGAAATGGTCAGTGGATTCTGACTCACTTGTACCTTGGGGGTGGGGAGGAGGGCATGACACATATTTCTCTGTCTGTTAATGTAAATGGCTCTGGAAAGCCTTTTCCTGGCTTGGCATCAGGGGTACAGGCCTTTCTTAACTTGGAGCCAGTCTAACAGCTGCCTGGCATTTCTAGTGACACATAGAGCACGTTCCCATAATCCCTATGAGAGAGTTTGAGATTTCACCTTACTTAAGAGTAAGGCAGACAGTGATTTATAAACACTTTTTTTCAGTGACTGTGATTTGATATCCATACGTTTTAGGAAAAAAAAAATCTTTTGGATCTCTAGTCCCTCAATCAGAATGTCAAACATGCAGTATTATATTACACACTGTGGAAACCAATTGAAGAGACAAACGTGTTACCTATCTGTGGTTCATCCTATTCCTTTTCTTTAGAAGCACCTTTTAAAAATCAGGTTGACCCCTGTCTATTGAAGCGTCTGTACCAAGCTTTGTTTCCCATACGTAGGACACATGGGCAGCATTCAGGACCTCCGGCCTGTCCTCTGGCACTACGGCCTCTCTGATCTTATGTTTGCTTTTCCTTTCCTTTTCCCTTTAGGCTTTTGTAATTCCTGGTCAAATTTTTGTTGAACTCTTTGATTGATTTGTGATGTAATTCATTTTAAAGGTAGAATTTGGAGCTTCCTGAAATCAGGATCAACCCATGAGAAGTATTTAAATGGATGCCCTTACTGTTCAGAACTTTCTTTCTGTTGATATTCTCATCCCAGTCAATGGTTAAACACACGGGCTTTGAAGCCTAGCATTCTTGGCTCAAATTCACTCTGGATTTGGGCCAGTTGTGAATCCTCTTTGGGCCTCTTCGGGCCTGGGCATGGGAGTGAGCATAGCCCCCTCTCACGGGAGTGCTGAGGGTGACGAGTCAGCATCCGCTGCACTCAGAGCTCAGCCCGCCACCAGGTAAGCACGGGGGCTGAGCTGTTTTCCCCTGAGGTCATCCTGCCCCCCTTATCTGAAATGTCACCCCATCACTCTCTCCTCTCGTGCCCTGCTGTACTTGATGTCATGGCCCTCATCTTCATCTGAGGTTATTTTATGCCTTATTCGTTTGTTTTTTGAATGTTTGTCTCTTCCACCAGAACATAATCTTCATGACAGGAGGGACTTCACCACTGTATCTCCTGTCCTAGGAAGTCTTTGAAACCATCTGTGAATGAACAAATGTATGCACACTAGAAATTTTAAGCTTAATGACTTATAATTATTAGCACAATTACTGGGAGAACTGGGCTAAGGAAACAGTTTCGTGCTCTACTCACTTGGCTCTTCTAGGATCTTGGCTAATAGTTAAAAATAAGCCAGGAAAATAGCATTAATATACTGGGAGGCCCTGCCTGTGTTGACCTGTGGTGTGTCTACCAAGAATGCTTTAGGTGTCCTGTACTTGTACTCCTCCCGCCCCACCATCTTTCAAAATTGTAGTTTAAACAGTAGTGTCAGGATGAAATAAGGCAGAGAGGAAGAGCTGGAAAGAACGTCACCTGGGAGTCGGGTCCTAACTGGCCTGATGAAAAGCCGATGGATTGATTGATTGATCTCCCATTGATTTAGCCTGGGTTCAGAGATGATTTCCAAGCTCAATTTATTTTTTAATCTCATTACAGTGATAATTTTAGAGGTTTGCAATGTGTTGTGACCGAGTTTCTGACTGAGATCGCTAGCCCCAGCACTTAAAACAGGCATGCAAATGTGTTCAGAGGGGAAATGCCGATGCATGTTTCCTTTGTGTTCTAACCGTTCAGACTTTACGGTGAATAATAAAGCTTTACAGCTTGTTTTTTGCAAATAGGATGCTGGGGAGTTGCGACAACAAGAGAAATCTATTTACTATTTTGTGTCCCAGTTATCTGTGCCATCTACCCCTTAATCGACCTCCAGAGCTAATTGTTGCTTGGGGTAGAGAAGGTAGGGAAGGAAGCATGACTATCAGTGGTGAGAGGATATTAATTTCACATAAATAGAAATTTATTTTATCACAAGAAAGGTAAATTATCTGACCACTGCGCAATAGAGCACAATTCACTGTTAACCCCAATTTTGCCGGGTGAGTGAAGGCATAACCCACTCCATTGTGCCTCTAGGACTTCTGATATAAAGTTTTAAAAATACAGCACAGTTTTTTGCTTAGGAAGCTCCTCTGCTTTCAGCACTTGTAATAGTCATGGTCCTGAGACCACAGCATGGGATAGGGAATAAATGAAAGTTGAGGTGATTAGGGGAAGAGAGAAAAAAACACAGTTGTTATGTAAACTGTTTAAATACACAGTTTAAATATTCCAACTCTTGCAATCCTATCAACCCCTACATTTGTATATTCTCTAATGGGAATCGCAGTGCTGTGGCTTCATATCAAGTTCCAGTAACTTTTCCACCCTCTGACCATTTTATACCCTCATGTACATAAGTCTTGGGGTCCCAAGCAAAATGTTGAGATGGTGGCCCTGGCTTTTCTGTTGTTCTTTATTTTGACTTATCTGCCTGACTATTGCCCTATGTCATTTCAGGTCTGATTTCTCATTGTAATCTTTACCTTCTGCCTTTTAAAATCCCTCCAAACTGAAATACTTAGACCAGACTTGTGGAGTGTGTGTGCTCAGTCGTGTCCAGCTGTTTGTGACTCAGTAGACTGTAGCCTGCCAGGCTCCTCTGTCCATGGGATTTTTCAGGCTACTCAAGTGGGTTGCCATTTCCTCTTCTAAGGGATGTTCCTGACTCAGGGATTGACCCCACCTCTCTCGTGCCTCCTGCACTGGCAGGTGGATTCCTTACCACTGCACCACCTGGGAAGCCCTTTAATTCTGGAGAGCCAGGAGGGAGTCCCTTTGGTCCACCCACCTCCAACAGTGCGTATTAAGACCTTTGTTTCAGCCCCATCAATGTCCACTTCTATCCATCCCATTTTTAATAGCCATTAAAGATTTCCAGTTCTTGACTCTCCCTTGTCTTTTTCCTCTTTGTTTTTCCACCATCAATATTTGCTATACTTATTTCTTAACTGTTTGAAAATTTCCACCCTGATACAATTCCCTTGAGCTTCTCCTCTGCCTTTCTGTATTCTTTTGTTAATTAATCTAATATTTTTATTAGCAAGAGGAAGCTTGCTTCCTTCTTTCCTTCTTCCTAGCATTCCTTCTCCAATGCATGAAAGTGAAAATTGAAAGTGAAGTTGCTCAGTCGTGTCCAACTCTTAGTGAGTGACCCCATGGACTGCAGCCTACCAGGCTCCTCTGTCCATGAGATTCTCCAGGCAAGAGTACTGGAGTGAGTTGCCATTGCCTTCTCCTTAAGCTACTGAAGATAATACACAAGGAATTGTATGTAAGAATGGTTAGAATTGTTCTCATTATTTTTCATTTCTTTATGCATACAATGGGGGCTTCCATGGTGGCCCAGTGATAAAGAATCTGCCTGCTAATACAAGAAATGTGGGTTAGATCCCTGGGTCAGGAAGATCCCTGGAGTAGGAAATGGCAACTCACTCCAGTATTCTTGCCTGGAGAATCCCATGGACAGAGGAGCCTGGTGGGCCATGGGGTTGCAGAGAGTCAGACACAACTTAATGACTAAAGAACGTGTATTCAGTGAGCCAACTTGGGAATCAGATCTACCATTCCTAAATGCCATTGATAATTTTAACTTTAATAACTGGCCATGGATTCATATCATGTGGGTAGGTAGCCATTCAGGGATCAAAGATTCTTCATTTCTGGCTGTTTTATCTTTTCTCTTCCCAAACCATGGGTTTCTATGAGCCAGGGTAGGCCTGGTAAATCCCACTTTTGCCACTTCTGACACCAATTCTGAACTGTTTTTACTCAAAACATTTTTGAAGCAAATTTGTGCACAAATGTATGTGTGTGTGTCTTGTCTCACCAATGCTGTAAGTCTTTGGGTACTCACTGGATGTCCTACGATTTAACTCGATTCTGATAACATGTACCTGGAGTTAGTGTTGATGCCATAAATTAAAAGAGTTCAGTCCCACAAGACTGCCCCCCGCCCCCTGTCCCGGCCAAAGTCCCAGCTTGTTACCAGTACTTCTCACGGACCAGACCAGCTCTAATTTGAGGGTTCCTGTCACCCTTCCCCAGTGGCTCGGTGGTAAAGAATCTGCCTGCAGTCTTGGAGACACAGGAGATGCAGGTTCAATCCCTGGGTCGGGAAGATCCCCTAGAGAAGGAAATGTCAACTCACTCCAGTATTCCTGCCTAGGAAATCCCATGGACAGAGGAGCCTGGCAGGATTTAATTCAAAGGGTCGTGAAGAGTCAGACAGGACTGAGGGAGTGAGCACGGCGCCCTTCCTCAGGTTTGATAGTTTGCTGCTGCTGCTACGTCGCTTCAGTCGTGTCCAACTCTGTGCGACACCATAGACGGCAGCCCACCAGGCTTCCCCGTCCCTGGGATTCTCCAGGCAAGAATACTGGAGTGGGCTGCCATTTCCTTCTCCAATGCATGAAAGTGAAAAGTGAAAGTGAAGTCGCTCAGTCGTGTCCGACGCTTAGCAACCCCATGGACTGCAGCCTCCCAGGCTCCTCCGTCCCTGGGATTCTCCAGGCAAGAGCACTGGAGTGGGGCGCCATTGAGTAAGCCTTACCTACTGGTGGTGGTTTATGATGAAGGCTGCAACTTGGGAATCAAATGGGGGAAGTGCAGTAGTGGAGGCACAGGACTGCACGGGGCCCCATGTTCTCAGGGCAGACCACCCTTGAAGCACCAACACGCTCAACCTGGAAGCAGTCCCAGCCTGGTGGTGCCGGCGTTCATTATGTAGGCATGATTGATTAAGGCATTGGCCACTGGTGATTAACTCCTTTTCAAAATCCAGAAGCTTTAGAAGCTCTGTGTCAGGGACCTGAGAGAAAGATAAATATACATAAGTGTGTATACACACATGTGTGTGTGTGCATATATATATGTGTATACATACATACATATACATATATACACATACATAGCCTACCAGGCTCCATGGGATTTGCCAGGCAAGAGTGCTGGAGTGGGGTGCCATTGCCTTCTCCGGTAATATCTTATAGATACATACATATGTATGTAATATCTATAATGTAAGTATGTAAGACACTGAATATCTTATAGTATTAATGATAGACTCACAACTTGAGGTATATTTGTGCAGAAATATTCTTAGGCACATACACTAAAATTTTGTATCCTCATACTTAGAAGCAAACTAATTTCTTTCCCACAAGTATCCAGGTTCACCACAAAACTTTAAATCGAGGTTAGAGTTAACTTCTTATATTAAAAGAACATTATGAGTATTCTTTGAGAGAAGAGGTTTAACCATGACTTTTGTGTGTGTGTAGTACATACTCATATACTGTAATTTGAAAAAAAAATATTTTTAGCATCTTATAGTCACGTAAGGATCCTAGATGCTATTTTTAAGGCAGGTGCCATGTAGGATTAATTTACATGATTATTATAAGCTGAATTTTATAGAATTATTTCAAACTTTTAAATAATAGATGTTTCAGATCATAATTGAACATCTAGCATAAGGGAAAACAAAGTCCCATTTGTGAAGCTAAACATCACTCAGCGATTCAGTTATTCTTGGAAGTAGATGTTTAAGCTTGTTCTCTTACAGCTGGACCATATGTGTTCATTCATTTTTCTGTGATAGATGTGCCAGATAGCCAAAACTTTTGCTTGGTACCTTGGAGGGGAGAAGGGGTCTGTGAAATGGGCACCTATTTTCTGCCATTCTAGTCACATGTTTTGAGAAGGAAATGGCCACCCACCCCAGTATCCTTGCCTGGAGAATCCCATGGACAGAGGAGCCTGGTGGGCTACAGTCCATGGGGTCGCAAAGAGTAGGACACGACTGAAACAATGTAACACACATTCACCTGCTATAGAAACACATTTAAAGAGAGCTGAGTTGCTTACAGTAATAAGATGCATCTCCCTCGGTGAGTGCTGGCACTTTTTGATGTATGCTGACCTGGACTCTGACACAGTTGCCATCTAGGTACCAAACACAGAAACGTAACTTCCAAAACAGAACTGGGCACTGCTAGAGCTGTGGGACTGAGCTAGGTCGTAAAAGCAATCTCTCCTCTTCCTCTTTGGAGAAAAAGCTTGTCATTGTTGGCCTGGAGTTCATTGTCTCAAACCCTAGAGTGGACTTTCCAGTCATCAAAACTAGATTCTGTACATGATGAAGATATGAGACTCTGACTCATCTCACACCGCGTCTGTGAGACAACGCTAGATGTCATAAGGCCTCTAGTTTAAAAGATGAGCTGTAAATGTACTCTAACACCAATGTTAAAAATGTACAAAATATCAGTAGAAAACAAGGCACTAGTTGCACCTTTGCAATGGACAAAACAAAAAGCATACAAGCGGTGATTTCTTTACCCATAGAACACTTAGATTTTTCTTCTGCCTTTTGTCTTTCGGTATGTCATTGGTGTCTACATATATTTGTAGATACTTTCCACCTGTGACTTTCTGTTAATTCAATTATATGGCTTACATGATGACTCACCTTCCTTTACCCTTCTTCTATCTTGACTAGTCTAAAGTGAAGGCTTTAAAAGGTTTTGTCCATCAGCAGATGAATGGATAAGAAAGCTGTGGTACATATACACAATGGAGTATTACTCAGCCATTAAAAAGAATACATTTGAATCAGTTCTAATGAGGTGGATGAAACTGGAGCCTATTATACAGAGTGAAGTAAGCCAGAAAGAAAAACACCAATACAGTATACTAACAGATATATATGGAATTTAGAAAGATGGTAACAATAACCCTGTGCACGAGACAGCAAAAGAGACACTGATGTACAGATCAGTCTTATGGACTCTGTGGGAGAGGGAGAGGGTGAGATGATTTGGGAGAATGGCATTGAAATATGTATAATATCATATATGAAATAAGTCGCCAGTCCAGGTTCGATGCACAATACTGGATGCTTGGGGCTGGTGCACTGGGATGACCCGGAGGGATGGTATGGGGAGGGAGGAATGTTCAGGATGGGGAACACGTGTATGCCTGTGGTGGATTCATTTCAATATATGGCAGAACCAATACAATATTGTAAAGTTTAAAAATAAAATTTAAAAAAATAAAATTTAAAAAATAAAAAATAAAGATTGTCTTAGTACTCCAAAAAAAAAAAAAAAAAAGGTTTTGTATGTTTTGCTTATCAATCCTGAACATCTATACTTCTAAAAAATTCTGTTGGACTCCTTTGATAACTATCCTTTAAATTTGCCTCACAGGTGATGCCCCTTGATAGAAAAGACCTCTTGGTAATCCAGTGATTAAACCCAAGTTGGAGCCCAAGAGGGCTGTTTTGTACTGAATTGCAGAGCACAGTAAATGGCATTATAATGAGGTTTTAACTTATCAGTTAAATGAATGAATGGGAACTTTGCAATGCATTAGTATTTTATGTGGTAAATAAAGCAAGGTTTGTTGCTGCAGATGGGAGCCAGTTCAAGATTCTCTTCTTATAATAAATGATTATATCAGTGTATTGTTGCTGCTGCTGCTAAGTAGCTTCAGTCGTGTCCGAATCTGTGCGACCCCATAGATGGCAGCCCACCAGGCTCCCCTGTCCCTGGGATTCTCCAGGCAAGAACACTGGAGTGGGTTGCCATTTCTTTCTCCAGTGCATGAAAGTGAAAAGTGAAAGGGAAGTCGCTCAGTCATGTCCGACTCTTAGCGACCCCATGGACTGCAGCCTACCAGGCTCCTCCACCCATGGGATTATCCAGGCAAGAGTACTGGAGTGGGGTGCCATTGCCTTCTCCAATATCAGTGTATTAATGGTGCTTTAAAGAGAGAAATACCTTTCTGAAGAAAGTCTAAGTTGGACTAAGAAAACAGGATGATGACTTCTCTATGTCACTGAGCTTGGCCTGTGTGGCAGATGCTGTTCTAGATATTCCTACCATATCACCTCAGTTTTATATGCAAAACAACCCCTGGTGAGGTCTTCTAAATCCCTGTTTTGACCTGTGAGAAAATCGGCACCAGAGAAGCTAAACTGCCTTCCCGTGAGCCCACAGCCATCGAGAGGAGTGAGGATTCAGACCGTCCTTCTCCATGGCTCTGCAGTCGAAAACAAGATTTTATCTCATCCTTAGGCATAAACATCTGATATATGAATTAATTTCATTAACACTGTTTCTCTTTGATTTCTTTCCCATTTTTTATGAAAGTTGATGACATTTAGAAAGCTTCATTTTTTAACTTAAAAACGTTTAAACTCAGAAAAGTACTGGGAAAAATAAGAAAGACGCATGCATCCCCATGAATTGTAAAAATATTAACATTTTAGCATCCTTACTTCCAGTTTTTTTCTTGAATAAAAGAATAAAACGTTTTTGACAATGTTCTTCTCCTCAATTCCATTCCTTCCTTTCCTCCTTTCCATTCCTTGCGCAAGAGCAACCACTCTTAAAAGAGCTAGATATAAAACTTTCTAGAGTATATTTCTTCCACAGATATAGAAGTACAGATTTCCCTTGCTATCCCAAAATACATTCCTATGAAAACTTTTGTAAACCAAAATGGTGTAAAGAAGCAAGTACTTTTTTTTTTTTTAAATCTGGTAAAAGTTAAAATCCTCTTAAGATTTCAAAAACAAGTACTAATGTAGGTCTTGCATAAAAGCGAAGTGGGGTAAAGTGAACTTTCAAAAAGCAAGGGATAGCTGCGTCTATAAACCATATACACTACGGTTTTGTGTGTTTAAATGCATGCGTAAGGCCTTTCGTTGTATAGACCATACTGTTTCTTGAGTCTTTTTATCCAGCATTCTGTTTCTGAAACCTCTCCATAGTGCTTTTCCTAGCTGTCATTCATTATCAGCTGCTGTATTTAACTCTTACCTTCTAGACCTGCCGTATTTTATGTGTCCATTTTCCTACCAGTGGGTGATTAGGTTGTTCCCAGCGTTCTCTAGCTGTAAGCGGCGCTGAAATGAACACCTGTCAGTGCGTGTCGCCTCACGTACGCATGCCCCCTGGGATGAGCTTGCCGGTTTGGAGGGGCTGTGCTTGAAGCCCAGCAAGATGGGCGTAGAACAGCATCAAACTGGGAAGGGGGCACTTCAGTACTGCCTCTGAGAATTCAAGGAAAGACCCAGCAAGAATGCTCACCGTGGTTATGAGACGACTAGCGATACACTTGACTGCTAAGAGATAATCTGTGTGTAGGCTTCATGAAGACCCTACAAACAAATGTTAGTCTTCTGTGAGGTTTAATAGGGAGAACTCTAAGAGGCAGGAGACCTGGATTTTCTCCTCAGCCGTGCTCGAACCTAGATTTGTGCCATAAAGCCATACGTTAATGTACTCTGAATATAATTTTTCTCATTTGAAGATGAGCAAGTTTTTGTGGTAGATTTGTTTTTTTCCTGAAGCTTTCTTCCATACTTGAGTTAAAGCCAGGACAAGTTTTCTTCCTGTTTACACCCTTACCCCCACCCCACCTCCAACACTGAGCTGAGCAGTCTACAAGCCTCAGCCTCTGTTGCCCCCTGGAGTGCCCTGAATGGAGTGCTCTTCTAATCCAGAGCTCCAGGCACTAGGTCCTACAGGTCCCTGGCTTTATTGTTCCTTTCCCTGCTGTGTAAACACTCCTGCTCTCTTCTTGAGGGCAGGGCAGCTCTGAACCCTGTGACCCTTGGATTGGATTTTTCAAGGGGCCTCAGCCTCTAGCCAACCCCCTCGTGGTATCTGACTTGATGACAGGACTACTTATTGTCCCTTTCCTGTCTCACTTCTCCGCCTCTGACCATTGTCATCTAAGCTTCTTATCTCCGGAGTCTCCTTTCTGGGGAAACCCAAACAAAGAAACTCACTGATTCAAGTCCTGCCTGTTCCTCTACCTTCAGCCCTGTTCCACACGCTTCACAAGTTCTTCCTGACCTACGTGGGCTCGTGCTCACAGAGTTGTCCTGGACTCTTGTGGCATTTGCCTTTTGAACCAATTAATGCAAGGCTGCCTGTGATTACCCAGGCTCTTACTTTTTGCTTTCCTGCTCCCAATCAGAAGATGAACCGCCAGAAGTCAAGAATTCTTTTTCATGTTGCTTTTTTTTGTTTTTAGTGTACCTCAGTGACCGATATGTAACTAGGGCAGAATATATGCAAGTCTTCATTGAATGATTAAGTAATAGGTCCATCCCCCGAGGGCTGATTGGTGGACAGCAGCCATCTCTTCTCTCTTCCTGGGTTTCTTTGCCTTTTAATTAACTTCCCATTAGGCTTGTGGCTCTTGATGATCACAGTCACCTGCGGGCCTGACAGTCAGGTTACCAACCAGGCCATCCATTTAGTTATAGGGATGATGGAGAGGAAAAGCTTTCTCTACTCCCACTTTCAGGATATTTCAGGTACACTGGCAGAAATAACAGAATAAAAAGGGATTGGGACATAGTGATTAGAGTTTTAAAATTTTTATCGAATGCCTTTAATTCTAAGCTTATCCATAACCTTATTTTTAATGTTATTATCAGGATTATATGAAGTAAGAAAAAACAAGCTATCAAACAAACTCAAACATTAATGATTCTAAATGTTTCCTTTCAAATATTTTTGCCTCCTTTTCTCTCTCTCTCCCTCCCTCCTTTCCTTCCTTTCTTTCCACAGTCAGCCTTATTGAAGTACAAAATTTAAATTAAATGACTTAAAAATTCTCTATTTCCATTAAATACCTCATATGGTTAAAAATTGGCAGAAGAATTCAGTGAATGAAACTGACAGCTTTCAGTTTTGTTTAGCAAATGAGTGTTTACTTTCAACGTAATGCTTTGACTACAGTCTTTACTTTCTTTGTGGAATGAGGGCAGAGCCTATGGCATCTCCCCCGCAAAGTCTTCAGTACATGAAGGTATTTACTTATTCCCTGAGTTTAAACATCAAAAACATTTTTTTTCCCCCTCAAACAGTAACTTTCCATTTGTCATTTATTTGAACCTGCTTAGTGCATATTGGTTTTGTAAAATATATTACAAAAAGCTTCTATCTCAAATTCAGGTCCTTTCAAACTGCATGCAACCTGATTGGGCAGAGGAGGCCTCTCCTTTCGCTGGGTTTTCTTCCTCCTGAATTGACTTTATCATCGGCCCTCCAGTTGTCTTCAGAGTTCATCACGGATTATCTCTTCTTGTTGGCAGAAAGCAGGCAGCGCTGAGACTGCAGGGCACAATTGCTGAAAGGGTCCTCTTTCACTTCAGCACTCATTCTAATTTTAACTTATTTGGTACTGCTGTGGAAAAGCTGTTTGCCTGAAATAAGGCAAATAAATAAATGATATCCTGAGTATAGAGTTCATAAAATAGGATGCAGAAATCTGGGAGCTAAGATTTAGACCCAAGGCACTAATTTTAACTTTTCCTCTTTCACTTTTATTCTCCCTTTTCTCCATAATGATCATATCGATCAGGTTGGCAGGGATGAAAGAACAGGATAGGATACAAGATTTGATAAATTTGTTTACTCCTCTCTGTTTGAAATGTGTGGCATTGTAGAATCCAGTGAAGCTCGGATCATGTCCTAAAAGAGTGAGGTGTGGACTGGGTGGAAGGGGCTGCCTGGCCTTTGCGGAATCCAGAGGTTTCAAGGAAGAGCAGACCACCCTGGTCAAGGAGACCCAAAGCCACGGTGCCGGCTGTTTCACTGAGGTCTGCTGAATTGAACCAAGTCATTCTGGGTATAAATATGAAGCAGTTTAAATAGAATTCTTAATTTTCTCACATAAGTATCACATCTTAACATTTCCATAGACCAGTCTCAGTTTTCTATCTGAAGGTAGAAAAGATGTATCACTATGTCCTGCCTCCCTGGAAAACAACAAACAATGCTGTCTTGGTTTTTATCATAGCTTTCAATGCTGACCTTGGGAAGTTACTGAGCTCTGAGTTTCAGTATCCCCATCTATAAGATAGACAAAGTAGGATTGCTTTAAGGATTAAATGAGATAACATGTCCAACAGTTACCGTAGTACCTGCCACTCAGTAAATAAGCACTGTCACTATTAGCTCGTAATAGCATTTCAATCATTTTCAAGTTGATTAGGACATTGATTCTGCCTGGCAGCCTTGTAGTGTGTTGTGTAATAGGTGCAGGCAAACTTTTCTGTAAAGGGCCAGATAGAAAGTTTAACTTTCTAGTCTAGACAGTTTCTGTTGTAACTACTACAGTATGAAAGAAGCCAAAGACAAAGTGAATGAGTGGATGTGTCTGTATTCCAGTAAAACTTTATTTACAAAAACAGGTGGCAAGCAGATGTGGCCTGGGGACTATGGTTTACTGATTCCTGACAACTGTCTATTTGCTATTATCTGTATTTTAAAAATAAGAAGATGGAAGCTTATTGTTAGGAGAAGGCCCATGTCCTCATTGCTAATTAGTTATATTTGTGGTTTTTCAGTTGCTAAGTCATGTCCGACTGTTTGCAACCCCATGGACAGCAGCATGCCAGGCTCTCTTGTCCTCCACTATCTCCCGGAGTTTGCTCAGATTCATGTCCATTGAGTTGGCTATCTATCTAACCATCTCATCCTCTGCTGCCCCCCTTCTTCTTTTACCTTCAATCTTTCCCAGCATTGGGATCATTTCCAATGAGTTGGCTTTTTGCATCAGGTGGCCAAAGTATTGGAGCTTCAGCTTCAGCAACAGTTCTTCCATGAATATTCAGGACTGATTTCCTTTAGGATTGACTGGTTGGATCTCCTTGCAGTCCGAGAGACTCTCAAGAGTGTTCTCCAGCACCACGGTTTGAAAGCATCAGTTCTTTGGCATTCAGCTTTCTTTATGGACCAACTTTCACATCTGTACTTGACTAGTGGAGAATACATAGCTTTGGCTTTACAGAACTTTGTTGACAAAGTGATGTCTTTGCTTTTTAATACACTATCTAGGTTTGCCATAGCTTCCATTCCAAGGAGTAAGGGTCTTTTGATTCCATGGCTGCAGTCACCATCTGCAGTGATTTTGGAGCCCAAGGAAAGAAAACTTGTCACTGCTTCCACTTTTTCCCATTCTATTTGCCCTGAAGTGATGGCACCAGATGCCATGATCATAGTTTTTTTAATGTTGAGTTTTAAACCAGATTTTTCACTTTGCTCTTTCACCCTTATCAAGAGGCTCTTTAGTTCCTCTTCACTTTCTGCCATTAGAGTGGAATCAACTGCATGTCTGAGGTTGTTGATATTTCTCCCAGCAAGCTTGTTCCAACTTTTGATTCATCCAGCCTGGCATTTTTGTATAATGTACTCTGAATAGAAGTTAAATAAGCAGGGTGACAATATATGGCCCTCATGTACTCCTTTCATAATTTTGAACCAGTCACTCGTTCCATGTTCCATTCTGTTGCTTCTTGACCAGCATATAAGTTACTCAAGAGACAGGTAAGATGGTCTAGTATCCCCAGCTCTTTAAGAATTTTCTAGTTTGTTGTGATCCACACAAAGGCTTTAGCATAGTTATATATGGCACAGTTATACCTACTGTTATCTAACTTTTATTTCAGGACTCTGTGCAGAGCAGTTTATGATGGGCATTTCTTACCTAGTGATCTTCTGCCTTGTCTGAGAAACAGATTTATTTGCACTACTGGCTGGAGCATGGAGATCCTGAGGCAGTCTGCTTTTACTGTGTATTAGGACCAAGACATCAACTTTAAAAATCAAGGCAACCTTCTTGCTAGCATGCAAATCCTCGTTGACTCTCTCAAAGGCCGATGCCTTGTCAGTCTTAAGTGAGGGTTAGAAATGTAGCTCCTCAAAGCAGTTTTAATACTTCTCTCTATTTTCAGTAATACTAACAATGTATTTTTGTAGTCAAAAATATATTCCTGGATTCTGCATCTTAAGTTAGAGGGCTCATTTGGGAAACATGGGTCAAAGTCTTGGGGGGAAAAAAACAAACCTGTAAAACACTTACAGAAGAAGTTCTTGCTTTAGAGTTTTGTTGGTTCTAAAAGACATCCCTAGAGAGACTCATGCGGTCTATGGCTTGAGCAAAGTCTTGTATTGGTGCTTCTAGGGTTTGCATTCATACATGCGCTCAAAACATTCACGTTCCATTTCTCTCTCCCTCTCTCTCTGTGTCTCTGTGGCTTCTCTCTCTCTCTCTCTCTCTCTCTCACACACACACACACACACACACACACACTTATACATGAATTAAGGAGGGTGTTTGGTGTTTACAAGCAGACATTGTGCACCAGACTCTCAGATGGTACTTCATAGAGGTTGCCTCAAGCTATTATTCTGATCCAATTTATATGTATTTAGTTTCAAATTTAGTAGACTTGGTACCAGTTTCTTAGTCTACCACAAATTAGAAGCAGCAAATGGGATAATGGATTTTAAACATATCTCCTAGTTGATAAGCTATATTTATTTTCATTTATGTATTTTTTTCATGCCAAATACAATTGGAAATAGTTCTTTTCTCAATTGAGTGATACTGAATCTAATGTAAAGAGACTTAACATAGGACAAATCTAGGGACAGCAGCAGTCAGAAGACAGTTCACAATTTGTAAGTTCCCTTGATACCTATGAAAATGAGGAAGTAAAATAGGTCCTGAATGGCCTAACCAGAGGCTTCAGTTATGTTTACTGGACTACAATGGACACCACAATCAACAGGAAAACATAGCATGTGCTTAGGGCTGGTGACTAAAGTCCTGCCCGTCTGGAGATGTGCTCCCATTTTATCTGCTCAGTCTTGGGCTGGTGACAAGCAATAAATATTCAGTAAACCCCTTTAACTGAATTTTTAAAATATAAAGTTTCATGCTTTAAATAGCATTTATCAAAAAAAAAAAAAAGCCAACAAGTTCGTGGTAAGGGTGCAGTAAATATTTGGGTTATAATTTCACTTGTATAATGGGAAATAAGCCTGTGGTTCATTGCCGCATATGTGGAATTCCTGAGATAGTCATTGCTTCAATAAATACTCATAGAAGAGTAACTTGAGTTTCAGGTTTTTACATGTTACTGACTAAATCTTCCTTGGGGAAAACTTAGAAGTTAAGATGCCTTTTAACATGATTCAGGAAATGCAAGCATCCTGGTTTGACCCTCGTTTCTGCCACTTTGGTGTACTTCTTCCTTATTGCTATCCTGTATTTTGTTTGTTGTTTTGTCCATATCATGCACCTTACTATAGTTTTAATTGCTTAATTTTTTTTCTTACTACCTTTATCTACTCACTCATTAGTTCTTATGATATTTTTAACTCTTTCTAAACAGACAAATGCAATCGAGCTCAGTCCACACATTTCCTAATTGATAATGCACTTTCCGCCTCTGCACTCAGGTGTATGATCATTCCTACAGGTAGAGTCCTGATGAGGGCTGAGAGAAGGCCCTCCTCTTCTGAGGACTCACGTTGTCTCTGCTGGTCAGCTTTTGCCTTCTGTCTGAGTGGATTCCATGGTACCTTCTCCCAAACGGAGAGGCTTTCATACCAAGCATGTTGGAGTTCAAATTAAGAGAGAACATGCAATCTTTTTTATCTTTCCTAAATTATACCCAACTTTAGTACCAGGTCGTAAATTCAAACTGAGACTTCTTTGTACTCTAAGGATTGAGAGAGTTGCTCAGATTTCTCTGGAGTGGGTCACAAGTGTTCTTTCTGGAGTTTTGTTCAGAATATGCAACCATTTTGATTTATTGGAGTCTTTTGATAAAGCATAATTACAACTTTCAGACAATCCTTTTGAAGTCAATTTCAGCTTTTTTTTTTATATTTACAGAAAAGAGGAATAAATCATGTCTCCATCTGTATCCTGCAGTTCCTCAGGAGTAATTTTCAGTGTTGTTGAAGACTTTAGAAGCACCCAAGTTAATCATTATATCACATAAGTTTTGCAAAAGCAGGATGTATAAATTATTAGCCATGTTTAGGAAAGTCATTTTTCTTGAAGCATTGAAAGATGTTATTAATCCTAAAGACTAGGTGATAGTTTGTATATTGCCAAATATTTAAAAACAAAACAAAACATAGTTGGCATCTCTGTTACAAATGGGGTTCATATTCATCACAAGGTTTCTTCGTTTCCTTTTCAGAACTGACCTGGTGTTGGTCTCTGAGGCCAGTGGGCTAAACGGGGGCTGTACATTAGTCCACACCCTTTGGCTCATTCCATATCTCTCCCAACTGCTCTCCTCTCCCAAGTGTTTCCACTTGACTTACAGAAACAGTTGCATTGTTCTTTACCCAAATCCCTAGCATTCCCCAGAGAGCTGTTCTAGCTTTCTGTAGAGCACTTGCAGTTTATCTCTGTAAGAGAATAGTTTTGACTTTGGCACTTACTCTATTTATTTTCCATTCTAATAGGAGTCACTCTGGAGCTAGCTAAGCCACTGTTAGTCAGCTTCTTAAGTCCTGTCCAGACCACTTCCATCTGTAGGAAACACATACTTTTTCATGTCAGAAGTTTAATGAAACTAGAGAAGAGAATTCTTTAAAATAATAATAATAATGAAAGACTCTAATAGATTCAGGGAAATTTCACATATATCTTTTCAAAGTGGGGTCGAGTTTGCTAAAATGTTGAGGCTTTTATTTTTTTTTAATATGACCCCAGGTTAGAGTCACAGAAGTTAGTCAAACATATATCTCTTTTGGTTGGAAATGCACATTTGTTTCATTCCTACACTTCCATTTAGGAGAATTATATTTGAATAAGGGAAAGTGTATGGCTACATGCCAGTGATACATAAAATTAGTATGTATTATTAAAAATAAACTGAGAAGCACAGCAGCAAAAGTAGACTGTATTCTAGGGTCTTGGTAATCAGCCATATAGCAGTGTTTGCTTTATCTCATGTGACACTAATGTTCACATCTAGAAAGTGATAAATAGATACTGATAATTGCCACTGGCTGGCGTTCTTTGTTTCTCACATCAGCTGAGTATGCCCTGCATACTACTGTTTCTTAAGTGACCAGTCATTCTTGAGACATTTAGAGAAGCTAATATCAAATGAAACCAATCTTGTTTTGATTATTTTACCACATCTCAAGTGTACCAAGTTACAGATAAACTTTGCATGGTGGCTTCAGACTTTGCACTGATTCAGAAAGATTTTAATGAGAAAGGCTAGCCTTTCTTGTTTCTTGGGCATTCAGAGACTCTTTTTGTGAGTTTGAATTGTCAGTATCTCCTAATCTCTCAACTGCTTTTTTTTCCCTCTTGATTTCTAATCTTACTCAGTTAGAATGGAGGGAAGAGAATACAATAGGGGGATTAATGGCTCAGTATAGAAATGTTTGCTTATTGGACAATAGAAAAGGGAATTTGGGAGACATTCTTACCCTTCCTGTTTACATTCAATAATGTAACCAGTATATTGAAAAGGCTGTCAATAGTGGTTTTATTTTTCCAATTGTGGATTTCCAAAGTCTTATTGTTAGGTGTTCATCAAATAAAGAGAGAGAAAGAAGAAAACAGAAAAAAGAATAAAAAGATGATAGACTTGAGAAGTTGACGCCATCACAAAATGAGACTAGACCAGACATGTATCCAAGTGCTGACTTAGACTTCTGTCGTATCTTTACATACAGCTGGGTGGTTGCAACTAGTTCTCCCTTTCAAATAGAGATATAGAATCTTAGAGAATGAGAAGTGGGCTTAGAATCTCCTAGAACAGAAGTAACTAAGCTAGGATTTTAATTTAGATTGTCACTCCAAAACCTCTTTTTCTTCATTGGTGAAACCAGTTTTGGGAGATCCAGGGTTGATGCTACTTTGGAAAGTTTGCCACATCTGTTGTATGAATTTTGCAAATCTGATTGAACAGATTATGTGGAGAACTCCCAAATCCTTCCCTACTGACATGAGTAAAAGAAAAGCATATCCGAGAGCAAATTTTAAGCAGTGTTTATTCACTGAAGACCAACAAATGTTGAAAGCATTGTGCAGGTGCTGAGAAAAGCCCAGAGAAATTCATGACATGGTCCTTACCACCAATGCCTTATCAGCTAGATGAAGAGCAAGAATATACACATATGAAACACTATCAAAATACTATTATTAAATAATGATTTTGTATAGCAAAATAAGACATGATTAATTACCAGATAATAAGAATTGCATGTGGGAAAAGTTGAGAGCTCTGTATTAGACTGCGGTGGTCTAGGATTTTTAAATAGAGAACAAGGACAATATTTAAGCTAGATGGGGAAGGAAGGGCAGAGTTTACAAAGTGAGGACACAGCTGGGAGGTTAATTCAGGCCTGAATACACGCCACAGAGAAAAGCAGGACTGCACGAGGCAAAGGGCATTCAAGTGGGTTGAAGGACTCAAACAGAAACAGGGAGGTAAGTAAACTACTTTGGATAGAGTGGGGCTTTGGTCAGATAGGGAGTAGAGATGTGACCTGGAAAGTTGGTTGAGATCACATTATTAGGCTTTCAGTTGCCAGTGCGGACTGAGCCTGTGGCTATGAGTTCCCATAGACATCAGCAGGAAAATTACAGAGTCCGAATCAGATTTGTGCTTTTCGATGATTGTTTAGGCACCAGAGTGCGGCAGAGAGTATGAATGTCGACAAGTCATGAGTGTGGCAATGTGATTGACTGTAGTCTGCTGGGAGGTGTCGGGGACAGCAGGCGGAGAGACCAAGAAGCAACTCCCCAAGTACACGTCTCTCCTCTAATTCTCAGGTTGCTGCCTGCAAGAGCCGCCAGCTCATCCACCCATCTGGGCATTTCCCCCAGTGTAGCCAGAGTGATCTTTACAATCCATAAATTGTTCCTGCAGAAAATCTCAACATGGCCTGTAAAGACATTCTTATTTTCATCCCTGTCTCCTGACCCTAAAACATGGCCTGCAAGATGTGGCCTCCACCTTCTTTCTGGTCTTATCTTCCACCTTGGTCATTCTTTTTTCTTGAGGCATGTTGGTTTAAAAAAAAAAAAAAAAATAGCACCATATCCTTTGTCTTCATCATGCTCCCTTGCAGCGTAGGTCCTCGACACATGCTATCTCCTCTTCCTGGCACGCTCTTCTTTCTCCCCATTGTCTTGGCAACTGCTGCTTATCCTCAATACAAATTTCTTTTAAGACCTCCTTGACCAGGTCAAATACTTCATCAAAGCATCTCATAGCCCCATGCATCTCTCTCTCCACTGTAGTTTTTATTACATTTGTGATTTCTCCATTTGTCTGATTATTTATTGTTGCTTTTTCCACAGGGGCCACAGTCTGGTTTTGCTCTCCATATAGGTGCAGGATCTAGTATACACGTAGCCCACAGTAGAGTCAATAAATACAGAGTGCCAGGGGCTGGGGACAGGAGGACTTGTGGTTAAGATCTAAGATGAAGTGAAATTTTCTGTATTTGATGGCTTCATTTATTGGAAATGTTACTTATTTTAACATACCTTTGGCATCGATAGTCAGCGATAGAATTGTGTTCGCAAATCACAGACTGATCATTTTAGTGCTCTAGCTAAAATGGTACTTTTTAGTCTGCCTCAAATCCTTTCAGGCTAGGCATTGGCAAGTGTCCTGTTGGGAGTGTAAAGCTGCCACTGAGTTGGAGAAAACCTCTGGAGAAAAAGTCTGCTCTCCTTCAGATCATTCCATCTGCTCAGACGTGGTCCACCTTTCTGAGCCCTGAGTGAACCGAAACAGACTGGGATTGCTAGTTTTTACAGATTTTAAAGTAAGGCTTAGGGTCTGTGAGCCAAAGGGAACTATTTTTGTTGTAACTTCTAAGTTAAACATAAATGGAGGGTGAGAAAACACAGAAATTAGACAGCTTGGGATTCATGTAAAGACAATCCAGCTGCAACTGCATTATTCAAGATCTTTTTTGCCACTGAAACAGAAAAATGGTAATTAACCAATCAGGATGAAATGTCAATTTGAGAGGAAGGTAATGTGAAACTCCCATAAATCATCCAAACACCAAGAAATCTGTTACATTCTGATTTCCAACCTGCTCTGTTGCTAGGAAAGCTCACTCTCATAGCTCTCTGAACATTACATATTCATGCAATTATAATTATTTCTGAAAGATGGACTCTGTGGTTGTAGGAGGGCGTTTTCCTTCAGTCTGCCTAGAGTTTTTCCAAAGGAATACAGCCACATAATAAGAGTCAAGCTCTTTTGGAATTATTTTGCTTTACTGTATCAAAATTTCATGATCTAAATAGAAGACATTTTTTTACGTGAGGTAACCATTGTTTGGGGACATTTCTCAGTGGTGTTTGCTAAATTAAAGCTCATCTTTTCAAACCCAGTCTTTATTTTGTTTTTTCAATAGTTCTCTGGCAGAATGAAAGCCCTTGCTTCATTACCCTTGCGAGGTGGAGCAGAACCGGTAGGATGATCACAGGGGAGTGAGCTGGCTTCAGTGTTTTTTAAAAATACCATTTCCATTTCACTGGGAGATGGACCCCATACTGTGCTCCAGCCAGTTCTCAATTCTTTCTGCTATTGGTTCAGAGGGTCCAGCTTTTGTGGGGAGGGATTATTTGTTTCTTTAAAATCCACCCTGGTTCTTTCCCCTCGCGCCTTTTCCTCTTTCTTTTGTGGGCTAGAACAATACCATGTTAGTGATTCTTTGGGTTTCTGACTTGCAGAAAAGCCACCTATACTTGGAAAAATGTAGTTAAATTTAATACTGCAGCTGGAGGTGAAATAGAAGTGAAGAAGGCTTAACTTGTGAAGTGGGTTAAAAAAAAATGTATAATTGAAACAGTATGATGTTGATGAGGCAGTGTGTGAGGCTGTCAGGAGACATCATAATATGTTGATGAAAGACACTAGCTTCCCAGTTCTGCTGTATGCAAATGCTCCATGATTTTTGGTGGGAGAGAAGAACCTGGCATATTAATTAGCTTTGTTTTTAGAGACGCAATTAAGGTCTTTTCATTTCTGCTTTCTGAACAAAAAGTGCAGTGTATCCTTAAACCATTTTTTAATCTTGAGTATTAACTGACAACCTTAAGAAATGAAAACTCTTAATTTGTTTTTTAAATTTAAAGCACAGCCCCCCCCCCCCCCCAAAAAAAAAAGGTATTCAAGTATGGAGCTAAATAAGCACTGACTCCAAAAATTCTCATTTTATGTAAGCTAAATTGCATATGACGTCTTCTAGTTTACTATACTGAATAAGAATAGTTAATTTAATAAGGCTACTATAAAACTTGAAAAATGGAAAGATTATACTATATATGTTCTGTATTTGGAACTTTATAATTGTTTGCATATTTGACATGTTTGTTTACTGGTACCATCATTAGCACGTTATCCAGGATCTATGTCTGACTGTCAGTCTGTCCTTTTGTCCTAAGGGCTGTGTGTGTGGTTGTGAAACTGGATGTGGGTAATAAGAAGAAGTATTAAGAATTTCTAAATAACCCTTTAAAAAACTGAAGTGTTAGATTTTAAAGTAAAAGCACTGATTTATTAGCAGATTGCTATATTAAATACCTTTCATTTTCTGGTTAACATTTCCAAATGCCCTTAAGGGGTAACTATTCATTAACTGAGGAGTATCTTGTCTTTTGCAGAAAGAAGATTGAATTTTCATTTCCATCCAGATTTAAGACGACCAACAAGGGAATAAGGAAATGGGGCTTTGGGAAGGTGAGAAAAGATTGGAGAGAGGCAGCAGAACTGACCCTTGGTTCCTGGGATATTGAGAGGTGATTTTCAGTTATTTGCCTGGTTTCTTGAAAAGCCAGGCAGTAGAGTTGAGGAGTTGTCTTCATGACCTTTGATCCTCTGGAAAAGACTGTGGACTTAGCAGAAGTTAGCTGTAGCCAGAGGCGAAAGGGGAGTGGTGTTCCAAGGAAGAAGGAGTAATCATTCTCCTCAAACACACAGTCCAAGGTGATGCCTTTCAAAACAATACACACATGTATCCACGTATAAGACATGTGTGTGAACGTGTGCACATGTAGATATGTTGGTATGCTGACATGACGTGAGGATGCAGTATTGGAGGAAACGGTGGTGCAGGGGTTCGGGTGGTGGTGAGGCTGCGAGGCAGACAGGAGCCGGGTAGAGAGCAGCTGCCTTTCAGCCTCCATTCATCCGGTGCTGTGGAAACTCCGACGCTCACAATGCAGTTGGTCCCCAGAAACCCCGCCTGGCGATGCCTTTGGGCTGACAGAAGGAGCCGAATAGGTAGCTTCCGATATTACCATTCAGAGTCTGGTTTCTTATCCAACACAAATCATGGTTTCTTAGAGGGGTAACCTTGTGTAGGAGTTTAAGTTATTTGAGAATCAGATCAGCCTAAAACAGTCTTCCTTGACACTTGAGTTTCAAAGAAATGGTTACTATATAGAAACAACATTTTGTTGCTTGGAAACTTTTCCACAAAATGTTGGGGTAAGTAATACAATCCTCTGGTAAGGACATGTTCTCATCACAGAAAAAGAAACTTCAGCTCTAATGTGGGTTTTTTTCATACAGATTTATTGATTCTGTCCTGTAATTTAAAAATATATACATAATGAGGAAATGATAGCCTCTGGTCTAGAATTCTTACACATTTTATACTTTAAAAAAGTATAGTCATTTTATTTTGGAATCAAAGTATTTATTACATATTTGAAAAGCCCTCTATCTTACTTCTGCCCCCTTGAAAATCTTGTTTCACAAGTCTCTTTGTCTCCTAAGATCTTCCCATAGTCTTAAGTTTAAGAATTCCTGAATTCCCACTTAATGAACTTAGTCACATAATCTGTCTTATCATTATATTTCTCTCAAGACTGAGGCAAAGATAATAGGAATGGAAGTTTTGCAATCATGGGTGGGGTGCTGACTTACTAAGACTCTTATAATTTTTCAGAATATTGTACTCACTACAGAACATTGATAATTCATAAGTGACACATTTAATTGAATTATCCTAAGATATGTATCTCTTAAAAAACAGAAGACTGCTTTGATACTTACCAAATCCTGAAAATGCTGTGGACCTAAGATAAAGAAAGGGAAGATCTGAATTGTATAGCTATCAGTTGAAAATGTTGTGTTTAGTCACTCAGTCATGTCTGACTCTTTGGGACCCCATGGACTGCAGCGCACCAGGCTTCCCTGTCCTTCACTCTCTCCCAGGATTTGCTCAGACTCATGTACATTGCATCAGTGATGCCATCCAACCATCTCATCCTCTGTCGTCCCCTTCTCTTCTTGCCTTCCATCTTTCCCAGCATCAGGGTCTTTTCCAATGAGTCAGTTCTTTGCATCAGGTGGCCAAAATATTGGAGTTTCAGCTTCAGCATCAGCCCTTCTAATGAATATTCAGGGTTCATTTCCTTTTTAGGTTGGACTGGTTGGATCTCCTTGCTGTCCAAGTGTCTCTTAAGAGTCTTTTCCAGCACCACAGTTTGCAAGCTTCAGTTCTTCAGTGCTCAGCCTTTTTTATTGTCCAGCTCTCAAATCCATACATGACTGCTGGAAAAACCATAGCTTTGACTATACGGACCTTTGTCGGCAAAGTAATGTCTCTGCTTTTTAATACGCTATCTAGGTTTGTCATAGCTTTTCTTCCAAGGAGTAAGAGTCTTTTAGTTTCATCAGCTGAAAGTAGTACTAATTTGAGGCCTATGCCATACAATTCTTTAAAGATAGTAGCTCTACCCCAGACATACGCACAATCCATAGGAAACCCCACTAGAGCCTTGTACCTTCAAGATGGAGAGAAAAAGACAAAGAGAAATAAACTTGGAGAGTGGGAGAGGGTAGTACTAGAAGAAGAGTTCAGCAGCTGTGTCCTTCTCTTGTCTGTAATTTGACCTCTTATCTTCCTGCAGAAAGATTCCTTGTATTGTATGATTTCCAGAAAACTTAAAAAAAAAAAAATGCTTATTTTTAATTGGAGGATAATTGCTTTGCAATATTGTGTTGATTTCTGCCATACATCAACAGGAATCAGCCATAGGCATACATATGCCCCCCCAGCCCCGGAACTTCCCTCCCACCTCCCACCCCACCCGACCCTCTAGGTGGCCCCAGAGCCCTGGGTGTGAGCTCCCTGCATCATGCAGCAAGTTTCCACCAGCTATCTATTTTGCATATGGTAATATACATATTTCAGTGCTCCTCTGTCTGTTGGTCCCACCTTCTCCTTCCCCACAGTCTGTTCTCTATATCCGTGTCTCCACTGCTTCCGTTCAAATAGGTTCCTCAGTACCATCTTTCTAGATTCCATACATATGAGTTAATTTATGATATTTTTTTCTCTTTCTGACTTTCTCTTCTTGTCTCTCTATAATAAGCTCTAGGTTCATCTACCTCGTTAGAACTGACTCAAATATGTTCTTCTTTTTATGGCCGAGTAATGCTGCATTGTATGTATGAACCACAGCTTCTTTATCCATTCATCTGTCAATGGATATCTAGGTTGCTTCCACGTGTTAGCTACTGTCAATGGTGCTGCAGTGAACATTAGGGTACATGTGTCTTTCTCAACTATAGTTTCTACAGAGTATATGCATGGTAGTGGGATTCAGAAAACTTCCTTGAAAGATAATTACATATAGTACAAAGTGTAGGATCTTGTGCTAAAAAACTCCCCTTTGTTGATATTTTTGGTCAAATATAATGATGCATATACAATGGGAATACTAATCTAATATTTTCCAATCTTTGGCCATGGTAAAAATTCAAAGTTGATATGCCATAATATATACCTAATTGATCTTTACACTAAATTGCAGTACTTTTAATCAGTCCAATTAATATGTCATATGTAGTTATGCTTTGTGTAAACAAGTGCTTTTAAGTTTAAAGAAATGAGTAAATTAAAAATATATATATTTCATCTTCCTAAGCCCTTGGCAGACTTGGCTTGGAAAAGGTCTTCAAACAGTCAGGGAATTGAACACTTCATCATGAGTAATTTGTTGTTTTGGTTGCTACAGTTTTCATATCATAGTCATTTCCTTTTTTTAGTTAGCATTTTACCCTAAAGGCAGTAGATTTATGGATTTTTTTTTTTTTTTAACCTGACTCATCTCCCAGCTGCCAAGCAGCTTCTTTTAACCACATCTACAAATTGCTGGCTGCATCTGCATACACACATAGTGAATTGATAAATATTAGATGTGTTGAAGTAAATTGGAAGTTAAGACACACAGCATCAATTTACATTTAGACAAATCTAGAAGATGAGTTTAAAATGAAAGTAAATCTTTCAGTTCTATAAGGAGTGTCTATTGGAACTAGTACAACTAATCTGGACTTAACTAGGAGAAATAATTGTCTATTGTCTCTTATTTTACTGTCTAGATTACCCTAAACTCCTGTGAGTGATCACATTAAATGTTTGTACTAAATGCTGCTGCTACTGCTAAATCGCTTCAGTCGTGTCCGACTCTGTGCGACCCCATAGACGGCAGCCCACCAGGCTCCCCCGTCCCTGGGATTTTCCAGGCAAGAACACTGGAGTGGGTTGCCATTTCCTGGCGTTGTGGCTCAGAGGTTAAACTGTCTGCCTGCAATGCGGGAGACCTGGGTTCGATCCTTGGGTCAGGAAGATCCCCTGGAGAAGGAAATGGCAACCCACTCTACTATTCTTGCCTGGAGAATCCCATGGACGGAGGAGCCTGGTGGGCTACAGTCCACAGGGTCGCAAAGAGTCGGACACGACTGGAGGGACTTCACTACTGTTTGTACTAAATAGGGCTCCTAAATTGCCCTACTTCCCTAGGTTGCTTCCATATTCAAACTGTTCTGATGGCTTTTCATGCCCTTAAAATGAAGTTGAAATTCCTAAGTCTGCCATTCAAGATTCTCCTAAATTTAGATCAAAGTTACCTTACTAACTTCATAAATTATTAGGCCACTTCAGATAATTTCAACCAAGGTAAGACTTTTCCTTCTTCCTCAATGACTACCTTCATTCAGTTGCTTAACTTTCTCATATCCTTTTCTCTAGTTCTCCTCTCCTCTTAAGGGTTAGTATGTTAGAATATAACCTTCAGTCCATGATGCACAAGAATTCTAAACTGGAATCTTCATCTTTTTAGCTAGGAAACCATGGGAAAACCACCATCCCCTCCAGGGCTTAGGTCCTAACTTGCACAGATGTATTAATCAGCTGTTGGCACAATAATTCCTTGTAACAACACAGAAACTCAGTGGCATAAAAGAAATGTTTATTTCTTATTTATCTCTGGGTTGACTTGACTCAGACCAGGTTCTAGGCCCAGTTTAGGATTTCTTCATAGGCATCTCATTCGTTGGGAGCTCAGCGGGATACAGGGTTTTTTTTTTTTTTTTTTTTTTTTTGCTCATGGGAATGGTAGAAAGTCCAATTACCCAACTTTGTAAGTACAATTCAAGTTCTTGCTTTGTTCATGTTGGCCTAAGGAAGTCTCATTGTTGGGTGGTTGTTATTGAATTGCTAAGTTGTGTCCTACTCTTTGTGACCCCATGAACTGCAGCACGTCAGGCTTCCCTGTCCTCCACTGTCTCCTGGAGTTTGCTCAGACTCATGTCCATGGAGTCAGTGATGCCATCCAACCATCTCATCCTCTGTTGCCCCCTTCTCCTGTTGCCCTCAATCTTTGTCAGCATCAGAGTCTCCCAATGCGTCGACTCTTTGCATTAATTGCCCAAACTATTGGAGCTTCAGCTTCAGCACCAGTCCTTCCAATGAATATTCAATGTTGATTTCCTTTAGGATTGACTGATTTGATTTTCTTGCTGTCCAAGGGACTCAAGACTCTTCTCCAGTACCACAATTCAAAAGCATCAGTTCTTCAGTGCTCAGCTTATTTTATGGTCCAACTCTCACATCTGTACATGACTACTGGAAAAACCACCGCTTTGACTATATGGACCTTTGTGAATGGGGGAATGTAATTCATCCCTTAGGAGAGGAATTATAGTGTCATTGGGCAAAAGGTACAGATAAAGGGTGTGTGTGTGTGTGTGTGTGTTGTGTGTATGTGTGTATGTCCGTTGTTTCTGACTCTCTGCCACTTATGGTCTCTAGCCGGTCAGACTCCTCTGTCTATGGGATAAAAGGATGAAGGTAGAGAATTGGGAACGGAAATGAAAAGTTTTAGCCACAATGGTTTTATTGAGTTAATTCAGATCATCAAGATTAGGTTTCTAGCAAAGCATGTGGCACAAAGTCACTCAACACATTTGACTTTCTCTCTGTACTTTATTCACTCTCACCTGTTCAAACCCTCCTTCTTTCTTTAGTCTCAGTGTGGAAGTCATATTTCCCAGTTAAGTCTTTCTTGCTTTCACCTGTAGTTAAAATTAACCACTCCCTGCTTAATGCATTGCCTATGATAATGCACTTAAGACCTTTATCTCTTTTCCAAAATTGAGTTTAATCATCCTAAGCAGATTGTAAAACTCTTGCAGGTAGTGTTTTCTCTCTGGGGCTTCCTGTGCTATTCACATAGCAGGTATTCAGTGCAGGTTTGTTGGACATAAATTTTTAAACAATTTTTTCACTTTTCTTAAACTTTGTATTTTATGTTGGAATATAGCCGATTAACAGTGTTGTGTATCCATTCTCCCCCAAACTCCCCTCCCATCCAGGCTGCCACTTAACATTGAGCAGAGTTCCATGTGCTATACAGTAGGTCCTTGTTGATTATCCATTTTCAATACAGTAGTGGGTACATGTCCATTCCACACTCCCTAACTATCCCTTCTGTTTTTATTTGCTCTTTAATTAAGACCTATCCAGAGTAGCCAAGTCCTGTATCTTCTAATCAATCCTAAATTTTCTTAAAAGCTCAAGTACATCCTAATTGACATTTAAGAAGCCAGACTGGGTCCCAAATCTAGTGAAACAAACAAAACCAATAAAATTCTTTTAACAAGTACCAAAATCATTTAACAAGCTGCAAGTTAACTGGAAATAAAATTGTGCATTCTATGAATATAATTTTCATCGAAGCTCTCATGTTTCCTTAGAGCAAAGGTGATAGAAATAGCTTCAGTGTATAAATGATATATAATTTTTTGACAGGTATGAGAAAGGGCCAGGCAGAAATTACGCATAGGAAACATCATGCCTCCTCACCTCCTTTGTCATTCTTCCTGGTGTTCCTGTCAGTCAAACTTAGAATTCAAGATGCTCTGAGTCAAGGCAGTTGGCTGATGTCAGGCCTTTTTCTCTCCCTCTGAGTAACATTTTCTGTATACCCATCTCTTTGAGTGATAATGTCTGACTTCATCTTTTGCAGAGAAAAAGATGAATAATTTTTATATCAGATCAAATTATATTAATAAGAACCTGAGATCATAAAAAATGACTTACCTGCTTATATTCATCTGACTTCAGTCTCTGACAGTGGTTCCCAGAGATGTTTGGTGGGGTTGCTGCCTAGTACAACCTACATGTAGGTTAGAACTATAACCCATGTGCCTCCCTTGTAATTCTCAGGGTTTTTGCACTTTTTTATGTGACTTAAACTCACGCTTTATGATGCTCCCGTTGCTGACATCCAAAGCAAAGTATGACAAAGTAAAAGCACACACAAAATAAGTACTTGACTTCTCAGTGTGATGACTGTGTGGTCAGGAGGAAACAGTGCTGAACTTGGAATCAGAGGTCCTGGATTCAGATTTCTGCCCTGACACTTGCTGGTGAGAGCTCAGTGTCTTCATCAGGAATATGGTTTAGACACATTGTTTGTCCTTACAGATCCTTTTTGGTTATCGTGTTTTTCAACTCTATTTATTGTAAACAAAGAAATTAGGAAAGAGGACAGTGATGTAAAACATTGACTAAATAATGTGTCTTTGTGCCATTTCTAGTCACTCTTGTGGATTTGGGCATGAGGGTTAATATTGCTTCTTCTTCTTCTATTATTATTAATAGCTATACTAGGATTATAACACGTTTGGCTGCTCTTGGTAAAGATTTGTTATTCATGTATTTCTTCCTTAATTTTTTTTTTAATTTGAGGTAACTAAATATATTGTTTTTTGGAAAGCTTGGATGGAATTTGTCATTCAATATGCCAGGGTCTCATTATAAAACATATCAAAATAATTTTAGAAGATTTTGTTTTAAATGCCTGTTGTCCCCTGGGTAATTTTTTATGAGTTTCCTCATATATGTTGGGTAGTGTATTTTTATGAGTATTTCTATTTTGATGCCATTCTGCTTTGCACACAAATATATATCTATTCATATGCCTTGGTTTGTAGGCCATCATGATTCTGATTCCAAATTACATACATATGTGTTAAATGCAGTTTCGGTCCCATAAAGGAAACACTGCTGAATATGTTTGTTCTTCTAGTAGTTTGCAGACAAAATGAACTAGGTTGTATTTTATTCTGGAGTCTTTTAATTTTCCAATGAGAAATGGTCTGAAAATTGTAACCTGTTGTTTAAACTGTTGGATCTCCCTTAATAGACTTGTGTAGAGGGTGGGAGCTAAGATAGCATTGTTTCCTTTCTTCTTGGTGTACCCACATTGCATAAAAATTAGGATTTATTTCTTAAGAATTATGAATCTTTTATAGATCTTAGAATTGCTGAAACTTGCTGACTCCTTCAAATAGGTACAGCGTAAAAATGGATGCACTGCATAATTACCTGAAGGCAGCTTCATCACCTTGAAAATGGGACTGACAATAGTTCCTCTCATTTGTTTTATTCTACAAAATTTATTGAGGGCCTACCATGTGTCAAGTTTATATTCTAGGTGCTCCGATGTCCTATAAGACAAAATTCCTGTTATTGGCTTCTAATGAGAAGAAGAGAGTTTCTTGATGTAAGTGAAAGAGGAGAGTGAAAAAGTTGACTTAAAACTCAACATTTAGAAAACTAAGATCATGGCATCTGGTCCTATCACTTCATGGCAAATAGATGGGGAAACAATGAAAACAGTGAGAGACTTTATTTTCTTGGGCTCCAAAATCACTGCAGATGGTGATTGCAGCCATGAAATTAAAAGAAGCTTGCTCATTGGAAGAAGAAAAAGTATGACCAATCTAGACAACATATTAAAAGGCAGAGACATTACTTTGCCAACAAAGGTCCATTTAGCCAAAGCTATGGTTTTTCCAGTAGTCATGTATGGATGTGAGAGTTGGACTATAAAGAAAACTGAGCACAGAAGAATTGAAGCTTTTGAATGGTGGTGTTGGAGAAGACTCTTGAGAGTTCCTTGGACTGCAAGGAGATCTGACCATCCTAAAGGAAATGAGTCCTGAATATTCATTGGAAGGACTGATGCTGAAGCTGAAACTCCAATATTTTGGCCACCTGATGCGAAGAACTGATTCATTGGAAAAGACCCTGATGCCGGGAAGGATTTCAGGCAGAAGGAGAAGGGGGCGACAGAGGATATGGTTGGATGGCATCACCTACTCAATGGACGAGTTTGAGTAAGCTCTGGCAGTTGGTGATAGACAGGGAAGCCTGATGTGCTGCAGTCCATGGGGTCACAAAGAGTCAGACACGACTGAGTGACTGAACTGAACTGAGCTGAATAAGAGAAAAATAACTAGTATATAAGAAATGAGGAGGAGCTAAGATGGCAGAGGAGTAGGACGGGGAGAACACTTTCTCCCCCACAAATTCATCAAAAGAATATTTAAATGCCAAGTAAATTCCACAAAACAACTTCTGAATGCCAGCAGAGGACATCAGGCACCCAGAAAAGCAACCCAAGTCTTCAAAAGGAGAGAGAAGAAATACAGCTCCACCCACCAGAACACCAACACAAGCTACCCTAACCAAGAAACCTTGACAAGCCACCTGTACAAACCCACACAGAGCGAGGAAATGCCACAATAAAGAGAACTCCACAAACTGCCAGAATACAGAAAGGACGCCCCAAACTCAGCAATTTAAACAAGATGAAGAGACAGAGGAATACCCAGCAGATAAACGAACAGGATAAATGCCCACCAAACCAAACAAAAGAGGAAGAGATAGGGAAACTACCTGATAAAGAATTCCAAATAATGATAGTGAAATTGATCCAAAATCTTGAAATCAAAATGGATTCACAGATAAATAGCCTGGAGACAAAGATTGAGAAGATGCAAGAAAGATTTAACAAGGACCTAGAAGAAATAAAAGAGAGTCAATATATAATGAATAATGCAATAAATGAAATTAAAAACACTCTGGAGGCAACAAATAGTAGAATAACAGAGGCAGAAGATAGGATTAGTGAATTAGAAGATAGAATGGTAGAAATAAATGAATCAGAGAGGATAAAAGAAAAATGAATTAAAAGAAATGAGGACAATCTCAGAGACCTCCAGGGCAATATTAAATGCTACAACATTCGAATCATAGGGGTCCCAGAAGAAGAAAACAAAAAGAAAGACCATGAGAAAATACTTGAGGAGATAATAGTTGAAAACTTCCCTAAAATGGGGAAGGAAATAATCACCCAAGTCCAAGAAACCCAGAGAGTCCCAAACAGGATAAACCCAAGGCGAAACACCCCAAGACACATATTAATCAAATTAACAAAGATCAAACACAAAGAACAAATATTAAAAGCAGCAAGGGAAAAACAACAAATAACACACAAGGGAATACCCATAAGGCTAACAGCTGATCTTTCAATAGAAACTCTTCAAGCCAGGAGGGAATGGCAAGACATACTTAAAGTGATGAAAGAAAATAATCTACCAGATGAAAGAAAACAACCAGATTATTGTACCCAGCAAGGATCTCATTCAAATATGAAGGAGAAATCAAAAGCTTTTCAGACAAGCAAAATCTGAGAGAATTCAGCACCACCAAACCAGCTCTCCAACAAATATTAAAGGATATTCTCTAGGCAGGAAACACAAAAACAGTGTATAAATTCAAACCCAAAACAATAAAGTAAATGGCAATGGGATCATACTTATCAGTAATTACCTTAAACGTAAATGGGTTGAATGCCCCAACCAAAAGACAAAGACTGGCTGAATGGATACAAAAACAAGACCCCTACATATGTTGTCTACAAGAGACCCACCTCAAAACAGGGGACACATACAGACTGAAAGTGAAGGGCTGGAAAAAGATTTTCCATGCAAACAGGGACCAAAAGAAAGCAGGAGTAGCAATACTTATATCAGATAAAATAGACTTTAAAACAAAGGCTGTGAAAAGAGACAAAGATGGTCACTACATAATGATCAAAGGATCAATCCAAGAAGAAGATATAACAATTATAAATATATATGCACCCAACACGGGAGCACTGCAATATGTAAGACAAATGCTAACAAGTATGAAAGGAGAAATTAACAATAACACAATAATAGTGGGAGACTTTAATACCCCACTCACACCTATGGATAGATCAACTAAACAGAAAATTAACAAGGAAACACAAACTTTAAATGATAAAATAGACCAGTTAGACCTAATTGATATCTATAGGACATTTCATCCCAAAACAATGAATTTCACCTTTTTCTCAAGCGCACACGGAACCTTCTCCAGGATAGATCACATCCTGGGCCATAAATCTAGCCTTGGTAAATTCAAAAAAATTGAAATCATTCCAAGCATCTTTTCTGACCACAATGCAGGAAGATTAGGTCTCAATTACAGGAGAAAAACTATTAAAAATTCCAACATATGGAGGCTGAACAACACGCTGCTGAATAACCAACAAATCACAGAAGAAATCAAAATTTGCATAGAAACGAATGAAAATGAAAACACAACAACCCAAAACCTATGGGACACTTTAAAAGCAGTCCTAAGGGGAAAGTTCATAGCAATACAGGCACACCTCAAGAAACAAGAAAAAAGTCAAATAAATAACCTAACCCTACACCTAAAGCAACTAGAAAAGGAAGAAATGAAGAACCCCCGGGTGAGTAGAAGGAAAGAAATCTTAAAAATTAGGGCAGAAATAAATGCAAAAGAAACAAAAGAGACCATAGCAAAAATCAACAAAGCCAAAATCTGGTTCTTTGAGAGGATAAATAAAATTGACAAACCATTAGCCAGACTCATCAAGAAACAAAGGGAGAAAAATCAAATCAATAAAATTAGAAATGAAAATGGAGAGATCACAGCAGACAACACAAATACAAAGGATCATAAGAGAGTACTATCAACAATTATATGCCAATAAAATGGACAACGTGGAAGAAATGGACAAATTCTTAGAAAAGGACAACTTTCCAAAACTCAACCAGGAAGAAATAGACAATCTTAACAGACCCATCACAAGCACGGAAATTGAAACTGTAATCAAAAATCTTCCAGCAAACAAAAGCCCAGGTCCAGATGGCTTCACAGCTGAATTCTACCAAAAATTTAGAGAAGAGCTAACACCTATCCTGCTCAAACTCTTCCAGAAAATTGCAGAGGAAGGTAAACTTCCAAACTCATTCTATGAGGCCACCATCACCCTAATACCAAAACCTGACAAAGATCTCACAAAAAAAGAAAACTACAGGCCAATATCACTGATGAACATAGATGCAAAAATCCTTAACAAAATTCTAGCAATCAGAATCCAACAACACATTGAAAATATCATACACCATGACCAAGTGGGCTTTATCCCAGTGATGCAAGGATTCTTCAATATCTGCAAATCAATCAATGTAATACACCACATTAACAAATTGAAAAATAAAAACCATATGATTATCTCAATAGATGCAGAGAAAGCCTTTGACAAAATTCAACATCCATTTATGATCAAAACTCTCCAGAAAGCAGGAATAGAAGGAACATACCTCAACATAATCAAAGCTATATATGACAAACCCACAGCAAACCTTATCCTCAATGGTGAAAAATTGAAAGCATTTCTTCTAAAGTCAGGAACAAGACAAGGGTGCCCACTTTCACCATTACTATTCAACATAGTTTTGGAAGTCTTGGCCACAGCAATCAGAGCAGAAAAAGAAATAAAAGGAATTCAAATTGGAAAAGAAGAAGTAAAGCTCTCACTATTTGCAGATGACATGATCCTCTACATAGAAAACCCTAAAGACTCCACCAGAAAATTACTAGAACTAATCAATGATTATAGTAAAGTTGCAGGATATAAAATCACCACACAGAAATCCCTTGCATTCCTATACACTAATAATGAGAAAACAGAAAGAGAAATTAAGGAAACAATTCCATTCACCATTGCAACGGAAAGAATAAAATACTTAGGAATATATCTACCTAAAGAAACTAAAGACCTATATATAGAAAACTATAAAACACTGGTGAAAGAAATCAAAGAGGACACTAACAGATGGAGAAATATACCATGTTCATGGATTGGAAGAATCAATATAGTGAAAATGAGTATACTACCCAAAGCAATTTATAGATTCAATGCAATCCCTATCAAGCTACCAACGGTATTCTTCACAGAGCTAGACCAAATAATTTCACAATTTGTATGGAAATACAAAAAACCTCGAATAGCCAAAGCGATCTTGAGAAAGAAGAATGGAACTGGAGGAATCAACCTACCTGACTTCAGGCTCTACTACAAAGCCACAGTTATCAAGACAGTATGGTACTGGCACAAAGACAGAAATATTGATCAATGGAACAAAATAGAAAGCCCAGAGATAAATCCATGCACATATGGACACCTTATCTTTGACAAAGGAGGCAAGAATATACAATGGATTAAAGACAATCTCTTTAACAAGTGGTGCTGGGAACTCTGGTCAACCACTTGTAAAAGAATGAAACTAGAACACTTTCTAACACCATACTCAAAAATAAACTCAAAATGGATTAAAGATCTAAACGTAAGACCAGAAACTATAAAACTCCTAGAGGAGAACATAGGCAAAACACTCTCTGACATACATCACAGCAGGATCCTCTATGACCCACCTCCCAGAATATTGGAAATAAAAGCAAAAATAAACAAATGGGACCTAATTAACCTTAAAAGCTTCTGCACAACAAAGGAAACTATAAGCAAGGTGAAAAGACAGCCTTCAGAATGGGAGAAAATAATAGTAAATGAAGCAACTGACAAACAACTACTCTCAAAAATATACAAGCAACTCCTACAGCTCAACTCCAGAAAAATAAATGACCCAATCAAAAAATGGGCCAAAGAACTAAATAGACATTTCTCCAAAGAGGACATACAGATGGCTAACAAGCACATGAAAAGATGCTCAACATCACTCATTATCAGAGAAATGCAAATCAAAACCACTATGAGGTACCATTTCACGCAGTCAGAATGGCTGCAATCCAAAAGTCTACAAGCAATAAATGCTGGAGAGGGTGTGGAGAAAAGGGAACCCTCTTCCACTGTTGGTGGGAATGCAAACTAGTACAGCCACTATGGAGAACAGTGTGGAGATTCCTTAAAAACTGGAAATAGAACTGCCTTATGATCCAGCAATCCCACTGCTGGGCATACACACTGAGGAAACCAGAAGGGAAAGAGACACGTGTACCCCAGTGTTCATCGCAGCACTGTTTATAATAGCCAGGACATGGAAGCAACCTAGATGTCCATCAGCAGATGAATGGATAAGAAAGCAGTGGTACATATACACAATGGAGTATTACTCAGCCATTAAAAAGAATACATTTGAATCAGTTCTAATGAGGTGGATGAAACTGGAACCTATTATACAGAGTGAAGTAAGCCAGAAAGAAAAACACCAATACAGTATACTAACGCATATATATGGAATTTAGAAAGATGGTAACAATAACCCTGTGTACGAGACAGCAAAAGAGACACTGATGTATAGATCAGTCTTATGAACTCTGTGGGAGAGGGAGAGGGTGGGGAGATTTGGGAGAATGGCATTGAAACATGCATAATATCATGTATGAAACGAGTCGCCAGTCCAGGTTAGATGCACGATACTGGATGCTTGGGGCTGATGCACTGGGATGACCCAGAGGGAGGGTATGGGGAGGCAGAAGGGAGGAGGGTTCAGGATGGGGAACACAGATATACCTGTGGCGAATTCATTTCAATATTTAGCAAAACTAATACAATATTGTAAAGTTTAAAAATAAAATAAAATTCAAAAAAAAAGAAATGTGCATGAAAAAATGTAATTGCTGTTTAAAAATAATGGCAGGGCTGTATATTGCATTAAGTAGTTTATAGAGTTCTTAATGAAGAAGTTATATTTGAGGTGAGACTTGAATAAGAATGATGTAACCATACAAACTTTGGCCGCCTGATGCAAAGAGCTGATTCATTAGAAAAGACCCTGATGCTGGTAAAGATTGAAGGCAGGAGAAGGGGACGACAGAGGATGAGATGGTTGGATGGTATCACCGACTCAATGGACATGAGTTTGAGCAGAATCTGGGAGATGGTGAAAGACAGGGAGGCCTGGCCTGCTGCAGTCCATGGGGTTGCAAAGAGTCGGATACAACTAAGTGCCTGAACAACAACAGCCATACAAAGGGGCTTTTGCCTGCAAAGCAGGAGACACAGGTTCCATCTCTGGGTTGCAAAGATCATCTTCCTGGGGGAGGGCACGCCAACTCACTCCAGTATTCTTGCCTGGAGAATCCATGGACACAGGAGCCTGGTGGGCTACAGTCCATAGGGTTGCAAAGAGTTGGACATGACTAAAGTGAATGGACACTCAAGCCTACAAAGATCTCAAAAAAAGATCACTTGAGACAAAGGAAATAGTCATGATAAAAGCTTTGGGACAAGAATTAAGTTGCTGTAATTGAGAAACGGGAAAGGGCTTGTGAGACTTGAGCAATGATATAAGGAAAGTCATGCAGATACTAGAGAAGGAAAGGGTCAGAAACTGTACAGCCTTGTAAGCTAGTACAAGGAATTTGAGTTTTATCATAAGTATGATTAGGTACCATTAGAAGTTTTAGAGGAGGGAAGACCATGGCTTCCTTAATATTAAAAGAATATATATATATATATATATTCCATTTATAAGATATTCTGTATACCTCAGTTCAATTCAGTCGCTCAGTCATGTCTGACTCTTTGCAACCTCATGAACAGCAGCACGCCAGACCTCCCTATCCAACACCAACTCCCGGAGCCTACCCAAACTTGTGTCCATCGAGTCGGTGATGCTATCCAGCCATCTCATCCTCTTTTGTCCCCTTCTACTCCTGCCCTCAATCTTTCCCAGCATCAGGGTCTTTTCAAATAAGTCAGCTCTTCGCATCAGGTGGCCAAAGTATTGGAGCTTCAGCTTCAGCATCAGTCCTTCCAATGAACACCCAGGACTGATCTCCTTCAGGATGGACTGGTTGGATCTCCTTGCAGTCCAAGGGACTCTCAAGAGTCTTCTCCAACAACACAGTTCAAAAGCATCAATTCTTCGGCGCTCAGCTTTCTTTATAGTCCAACTCTCCCATCCATACATGACCACTGGAAAAACCATAGTCCTGACTAGACGGACCTTTGTTGGCAAAGGAATGTCTCTGCTTTTTAATATGCTATCTAGGTTGGTTATAACTTTCCTTCCATGGAGTAAGCATCTTTTAATTTCTTGGCTACGGTCACCATCTGCAGTGATTTTGGAGCCCCCCAAAAAGGCTGTTCCCACTGTTTCCCCATCTGTTTGCCATGAAGTGATGGGACTGGATGCCATGATTTTAGTTTTCTGAATGTTGAGTTTTAAGTCAACTTTTTCACTCTCCTCTTTCACTTTCATCAAGAGGCTCTTTAGTTTTTCTTCACTTTCTGCCATAAGGGTGTGTCATCTGCATATCTGAGGTTATTGATATTTCTCCTGGCAGTCTTGATTCCAGCTTGTGCTTCCTCCAGCCCAGTGTTTCTCATGATGTACTCTGCATAGAAGTTAAAAAGCAGGGTGCCAATATACAGCCTTGACATACTCCTTTTCCTATTTGGAACCAGTCTGTTGTTCCATGTCTACTTCTAACTGTTGCTTCCTGACCTGCATATAGGTTTCTCAAGAGGCAGGTCAGGTGGTCTGGTATTCCCATCTCTTTCAGAATTTTCCACAGTTTATTGTGATTCGCACAGTCAAAGGCTTTGGCATAGTCAATAAAGCAGAAATAGATGTTTTTCTGGAACTCTCTTGCTTTTTCGATGATCCAGCAGATGTTGGCGATTTGATCTCTGGTTCCTCTGCCTTTTCTAAAACCAGCTTGAACATCTGGAAGTTACAGGTCACATATTGCTGAAGCCTGACTTGGAGAATTTTGAGCATTACTTTACTAGTGTGTGAGATGAGTGCAATTGTGCAGTAGTTTGAGCATTCTTTGGCATTGCCTTTCTTTGGGATTGGAATGAAAACGGACCTTTTTCCAGTCCTGTGGCCACTGATGAGTTTTCCAAATTTGCTGGCATGTTGAGTGCAGCACTTTCACAGCATCGTCTTTCAGGATTTGAAATAGCTCCACTGGAATTCTATCACCTCCACTAGCTTTGTTCGTAGTAATGCTTCCTAAGGCCCACTTGACTTCACATTCCAGGATGTATGGTTCTAAGTGAGTGATTACACCACTGTAATTAACTGGGTAGTGAAGATCTTTTTTGTACAGTTCTTCTATGTATTCTTGCCACCTCTTCTTATATCTTCTGCCTCTGTCAGGTGCATACCTTGGAGGAGACTACTGCAATAGTCCAGATGAAGGCTGTGCTTAGACAAAGTTGTGGTTCTAGATATGGGGACAGACAGAGGATTAAAGTGGATTTTTGAGGTCAAATCAAGAAAATCTGCTAATGGATTAGATATGAGGAATGAAAGGAGGGGAAGAATCGAAAGCAAGTCATTAAGGAAACTGATGGATGGTGACACCATAACTTGAGATGCACAGAATGGAGGAGATGCAGGTTTTGCAAGGGACAGCAAGAGTTCTGCTTTGGCCTTGTTAACATTTATCTGGGGATGTTAATCATCACTTAAAGATACAAATCTGGAGTTTGGGGGAACAGTCAGGGCTGGAAATAGTCATTTTAGAGTTGTTGTTACAGAAACCACAGAAACCCTTGGAATCAGTAAGACTACATAGGCGTAAAATGAAGCAGACAAGAGAAGGTGTCCCAGGCTGAGTCTTCTGGTGAACCAACATTTCGCAGTCAAGCCGAGGTGAGTCAGCAGCCAAGGACTCGAGGCTTGAGCACTGAGGACCAAAGGGAAACCAATATATGTGAAGCCCTTAGCATGCTTGCATATGGTAGAAAGACAGATAGTGCTAAGTCACGCCCAACTTCTGCGATTGCATGAACTGTAGCCCGCCAGGCTCTTCTGTGCATGGGATTCTCCAGGCAAGAATACTGGAGTGGGTTGCTTGCACATGGTACGTCTCTGTAAATGTCAGTATCTCCTCTGAGTTTCTTCTGAATGCTGAGACAACTAGGTTGAGAAGTGACCCCAGGAGTTGCTGAGAAGTGGGGAGTAAGCCAGGGAAAGTGAGGAAGCAAATGAGAAGCACCTTATCCGCAGGTTACCCCTGGGGAAAACTGGAGCTTAGTGCTGCTGGTGGCCTCTGGGACACGGTGTGGAACCCAGCCCAGCATTGCCCACCCAAGGGAGGAGGGATGTTTTCCTCTGCCTGCACTTGTCATCAGCTGGGAGTGCTCCCTGGAGCACCTACTCATGGCACTCTGGGCCTGCCCCCCAAGACAGAGTCCCTGGGAGGAGTGCAGGCTCTTCTGGAAGGACACCACACTGTGTGCTAGAACGAGTACTGAGCAGAGCCGGTGGGCCCCAGTGGGTCGGGACTGCCAGGTGTTACTGTATTCAAGTTTCTCACTTGATTAGTCCTGATCATTTTTATCTCTCTTCATTCAAATATAAGAATTGATGGAATTAAGTTATAGAAGCAAGAGTGAATTTGAAATTCTTTACTACAGATCGTGTGATAAACTAAGTATGTGAGAAACTAGTTGGGACATATCAATCACTGGGTAAAAAATTCTCCTTATTTTTGACCTGAAGTATTAATATCAGTGAGTTTTAAGGCTCTTCAGTGTCAAATGCACCATTCAGTGGGACATTTAAATACGAAAGTAAACCTCTGTGACCCCGGTGTTTGATATTTTTTGAAATATAATAAGAATTCATATGATACAGTACCTTGCAATTTAGCATCTTTCTCCAGAGAACTCAAAGGTTACACTTGATGCTTTTCAAGGTACCTGGACATATAAAATCACCAGATCCTAACTCCTGGGAGGGTAGCGAGTGACTGATTAGTATCATAGGTGAAACTGAATTACTTCTTGTCTAAGAATGAGGCAATACTGAGACCAAGACTCATGTTTATTAGTATCTGAACTGGTTTCTTTTTCCTGCTGCCCTAATGGAAATGATAAAATACTTACTTGAACTTCTTATGTACCTGGGATGGCCCTAAGCACTTTATAAAATTTGTTCATTTAAGCCTCAGAATAACACTATCACCTAGGTAGTATTCTTACCCCGGTTTCACCCACTGAGTCACAGAGGTTGACTGTTCAGTTCATATCTCATAAGTGCTAAGCAGGGCCTCAAAACTAGGCACTCTGCCTCCAGAGTCTATTCCTCTAGAATTCCTGTTGCACAGCTTAAGCAGTAGTGATGGGGAATGACCTTTCACTGAGTTGCTTAAATAATCCATATAATTTGTTTGGTTCTTTTCTATAAATTCACTTTGCTAATCATTTTGCTAAGGGTTAAAAAAAAAAAAAACAAAAAACACCTCACTAACAAATTGTATTTTTAATTGAAAAAATTTGAAAAAATAAATGAGTTATCTTTTTTAAAAAAAATCTCTTTTCTTAGGTTTTGAGTAACTAGTCTTTCATATGTTCTAATATATAATCTATTAAGAGTGTGATTTTCCCTTTTGTGAATTTTTATGCTTTATCATTGGATTTAAAAAATATGCAGGATACCAAGAGATACTCCTACCAATAAACTTCCATTAAAAAAAAAATCTAGTTAAGAATAGTCTGCCAGCTAGATGACTTGTATTTCGGAGAGGAAGCTGTATGGACTTGGATATTCCATGAGAAGTATTCTACAGTATTTCATTTTTATATGTGCCTTAGAAAGATGCTGTTATGGTATCACTCCCCAAATCTATTTCCTTTTACATTTCTTTTGCTAAATGTCTAGTCATAGTTTGCATGGTAATTTGAAATATGTCACATCATTTGATTTCAGTAAGTTTTCTGATGGTAGATAGATCTATAAGATCACTTTCATAACAAAGGAGAATCTGATAGCCTCCCTTATGGGAAAACGACTGCTTTTTAGCACTCCTGCCCATATGGAAGGACTCTCCAGTCCCATTTAGCCCTAAGATATTATGAGTGCTTGTCCCATGGTATTTCATATTGATGATGCTTTAAATCCTACTGGAGGGGATTTAAAGCCTCTTATGTAATACTTTCACAGCCCGTGAATTTCAAAAATAGGGGATGCTTAACTTATTGGCCCCAAATTCTGTTTCCACTTATGCCTATGTTAAAGCAGAGCCACAAAAGAAAGTTACACCCAGTGTTTCTTCTCTTATTTAAAACGTGAAGTTTCCTTATCCCAAAAACTAGGGCCAGATTTGTTTGTGTGTTTAGTTTCATTGTTGTTTTTCAGATGGGGGAAATTAAGTATTCTGGTAATTTGTAATTACTTATAGCACATTCCTGTAATTGTAATCATTTGCAGATGTAGCAGTTTATATTTTTTAGAGTGTTAATTAATGAGAACTTGAGCAAATGAAATTAAGCCAAAGTCCTTATAATTTACATTTTTTGAATATACTTTAAAAATAAACTGGTTTAATTTTTCTGAGATGAGTCCTGAGATTTGCAATTTTATATGGTATATGTAATAGGTAAAGTTTGAAGACTGAATACAAAAGCCTCTCTTGAATGTCTGTTTTGTCTGGCTATAGCCAGATTCCATTGGAAAATTTTACAGAAAATGAGAAACTATTTCACTGTTAAAATCTATGTCACTAGCAGCCAGAGGTGAGCTATAGATATCTCTAGAATTGTTTGAAGTTAAATTATTTAATGTTAAATTCTGTCAAGATATTGACCAATGTAAATAATTGCAGGTTTTGTAAAGTTCTGTTTATTTAAAAAATTATGTTTTATTCATGACTTTTAATACCACCTGGAAGAGTTGAAAAATGTAAGAATAACTATGAAAAGAAAATTAATGGGTACATTATTATAAAGTTTGTCATGTCAGATTATTCTGCATGTAGATTATATGTCAACATAAAGTTAATTGTATCATTAATCTCTATCAGTGTATTTTCATCCAAGAGACATCATAGAAATATTATGGATAAAAGCTGAAGTGACTGGATTAAAAGCTGCAAAACTTTTAGGTTAGATATTAACTCATAGTCCCATGATTGTATTTATAGCTGCCACTTAGATAAATTTCTTATTTTTGTCTTCTCAGTATTTTCTAACAAAAATGGAAAACAGCACTTGGGTTTAGTAGCACATAATTGTGCAAGTTTTCATTTAATTTAAAATAAATGATATAAAATATTAATACCTGAGAAGTTTTAAAACCTGTATAACTTTAGCAAATGATATGTTGTCATTAAATATTGTAAATTAAAATAAAGATATGCCCTCATGCTAGAATTTCCATATAAACATGCTATATATAGTGTTTACTTTGGGCTTCTCAGGGGATGCTAGTGGTAAAGAACCTGCCTGCCAATGCAGTAGACATGAGACGTGGGTTTGATCCCTGGGTTGGGAAGATCCCCTGGAGGAGAGCATGGCAACCCACTCCAGTATTCTTGCCTGGAGAATTCCATGTTCAGAGGAGCCTGGTGGGCTGCAGTCCACAGTCTCAAAGAGTTGGACCTGACTGAAGCAAGTTAGCACACAGTATATACTTTAGCCAAGGACATCCATGTCTTTTTAATTGATATATAGGTGATTTACAATGTTGTGTTACTTTCAGGTGTATAGCAGTGATTCAGTTATATATTTATATATATTCTTTTTCAGATTCTTTTCCCTTATAGGCTATTACAATAGAGTAGATCCTGCTAGTTATCCACTTTATATAACTTAGTGTGTCTCTGTTAATACCAAATTCCTGATTTATCCTTCCCCACTTTTCCACTTTGGTAATTGTAAGTCTGTGAGACTGTTTGTTTTGTAAATAAGTTCATTCGTATCATTCTTTTTTCCGACTCACATATAAACCATATCATACAATATTTGTCTTTGTCTGGCTCACTTCACTTACTGTGATAATCCCTAGGTCCATCCATGTTGCTACAAATTGCATTATTTCATTATTTTCTATGGCTGAGTAATACCCCATTGTATATGTATGCCACATGTTCTTTAAAGAGACATTTCGGTTTCTTCCATGTCTTGGCCATTGTAAATAGTGCTGCAGTGAACATTATCTTTTACATGCAGTGTGCGTGATTCTTTTCAAATTATAATTTTCTCCAGGTATATATCCAGGAGTTGAATCACAGGATAATATGGTAACTCTGCTTTTAATTTTTTAAGGAAACTCAGTTTGTTCTCCATAGTGACTGAACCAATTTACTTTCCCATCAACAGTGTAGGAGGGAGGAGCATCCATTTCTGATGATACAACTGGCTAGATGCTCTGAAAAACAATACTCATCAAAAGCTCTTAAAATATTTCCCTTAGTATCTTTAATAACCATGCCAAATATATGGTTGAACTGGCTTGAAAATAAAAACACCTTTCCAGGTCAAAGGACTAAATGAAACCAGGAACCTGTTGCTCTCTTGATTCCCAGTAGCCCTGCCGTCTATGGAGTCTTGAAAATCAAGGCCTGGGACTCAGGGCTCATGCAAGTTGAGAAATATTTGTAACTACAAAGTGACCATCTACAAATTGGCTGCATACATTTACACTACTAATTTGCCTGAAACTCCCAAGCTAAATATTTAAAGTATTCTTTGATGATTTATAGAAGCAACTGAAAACCCTCATAAATACTCTCAGTACAAATCCCAAATAATTTTATGGATAAAGTTAAAATGGCCACAAGTTCAGTATGTAAAATCACTAAATGTACAAGGAAATCACTAACATCTAGGATCAAGGAAAACAACAAAAGATAGTATCATAATAATATAATTATCAGGCTAGGTTGTAAATAAGTATTCATGTTATATTTATTAAAATAAAAGATAATTAAAATGCTTTAAAATGATTTAACAGCTCTGCTACTGCTGCTAAGTCACTTCAGTCGTGTCCGACTCTGTGTGACTCCATAGACGGCAGCCCACCAGGCTCCGCCGTCCCTGGGATTCTCCAGGCAAGAGCACTGGAGTGGGTTGCCATTTCCTTCTCCAATGCATGAAAGTGAAAAGTGAAAATGAAGTCTCTCAGTTGTCCCTGACTCTTATTGACACCAAGGACTGCAGGCTACCAGGCTCCTCCGTCCATGGGATTTTCCAGGCAAGAGTACTGGGGTGGATGCATTGCCTTCTCCTTAACAGCTCTAAAACTAATCAAATAGAAGTTTAGCAATTAAAATTAGTTTTTAAAAAGTCACTCCATGGATTAAATAGTTAAAATCTAGAAAACTGGAAGATCTGAAAGATTGCAGCATAAAATGGCAGATAGTTAGAAAGTCTAAAAGCCAGATTAAGAGATGTAGAGAGTATAGGGAGTAGGTCTAAGGTACCTCTTACTGAAATTGCAGAAGGAAAGACTGGAGAAAATGACGGAGGCTGATATTTGAAAATGTAATGACTGAGAATTTTTCAGAGTCGAAGAAAAGCTAAACCCTTAGATTCAGGAGCGTCAACAAATCTCAAGCAGGATAAATATAAAGAAGACCACACCAGGATATCTGGAAGCCCACCCATAGAACCCCAAGGACAAGAATGAAACCTTAAGAGCAGCCACAGAGAAAGGAGAAGCTGTCCAATGAACAAGCACCATTAAACTAACAGGTCTCTCTCATAGCATCAACGAAAGACAGAAAACATCAGATAAAGCTCACAAGTGCTATGAACAATGTCAAATTAGATTTGTAAACCCAGCAAAACTATCTTCCATGAATGAGAGCAAAATAAAGATACCTTTCAAAAAAGTTAAAACTGAGAGAATTTACCACCAACAGACCCTGACTAGAAAATCCTAGAAGGGAGGTCCAAAGTCATAAAAAGAAATTATGAGAAAAGAAATTAGTAGATATGTTGGTAAATCTAGTAAAATATTGATCCTGTAAACCAGTAATAACATCAATTTGTAGGGTGTGAAAATAAAACAAATACTAGACAAAAACTGCCTGTAAGCTGAGGAGAGATGATAAGAATTAAAAAAAAAAGAATAAAGATCTTTTTATTATTCAAGTAGAAGATTTGGATTACCTTTAAGCATTGTTTAGTGTGAATGTTATATTTTCTAAGGTAACCACTAAAGTAATTCAGTGTGTATTTCCCAAACCAGTTATGAACCCACACATGCACTAATTGTGCAGCAAAAATATTGCTTGCTTTTTTTTTTCCCCCTAATTTCAGGAATTACTTTCTACTTATCACATTGTAGGGCTTACATGAATCCAACAGGAGAAATGCAAACACAGTGATCAGCCCCAGTTATCAAGTGTTACAATACAGAGATGCCATTGAAAGCAGCATTTTAGACATAAGAGATCTTGTTGACCTGTCTGGGAGAAAACATGTCATACTGAGTTCATGTAGGCTCTGGTGTTGTGGGATTATGTGGCAAATTCACATCTGTATTTTTTATGAAGATAATTCTAAGGAAAAAAGAACTATATTCCTCAATTTTTTCAGAAATGATCCACTATTTCTTATCTACCAAGATTTTTGATGTCCCACATGGAGCTGATACTATATCTCTGCCTAAATGACCTCAAAAAGAGAGGGAAATGTAACTGATGTGACATTTATTTAGAAGAAATTATGTGAAAACCTTAACAGGATCAGCTGTAGTTATTTGTTAGGAGTCTGTTTCTAGTTACCTCTTTTATATATAGGCTCCAATCCCTGTATGATCCTCTGATATTCTAAAGCTTTACTTTTTAAAGTGTGATGTGGGGAACTCTGGGAGACTGGGATCCTCAAGGTGCTTTTGGGGGCTCTATGAGGTCAACATGATTTTCATAATAATACTAAGGCATTATTTGCCTTTTTAAATTCTCATTCTCTTAACAAGTATATTGGGGTTTTTTAGAGGCGACATGATATCTTAACATATTGAACATAGAAGCTGGAATAAGAATCCAGCTCTCTGCTTTTTAAACCAGACACCAAGGATATTTGCAAGCATTTAAAATAATGTCATTTTCTACCTAGATATTTTATTTTAAAAAATATGGTTATTTTTCATAATGAATGTGTTATCCATGTTAATTTTTGATGGATAATTTTTAAAATATGTAATTTATTTTAAAATAATCAGCTAATTTATAACACAGTAAATATCTATACAGATAATGCAGAGAAACAAAAACTCAAAATGTTTAGTAATATTTAAGAAAGGAAAATAACAGGAAGGGACTATTAATGAGTTAAGTGATGCTTTAATAGGCATGGAATTCTTTAGACCTGTTGAAAAGCCCTGTGTCATGTGTCACTCTGTAACTTTTTCTGTAGCAGAATCTATTAGGAAAGATAGTATGTGTGTCTAGGTGGAGGTGTTTCTAGTATCTTCTGGGCAAGCTTGGAGTGCTTTGTATTATTGCTGATCTTCAGTAGACTTTCTCTATGGTAAATTAGAGCCCCAAATGTTTTCATAGCTCCAACCTTGAACTGTTATTTTAGGATAGACACCAATAAATATTAGAGATCTACTGGGAAAGCAGAGAACATTTTCAGATTTATGAGGGAGAAAAAAATCAATTGTGTCCCTATGGCTGTGTAAGTCATGAGTAGCACAAGTAGTCTTATGCAAAGTTGACAATATCATGAAATATAAACCTTTGCTTTGGAATTTTCCCAGAAATTAAAGTGGCATACTAAAGGAAAGTCAATGCATTAGCTTATATCTCAGGAGGAATTTGTTCTTCTGATGGCTTTGCATTGTTACTTCACTTTGGCTGAGCTCTGGAAATTGTTTTTTTTTTTTTTTTTCTCTCTAAAAAGTCAGGTGACCTCACATTCTTCTGCCTTCTGGTTTATTCGCTTTTCCTTCCCCTTCAATCCTTGATTAAATCTTCTTGGCCCCTAGGAGTTCTTATTCCTTATACAGCAAGTCATGCACTTTCTCCTCTTGTTAAGGAATGAATTAATAAGCTTAACTCCCTCTTTGAAGAAGAGTTTGGAATGCTTTCTTGGTGAAAATTAATATTCAATTACTGAGATTGCTATTTCACAAACAGCAGAATAAAAGAAACAGCATAGCTGCACTTGAGAATAATTGAAATTGAATTTCAGTTCAGATTATACCACAGTGGCTCAAACTTTCAGGGAAAATGTTAAGTTTACTTTCTTATGGAAGTTAGCACATTTTTTTTTTCCTGCTGCATAGTGATAACAAGACCACTTAACTCACTGCTTTGAAAGAACATGGGCTGAGTGGTTCTTCTTACACTGGACTTTGGAGTTTTAGATACATCCTATTGACTTAAAAAATCCACCAGTGTTTTTCTTTCTTTGGCTTTAAATGAGTTCTCCAAAGGGCAGTAAGCATAATACTTCTTCAGAGTGTATCTTTTTATACTTTCTAATATTCCTTTTTATGAGGCTAGTAGATGAATACTTCCCAGAGAAGGCAATGGCACCCCACTCCAGTACTCTTGCCTGGAAAATCCCATGGACGGAGGAGCCTGGCAGGCTGCAGTCTAGGGGGTTGCTAAGAGTCGGACACGACTGAGCGACTTCACTTTCATTTTCACTTTCATGCATTGGAGGAGGAAATGGCAACCCACTCCAGTGTTCTTGCCTGGAGAATCCCAGGGACGGGGGAGCCTGGTGGGCTGTGGGGTCTATGGGGTCACACAGAGTTGGACACGACTGAAGCAACTTAGCAGCAGATGAATACTTAAGAGGTGGTTCATACCATTTATCTAGGGCAGCCCTTTGAAGTGCATGGGTTTTTCATCACAGATTATGCAAACAAATCTGTGTTGCTTAACTTTAGTTGTTTAAGAAAATATATATTCGGTAGTTAAAAATAATTTAAATGTCATAGAAAAACTTTGTGCAGGGGAGAAGAATAAGAAATTGGGACATAACAGTATGTGGAGAAGAATCATAGCTTAAGGTATAAACAGAATCAACCCAAGGAAGTTATATCTACACACAGGCAACTCTCAAGACAGCTGAAATCCTTATTTTATATCTCCATTTTACTTACCTTTCTCTGAGAACTTGGAATGTGTAAATGATTTGCAGAAACAATTATAAAAGTTCTCAGTAATAGCATAGATTTTTTTTCATCCAAATTGAAATAAAATTATCAATAAGACCCAATTTATCCAAGGCTGATGTTGATCTGTCTGGCTGAAATAACTGGTCTGGGAATCAGAAGACATAGCATTATATTTTGACTCTAACATTTATTTGCTGTGCAACCTTGACCTCATTGCTTAACTTCTCAGGGCTTTAGTTTCCTCATTTACATATTGAGGATAATCATGCTTGTCCTGACTGCTTCATAGAACTTTTGTGAGAAAATATCAAATATCAAGCTGGAATCAAGAGTGCTAGAAGAAATATTAACAACATCAGATATGCAGATGATACCACTCTAATGGACAAAACTAAGAGAAACTAAAGAGCCTCTTGATGAAGGTTAAAGAGGAGAGTGAAAGAGCTGGCTTATATACTCAACATTCAAAAAAAGAAGATCATTGCATCATTGCTTCATGGGTAATAGATGGGGAAAAAGTGGAAACAGTGGCAGTTTTTATTTTCCTGGGCTCCAGAATCACTGCAGATGGTGACTGCAGTCATGAAATTAAGACGCTTGCTCCCTGGAAGAAAAGCTATGACAAACCTAGACAGTGTATTAAAAAACAGAGACATTACTTTGCTGAGAAAGTTTCATATAGTCAAAGCTATGGTTTTTCCAGTAGTCATGTATGGATGTGAGAGTTGGACCATAAAGAAGGCTGAGTGCCAAACAATTAGTGACTTCCAGCTATGGTGCTGAAGAAGACTCTTGAGAGTCCCTTGGACAGCAAGGCAAACAAACCAGTCAATCCTAAAGGTGATCAACCCTGCATATTCATTGGAAGGACTGATGCTGAAGCTCCAGTTCTTTGGCCGTCTGATGAGAAGAACTGATGCCAGAAAGGCAGGAGAAGAAGGGGGAGACAGAGGATAAGATGGTTGAATGACATCACCGACTCAATGGACATCAGTTTGAGCAAAACTCTGGGAGACAGTGAAAGAGAGGAAAGCCTGGTGTGCTGCAGTCCATGGGATTGTAAAGAGTCAGACAAGCATAGTGACTGAACACCAACAACACTCAAGTAATGTGTGTGAGAAAGTGCTTTCAGAAAAATATAATATTACTGATTTTGAATAATTATTATTATTGATATTAATATCCTTAAACTGCCTTGTTTTCCAATTTCTCCTATTCAGGCACATCTTAAAAATTGTTGCAAACTCTGAAAACACATTAAAATTTTTTTCCTAGTTGAGACTGCTAAATATTTTATATTAAAATTCACACTAAGGTACTAGCTATGGGATCTTGTTATGTCTCTTCACCTATAGTCCAACTCTATTTTTTGTCAATAATAACTTTTTAAAAAATGAAGTGGTTTGACTCTAGATAGACAAAACAATCTTAGAAAAGAAGACCAAAGTTAGATGGTTCACATTTCCTAATTTCTAAACTTACTACAAAGCTGAAATAGTCAAAACAGGGATGAACTTACATAAGGATGGACATACAGATCAATGGAATAAAACTGAGAGTCCAAAAATAAGCCCATGCATATATGATCAGTTGATTTTCGACAGGGATTCCATTGTCCCTTGTTCTACAATGGCCAATGCCAAGACTGTTGAATAGGAAAAAAAGAATAGTCTCTTCCACGAGGATACTGGCACAACTGGATATCCTCATGTAAAAGGGTGAAGTTAGATCTTTTCTCAAAAAGAGTATCTCAAACTAGGTCATAAAAATAAAATCCAAAGCTAAAAAACTTACACATACACACAATGGTGACTCTTTTATGACTTTGGATTTTGCAATGGGTTCTTAGATATGATACAAAAATCACAGGCAATAATAGAAATAAACAACAACAGATAATTTGGACATCATCAAAATGAAAAGGTTTTGTGTCTCAAAGAACACTGTCAAGAATGTGAAAAGGCAGTCCAAGAAATGGGAGGAAATACTTTTAAGTCGTTGATCTGAAAGACTGTACTATCCAGGATACATAAAGTGCTCTTACTACTCAACAACTAAAAGAAAGACAATTAAACAGCACTTAAAAATTGAGTAAAGGGCTTGAATAGACATTTCTTTGAGGAAGATGTGCAAATAGGTACATGAAAAGATAATCAACATAATTAGTCACTAGAGAAATGCAAATAAAAACTGCAATGATATATCTCTACACACGTGCAAGGATGGCTATTATAAATTTTAAAAAGGGAAAAAAACAGTGTTAAGAAGGAAGTAGAGAAATCAGAACCCTTGTATATAGTTGGTGAAAATGTAGTTCTAACCACCATAGAAAATGGTTTTGTGGTTCCCCAATAAGTTAAATATAGAATTACCATATGACTCAGCATTTCCACTCCTAAGCATATACCCCAAAGAACTGAAGACAGATGTTCAGACAGAAACTTGCACAGATGTTCTTAACAACATTATTCACAATCACCAAAATGTGGAAATAACTCAAATTTCCATCAACTGATGAATGGATAAACAGAATGCTGTTTACCTATATAATGAAATAATATTCCATCATAAAAAGGAATGAAGTACTGATACCTGCTACGAGATGAATGATCTTTGCAAGCATACACTAAATGAAAGAAGCCAGGCACAAAAAACTTCCTATCATATGCTCCTTTTGAAGTATATAGTAGGTAAGAAATATATCCAGAATAAGAACATCGATAGAAACAGAAAGCAAATTAGTGGTTATTGGGGTCTGGGGAAAAGGGGAGAATGAGAAATGGCTGCTTAATGGGGAAAGGATGTCCTTTTGGAGTGAAGAAAATGTTGTGGAACTAGATAGCGTTGATGGTCACACAACATTCCCAGGTGGTAACCAGACCCGCATGCTTTGTGCTTTCTGTATGAAATACACCTGAACCACAGTGAGCTGGTTAAATATTAGTGCGACCCACAATAATAGAGCACTCACAAAGCACGAGGTACTGTTCTAAGTGTTTTGGGTGAATTTGCTCATTTAATTACCATAAAAGCTATATGAAATGAGTGCTCTTCCTCTCTTTTAACGTGAGGAAACCGAGGTGTAGAATGTTTGGTGACTTGTATGAGGTCACATGCTTAATAAGTGGTTAGTAAGTAAGGGATTTGATTCCAGTTAGTCTATTTCCAAAACCAAAGCTCTTCACAAAGACATTGTTTTGTCCCTGCAATAGAAAATAAGACCAAACAGATAGTACTTTGGCTTCATTGCTGATTAGAAGATATTGGGAAACATACAGCAGAATCTGCATCACCGTTTTACTATTACAGCTTTCTATATCTGAGAAAAACAAAACAAAAACAAAAGCAAGCAACTCTTGGGAGGAGCGGGGAGCTCCTGGCCTCTGCATAATGCGTGAGGAGTTAGCTGTTGGTTGCACTGTCTCTCTAAGCATCTGTGGACGGTTTACCTCCAGTTCCGATCATCCCTGTATGTGTTTTTCAGTTGCTTGCAAACTACTGTGATTTTTCTCACCACACTTCTGTATTTATTTTTGTCCTTGTCAAGTGTTATTCTCCCATCTCTTGAATCAAGGTTGAAATTTAGTGATAAATATGGTTGTTTTTCATATTTAACAGAGTATTTTAGAAGTCAGTTTTCTGAAAGTTTTTTAATGAAACCATTTATAAAAGGTAAAATAGAATTAAGGCAGAATAATTTAAAAAATTAACCAAGTTGGAATACATCTAAATATTAAATACAGGGTGCTAAAGCACTCCTTTCTGATTGTAAGAATAATTTTGGTCAGAGAAAAATGTTGTTTGTAATTTGTCCCTTAGGCTTCAAGGTGGTGTAATCAATCCTGTTAAAAATGGGCATCTTTGATTCCTCCTACCTGATCTAAAAACAAAACAAAATCCATTTCACTCATCATTCTCTAGTCCTTTTTCTCCTTTATTTTTTCCTCATTGAAATGTAAGTGGCAAGAAGACTGAACCTTATTCCCCACTGTGTCATCAGAACCAAGAAAAATAGCTGGTACGTGGAGGATTGAATACACTTTGATTGAATGAGTAAGTGAATAAATGAGTCTACATCTTGTTTTCTTGAGTCTGATATTTCTGAAAAAATGGAGTTACTTTGGATAAAAATATTTCAAACCACCTCCAAGTAAAAATTGAGTGGATGTAAGGAAATACAAAAGGAATCATAAGTTTACTATACAGCATACTGTTAGAAACCAAAGGAAAAACACTAAAACTTCAATAAAAATAGCTGTTTTGCTGAATATGAAGTAAAAATAGTAAATATGTTTAACTACTTCACTATTAAAATATGCAAATGAAATCAAGAGCAGAGAGCACGTTTTTACTCATAAAATTTATAAGCTCTTTAAATCATAATATTTACTTCTATGAAGGAATGATGCAGTAGATATATCAGTGAAATTATGAGACAGGTAAAATCCACTAACTCCATAACATGTAGAAGGGCTGTCAAAAAGCAGCCAAGATCAGACGTGAACCGCAGGGGTTGAATTTAGGGAAGAAACCCAATGAGTACAAAAAGGGCACTTTGTGGCAGAAATGCAGTTACGTCCTCTTTTTTCTTTCTTTTAAAAGGCATATGGAACTGAGGTGAGCAATTCTACTTCTGGAAATTTAACTGACTTGATAATCAGATGATAAACACTAGTGTAGCCCACAAGTCATTGTATATGTTAAGTGTCAGTCTGAACCAAAAATATGTTTATATATATGTGAAATAATGTATTTTGAATTTTAATCACTGCAATAACATTTTATCAGGAGCAGAACATTGGAGTAAAGCCAAATATCAATCAGTAGAGGTTTGGTTAAGTAAATTGTGGTATAAGCATGCAATGGAATAGTATGTAGCTATCTCTTAAGTAATGATATAGAATTAACTATAAATTGTAATATTAAGTAGAAAAAGCAAGATATACCATAGTATGTATTATATGCTACCCATTATGAAAAAAAAAAGATAAAACATATATGTTCATCTTTACTTTTCTATCCATGGATAAAATCTAAAAGACTGTATACATTATTATTTAATGTTATCTGCAGAATAGATGAGGTAAATAAGAAAAAGCCATGGGAAGAACCTTTTGCTGTTTACTTTTTATTTTTATTATAGTGATATAAAAACAACTTATAAGACAAATATATTGTCTACTCAAAAAATAAATGTTAAAAAAAAAACTAGAAAAAAGTGAGATGTGTAGAAATGCATGTTTTCAAGTTGAAGGAAATAATATATACATGCTTCTGTTTGTGGGATGTCTATCATAATGGTATTTAGGTTAAATGATAATTTAGGGTGTATACAAATATTTACTGCCAGATGCATACATTGAACTATTGTTTACACTGATTAATTATTATTGGAAGTATCTCGAACACTGGGATACATTCATGCAATGAAATACCATCGGCAATTAAAATGGTGCTGAAAAATAATAGCTAAAGATATGGAAATGTATTCACAGTACGTTGTTCACGGAGGAACAGAAGGAACAAGTGAGATAATTCAAGGTAGGATTCCATAGCCATAAAATACAGACTTGGAAAGCATGCGTACAAGCTTATTCACACATGCAGAGAAGGAACTAGATGGATATTCACCAACTGGTGATTGTATTACTCTTAGGATAGTTGTATAATATGTGAATTTTTATTATCTCTAAAGTTCTTCCAATTAATAATTACAGAAAAACAAAAATATACTGAAGGCTTTGAATGGGCTATGCTATATATTAAGGTTTTGGTGACCATCGTCTCTTTAATTTCTCAAAACCACACAAGGTAGGTATTAATAATCATTTTACATATGGACAATCTGAGGCTCAGAGAGACTGAGTAACTTACCCAATAGTGTGCAGCTAGGGTTGGATGCAAGCCCAGGTCTGTTTGATCTAACACTTATTTCCTGATCGCCCTGCTAAATGATTCGGAGAAGCACTGCTTGCAATGGAAAAACATCTCTGCCGCTGGTTTTCTTTTTAAGTGGCAAATCTTTGCCTTGTTTTTCAGAACTTATGTTTTTGTGGGATATACTAATAATGCTCAAGCATTCCCTGATAGTAATTTAAATAATCTTGCACATGTGACTTATTTGTGTGTGTGTGTGTGTGTTTTATACAGTAGATAAAATATGTTAATTTGTGTAAATGGTCTTCTGGGTGCAGATGCTCACCCTGAAAGCAGCCTTATCTTCAAAGCTGCTTGTCTTTCATGTGAGGCTTCTTTTATATGCATAGTTTATTTTTCTAATGCTGTCTCAATATAGGAATAATTTTGAGGAGGTATTTGTGGCTAAATGAAAGAAACAAGAGCTCTCGTGGCTTTGGTAAATATTAATGAGCTCATAGAAAATCTTGTGACTGAAGTGCGGCGCTCTTTTGAGATTTTTCTGCCATGTTGGCCCTTTGTGGGCCCTGCTTCTTTGTTCAGATTAGCATACTGGTATGTGTGTGCTATTGTGAGCTCTGCTTTAGCTCCTTTATGTGCGCTGACAGAAGGCTCACCTTGGTCTATTATCAGGAATGTCTAGGCATCTTAATAATATATTGGATTTCAGCGAGAGAAAAAATAGCAAATCATTCAAAAATAATTAATCTGACTTATTCATTTACAAATTTTACCAAAGGAGACAGTGTTCATTTCTGATCATGCTTATGTTGTCATCATTAACAAGCTGAAATCAACTTCTATTAATTTACAAGTAAGGAGAAGTTTAGATTCTGAATTGTTTGTGTCAAAATTCACACATACATAGCGTGTGTAAAATTATTGTAATACACGAACAATTTGTTTTAGGCATTCAGTTTTATTTTAGACAATGCATTGTGTATAACCATCTTTATTTGAGACAATGTATTGTGTATAACCATCTATATGTTTTTAATAATTGGTTTTACCTCATAAGCAATAATATTTTTAATTGTACCAAGTCATGAGATCTCAGAGAAAATATTTAGCTTATTATTACCGCATTGGTTATCTTTTAAAATAGTGTCATGGGGTGTTACCATGTAAATCATGAGTATACCTATTTGCTGATTTTATTCTACCATACATAATACTGGAACATAAGAAAAAAAAAAAAAAAAGACAGTTCCTCTAATGATGGAATGTAGGAATAATCCAAATTACCTAAAATAAACCTTTAAAAATTATCCATCATTTTAAAAAGTCTCTATTAGTCTAAGAGTGTATATGGCACTTATAAGGGCATTACCTGACAAAGCAGCATTTTCTTTGCAAGAATGCAGAATTTGAGTTTAGTGACAAGGGGTCATAAATTCATGCCTAGTTTTTAAAAAATGAGCCATTGAATAAAAAAATCAAGAAAAATAAAGCAATTATTTGAAAACAATTTTTAGACAAGAAAAATGCGTTAAGCACTTTCAAGAGTTATTACTAATCTGTCATTGCCCACATCTTCATCTGCTTTCACAGAAGTTCAACGTATTGTACGCTTTTACTGTCGTAAAGAGAGAAAAATGATAGGAACCCAAGAATATAACAAAAGTGTTTTGAAACAAAGACATAAAAGTGCCATTAATCCACCAGAAGTCTCTGCTCCAAAACCTTGCTAAAGTTTTGTTCACATTGATTTAAATAAATTATTTATTAGGTCCTTTTACAAAACAGCTGTTCGGTAGATTTTTATCAGAGGCAGTTTTGAACGAAGGTTGAAGCTCGGTCATTTTTAGTTGCTTATAAACAGAGTGTGAATCCCTTGAGAAACCATTTCAATTGTTTGAGAAATAAGGAGAAAAATCTGAAAAATAAAGCTGGTTGTTGACAGAAGTTTTAGTAACTTTGAAAACAGCAAAAATATAAAGTCATGGTCACATACAGCCATTTATCCAAGGTTGTGTTTTTGGTAAGATAGAGGAGAGGTATCTAATAAAACTCTAGAAATACAAACAGAGTCAGATGTAGCTTTTATTATTAACAGTTTTGAGACAGAATAATGTTTGATATAAAGTGTGGTTATTTCACTTTGAGGTATATTCCACTCAGTGCAGTTGTATTAAAATTCCACTTTTATTTTTTAGAAAGGTTAAAATCATGGTTGAAATCTGAACCACTGGCTAGATATATTGGTTTCATATGCTAAAGTACTTAGTCCTGGACACTAATTCTAGGCAAAGTATTGAAAATAGTTCTAAAATGTTTAAATTGTACCTTTAAGTTCTAAAGTAATGGAAGCTTTATTTTAAAAGTTTGCCTTGCATTAAGAAAGCCCATCATAAAACCCCAATTATTTTTAACATAGCTAATTTTCTCAGTGCAGTTCAATAAGATCTGACATTCAGAAATCTTAGATAGTTTTTCAAGTAACATATTGTGGTCGTCAGAATAATGACCCTTCTAAGATGTCTGTGGGCTTCCCTCATAGCTCAGTTGGTAAAGAATCTGCCTGCAATGCAGGAGACCTGGGTTTGATTCCTAGGTTGGGAAGATCCCCTGGAGAAGAAAATGACAACCCACTCTAGTATTCTTGCCTGGAAAATCCCAAGGACAGAGGAGCCTGGCAGGCTACAGTCCATGGGGTTGCAAGAGTTGGACACGACTTAGCGACTAAACCACCACCAAGGTGTCTGTACTCTGATTTCTAGAACCTGTGAATATTGCTTTATATGATGAAGGGATTTGCAGATATGATTAAGGTGGAGTAATTAATTCTGGTTTATTTGGGTGGACTCCAAAGCTTTCCCATCTATAGTCAGAAGGGGAGGTGATTTTGGAAGAAAAGCATAGAAAGGTGCAACATTGCTGGTTTTGAAGATGAAGGAAGGAGGCAACAAGTCCAGGGATATGGGTGAACTCCAGAAGACAGAGAAGGCTTGGGCATTAGTCCTTTCTTCAAGGTCTCTAGAAAGAACCACCCTGCCAACACCTGACTTTAGGCCAGTGAAACTGATTAGACTTCTGACCTCCAGAACTATCAGAGAATAAATAAAACTGTGTTGTTTTCAGTGACTTAGCTTATAGAAATTCATTTCAGTAGCCATAATAAACTAATGCAGGTATATTTAAGATATAAACTGAGGCGTATGTGTATGAAAAGGTACATGGGCAGAGGATGGTTTTTGATCCACTGAATAAAAATTAGATTAGTAAAATCATAGAAGTTATATTTTCAGATAAAAGCCTGTTTACTTTTGTGTTAAATGAACTTCAATTGGAAAAACTTAAAATGTAGTAGATTGTTGCAGAATAACCATCCACAGTTCTTATTTCTATTTTCACACACTGAGCAGGCCCGTTCCATACTATTAATTTGACCATGTAACTAACTTTGGCCAATCAGACATGAACAAAATGGGTCAAACAGAATCTTAAAAATTGCTTTGCCATTGAACTTGCTCTTTCTCTGGCTAGAAACTTTTAGTTCACAGTATGAAGATGCCTGGGCTAGCCTCCTGGAGAATGAGAGATCCTGAGAAGCCTCTAGAATGGGAAAGATGCCATCTTAGATTACCAAGTCCCAGCTAAATGGGTCCAGACTGGAAGAACCACTAACCTAATCAACAGGATCATAAGACGTGATAATTTGTATGTGTGTGTGTGTGTGTGCGCGCGTGCACATGTGTTTTATACCATGAAGTTTGGAGATGATTTGTTTCTCAGAAATAGATATCCAATATAGTGTACCAGGAGCTTCGCTGCTGGCTCAGATGGTAAAGAATCTGCCTGCAATGCAGGAGATGCATGTTTGATCCCTGGGTTGAAAAGATCCCCTGGAGAAGGGAATGGCTACCCACTCCAGTATTCTAGCCTGGAGAATTTTATGGACAGAAGAGCCTGGCGAGCTACAGTCCATAGGAATGCAAATAGTTGGACACAACTGAGCAGCTAACACTTTCGGACACACATAATGCATTTACTTTCTCAGGCTCTCAGTTCAGGTCAGTTGCTCAGTCATGTCCAACTCTTTGTGACCCCATGGACTGCAGGACGCCAGGCTTCCCTGCCCGTCACCAACTCTTGGAGCTTGGTCAAACTTGTGTTCATCAAGTCAGTGATGATGTGCATTGAGTCGGTGATGTCATCCAACCATCCCCTTCTCCTCCTGGCCTTCAATCTTTCCCAGCATCAGGGTCTTTTCCAATGAGTCAGTTCTTCATGTCAGGTGGCCAAAGTATTGGAGCTTCAGCTTCAACATCAGTCCTTCCAATGAATATTCAGGACTGATTTCCTTTAGGATGGACTGGCTGAATCTTCTTGCAGTCCAAGGAACTCTCAAGAGTCTTCTCCAACACCACAATTCAAAGGCATCAGTTCTCAGGCTTTGGGGTACATTTTAGACATGACTGTTCCTCTGGCAATGGTAGGGGGTAGCATTTAGCTATCCTATGTTAACTTCTCTTCAATCATTTTTAACCTCTGACTTTTAGGAGGCTGTGCTAGAAATTGTGTCAGGGACTTCTGGGGCGTCCTGAGATGACCAAAAGCAAGGTACCTTGACTCGGACTTTCCAGCCCCATTTTTTATCTGTATCTTCCAAAATACATCTAATTAAATACAGATTACCAATATTTTAGTAAAACCTTTTTGCCTTTGAAAAATATAGCATGCTTATTGCTAAATACCTTCTGTGTTTTTGTAAATCTGTGGTGGATGGGGTGGGGGTTACCTGAGATGTCGTACCTCATTGGTACCTTTGAATCAAGTGGTTGAAATCAGAACTTTGCAAAAAAGGAAACCAGAGACCATTTGGTTCTCATGAACACTTACTACTAGAGAATTTATTGAAAATATAAGGAACATGGGAGCAGTCTCACCTGGTTTCTTGGGGAGTTGTGTGTTCATTTCTGGGGCTATAAAAGATCACAGTTTAAGATGCACTGGCCAGATGATCTCTGAAGTCCCTTCCAGCTCTAGAATTACAGCATCATGGCTACTCCTGTCATATTGGGAAGATGATATTTATCTCCATGGAGCATAGCAAAGTTAACTGACTCCCCTGGGGATGGAAGCAATGACTCTGTCTTCTTCACCATAAACTCAGTCAACTGAAATAACCATTCAGGCCTCCCAGCTGCTTCTAAGTGTTCACTTCCAGAAATTTATCTCTACGGTGTGAGCAAGGAACTCCTGTGGTATCTTTCTCTGTGACCATCCATGTTTGCAGAATCATATGTTTTATTTCAGGGTAACTGATATGTAATAATTAAAAATGAAATAGAATTTAATTGTGTTTTTTAGTCAAAGAAAATAGCATTTTTTAGTTAAGGGATTTTTTTGGGGGGGCCCAGATATGTAGTTTGACCTCAAAGGGATTTAATCAGTGAATCTTACAATATCCTTGTTTGAGTTAAAGTTGAAGAAATTACGTTTTGTAGAACATGATGTTTGTATTGGAAAGGTGTGTGCGTGTATCTATGTGTATGTTTGGATGTCTGTGTGTACAGTCTATGACTTGTAAGGATATGATGGAAACTGTATTATCTCATATAGTATTTCATTCTGCTTCATGCATAGCTTTTTGATTAGGTAACTGTATCTCCCATGGTTTCATGTAAAATAACAAACCAGATTTTCCACTGCCAAAACTTGAGCCTTTTGAGAACACTTTTCAAACTGTTAAGACATCATCAGCATACTGCTATCTACCCTTGTGTTCTGAGAGTTAATGTAGGTTTTAGAAAGGGTCTCGTTTACTGGCTAATGATATCTTTTCCGAAGAGTTACTTGGCTTCTGTGGAATAGCCTTTATCTTTCTGCTTTTTGGTGAATTCAATAGAATTTTCATCTCATCTACATTGTTTCATTGTAATTGCAGTTAGTCCCTCATTTTACAAACCATTCTACTCCAAAAATCTCATTTCTGAGTTGGTTGTTTGGCATTTAGAAAGTATTTTTCAATAGCAAAATAACTGCTACAAATGTTGAGTCTGTGTCAAGAATAACCCACAGAGGCTGACTTAACCTTTCACGTGCCCAGTGCTGCTACCCAGTCTAAACAGTATCAACAGCCGGCAGTGTACATGTGGGTAAGGTGCTTTTCAAGATCCAAGTTAGGAAGACTGGAGCTCATTCTTCTATATCATTGTTTGGGTCAAGGCTTGGGGACTTGGAGTTGTGTGATAAGATCAAAGCGTCCATAGAGAGGCTGAAGAGAAGGAGTCAGAGTTGTGAGTAGGGAAGGTGAGACAGGAGGATGAAGAGTAGAGAGAAAATTTGAGAGCCAGCTAGGTGAGTGAGTGGATGTAAACCTAAAGCTGGATTAGGTTTAAAGGCTTCTGTAACCTTCACTCCTGTCTCTAAATAAGTTCAAAACCAGGTACAGATTCAGGCTTATTAGGTAGTACTCTGTCTTTCTCCTGGGACTCACTAGCTAGACCAGGAAAGTCCTTTTCATGAGGATTGCAGAAGTGCAGGAAGGCAGGTTGAAATGCTTAGAAGCTGCTTGCCTTCAATTCTACCTTTTTCTTTAAACCAGAGGCTGTTAACTTGGCCAAATAAAGGAGGAATAGGAAAAGAGGCCAAATAGGAATTGGCCAAATAGGAAAATATACTCCACCTCTTTTAGTGGGTGAAACTATAAAGTCACTTTATAAAGAATGTGGATGCATGGACAGGTAAAGAATTGGGCCTGGTAGCTTTGCCTGGAAAAGCCCATGTGCGGAGGAGCCTGGTAGGCTGCAGTCCATGGGGTCACTAAGAGTCGGACACGACTGAGTGACTTCCCTTTCACTTTTCACTTTCATGCATTGGAGAAGGAAATGGCAACCCACTCGTGTTCTTGCCTGGAGAATCCCAGGGACAGGGGAGCCTGGTAGGCTGCCATCTGCGGGATCACACAGAGTCGGACATGACTGAAGTGACTTAGCAGCAGCAGCAGCAGCAGCAGCATAATCTATTATTATCATAGTGATCTTACTGACCTATCTCTTACCTGTGCACTGGTGGGAGTGCTATAGGCCTCTGCTATCCTTCTGAAATAACCTCTTTCTCTGACTTCTGAGATGAAACAGTTCCTTGATTTTCATCCCATTCCTTTGGCCCACCCTATATATAATCTTCTTTGCCAATCCAGCTTCCTAGAGATTCAATTGGAAATGTTCAAGACCTGATACTGCACCCTCTTTTTATTTTTATTTCTTTTTAATGTGGCTTCTAGTTAGTGTTATATGTTCATGGATCTCATTGCCATGGAAATAAAAAATAAAGATGAAATCAGAAATGCTTAAACTTCTCCTCTAGATTACAGAATTTATATATATATATGGCTTTCTCAATGACTTAGTGGGTAAAAGAATCTGCCTGAAATTCAGGAAACATAGGAGGTGCAAGTTTGACTCCTGGGTCAGGAAGATCCTGTGGAGAAGAAAATGGCAACCCGCTCCAGTATCCTTGCCTGGAAAATCCCATGGACAGAGGAGCTACAGTCCGTGGGATTGCAAGGAATTGGACACGACTGAGTGACTAGGCACACATGCATATATCCTCCAGTTTTAAGATATCTTTTAAATAAATATTTATTTATTTTGCCACACTGGGTCTTATTTGTAGCACGTGGGATCTTTTATTGGTTACAGCATACAAACTCTTAGTGACAGCATGTGAGATCTAGTTCCCTGACCTTGAGGTGAACCTGGGCCCCCTGCATTGGGAGCATGGAGTCTTAGCCACTGGACCCCCAGGGAAGTCCTGATGTCTTGAAGATAACTCAGATTCAGCCTTGGTTTACATCCCTAATACTTCCCCCATCCTATCCCTAACCTTCAGTGCTTCCTAACTCAGTGAATGGTACCATAGCCACTGAGTTAAATGTGCCAAAAGACTAGGAGCCACCCTTGATACTATTCTTTTATCATTAAGTGCTATTCCTTATGTTGCCAAAATAGTTCTGGAATTCAGCTGCTTCTTTCTGTTGTTGGGGTTCCTCCCTAGTTCATCCTTGCTCACCCGGACAATGGTAATTACTTCTAAACCTCATCCCCATTTTCCTTCATCTGACCTCTTCTCTGAACTGAATCCAGAAAGGTGTTGTTGACAAACAAGTCTAATTATTTCCATCCTTTCCAAGACACTTCAGTGGATGAAGCCCTGCTGAATGGATAGAGATAAAATGCCAAACACCCCTATTCATTTTTGGTCTTCTTTCATCCCAAGTCATGCTTAATGTCTTAGTCAGCAGTTCTCCAAAAAGCATAACATGAGACAAGATTCTTGTAGGACTTTTATTTGGAAAGTGGAGTCAGGAACTAGCAATGAAGGAGGAGGAAGAGTGAACAAGAAAAGAAGGAAAAACCATTATAAGGGTGCTTTCCCATCGTTTCTGCTATAGGCAGGGCTGTTGGGGAAGATGAAGAATAGGACCCATAATGATACACGTTTGGCCACCTGATGCAAAGAGCCACCTCATTGGAAAAGACAATGATGCTGGGAAAGATGGAGGGCGGGAGGAGAAGGGGGTGAGAAAGGGTGAGATAGTTGGATGGCATCATTGACTCAATGGGCATGAGTTTGAGCAAGCTCCGGGAGATGGTGAGGGACAGGGAAGCCTGGCCTGCTGCAGTCCATGGGGTCGTAAAGAGTCAGACGTGACTGAGTGACTGAACAACAGCAACAGTGATATGCCTACAGAGTGGGCAGCTAGTTGTGTGTATCCCCTGCTCCACCCCTGTTTCAGGGTTGCATCCATGTGTGTTTAGTTCACCTGAATTTGAGAGCCGGACTTTGTAATCCTCCCCATCTCTGCCTACTTACTTCCTACTTATCGTCCAAATCACACTTCATTCCTTTGCCAGAGAGTCCCTGCCCCTGAATGAAACAGATCATTCTGTCCCTCCCAGCAAAACCGCATGCCTTTAATTATGTTCTAAGCATTCCAAGTAGATCTCCACTTCTGGCCGCAGTGTGTGTGCTAAGTCGCTTCAGTCGTGTCTGACTCTTTGCGACCCCATGGACTGTAGCCCTCCATGCTCCTCTGTCCATATGGGATTCTCCAGGCAAGAATACTGAAGTGGGTAGTGAGTTTGATTTTGCTATGTTTTAGCTACTGAACTGGGAGTTTGAGAATCCTGTCTGCTTTTGATCATCACTGTCTTACCCACAACAAACCCAGGACTAAGTACATAAAATATGTTCGGTATATATTCAGTAAAAGCATAGGTCTATGTATGCATATACATACATGTGTGATTTATAAACAGAAAATTTGATTTGTTGGTGCATAGATCAATATCAAAAAAGTCATTTTTAATTCAAATATCTTCTATTTTTAGGTATTGCTTTTTTCTGATGCTTAAATAGATTACACCAGTAGAATTCTGTTTAAAGGAAGTCATATTGAGAAGGAAAACATTAACTCTTACGTTACAGCATCTTGATTGATCTGATAAGGTTTAGTATTGGTCATATTTTCTAAAGAAGTTTATCACTATATGGTTTCTTTAATAAGACAGTGGTTTTGAGTTAAAAGGGGGGATAACCAGACCCTAGAACACAGCCCAGTGGCATCTTGCATTAATCAGTGGAGAATAGCACCCCATTTGACAGCCCTGGGCAATTTAAGGACTTGGGTACTAATGAGTGTGTGTGTGTCAGGAGTGCAGGTTAAGTGTGTGTATCCTCTAAAACATGTCCAAATATATACGTTTTTACTTCAACTGGGAGCTGTGACTTTATAGCAGGAAACATGTGAAACTAAACCAGTGTTCATCTGGCTCCTTGCTGATACAAAATGATGATGAACAAAACGGGAATGAAGAGGTAGGTGGGAATCGACATCAATTATTTTTAATAAAATATTTCTATAAAGGTAAGCTACCAGTAGTAAGCTATCCACATTCAACATGTATTTTCTATGTTTCTAGTTATCATGTTGCATTTCATGTCACTCAGCATTAATTCAGCAAACATTGACTGAGTGCTTACCACGTGGAGGTGATAGAGTACCCTTGGCAAATAGGATGGGCATCGTCTCTACCTTTGCAGAGATTATGATGCAGTTGGCATTCTATTGGTATTACTTAAAATGCAAATATTTTCTCTAAAAATAGCCACCTATGCGGAACCTTTTTTTTTTTAACTTCATAGAAGAGAAGCCAGAGTGGTAAACTTCTAATTTGGTCTCAAAACTCAACCACCAAGAAATAAATTGTGGTGAAAGGGCGATGAAGATAGTGAATAGATTATGAAAGTAGTTGTGAATGTGTCAATTAGCAGCTCTTATCAATTAGCGGCTGCTTATATCCCAGTTTCTCTCTTTTGGGAAATGCAGAGAATAGACGTTGATGTCTAGTGGGCATGGAGAGTTTCTTTTTATCTAGTGGTTATCACAGTTATGCACAGTGCAGTGAACTGAAAATGACACATCAGCCCCTGAACTAAAGACTTTGGGGCTCTAAAACACGTTCCCCAAGGACGCTCTTCCCCATATCAAGCATTATAAAAAAACTGGGTTGTGCATTTGGAATCAGAAGATATCTGTCATTCTCGGATCCACAAACTCCTGCACGTGAGACATGTTTAGATGAAGTGGATTTTTGTGAGGAATGTCAAGGGGATGGTGGACCAACATAAATTTAAGAGATCATCATTTTTGTTGAGCCAGGGACACCATAGAAGACGTTTTTCTGACTTTTATTTGTTTGTATATAAAAGAATCGTGTTGTAAGGTCTCATGACACTATGGGACCTTACAGGAAGCAAGGGCATGACGTGTGTCCTGAGAGGAGCTGGGCTTCTTTCGTGTCAGCTGATGGTGACTCAGCAATGAAGGCATAGGTTCTACTTTGATGGGTGATGACTCAAGCTCAGGATTCATCTTCCAGTTTCTGTCTCCGAGATCATCCTTCAGAATTAGGAAAGGTGGAGAAATCAGAGTCATGTGTGCTGGAGACTTCGTCAAAGTGAGGGAGACCACTCTGCTGATGCTCTGACCACGAGATCCCTGGGCCACTTCAGATGAGGTCACCTCAACTGTGTTCCCAGCACTCCAGCTTTGGGTCATTTCTGATGAAGTCACCTCAGCAACATCCTTACCATTCCTCCCTGGAGTCCTTTGGGGTGAGGTCACCCCACCAGGAACATTTCTTGCCTCATGTACTTGAGATTGCTGTATATGCTGATTAAGTCAGATGCAAGTGCCTCACAGCTCCTTATACATGTGTTTTTCGGTTCTAAGTATTAATAAAAATAACCTACGAGTTGGGCCCCTCATGAACAGTGGTTACATTGAAATTTGATGACAAAGTCAAGTTAAATCAGTGAATTTAGAGTCTGACCTACCAGGAAAATAAGACTTAGTTTTTGAGAAAATGACTTAGGTTGCTTTTGAGAGAGTCAAGTTTAATACAAACTATGTTCTATTAGGGCTTCCCTGGCTCAGTGGGAAAGAATCTGCCTGCAGTGCAGGAGACACAGGAGACGTGGGTTTGATCCCTGGGTTGGGAAGATCCCCTGGAGGAGGGCATGGCAACCCACTCCAGTATTCTTTCCTGGAGAATCCCATGAACAGACAAGCCTGGCGAGCTATAATCCATGAGGTCCCAAAGAGTCGGACTTGACTGAGCACACATACATGCATTTACGTGTTATATTAACATAATTGTTCTAGTAACTAAATCTGAAAAATCAAAATTGTTAATAGTTTGAGAACGTAAGTGTTCACTGTATTATCCTTTGTACTTTTCTATGTCTTTTTTTCTTTGGAGAGAAATGTAATTCTAAGAATCTTGGAGACTTCTGTCTGGGTCAGCATGTATGAAGTTAAGAGGAAATACATATTCCATTAATGAGATCCTCACACGTGAACAAACAGAAAATACCACTAAGATTGTCCATATTCCAAATGTAACATTTGTTATGTGTTATACTCAGTTTACTTGATTCTGTTTAACTGATAAAGAACTATCTTTAAAAATCGATCTCAAGACTGATAATCATCTTGGATTGTCAAGGGAAGTTTAATTTTGTTCATTCTGTCTTCTAAATGCATTACCTTTATCCTTGCCGCTGTTCTACAGTCCTTTAAGGATTTTCCTTTTCTGTAGGATAAAATCAAGATCTTGCTTAAACTTTCATTACCCAGTGTGATTTGGCGGCGGCGGGTCCACCCTAACCCCAAATGTTACAGCCCCCCGGAAGCAGCGCTCGCTGAGTCCAGGGGCGAGGGAGCCAGCAGCCCGTGGACGGTGTGAGGCCGGTAGCGGCCCCCGGCGCGCCGGGCCGGGTCTTCCCGGAGTCGGGTTTGCTTGGGAATGCAGCCCAAAGCGGGTGGTAAACTCCATTCATCTCCTGTTTATCCATTTTTTTCCTGAATTCCAGCCGCCTTGGTTTCTCTCAGTTCCTGAAATGTATCAAGCTTTTTCCTACTTTAGGATCTTCCTACTTTCTGATCTTTCTTCCTGGGTTACTCTTTGTATACTTGACTTCTTCTCCTTCAGGTGAATCTTAAGTCTTATCCTTCCTTAGAGTGGCCTAGCTAACCACCTATTCAGTGACAACCCTTGTTATTCTTCTCAGGGATTTTGTTTATTGTCTTCATTGCTTTCACCACAGTCTATGGCTTTTAAAAATGTGTTGACTTTTCCATTAGGCTGTGAGCTTCGTGACGATATGAGCCTTATCTCCTGTTTATTATTTATATCCCTGGTAATCATAATTTGCTTGGCACATAGTAGGTGTTTAATAGAAATTTTAATGGATTGATTTCAACTATAAATCACAAGCCTGCTGTGCCCCTTCACCCTGTAACCCATCTTGATCTGATAAAGCTTTAGTCCACATGCTCTTCTGCCTATGAAAACATTTCTAGCAAATGTAACAAGAACAAAAAGACATTGCTTAAAATATTAATCACATATTTATTTATAGTGATTTATAATACATTGCAAGAGATTACATTTTTAAATTAAATATCTGAAAGAAGTAATGCTAAGTTTAGGACAACTCAGCAAACTGGTAATACAATTAGACTTTTAAAAGGAAGGTCCCTTTCTTCAGTGACAGAATACATTAAACCATAATTTGTTATATTTCTCTTCTATGTAGCAAAGTGAAACACAAAACGACATTAAAAAAGCACTGTTAGATTAATTTGAGGATCAAAACTGTAACACTCTGAAATGTGTCTGGGGACTTTAGAAGAATAAACTTCATTTAGTTTCAAGAAAATTAAAGTACCACTTTGGGCAATAATGTTATTTTTTTGGGTAGATAGCTTCTTAAAGAAAATAGGTCCAATATGACTCTTTTTAAAAAGCTGTGTATTAACTTCGCTGATTTCGTATTTATTAAAGGAGAAAAACAAGCATAGGAGTTTCAATTTTCTGGTGCCTTGTTTTCGTGCATCTGTTTGTTGTTGTTTAACCAACAGACCACTAGTGCCACTGGATTTATATAGCATTATGTGTTACTTTAGTAAGTATTTATAATGTCATTATCCATTTTAGGATGCTAACAACACTTCTTTATTGTGGAAAGAAGTAATCTGCAGAGATGGTTCAATGGCAGTTTCATACGCAGACTGTTTCCCTGAGCGGCACTGTTTATTAAAGCATGAGGTTTATTTCCCCAGCCAAACTAAGTGGCTGGATCCAGCCATGTGAATTTGGTACCTTTCAAAACATGGACTAGAAACAAATATTTATATAAGATTGACTGAAAGATAGTTCATTTATTATTATAGATTATTAAAGCTGTTCCTAACTCAGTCCACGGAGGAGCCCATTCCATGGTCAACACTTGAATAGCCTCCAGTGGAGCTGGTTTTATCCAACTAGGCCTTGGGGTGCTTCCGTCTACTTATATGGAGAATATGGGTCCCATCGTTCAGATTACTCTAAGGATATCATTGAAGATGCTGAGGATCTCTTTAGGATTTCAGCATCAATACCAGCTGTTCTCATCTTTAAGAAAAGTACCATTAAGTTGGTTTTTCCTTTGTAAAACTGTGAGTTGTGCAATTGATCTTTTTTTCTTGTCTCTTTATATTGGCTTCTAGAACTCTAAGAACCAGATCTGGAGGCCCCATTATAGTACTGATATTTCATGGCACGTATCTGTGTATCAATCTACCTATTTTTTTCCATCTCACTTTCCTTTTTCCCTTGCTCTTGTTTAATTCATTGTATCTTGCTTAATTATATGCTTTATATTAAGCTGATTTGAATCCCTTTTTGAAATTAGGTAGGTTATTCATTATTTACCATAGAAATTACTTGCCTGGCTCATTGTAATTTTCAAGTCATAAGAACAACAGGAAAATTTATGCAACTCTTTTGAATGCTATTAGGCATATCAAAACTAGACGTTGGGAAGGTCTTCAACTCAATATGTATTATATCTTATATTTGAGTTAATTTTCTTACACATTTCAACACACAGAAAACTGATGAGAAATTTTAAGAATAGAATAAGAATATTTGATGGCATAACTGATCTAGCACAAAAAATATAATTAATAGTCTTGGAAAAGGCATTGCTAATATTTGGTTAAATATTCCATGTCATAATTTGCATAACAATATTGTAATATGCTTTATCTTCATATTCAGTTTCCAGGATACAAAGAGACTGTATTAGAAAGGTATAATAGTTCAGAATTCATTTTCATGAACAATCAATTTTCTAAATGGATTAGGATCTTAGATTAGTTCATAAAATTTGTTTTGCCTATAGTATAGAAGAAATATTAAATTATGGTGGTGAGAAATTTCAGAAAATTCTATTTAACTTCTTAAAATAGAAAAAAAAAAAAAAAGACCAAGAATTACTATATTTCAATCCTGAAGCCCGAGCCACAAATTATATAACTAGAAAATCAGGATATATACACAAGCTCATATCAGTTTTAAAGAGGAATTCTAGATGTACTTAAAGGGGCTGCTGCTGCTGCTGCTAAGTCGCTTCAGTCGTGTCCCACTCTGTGCGACCCCATAGACGGCAGCCCACCAGGCCCCGCCGTCCCTGGGATTCTCCAGGCAAGAACACTGGAGCGGGTTGCCATTTCCTCCTCCAATGCATGAAAGTGAAAAGTGAAAGTGAAGTCGCTCAGTTGTGTCCAACTCTTAGCGACCCCATGGACTGCAGCCTACCAGGCTCCTCTGTCCATGGGATTTTCCAGGCAAGAGTACTGGAGTGGGGTGCCATTGCCTTCTCCCACTTAAAGGGGACATAGGGTTTATTTAACTGTGCAGTTTCACTCTTAATATATATATATATATATATATATATTTTTTTTTTTTTTTTTTTTTCCAGATAGCATTAGTGGTAGATGCTCTTCCATTTGTCAATGTGCTTAAGTTCTTTTTTGACTTAAAAATAGAACAAATAACAGAAAAGAAGAAGAGCAAAAGATAGAAAAAGTGAGTTGAGATTCCGGAGGTAACTGGGCAAAAGCTGAGGCAGAAGAAAGCGTCTGATAAAAAGAAAGTTTGTGGATGGGAGGGAGGTTTTCTGAGGTGGCGCTGAATGAGCCATAGGTACTGAAGTCATAGGGTGGGTGGAGCGGCAGTTCATGTATTGCACAGAACCCTGAAGGGGAGAGTAAGAACTGGGGATGAAGGCGTGTTGCAGCAGTCAGATCCCATGTTGTCCACAGAGCTGGGGGCACGGAAGAGAGGGGGCAGGGAGGGATGCTGAGCAGATGGCACTTTCTTCATTTCAAGGTGGTGGCAAGTTGAGTGTTTACAGTCTTAGAAGTACTTGTACTTTTAAAATCTTAGCTCTAAAGTCCTGTGTGGGTATCTGGTTCTGTGAATGTAAAAAAATAATTCAGAATTGTATTTTAAGTATGAAGTGCTGAGCATGAAGCCAGGTGCCCAGTAAAGAATTGGTTCTTATTATTTTCTGGCATTTAATGCAATTGTCAGTGGAAATTCTTTGTAGTCACTGTGTATGAATAACATAGTTCTCTAAGATGCCCAGCGGGTGAAGAATCTGCCTGTCATGCAGGAAACCCCAGTTCAATTCCTGAGTTGGAATGATACCCTGGAGAAGGGTTAGGCTACCCACTTCAGTGTTCTTGGGCTTCCTGGGTGGCTCAGACGGTAAGGAATCCTCCTGCAATGCAGGAAACCTGGGTTTGATCCCTGGGTTTGGAAGAGCCCGTGGAGGACGGCATGGCAACACACTCCAGTATTCTGGCCTGGAGAATCCCCATGGACAGAGGAGTCTGGTGGGCTACAATCCATGGGGTTGCGAAGAGTCGGACATGACTAAGCAACTAAGCACAGCACTAAGATGTCAGTTACATAAGTGCTAGAACAAAGTGCAGCGTGGCACCCTTTAGCCCCCCCTGCCTCAGTTCCATCTGGAACCTCATGCCCTCGCATGCTCCATCCTTCTCTTCTGTTTACCCTCCTGCTCCTTCCTTCCCATGCATTATCCTGAGGTCTCTTCTATCCCTTCCCCCAAGAGAGCGTAGGTCTTTACGTTTTGCCCTTTCTCTGTTCTTGGTCTCGGAAATGCTTTTGTTGTGTAGCTTGGTGGCTACACCCTCGTTGGAACTCATTTTCATTGTTCTTGTATCGCCTCTTCATCTGATAATGCAGGTCACTGAAATCCTACACTGCCAAGTTCCATCTCAGCTGTCTCTTTCTCCAGGGATCTTTCCTGATTTTTCCAGCTGCCTGCACCCCCTGCTCAGACCATTTTGTCTTTGTCTCTATTGGGAAGCCTGTTTTCTTCTTTGATTTATAGTATTTATAGTTATTCCGGTATTGTTAAGATCTCTGCCCTGGATTCCGAAAACAGGGTTCTTGAAAACAGGAAACCGTCTTAGGTAACTGTGAACACCACTCAGGGAGTCAATTTCCAGTAAGTGCTTGACTTTCTCTTTGGATGCAGTCTATCGAAAGTTTGCCATTGCTGTATGTTATTAACAGTTGAGTCATGATATCTCTTTCTGAGGTAAAAGAGTAACGATTTCCTCGTAATTCCCTCACTTGCTCAGGCTAGTTGACTGTGCTCTAATTTTGGTGAACACTCTGAATCCTATACCTTGACTTCTGTAAGTTTACTGTCCCTTCATCCAAAGCAGTTCTTATCTAAACTCGCCTTTTATTCCCAGGATCCTCATTATGAGACTGCTGTTTCAGCTCATTGATATGCTCGAGCAAATCTAAGAGTGCTGAGTCCTGACACTTGCTTTATATTCCGTAGGTTTCTCTCCAAGGGGGCTTCTTGTCTGACTGCTCTTTTAAGGCCAACCAAATCTGAAATGCAGTTTCTCCTTGATAGAGCTGTAGATAAATTATTTTGAAAATATACTAGTTGCGCTTGTGTCTGAAATGCCCCCGTTGTCGTCCCCCCACACAAACCTGGATGCTCTTTCCTTTACAGTGTATAACAATTCAGGACACTATGTATTGGGAGGAAGTTTTGCCTACAGTGAAGATAAATCAGCGAATACGTGGGTACCTTCTCACTGGTAAATTGCCGCAGCCACAGCCACCACCATGCTCCCTCAAATGTCTTTCCTTCCATAATGGGCAGATCTGTGTGACATCCCCGAATATGGGCTCTGAGGGTGCGTGTGACTCCAGGCCTGTTCTCTCCCCCTTCGGGGCCTCTTCTTGCGATGAGGCTGTTCACCGCATTGCCGGGACCTTGCTTAGCGCTGCAGGGTCTACAGCCTTCCCCAAGAGCGAGTGACAGTCCTTTCATGCCTTTCAGGGACTGTGTGGTATCTTCAGCACAATCTTCCACTTAGGCCATCAGGTAGCACATCAGAGAGTTCCTCTCCTTGTATTTATCTTTTCTCAAGTGTCTGTATAATCTTAGAAGACTTACCCAGGAGTGGGGTCATGGTTTCTGTACATAGAGTAACAGAGTCTGTCTTCTTCCTCTGATCCTTTGGAAAGAAGAAAGGCTAATACCACTGACTCAGTTTATAGCATGACCAAAAAATCTAATCAAACTTAAAAAAAAAAATAACAAACCCTATCTATCTTGATATCTTTTTAAAATTTTCTTGTTTGTAGGACTGGACATTCACTCACTCACTCCTCATGCATTTCTTGGGTGCCCTACTGAAAGTAAGCTCTGCAGTGGTCCCTGGTGATACAGGTCAACTCAGCACAGAATGGTATAGAGAGTACAGATACAATACAGAACAGAAGAACAAAATAACAGAGTACAGAGAATGAGGCAAATGAACTTTCCAAGATGGAGTAAGGATCAGAGAAGTTGTTCCTTGGAATTGCATCAGGTGGGCCAATTACTGGAGCTTCAGCTTCACCATCAGTCCTTCCAATGAATATTCAGGACTGATCTCCTTTAGAATGGACTGGTTTGATCTTCTTACAGTCCAAGGGACTCTCAAGAGTCTTCTCCAACATCACAGTTCAAAGGCATCAATTCCTCAGCGCTCAGCCTTCTTCACAGTCCAACTCTCACATCCATACATGACCACAGGAAAAACCATAGCCTTGACTAGACGGACCTTTGTTGGCAAAGTAATGTCTCTGCTTTTTAATATGCTGTCTAGGTTGGTCATAACTTTCCTTCCAAGGAGCAAGTGTCTTTTTATTTCATGGCTACAGTCACCATCTTCAGTCATTTTGGAGCCCAAAAAATGAAGTCTGCCACTGTTTCCCCATCTATTTGCCATGAAATGATGGGACCGGATGCCATAATCTTCATTTTCTGAATGTTGAGCTTTAAGCCAACTTTTTCACTCTCCTCTTTCACTTTCATTAAGAGGCTCTTTAGTTCTTCTTCACTTTCTACCATAAGGGTGATGTTATCTGCATATCTGAGGTTACTGGTATTTCTCCCAGCAATCTTGATTCCAGTTTGTGCTTCCTTCAGCCCCGTGTTTCTCATGATGTACTCTGCCTATAAGTTAAATAAGCAGGGTGACAATATACAGCTTTGACGTACTCCTTTCCCTATTTGGAAACAGTCTGTTGTTCCATGTACAGTTCTAACTGTTGCTTCCTGACCTGCATACAGATTTCCCAAGAGGCAGGTCAGGTGGTCTGGTATTTCCATCTCTAAGAGTTTTCCACAGTTTATTGTGATCCACACAGTCCAAGGCTTTAACAGAGTCAATAAAGCAGAAATAGATGTTTTTCTGGAAATCTCTTGCTTTTGCGATGATCTAGCAGATGTTGGCAATTTGATCTCTGGTTCCTCTGCCTTTTCTAAATCCAGCTTGAACATCTGGAAGTTCACGGTTCATGTATCATTGAAACCTGGCTTGGAGAATTTTGAGCATTACTTTACTAGCGTGTGAGATGAGTGCAATTGTGTGGTAGTTTGAGCATTCTTTGGCATTGCCTTTCTTTGGGATTGGAATGAAAACTGACCTTTTCCAGTCCTGTGGCCACTGCTGAGTTTTCCAAATTTGCTGGCATATTGAGTGCGGCACTTCCACTGCATCATCTTTTAGAATTTGGAATAGCTCAACTGGAATTCCATCACCTCCACTAGCTTAGTTCGTAGTGATGCTTCCTAAGGCCCACTTGACTTCACATTCCAGAATGTCTGGCTCTAGGTGAGTGAACAAAGTATCTAGGTATCTGAACGAAGGCATCTAGTTGGTAGCTGTATATATAAAATCTGTACGTGAAGGAGAGAGAAATGTATACGCTGTAGATATAGATTTGGAAGTCATTAACATTCAGTTTGTGAGCTAGGATCCATGAATAGGCTTCAGGGCTTCACAAACCTCACATACACATGACTGTGTTATCCTAGACTGAGGGTCTGTGCTGAATATTTCACCATACATGCTCTGCACTAATCTATGCGCCCAAGAGATGGATGGTTTGCTGTGCATTCCCTGGGCTCCCTTGCCATTTAACTTTTGTGGTTTGACAGTGGCTTAACCATTGGGAGGCACTGGCAGGAAATGAGAGGAATGGTGGAGATTAAGGGTTGGGATATTTCTCCTCACTCCCTGATTTGGATCCCATTTCTGAAAAGGCTGCCCTCCTCTGGGAATATAACTCTTGTCCAAGTTCTTGCTGTTCTGCAGGGAACTAGCAGTCACAAGTCTCCGGTAACACCACTTCTTCCCTGTACTTTCAGTCCCAGGACAAGAACCACTGCTCTTGCTTTGATCTAGGTGAATTGACATACTTTCCTGGTTGCCTGAAACCCATCCATAGCATCTAAGAAATCCTTTCATTCCAGTCCCTGTGCCATCTGATTGCGTCTTGGCACGTTCCTGATTAATACAAGGTCCATGTGTCTTTTTTTTTCTTTTTTTTTTTTAACATTCTTGTATGTATCTGTGGGAGGAGAGAACCCAGAAAAACCACAGACATGGTTGACCTCACTCACAAGTGTGACCTGGGAACTATGCCCTGTGGGGACTGCCAAGTACCTTAGGCACATTTACTCTTAAACAATTTCTAGGGTCTGCTGACTAAGAGTTACCTTTGCTACACATCCCAGGTGAAGTTGTACTTAGGATGTATTGACCCAGATTCCTAGGGCTGGTCTTGAATACTGCTGAGCTTAGAAGAGAAGGGAAATGTGAGCCTTCAGAAGCTATATTGTCAATATATGAGTATTTAACTACAGAGTGAAGGGCGAATACTATATTACCAGCTTTGATCTAACCTGAGTATTCTTGTTGTGGTTGGATATTTATTTTTTCTCAACTTTTTTAGTGGCAAGTAGGGTAGAATTTTTTATAGCCGAAGAGTGCAGGAATGTCTCAGCCTTGTCCAGCTAAACGTATACCACTTGGCGTACAAGAGTATACATACATACATTACAAGAGGCTGCCATGTAGGCAGTAACAGTGAGTGAGGTGTCAGACTGCTGGTTTAGGACTTAGTGGTCCAATGAGAGCTTCAGTTCAAGGCTTAAGCTGTAACTCCTGCTTTCTTCAAATTTCAGAATACAGATCCACAAGAAAGAATGTGGGTTTGTACAGTTTACAAAACTGTGGCCCCACTTGGTAGAAAATATGACCAATGACTAGCTCATTCCCTAATCAATCAGATTAATAACTCCTTTGTCTATTTCTTTCTCTCTCTCTCTCTCTTTCTTCCTTCCTCCCTCTGATAAGACACAGGAGTTGGCAGAAATGGGTCTGGTATAAGTAGAGGGTTAAAAACTCTTTTTTTCTGTCTCTTGAGTATTAGTCTTCCTCCTGCCTAATTTTTCCTACCAATATAACTTATCAAGAAACTCTTTTACTTCTAACTTTTTGTTGAAAAGTGAATCATCAGATGACTTGGACATCACTGACCTTGTCTGACCATGTTTGTAACACATATCCTTAAATGTAGCTAAGTCTGTAATTCCATCAGAAGTTGGCAGATATGATTGTTTGTGATGGTGAGAATAGAGCCATTCACTTCTCTTCCGAGGGAATAAGAGAATAAAATTTTAGAGTTAGAAAAGACCCTAGAGATTATTGTCGTTTCGTCACTAAGTCATGTCCAACTCTTTTGCGACCCCATGGACTGTAACCCACCAGGGTCCTCTGTTCATGGGGATTTCCTAGTAAGGCTACTAGAGTGAGCTACTATTTCCTTCTCCAAGGGATCTTCCTGACCCAGGGAGTTGAACCCATGTCTCCTTCATTGGCAGATGGATTCTTTACTGCTGATCCACGTGGGAAGCTCAACACTAGAGATGGTTATGTTTATTTTTTTGCATTAAAAAACCCCTTTATTTGAGCAAAATCTTAAAAATAAATCAGTATATGAAACAGGTCTTGTTCTGAATGGAGTTGGAAGTCTGAGTCTACTTGAGGCCAGCTGGGGCTCCTCGCATTAGACTCCTGGGAACTCTGAGTGCTCCATGAAGCCCAGCATGAAAACCTTCATCTCCTGTGTCGCAGAAGTTAAATGACTGGTCCAGCTGGAGAGGCTCCCGCACCAAGGAAATTGCCTCTCAGTACGCAGCACTCGGCCTTCCTCCACACCACCTATCAAATCTCCATTCGACTGAAGAGATCGCATACCTCATGCCTCACTCAGCACTGCCTCTACACCGGTCATTTCCTATGGAGCTGTTTATCTCGGAAAATATTCTTCCATTTAAAATGATGAGTGTGTGTATGCACGTGTGTGTGCATTGAAGAGTGTGCTGGCCATGTGTTTTTCTCATGGGCAGTCAGCCAGTGCTGCAGAGGGAGTGCCAGCCTACATTCTCCGCTTATGAGTATCTGTCTACCCATCCTTCATGCTGTACTCCTGTCATTTAGAAAGGCTCTCCTAACTGATTTATTTACTCTGCCAGGATCCTTCTGTGTCATTGCTCCTGCTTTTCTGTACAGTTTTAATAGAACTAGCTGAAAACTCCAAAATCACTAGGCATGAAATTTAAAGACACTTGCTCCTTGGAAGAAAAGCTATGGCAAACCTAGACAGTGAATTAAAAAGCAAAGACGTCACTTTGCCAACAAAGGTTCATATAGTCAAAGCTATGGTTTATCCAGTAGTTATGTACAGATGTGAGAGTTGGACCATAAAGAAGACTGAATGCTGAAGAACTAATGCTTTCGAGTTGTGGTGCTGGAAAAGACTCTTGAGAGTAACTTGGACTACAAGGCGATCAAATCAGTCAATCCTAAAGGAAATCAACCCTGAATTTTCTATGAAAATTTTCTATGAGAATTTTCTATGAAAAGACTGACACTGAAGCTCCAATACTTTGGCCACCCGATGCAAAGAACCAACTCAATAGAAAAGACCCCGATGTTGGGAAAGATTGAAGGCAAAAGGAAAAGAGGGTGGCAGAGGATGAGATGGTTAGATAGCATCCCTGACTCAATGGACATGAGTTTGAGCCAACTCCAGGAGATAGTGAAGGACAGGGAATCCTGGCGTGCTGCAGTCCATGGGGTAGCAGAGTCAAACACACTGAGCAACACCACCACCAAACGCTGAAAATAGGAATCCAAGTGCTAGTCCCAAAAGTACTGAGTAAGTGCACACTGGGTAGTAAAAGACAACTTTTAAGGCAGCTCCAGGAAGAAAAAGGGAGAGAACTTCAGAAAGTCATGAGAGATGGGTTGAATTCCTGTGACATAAGTGATACTGTAAATCTCACTGTAGTCTGGGAGGATTGACCATGAATTGTGTGGACAATAGCTGGAGAAAATGAAAATGTCTCCTACTAAGTCTTGGTGTATGTAATCTGTAACTCTGTGACAAACTCAGTAGGCATGGTCAAGAATCATCCAGAATCAGACTTATCATAAGAGGGTTTTAAGGAAAAACACTAGCTGGAGCCAGTTGTATATAAGTTGAAACAATGAAATGTTAATAGGAATTTTAGAAATAAGTGAGGAAGTAATGTCATTCAGCTAGAAATCTAGGTGGGTGAAAGATGCTAAGTGTCAGTTTGCCTTAGTGTGAGGTACACACACACACACACACACACTCACACACACTCACACACACACAGTATGCAACAGGAGGAATGGGTTTGACTCCTGATTCCAGCATTGAGTGCCCTGCCCCTGAGAATCAGCTCAATCTTACTGCATCTCAGTTTCCTCTGTTTAAACTGAGGTACCCATACCTGCTTGACTTACCTCCTAGGACTGTTGTGAGTGTCCAATGTGACAATGTATGAAAGTATTTCCTGTGAACCTAGGAATTCATAATAGTTTGATTTCCCTGTTCTCAGACCAAATGGAACCCTAAAGACTTACTCACTTAGATATAAGTCTTTTTCTTTTAAGAGAGCGTTTGATTGCACATCTTACTGGGTGAATAGTGAGAATGCCAGTGACAGTAACTTTGCAAACAGCATTCCCTAAAGAGTACATCCCTTGAACTTCTCAAAAAAGAGAAAGTGAGGGAGTCAATTCTCTTTAGGTTTTGAAACTGAGGAAAAATAATAAATGGATGTTTGAGTTTGATCAGGACCAGGAGACAGAATTTAAGCTGTTTCTTTTTTTTCCCAAAACTTCAGGTAATTATTTGTTGTTGTTGTTGTTTTATTTTTTTAATTTAAATTTATTTATTTTAATTGGAAGCTAATTACTTTACAATATTGTATTGGTTTTGCCATACATCAACATGAATCCGCCACAGGTGTACACGTGTTCCCCATCCTGAACCCGCCACCCACCTCCCTCCCCATCCAAACCCTCTGGGTCATCCCAGTGCACCAGCCCCAAGCATCCTGTATACTGCATGGAATCTGGACTGGCGATTCGTTTCTTATATGATAAGCTGTTTCTTAATCTATTATTAATAATAAGGCCTTAGACCTCATTTTAGAAATGACTTCCTTTTAGAACATGAAGTGGGACCCTTAAGACCTAATCATGGATGAACTTACCCCCTGATATGTTTCTGCCATTAGAAGGTTTCCGTCTCAGTCCAGTTAGAAAAGTGAAAAACCACCCTTGTGGTCATCCTTCTTGTAACATAAATACTCCCTGGAATTATTTGGTTTCCAGACAGGATTTTCTTTGAGTCCCTCAGTGCAAAGGGATTGCTCCTGTAGAATGTTTTTCAGTGGTGCATCTTATTTCCTTACCAAGATGTGATGTAGAACCTTTTCTGTCTCAGCAAGATGAGAAATTTACACTCCTCTTACTTTTGGCAAACAGTTCTCATTTTAACACGTGTTTGAAAGTGTAAAAACTTTTTTTTTTATTGTTGCGGGGAGGGGTGAATTATTCATACAGTTTTCTTGCTTTAAATCAGAACAATGATACATCATTCTTTAAATAACTGTCAGAGAAGCTTTCAGTTTTAGCTCTTTAAGTTCGTGGTTCTGTACTACACAAGATCAAGTTACTGGATTTGGATCAAAGTCAAAATGCTCAAAGTGCTTCTGAGTTCTGTGACTTCTCATCATTTTGAATCAGTTTTACCCCTACGCCTGGTTTGAGGTCACTTTCTTGATACTTATATAGAGACTGTTTTGTGTAAAGCCGCTTCAGTTGTGTCCAACTCTTTGCAGCCCTGTGGACTGTAGCTCACCTGGCTCTTTGGCCCCTGGGATTCTCCAGGCAAGAATACTGGGATGGGTTGCCATAGAGACGGTTAGAAGCACCAAAGAAGCATCACATGAAGCAGCATTTTTGGAATGCAGCTGTACCACGTCCCTAGTAATTGATCTCAGGCATGTTCAAAACTATTAACCATAAGAAACAAACAGCATCGTTTTTTCCCATTTGTTTTCGGCTGTGCAGGGTGTTGGTTGCTGCTTCCGGGCTTTCTCTAGTGGTGGTGAGCAGCTGCTCTCTGTGGTGGTGCTTGGACTTCTCGTTGTGTTGGCTTCTCTTCTTGGGGAGCATGGGCTCTGTGTCACGTGGGCTCAGTAGTTGGGCACACAGGCTTAGTTGCCCCGTGACATGTGGCTCTTCCTGGACCAGGGTTGAACCCATGTCTCTGCATTAGCAGGCAGAATCCTCTTCACTGACAATCAGGGAAGTCTTCAGCGTTGTTTATACGAGCATATCTCATAGATATTGCGGGTTCTGTTTCAGACCATGGCAATGAATCAAACATCGCAATAAAGCAAGTCACACAAGTTTTTTTGGGTGCTCCATGTGTAAAAGTATAGATGCTATACTGCCGTCTATTGAGTGTGCAGTAGCATTATGTCTAAAAAAATGTATATACATTAATTACAAATACTTTGTTGCTGAAAAATACTAACCGTCATCCGAGTCTTCACTGACTTTTAATCTTTTTTACCAGTGAAGGGCTTGAAATATTGAGAGAATTACCAAACTGTGACACAGAAACATGAAATGAGTAAACGCTGTTGGAAAAATGGCGACAATAGACTTGTTGACGCAGAGTTGTGACAGACCTTCAATTTTTTAGAAAAACAGTATCTTTGAAGCACAGTGAAACCAAACAGAATAAAAAGAGGTTTGCCTGTAAGAGACAAAGCCCAGAAACTGATTAAATGTCCAACATAAGGTATAAGGAATTTTGCAGAATTTTTAAGTAGCCATTGAAAATTATGCTATAAAAATTATGCTTATCGGCGTGAAAATCATCTCACGATTCTAAATAAAAGAATCAGATTATAAACACCTTGGATAGTATGATGTGATGATATAAAACAACATTATTAATTTACATTGGTAAAAAATAAAAAACACATGGAAAATGGTATGAAAGAACATACCAAATTGATACTTTATCTCTGATAGTGGAAATGCAGAAAATTATTTTTTTCTTTTTATCTCTTTATTGCTTTATTGTATTTTGGATTACTCCATAGTGAACATTTTTTGTTTGTATTATAGAAAGTAAGAAAAATATTTAAAATAATGTACACATATTCAAACATGGGGCTGCAGGACAGGGAGGTGGAAATTGACTATGGTTCAGTCAGTCAGTTCAGTCGCTCAGTCGTGTCTGAATCTTTGCGGCCCCATGGACTACAGCACGCCAGGCCTACCTGTCCATCACCGACTCCCAGATCAGATCAGATCAGATCAGTCGCTCAGTCGTGTCCGACTCTTTGCAACCCCATGAATCGCAGCACACCAGGCCTATCTGTCCATCACCGACTCCCAGAGTTGACTGAAATTCATGTCCATTGAGTCAGTGATGCCGTCCAAACATATCCTCTGTCATCCCCTTCTCCTCCTGTCCTCAATCTTTCCCAGCATCAGGGTCTTTTAAAATAAGTCAGCTCTCCGCATCAGGTGGCCAAAGTATTGGAGTTTCAGCTTCAACATCAGTCCTTCAAATGAATATTCAGGACTCATTTCTTTTAGGATGGACTGGTTGGATCTCCTTGCAGTCCAAGGGACTCTCAAGAGTCTTCTCCAACACCACAGTTCAAAAGCATCAATTCTTTGGCGCTCAGCTTTCTTTACAGTCCTACTCTCACGTCCATACATGACACTGGAAAAATCATAGCTTTGGTTAGACGGACCTTGTTGGCAAAGTAATGTCTCTGCTTTTTAACATGCTGTCTAGGTTGGTCATAACTTTTCTTTCAAGGAGCAAACGTCTTTTTATTTCATGGCTACAGTCACAATCTGCAGTGATTTTGGAGCCCCCCAAAATAAAGTCTGTCATTGTTTACACTGTTTACCAGTCTACTTGCCAGAAAGTGATGGGACCAGATGCCATGATCATAGTTTTCGGAATGTTGAGCTTTAAGCCAACTTTTTACTCTTCTTTTTCGCTTTCATCAAGAGGCTCTTTAGTTCTTTTTCGCTTTCTGCCATAAGAGTGGTGTCATCTGCATATCTGAGGTTATTGATATTTCTCCCAGCAATCTTGATTCCAGCTTGTGCTTCATCCAGCCCAGCATTTCTCATGATGTACTCTGCATATAAGTTAAATAAGCAGGGTGACAATATACAGCCTTGACGAACTCTTTTCCCTATTTGGAACCAGTCTGTTGTTCTACGTCTCGTTGTAACTGTTGCTTCCTGACCTGCATACAGGTTTCTCAAGAGGCAGGTCAGGTGGTCTGATATTCCCATCTCTTTAAGAATTTTCCAGAGTTTGTTATGATCCACACAGTCAAAGGCTTTCACAGAGTCAATAAAGCAGAAATAGATGTTTTTCTGGAACTCTCTTGCTTTTTCCATGATCCAGCAGATGTTGGCAATTTGATCTCTGGTTCCTCTGCCTTTTCTAAATCCAGCTTGAACATCTGGAAGTTCATGGTTCACATGCTGTTGTAGCCTGGCTTGGAGAATTTTGAGCATTAATTTACTAGTGTGTTGAGATGAGTGCAATTGTGTGGTAATTTGAGCATTCTTTGGCATTGCCTTTCTTTGGGATTGGAATGAAAACTGACCTTTCCCAGTCCTGTGGCCACTGCTGAGTTTTCCAAATTTGCTGGCATGTTGAGTGCAGCACTTTCACAGCATCATCTTTTAGGATTTGAAATAGCTCAGCTGCAATTCCATCACCTCTGCTAGCTGTGTTCATAGTGATGCTTCGTAAGGCCCACTTGACTTCACATTCCAGGATGTCTGGCTCTAGGTTAGTGATCATACCATCGTGATTGTCTGAGTTTGAAGATCTTTTTTGTACAGTTCTTCTGTGTATTCTTGCCACCTCTTCTTAATATTTTCTGCTTCTGTTAGGTCCATACCATTTCTGTCCTTTATTGTGCCCATCTTTGCATGAATGTTCCCTTGGTATCTCTAATTTTCTTGAAGCAATCTCTAGTCTTTCCCATTCCATTGTTTTCCTCCTTTTCTTTGCACTGATCACTGAGGAAGGCTTTCTTATCTCTCCTCGCTCTTCTTTGGACTGTGGTTGGTTTATCATAATTTTAGGATATCTCATTTCAGCTTTGTCAAGAAAAGCTTAAGCCTTTAAATGTTTCTGAAAACTGTGGTTGTTCTGCATGTATTTATTCTGAGATTCAAATATCTGTTGTGAACTCACACTTTTTGACTAATTTCTTCATTTCACTCTAATTTTTCCATGTACTTGTCAAACAGTGCTCACGTCTACACATTTTATTCTTTATTTCCAAATAATTGGTAAACATGCTGGTTGCTGAATATGTTCCAGGCCTAGGCTAAACACTTCACATGGACTTGTTTATCTAATTTTCACAATAAGGTAGTTAGATATTGTTATCTCACCCATATTTCAAAGGCAGACACAAAGACAGTTCCCCTCAGCAAACTGACTGAGGGAAGGTCAGTTTCTGTTGAAAGTGATATAACCTGTATTTTCTCGGGATTCAAGGCAAAGAGGTTGACTCCAGAGTCATATAGATATATGTGAAATATGCTGTACTGAAACTAAATATTTACCAAAGATGGAATAATAAAAACACTTATTTAAAATGGAATGGAACTTTAGGTACCCTAACAATCTACCCTACCTGAAGTATTATGTAGGTATTATCTTTTAACAGAAGAATAAAAAATTCCCCAAAGGTTTTATTTTCACAAATGACTTATAAAGAATTTTAGAGATTTGATTTGTAATTTCTTTTTCTTCTTGACAATATGTGTGACACATTTTGTTTGAATGTAAAAAGAAAAACTTGTTTGTGCCACCAATTAATTCAATATTTGTTTTCTTTGAACCATTTATCCCATCTCTCTTTTATCTGTGTAGAGTATGTAATTGCTTTTTCCCCTCCTTGATATGTAACCCATAAAATAACCAGAACCTGCAAACTCACTCTGTGTTTTCAAAGGTTTAATTCATTATCACCTCACATCTTATTTTTAGGAAAGACAGTTAACAAAAGCTTCTCAAATTTGGTATTGCATTGCCTAATGCCAAAGTTTAAACATTAGGAAAAGAAATTTAGTGCTTAAAAAAATCTTGCTGTACATGATGTTTGCAAACTTTAACATCCTAGAAAGAAAGAAAAGAAAGTGAAGTCACTCAGTCGTGTCCGACTCTTTGCGACCCCATGGACTGTAGCCTATGAGGCTCCTCCATCCCTGGGATTTTCCAGGCAAGAATACTGGAGTGGGTTGCCATTTCCTTCTCCACGGGATCTTCCCAACCCAGGGATCGAAGCCGGGTCACCTGCATTGCAGACAGATGCTTTACTGTCTGAGCCACCAGGTGATATGGATGGAGATACTATGTGCAAAATGTCTGGTTCTAAAGGTTTTTAAAAATAGATTAATACTTTCATGGCAGTTATTGGATTATATTTTCTGAGACTAAAAACAGAGGAGGTATGCCAGAATTCCTGAAATGACATAAAATAGAGAAGTAGCTTTTATAAGGAAAGATTATATTCCAGTTACTGATAAGAGAAAAATTGATTTAAATGACTTAAATACATATTTTTCCTTCATGTAACAAGTTTAAAGGCAGGCAATTTCCAGTGTTACTTCAGCAAGTCAATTATATCAGGGCCAAGATCAGTATAATTCCCTTGACCTTTTCCTCTTAGTGGTAAGGTAGTTGTTGCAGCTCCAACCATCACAGGAGCATTCAAGGTAGGATAAAATAAACCATGCTCATCACACATCAACATTCAAGGTAGGATAAAATAAACCATGTTCATCACACATCAACATTCAAGGTAGGATAAAATAAACCATGTTCATCACACATCAACATTCAAGGTAGGATAAAATAAGCCATATTCATCAGGAGAGCAAAACATTCTTTAACCTCCTCTATAAATTTCTGTTTACAGCTCATTGCCCCTGTTGTGCTTACAGGGATAATTCTGCTTGCACAGAGCTGGCAAGTGCATTTGCCCAGTAAAGGCTGATGTAGTGTTAGCTGTATATTTCTGTGCAATGAATTATACCAAACCCTAGTGGTTTGAAAAAGCAAACATCTACTCTCGTAAAGTCTCTATGGATCTGGAATTCAGGAGTGACTTAGCTGGGTGGCTGTGGTCCAGGGTCTCTCCTGTGTTGTAGTTAGGATGTCAGCGGGAGCTGCAGGTTCTGAAGCCTGGGCTGTGGGTCTGGGAAGTGTCTTGCACGACAGCTCACTCGCTCACTGTGAGCAGGAGGTGCCAGGTTCTTACCACAGGGACCTGCGCATCAGCCACAGCGATGGTTAGTAGATGATAAACTGTCCCACAGGAAAGTTTCAATTTAAGCAAAAATAAATCTTTTCTTACGATGTGCCTCAAGTAAATGTGGTTTTGTAGAGCAACTGACCAAAGTGATAAGCTCAAATAGTAACACCTCAAATAGTTGAATTCATCATACTGAGTGTTTGAAATTAAGGTTGATACCTGTCTTAGTTTGCTAGGGTTGCCAAAATAAAGTACCACAAACTGGGTGGCTCAAATAACTGGCATTCATTGTCTCATCTGTTTAACTTGTACACTGGTGGAGGGTGCCTACGTGATGTAGCAACACTTGTCTCTGTGTGAAACATCCTAGTGTCTGTTTTTAAGGCGTATCAGTGAGAAATCAAAGAAATGCCAGCTGATGAAGAATATTTAGTTTCTTTTCCAGATGAATCTCCTTGGGTCTTATAAACAGCATTTTTATAGACTACATGTGTTACCTTTATAACATAAGGTTATTTGATTGCTGGTGTTCTTAACCTGAGGTTATAGTTTTGTTGTAATTAGCATTATCATGGAAGAATGACCTTAACAGAACACGGAAATACAGTATTCACGCAAAACTTAAACAATGGCAGCATTAAAAAGCATCAGCTCTGATATATGTGTGCTTTTAGGATCCTGAACTTAGAACATCTAAACTCTTAGGTCATACTTGCTACAGAATGATTTTTTTTTTTTTTTCCCTCAGTGGTGCTCTATAACCTTTTAGCAATTCGCCACCAGGGTGACGTTAAGTATCTCCTTAAGAGTCAGCTGGTCTGCTGGCAGTGTCAGAACTCAGGATATCTGCTTTTTAATTGCCATGTTCAAGGTCTAATTATTTTCTCTGTACTGGGTCGAGAGAACTGCAATGAGCAAGTACAATCATTAAATACCAGTGAGGAAGGGAACGGAGTCTTCTTGGCTTATGCTGTGAACTAGCTTCCCAAGCATCGCTGTGACTGGCTAATTTCTGTCGGATGATTCCCTCCTCGGATCTCCGAGAGGTCATATAAAACATAAAGGAAGATGGCAGAACTCTTGTAGTCTTTAACGAGAGGGGAAGACAATGGATTAAAAGGCTATTATTACATGCAGGCTTACAGACTGTTAATAGTTAAGAGTTTATTAGCCTCAGAGTATCAGAGTGTTCTGGAAGCGACTAAGGTAGCAGGCATGTCAAGCTCCGCATGTGGCAAAGTTGCCATGTGAGCAAGCAGTTTAGAAATGCGTCGTGTTGGACAGATTTTACACTTTTGAAGTTCCCAGAATTTAGAGACACTTTTCTTTAAAACCTATGTTGCTGGTTTACAGATAATTTATTATGCTACTGATCATGATTATATTTTTTCTATTTTTTCAGCTATTTTAGAAAATATCACATGACCAAATGCTCTCAAAAAACAGGGTTTCCTATTGTCTGTTGGAAGGCAGGGAGTCCCAAGTCTTTGATTCTGTGAATGTAAGTGCTTGTACATATGGATGTGTATAATGCATGATGCCCCTATGAGCAAGCTGATTAAAGTCTATGCGAGTGTGTTTACCAATTAAGAAAAAGTGTAACATGTAGCAGAGATTGAACTAAGTACTTCTCACACATTGTCTCATTTATCTTTATAATAATTCTCTGATGAAGGTATTTTCCACATTTATTAGATAAAGAAACCTGGACCTAGTGAATGGCTTAACTGGGATTTGAACAGAGGTCTGCCTCTAAAGATCTTTAATGGAAGCACATAGTAACCATATTCTTACCCTTCACTATAGAAGATCTCCAGCAGTTTGCTCATCTTGAGTACACATAATTTTATATGTGTCCATAAGGGGGAAAAATAAAGGACTGCTCTGAGAATTCAGTAAACATCTGCCCTCATATCAGCCTTTGCGAGTGCTAAACGCAAACAGGAGATGGGGCTATTTCCGTGATCACACTGGTAGTTCCATGGGCACACTGGAGTCACGGTGAGTCCCTGGAGTCTGGCCCGGCTGGCAGCCTTCATGGGGGGCTCCACGGAACCGAGCCACGTGTGTCCGGGAGAGGAGAGCCGGATTCGGCCACGGCTGCTCCACTGGCTGCATTTCAGACTCACAGAGAACACAGGTTGAACCAACCCACAACCACAGCGGAAAACAGTGACTACCGGAGGAACAAACCACTGTGACCTCACGCAGCCGTGGGGCGGGAATTGCCTGGAGCCAGGAGTAGGGTGAAGGAGCCCATAGTCTGGACTCACAGGGATCACACTCACGAGTGTAAGCGGCCACACACGTTAGGTCTTCTCACAGCCTGAAGTGAGCAGTTTAACATGTTTGAGCCTCAGTTTCCACACCTACAAAATGAGAGTGACAGTGTTTTCTCATGTGGTTTTTGGTGAGGATGAATGAAATCATGTTTACGAAAGGAGCCTCAATGCAGTGCCTGGCCCGTAACAGAGACAAGACTTGAAGCAGGAGTAGGAACGGTAGTAGTGATGCTCTTTGCAGCCATACAACGCAGGGCTATTGGCCCAGGGTCCTCAAACAAGCGTCAGATTTGTTACTGGAGTCTGTCTTAGTTTGGGCTATTATAACAAAAACACCATAGACTGGGTGGCTTTTAAACCACAGAATTTTTTTTTTTCCTCACAGTTAACAAGGCAGATCAAGTTGCCAACAAATCCGGTGCCTGGCAAGGGCCTGCTTCTTGGATCATGCACAGCCATATTCTGTGTGTCCTCTTTTGTAAGGAGACTAATTTCACCTCTGAGGGTTCTACCTGTAACCTCATCACCTTCCAGAGACCCCATCTTCAAATATCAGAGCTCTGAGTATTAGGTTTCAACATATTAGTTCTGTGAGGGAAACAAACATTCAGTCTGTAGTAGGATTTCTGTTTGAGCTTGTGAACGTGCTGCCTTGGTGGACCCATTAGATGCCTTCCTACCACTTGGACATTTTTTTCTTGCCTTTTCCAAGATTGGCAAGATAAACATACATTTTTATAATCATTTCCAATAAAAATAACTTTTTATTGCATGTAATACAGCTATGACAAGGGGTACATATCAGGCATAGAGCTTGATGAAATTTTACCAACTGAATGCCAGTTTTGTAACCAACACCCAATCGAGAAACAGAACATTTCTTCCAGTCATTACACACACGTGCGCATACACACACCTGCCAAGGGAGTGTATCCTGAGCTCTAATAGGTCTGGATGTTCTTGAAATGTATAAGGATAGAGATGTATAGTTTGTACACGCTTGTATCCCACTTCTTTCAGCCAACTCTAAGTACATAAATTGCATCCATATAGACTTCTTTGCTCTTTTTACAAATTCCTGTTTAGTATTTCTTTGTGTGAACATATCACAATTTATCCATTTTCATGTGGATGAACATCTGGGTAGTTTCCAGTTTGGAGATATTCTGCACAGACGTTTCACATTCTTGTGCATGCCTTTCAGTGCTCAATATTTACCTAGGTTTGAGAGTGCTAGGTCATGTGGTGTGCATACACTTAGCATCTTTCCTAAGTGCATACATCAGTATACATCCCCAGCAGTGAACTGGGTTGTTTTGAATGACTTTTGCTTATTAAGAATTATTTTCCCTGCATCGTAATTGCTTCAAAGAATCCAGCAAAGCAGAATGCAGCTGTGTTAAGGGCTGGTCCTTGTGGGCACTGCTGCTGCTGCTGCTGCTAAGTCGCTTCAGTCATGTCCGACTCTGTGTGACCCCATAGACGGCAGCCCACCAGGCTCCCCTGTCCCTGGGATTCTCCAGGCAAGAACACTAAAATGGGTTGCCATTTCCTTCTCCAATGCATGAAAGTGAAAAGTGAAAGTGAGAGTGAAGTCGTGTCTGACTCTTCACAACCCCATGGACTGCAGCCTCCCAGGCTCCTCCATCCATGGGATTTTCCAGGCAAGAGTACTGGAGTGGGGTGCCATTGCCTTCTCCTTGTGGGCGCTAGATCCCATTAAGTGGCTGAGAGAAGACCGTGCCCTATGTGTTAGAGGCTAGAGAGCTAGCAGAACCGTGCATTTCTGCCTCTGCTTTATAGCCTGGTATATTTGATGGCAGGCCTTAACAGCTGTGGATTTCTTTCTCTAATGTTTTCTTGGAAACTGAAACAAGTTTGAAAGCAGCCTGATTCATATAGACCACACAAGTAAGAAGAGGCATATTAGATAACACAAATATGGACTAGAGTGGCGCCAGAGAACAGAAAAGAAAAGCTTGCTTATTAGGTAACTAGTTGATCCAGGCATGAAATTTAGTAATATGCTGTTTAAACATAAAAGGTTAAGAAGAAAAACCCGTTTGAAATTGTAGAAGTGCCTGACAGCTCGTGTAAGGAATGTGTGAGTTTTCACGCTGGTGTCCTCCTGTACCAAGAGCAGGTTCCACTTATCAGGTGGCTTCCAGTTTTACCAATGAAGAGAAAAATGGGTTTGAAATATGATATCTTATTTTAATTCAAACCATTCATAAGCCTCTGTATTTTGGGAAAAGTCATGCTAAAACCTCAAGCTCACAATAACAAGGAAAGTTTTCAAAAATGTTTGAGTATCTACTGATCTTGAGGTCTTACACTCCTTTCCACATTAATCCTGCCACTCAGCTAGTTATGTATTTTCACCATCCCTTTTCCCACAGATCTGTCCCAGAGATGAGTATAAGTGATTTGTCCAAGTTCCCAAAGTTAACCAATGACACAGCCGTTTTCCAATCTCATCAGATGACTCTACTGCCTCATATTGTCAGAGGGATATAACAGGGAAATAGATGTACATTTTGGCAGTAAATAGCAGGCAAACTGTAAGGAAAAAAAAATTCTGATAGACTTTACAAATGCCCTGTAAATCCCTATCATTGCATTTTCTGTAGTAGAAGGAGCTGGCTACCAGTTAGCTCTAGGACCTTCTGCTACCTCGGGAAAGGTCAGCCCCACCTGGACAGCTGTCCTTGTCCTCCTGACTCTCTGTCTGTAGCTGTCTCTGCTCTCTAAAGTTTTAAATTTCTAACTCTTTCCCTCCCATCTAGCGGTCTTATCTGTGAAATGGGTCATTAAGATGTCCATAGCTCTTCTCTAGGACAACCTACTCAGCCCAGATTCAAAATTAATTCAGAAGCCAATCAAACAAGCAGCAAAGGAATTGACCGTCATCTGGGGGAGTGATGCTAATGCTGACAACTCTGCCTAAGTCTAGTTGGAGTCACACCGGAGCCATCAAACTGTGTTACGTCTCATAGTGCAGCTGAATTACCTGCGGGGGGTTGGGGGTATTCTTTTGACTGTCTCAGAGAGCTTTATTAGGAAGCTCATGTTTTAAGATAGGTACAAACTGGTAGACTAGGTGAAGAAAGTGTTTCAATGCCTTGCAATATCTAGACTTGGTGCTTGAAGGACAGAATTGTATGATAGAAAGCGCCTTCATGATTATGCAATCCAAGAATCTTGTTTAATGATTGAAGTTCAAAAAGGTCAAATTCAAGAATGCCAAGCAATGGAGGAATTTGGGCTAGAATGAAAATCTCCTGATTCACAGTATAGTCCTTTTTTTTTCTTTTTTTACAACAGCATGTAATTTTTCAGTTTTGTTATTGTAGTCTTACAGATGAGTGCAATTAAGCAAAATTAAGCTAGCTGATTAAATCGCTCAGGACCAGCTACCTCTCTAGCATCAACTAGCAAAACATGTCAGCATTGGATTGGACAAGATTATGGGTGTGGAAAAATTGTCAGACTTGTTCTATCAGAAGTCATCATCAGATGTCTTTGTTCCAAGATGAGTGTACAAAACAATTTGCGCTCACAGTGCATCCCTGTAGTTTATTTATCTTCCTCAACTGGGACTGTGGTCATCTGATTTCCCATTCTCAGTACCAACTCCTGCTTTCCCTGTGTGTGGAAATTCTGAGTTATTTTTCTTTCTTTATAGACACACTACACCTTTCATCTTCCAAAGGTAATGGCGATGATTGTGCCGGCCTTCATGTGATTACACACTCATGTGACAAGATCGTAGTTGCATTTTGCTGATTTCTACTGAGAACCTCTAAAGGAGTCTTTGGATTTTCATCATGATCTCTGTGTCCCCCTCTAGTCCCTAATTTATAGCAAGCTGACAGCATAAGGCATTAGTCAGCTGATCACAATGGCCTTACATCTCTCTGGTATTCAAAACAGAATTTAAGTTGCAATATATTCCATAACCCAATGTTCTTATGTATTATAGGTTTATATTGGTAAGACATAGGATAAAAATAAAATTCTATTCACCAAATTCTCCTTAACAGATAGATAGAATGTTTATTAGACTGACAAATAATAGGATTTTAAATAACTTCTAACCTTTATATTCTCTGTATTCTTCATGTCCTCCCTATTTTATACACAATAAAGTTTTAAAAGTTTATTGTATCTGAAATAATTACTGGTCAATACTTATCTGAACATTATATCCTGCACTTAGGTTCATTTTTCCTATTTTAACAAATGCAGTAAATTTAATAGCAAACAAACATTTTGATTGTTTGCTGTGAGTCAGGTCCTGTGTTGAACAATTAGATTATCTTATTTAGTCCTGAAACATGTGAGATAAGTATCATTGTCCACTTTTACAGATGAAGAAACTGAGGCCCATAGGGAATGAGTCATTGTCTAATGTTACACCTAAGAAAGTGGCTGAATCAGGATTTGTGATCAGGCCTGTGAGGGCACATTATTCTGCCTTTGAAGTGGGTGGCCTTTCTTTTTTGTGGCATTTCATAGGGGCCATTTTATCTACAAGAAGAAAAAAGAAGAAATTGTACAAACTGATTCATGATGTAACTGCTAGTGAATTGATGCCGATAAAACAGACATGAGTACACAGAGAAGCATGGGGGTGGCATGACACAATCAACTATTCATTCCAAATAAAATGCTTTTAAAAAATAATCGAATTTTATTGATTCAAATACCAGCACTTTAAAAAGGTAATTTTAATGGAAATTTTTCTTATAAAGTTCAGTTCAGTCACTCAGTCGTGTCCGACTCTTTGTGACCACATGGACTGCAGCACGCCAGGCTTCCCTGTCCTTCACCAACTCCCAGAGTTTACTCAAACTCATGTCCATTGAGTTGGTGATGCCATCCAACCGTCTCATCCTCTGTCATCCCCTTCTCCTCCCGCCTTCAATCTTATCCAGCATCAGGGTCTTTTCCAGTGAGTCAGTTCTTCACATGGGGTGGCCAAAGTAATATTCAGGTCTGATTTCTTTTAGGATTGACTGGTTGGATCACCTTGCAGTCCAAGGGACTTTCAAGAGTCTCCTCCAACACCACAGTTCAAAAGCATCAATTCTTCAGCGCTCCGCTTTCTTTATATAGTAATTTTATTTAAATGGGCGACCCAAGGTCATCACTTGAAAAATCCAGAATTTTACTAAGCAGTAGTGGCTCAGACGGTAAAGCGTCTGCCTACAGTGCGGGAGACCCGGGTTCGATCCTTGGGTCGGGAAGATCCCCTGGAGAAGGAAATGGCAACCCACTCCAGTATTCTTGTCTGGAAAATCCCATGGATGGAGAAGCCTGGTTGGCTACTGTCCATGGGGTTGCAAAGAGTCAGACATTACTGAGTGACTTCACTATCTATCTAGAATACCAACAGGTCTGCTTTTATTTGTTTTGAGCCCTTCTCTATCTCCATCTTCCCTTGGTTTCCTTTCCTCCTCCTAGTCTGCTATCAACAGCAAAACCATACAGCCCAACATTGCACAAAATCTGAACACAGAGTGATTGGAATTCTTAGGGAAAGCCTTAGGAAGCAAGTGGCATTTCAGTTTTGGCTTTTTTGGGGCAACAGAAAAGTTTTACAATTTCGAAATGCTGATTGATTGATGCACAACTTAGTTCAACATATATAAATGTGCATAAAATAAAATTGTACTAATTATACATCATGAGAAAAAATGTCAGGGCTGAAAATGTATAAATAAGAACAAATATGAAGGAGCTTTGTGGTAGTCAAACCAAAAAGGCCAATGTAATTAAAACTTTTATTACCATAGAGCATATGTATAATAATATGTAACAGGAATAGCACTCTGTTCCCTTGTTTTGAATTGTAAGAGAACTGTAAGAGAATTGTAAGAGAACTGTAAGAGAACATCTCATAGGAGAGTTATACACTTTTAAAAGTAAATTCTGATGTTTAGGACTGTGAACTAGAAGATCTTAATTCTTAATATTGCTTCCAGTAAAATCAGAATCATCATCAGTGATTGATGTAGCAGTTGAGCAATTATGTTATCAATAAAGGTGCTCTGAGATTTTCTGTGCAGTGTCTTAACCTCCCTAGGTGACTCTGGTAGCCCAGCCTTACCCACCCAGGGCCAAAGGAGCCTGGCTGTTAACACGCCAGCTCCCATCATTTGTATTTTAGAAACAGTTTGCCTCCGCACTTCCCATCTCCCCTGTGCAGGTGGGAGCGAAGCAGGCTCTGGACACTAAAGAAAGCCCTACAGGAACATAAGGACATAAAATACAAGTGCCGGCAGTCAGGCCTGTGGGCACCAAAATGTTCAGGGCGAAGGCATGTGACTGGGGCCCGTGACATCGAGCTAATGCCGAGAGGTGAGGAGGACACAGTCACACAGTGTGGGTGCAGGGTTTCCAACTCACTCCTACATCCGCGGGCTCACCAACTTCTACTGCTGTGGCCTTCCTGCTCGCTCCAGCACTTCTCCCCTCCCCACCTTGGTTTTTTGTTTTGGCTTCTTTTGTTGTCTTCAGGTCGGTCACATATGCCTGACATCCTATCCCTTAACTCACCCGAAGAGTTCTCCTCCCTGAGCATTTATGTAGGTCGGGGGCTGGGCTCCTTGACTGGAGGGTCCCTCTTCTATTCCTGTTGAATCCCTCCTTCCAAGCGTCCTGCTGCAGGCTGCTTCTCACGGCCTAGGCTGTAGTCCACGGCCCTTCATTTTAGCACTTCTTACAATTGCCTAGTGTTAGAGTTATGTTATTAGGCCTCTCTCTTTCTCCCTAGATTGCGAACTCCTGAAGGGCAGGTGTTGCTGTTCTGTTACTCCAGCACCCACTGCAACGCTTCGCATGTAATGGGTATTTGATAAATGCTTGTTGAATTAAATTGAATAATTTAAAATAAGAGTTGGTTGGCAAAGGATGCTGTTCTGAGGGGACCACCTGATTCGGTTACCTGGATGAGGAAAACACACACTCAATTTTTCTAACAGCTTGCACTCAAGCTGTCATTAAAATTACAGTCCTTTATTATACACTTTCATTGTTACCGAAATAATAGTCCGCTGTGCCTTGGAGCGGTGAATGTAACAGCCTCTCTTAGTTATAATTTTGTGACATCAGGCATCAAACAGTTGGGAAATTGCAAGTGCTGGTAATATAACTTTACATATAGTATATCATTACAAATGAGAAAACAGGGCCCTGAGGCAAGGATGCTCTGTAACAGACTTTTCCAGAAAGAAAGAAGACTCAATAGAATGAGAGTAAATTTCTATAAAGAGCATTTTCTCCTGAAACAAAAGAAAACACAGTGCCTATTTAGTTACCCTTTAATAATTTCAGTTAACTTCTGTGCGGCAACGTGCTAAATGAAGCAGACTGTATTTGTCCCCCGTAGACTCACCCAGGGCGGTGTGCATGCTCCTATTTTGAGCAAGGTTATTTCAGGAGTCTGAGCTGACCTTGGCCACCGGAAGGACCTTAGTTTTATCTGACACATCCACCATCTCCATATCCCCCACCACCACACATTTTTACATGTAAACCTTTTTCATTTTTCTGTAAGCTAAATCTAATTGAAATGAGCAGAGAAAAGACTCTTTAATGAGATATGATCCAGAAGAAATGACCCACTGTATTTAAATTAATGCAAGTGAAGTCATAGTTTGAGGGAAGGGGGGAGGTACAGTGCCCTCCTGGGCCTTAGAGTCAAGGTGGGGGTCTGTAGGTGAGCTTTGCTGACCATCCTTCCAGTGGGTTCCATCTCACATGTCCCCCCAACGTATACCCCAGTGTTACTCATGGACATACTGTATCAGTAAGGTGTAACAGAGAGCCCAAATTAATGTGATTCAAACCAAATGTAGAGTTATGGGGGTGGGGGGTATGGTTCTTTTATTTGGAAAAAAAAGTCTCAGGCAAAAGAAACTGAGCAGCCCAAGGGTGATACAGGAGAGCCACCTTCATTAGGAGCTTTGGCTCTTTTAATCGCCTTTCTCTGTTAGTGTCTGTTTTCCATCGTAAGTCTTGCCTCATGGTCCTAGATGACATGGTGGAACTCTAGTAGTTACCTCTGGGTTCCAGGCAGGAAGAAGAAGGAGCAAGGAAGGAGAGTGAAGAGCAGAAATGATGCTCCCTCAATTGATCAGCATCCTTAGAAGGGCCATCCTGGAAACCCCAGCAGACTACTTTCACTTAACCTGTCCATGGCCACCTTTGTCTGAAACGGAGAGTAGGAAATGTATTCTAGTATCTGTGCTCCTTGTTGGGTTTCCTTTGTTAAGAGAGGAGGGTGGGATATTAGTTAGGCAACACACACACAGTATTGCTTCCCTCAGATACTTATTTAGATGAGATGGCAGAAGAAGAGTGATGGAATGCTTTAAGTGCATGAAAAGTCTCTGAATTCCCAGTTCTCTTGTTCATGCTGTTTGGCTCACTGAAAGTCAGAGAGAGAGAGGAGGAGAAAGAAAGAGAACACTAAGGAAGGGGCTTGACATTTTCTCAAGTACTGAAATCTCTTCTTGAGATTGCTTGCTCTTTTCAGTGCCTTGAGTGCTGATTCTGAGGCATGACAGCTCCAGTGCTTTATTAACATGATTTGAGTCCTCACCTTTTAATAGCCTTGATTATTTCTTCCCTTGGGGAGTGGTTGGCCTGAAAGGAAACAAGTATCTCTCTTCTCTTTTTACTAGCCAAATGTGTCTCTCTTTTTTTTCATTCTGAGATTTGAGGAGAGATTGAGTTGAACCTATGTTTAATTTCTTAGGGATTCATTAGTAGAAGCAAAAAGAAATTTGAGTGGACTTTCCTGGAAATGGAGAGTAGGAGGCTAGAGGTAGAGCTCTCTGCTTTTAAAGGCACAAGCCAGAGCAGATCCTGGGGTGCAGTAGGCTCAGGGCACCAGAAACCAGAGCATCTGGTAGAGAAGAATGCTCATAGCATTTTGTTGAAATGATCACCTACTTGTTTAGAATTTCAAATCTAGAATGTCTCGTTGCCCCTTTTTAGTAAGAATGGAGAGTTGGGTGCTGGGCTCTCAGGTGCCTTGTTCTCTACTCTTTGTCCTCTCAACCCTATAATGTGCATTAAAAGTGAAGCAATGGGGGCAATGCAGCAGTTGAAATATACGAAAAGTAGTGCACCTGTGAGTCTGTCAGTATGGACATGGCTGGGAAATTCAGTTGATTTCAGGCAGTTTCTAAGGAGGCAAAAGTTGCAAGTTTAAATCCTACATGGTGCATTTCTCTCTATTACCTTCCTTAGCCATAAGCCACACACATGATGATAATCATAGCTACCACGTACTTACTGATCTTCATAGTTGATCTGCCGTAGTTAATATGATCTAAATGGGATAGACCATTTGATTCCATATTAAATGCCTATTGAAGCGATGGCCAGTCCTTAACTTTTAATAATTAATTTGAAGCATTTTCATCAACCTTCTGCCCATTACCTTTTACATTGTAAATGATCATTTTTGAAAGTCTTTCAAAAAAGAGATCATTAAACTGTATTGAAAGAGTGAAAAAATAAATGTTTGTAAGTATTAAATTCTGACTTATCCTCAAGGCCATAAAGAAAGAACACCTGTCATTGTTAAGGAGCATGTAGTCTTTTTTCCCCTGCCTAGAGTAAGTTCAAAGTTGACGGTGAGTTCAACTGAAGAGATGTGATACAAAGTCAAAGCAAGGGTGGCTTGATGGGATAAGCAGGATAACATTTACGAAGGAGTCTTGGCCCCTATCACTTTTACCATGATCTCACCTGAAACAAAATCCCCGTTCTGCTTATCTTCCTGAGCATCCAAGAAATGTGAGTAATAAGTGATGCTGACTATAGAATGTGTGCTGTAGACGTAACACTGCACCCCATCTTCCTTTCCATGCCAGGGATGCCCCTTTTCAGACAGCTGTGTGGGACTTTCTGTTCTTCTCTAGAACACGGTTTATGGAAGAGGAAAAAGATTACTCTGCAGTGCTTTGAGAGCATATAGGACTTAGGGGATGGTTTTCTTTCTTTTTTTTTTTTTAGTTAATGCTTTCCTTAAATAATAATCCCCAAAGAAATGTTGCAGTCTATTCTATGGCATTCATGGACCACACGAATGCAGGCACTTGACAGACAGCAATAGAGCAAGTTCACAGATCTCTTTACTAAATCTTGGCTTTACCACTCTACAAAATATTTACCTAGAAGAGTATTTCATTTAATTTAGTCTAGTCCATTCTCTGATAGTCAAGTCCAAGAATTAAAAAGCATGTTTTCTATATACTGAAATACTATGCAGCCTATAAAAAGGTCATTGTACTGATGTGGAAAATTTAAAGGATGGGTAGGCACAAATAAATAGGGTGACTTGTTGTAACACCTGAGGATAAGCAGTATTTGAAAGAATTTTTAATAGTGGTTTTCTTTATAAAGAAGAACTTGTAGGGAAGAGAAGATTCTGATTATCTACTTTTAAGCACTGCTTGATTTTTTTTTTTAATTGGCAGAATTTATCTGAATGGTGAAATATTGGTTCATTTTTATTTTCTTCTTTATACTTTTCTGTATTTAAAAATTGCCCCAAGTCAGTATTATTTTTAAATATATTCCTGATATATTTTATTCTTTTTAAGAATGCTATTTTAAAATTAATATAAATTCTTTCAATCCATTCATTAAAAATTGATGTTTGCATAAAAACTATAGGGCATGAAGGTCTCATATAAGTGTTCATTAAAAAAATGCAATTAAACTGCCATCTTTGTATGATGTGCCTAAACTAAGTTGTGATACAGCATCTCTAGTTTTCATTAACTAAATATAGACATTCTGAAGGTTGAAAGAAAAAAAAGTCATATCATTTTGCAACTTCTGCTTGAAACCAGAACATCCCCCTGAAAAGACCAAAAATATGACCTTGAAAGAATCTCTCTTTATCTTGTAGATTACTCAGACACTGCAAATTCTAATGCAAGCTTATAAACCATCCTCATTTCCATTAGGAATATACCTGTATTTGCTTTCATGACATTGCATAAATATGATGATGAAAAGTAAAAGTTAAAGTGCTCAAAATGAAATTTAAAACAATATTTTAAAATTACATTTGTATTTTATTTTGTATTTATTAGAAGAATATGGAATATTCAAATGATCTTTAAAGGGGCCAGATATACTTCTATCCACTTCTTACATATATTTAAACAAACCTAAACAACCTGACAAATATGTAAATTTAAAAAGCCAACATTTCTTCCTTTATTTCGATGGGCAACTGTCTTCTCTTTAAATGGGTATTTTAGTGTTCTTGCCTGGAGAATCCCAGGGATGGGGGAGCCTGGTGGGCTGCCATCTATGGGGTTGCACAGAGTTGGACACGACTGAAGCGACCTAGGTGCAGCTGCTGCTTACAAGTACACTTGTTATTTGTTTAGAAATAAAAAATAGAAATAGAAATAGAAAGAATAAAAAATCTAGTACATATAAAATTGTTTTACTCATCTTCTACTCTGTGAATATGCCATAGCCATCAGTGTGCTCAATAAATATCAACTGATAATTTGGATCAGAAAAAAGCAAGGATTTCTCAGTAAAACAAAGATTTTATTGCTTTGGGCCAAAGACCCTTCGAAGGCCCAGGGCAGACTAGAGATAGTATGTTTTCTGAGTTGGTGTAGGTTGGACTGAGGTGCTGAGAAGGATCATATGTAATATTTCAGAGGTCCTCCTATAAAAGGGATTATAACCAAGCTGGCCTTATGAGTCACAATTGAAGTTGTTTTGTTTTAAAAAGGAACACAATTCACACAGTAGGACTAGTCAAATGACCTTCACCAAGGCAGAGACATGTTGCATTGTAACACTTAAGGGATTAATTAAATTTCTGTGAGTAGCATAGGCCAGACCTGAGTGAAATGGTCAGCACTGTGTTTATATATTTGCTGGTTATGCATCACTTTACCTTGCTTGCATAATTAACAGTAGACCTTGAAGACTCAAATTTAGAGCAGTCACTGTTAACTAATTGCTCCTTAGAGTTTTGCAGAGATGATTCATTTTTCAGAATAAATTTGCAAGTGGAATTTCTATCACAGACACTCAAAATAATGCTTCTACCCCCTGCCCTCCCAACATTCACACAGTGGCTGAGAGTTGCCCTGGGGTGTTGAGTCTTCTTAACACAGTACATTTCCTCACTGGATTTCCAGGTTGCACCTCTGTGCAAGCGCTGGGGTGGGCAGAGGAGAGAAGTAGGTAAACTGGGAAACTGCCAGCAACCCGGAAGGACAGGGAAACCTGGCATGCTGCAGTCCATGGGGCTGCAAAGAATTGGGTGCGATTTAGCAACTGAATAACAGCAGGGAGTGTTCTCAGCTGCGGGTTTACTCAGCTGATCCAGAGGGCTATGAGGCAAGACGTCACCAGTATCTGCTGCAGACAGAGTTTTTCCTTTTAGAAAAAGCTCTGTAAAACTTCAGGTATGGCTTATATGCAATTTTTTTTTTTGACCCAGAGTATGATAAAAGCTTACTAGTTCTACAGTGTACAAATAGATCAATTTAATAAATGATAGAAGACCAGTTCCATTTAAACACAGTACATTAAATTGTGCATGCAGGTATTGGGGCTTACATTTGAGCCTCTGTGTGTACAGATTAAAGACCTGTGCCACATCTGTGCACCAACAATCTGTACGTCTACCAAGCGCTTCATGCTTTGAGAAGTGCTTCCATGAGCCCATCATCTTTGTTGTTGTTCAGTCGCTAAGTTGTGTCTGATTCTGCGACCCCATGGACTGTAGCATGCCAGGCTTCCCTGTCCTTTAGTATCTCCCAGAGTTTGCGCAAACTCATGTCCATTGAGTTGGTGATAGCACCCAGCCATCTCACCCTCTGTTGCTCCCTTCTCCTGAATCTTTCCCACCATCAGGGTCTTTTCCAGTGAGTTGTCTCTTTGTATCAGGTGGCCAAACTGGAGCTTCAGCTTCAGGATCAGTCCTTCCAATGAATATCCATTGTTGATTTCCATTAGGATTGACTGGTTTGATCTTGCTGTCCAAGGGACTCTCAAAAGTCTTCTCCAGCACCACATCATCTTTGGAGCCTTATAAAAGATGTGTGATTTACAGAGGAGCTATTATTCCAGTTTTCCAGTTGAGAAAACAAAGACCCAGAATTACGTAGGGGGTTAAAAACATGGATACTGACATGAGGAGACCTGATTACTTTTCCTTGTTTTGCAGTGGTCTTATCTGGATATGTTATCTCTCTTTGCACCTCAGTTTCTTCCTGTGGAATGTGAAGGAATTGACAAAACAACTATAAATTTTTGAATATTTTCAACTGATGAGCTTGGACATGGATCAAAGACTTTTGAATGTTATAATTGTATCCACCACCCTTTCAGATTCCAACAAATCCTCTAGCATCCATACATTCAGTATATAATATCTATGACTATAACTAAAATTGATATGTTATAATAAAAACTCTTTAAAATCATCTAAATAATGTACAAATATGAATTCATTCATATTTTTACATACATACATTTATATTTATATTATGTAGTTATATTTTTAACTTGGTGAATATTTCAAATTAGAATATTCTCTAATTTTGAAATCTTAAAGGCAATCCATTTACAGTACTCTATTGATGTCATTAATTTTTTTTGCAAAATCTTAATATTCTTAAAAACCAAACACCAAGTATATTTCTTTATCCTACAATTTTAAAATGTTTAGAATTGATATTTCTATCTTATAACATTTAAGGTTTTTTTAAATTAAAGATGCATTATAAAGCTTGCATCATATCGTGCATGGTAGAAATTATTTATTATGGAATGACTGTCACCTCTTGTTTCTGCATACTATCCATGAGAATATTTAGATTAACACTGACTTGTTCTGTATTAATTGTGGATATAAGACTATTGGATTAGCTCTGAATTGTTCTAATTGTGGATGCACCCACGTATTTTAATGCAGAACATGGTATTTTCTCCCTACATATATTTCTCTCTCCTATTCAATCATAATCAATGTACTTCTACACTCCAGTGCCAGGTTATTTTTGTTCTTTAAGATTTTAATTGCATTCATTATTTGTGGCTGAATACTGGTTAGGAATAGCCTTCAAAGATTAAAGCTGTTTATCTGGGTATGAATGATCATTTGGTGATCTGCCAAAACCTCATTCACAGGCGAAGCTTTTCTATCCAAAGAAAGAATCCGACACATAAAGCCGATTTTCTGAACTAATATCAGAGCTCTATGGAGTCATTAGGGCAAAGCATCTGCACCTCAAAACACTTTGATGACAACCTGGGCTGTCATTTTGAACACTGGTATTCCTGTCCTTTGAGTTAGATTAACATTCTAGATTTATCACCACATTGAAAATCCCATTAACCAGGGTGATTCTTTTCCTTCCTCATTATTGTCCTAGTCAATGCCTGGGTCCCTTATTTATTAGAATGGTGTGATCACTGAGTTGTAGCCACAAAGCTGTGTTACCTTTGGAAGAGAAAGGCTATCAGATTTATTTACCCATGCCAACAAATTAAAGTTATTTAAAATTTTTTAAATTGTCTTTTCTGGTATGTACTCAACAAACATTTACTGAGCATCTATTTTGTACAGGGTTCTACATTTTGGTGTCAAGGAATATAATAGTAAATATTAATAAGTAAGAACACCCTGGTCTAATGGAGATCGAGGGGACTGGAGTCCAAAAAAAATGAATTGGAAATTTCATTTAATCATTTGTTAGCTGTATAACCTTGGATTTTGTCGTTGCTATCTTCTCTTTATGAGTCTGTGTGTGTGTGTGTGTGTGTCTGTGTGTGTGTGTGTGTGTGTAAATAGAATAGAAATAATACCTCTTGCATTAGGTCTTAGCATGCATTGAAAATTAAACATTTTAAGCACCTCATAGTCCTCAATTAAATCATATTGACGAAATAAGCAATGGCTCACAGCACTGTGGTAGTATGAATAAGATCCAGTCTTTGGCCTCAAAGGAGTTTACATTTTGTTGATATATTTTATGAAATGCCTACTATTAAAAGAGGAGAAGGCGATGGCACCCCACTCCAGTACTCTTGCCTGGAAAATCCCATGTATGGAGGAGCCTGATGGGCTGCAGTCCATGGGGTCGTGAAGAGTCAGACATGACTGAGCGACCTCACTTTCACTTTTCACTTTCATGCATTGGAGAAGGAAATGGCAACCCACTCCAGTGTTCTTGCCTGGAGAATCCCAGGGATGGGGGAGCCTGGTGGGCTGCCATCTATGGGGTCGCACAGAGTCGGACACGACTGAAGTGACTTAGCAGTGTTAAAAGAAAAAAAAAAACCTTCAACTTACTTATAAAATATGCTGATACTACATTTTATCTTCTGTGAGGAGTGAATTAGGAAGCATCTGGTCTTTTCTGCTCTTCTGCTTGCCCGTTTCCTTCCACTGCCCCTGTTGGTGGAACCTAACAGGAAGCCAGCTGCTAAAAAAGATACGTAGCTTCAACAGTCCCAGGCCAGCAACACAGAGCAAAAGATTAGAAAGATGGGATTGAGGCTGAGAGACAAGAACTTACTGCTGGGCACAGGCCTGTATTAGCAGAATGGCATCATCCCTGGATTGGAGGAAGAGAGCTTGGTGTTTTCAAGGTACAGCCATAGCAGCCGCAGTAGGTAATGCACAGTGAGAAGGGAGGCAAGTTGAGTTTGGAGCAGGAGGAGAGGACAGACCAGGAAGGACTTAGTAGGGCACAGTTTGGATTTTATTTCAACAATAATGGGAAGCTATAGAATGTTTCAAATGTGGGAGTCATGCAAGCTGGTTTGCAATTTAAAGGTCACTTTGGTGACTATGGAGAGTGGATTCTAGAAGTAAGAGTAATAATAGGGCAGAAAGCTGGCATCTTGACAAGAGATGATGCTGGTGATGGTGATAGTGATTTGAGATATGCTTTGGAGGTAGACCCTAAAGGACTAGATGAATTGGGTATAAGGGTTGATGGGGGGTGGCAGATGGGGAGATGAATCCAGAACACTTCCTGTGAGTTGGATTAAACAACTGAGTGGATACTGATTCATTATGGATCTGGTGGAAACAAAAAGAGGGATGAGCACTTGCAATAGAAGAACAAAGATGGATCCCATTTTAGACCTATACAATGTTGGAGACACCTACAAGATATATGGAACAGGCAGTGGATATCTAATTTTGAAAATGACAGTGACATAGAAATTAGTAACTTATGCACTGTTGTGTTTTTGAAATGGTCATGTGGTATGTAAAGCTAGGTCCCTGGGTATGGTCATGTAGGGAAATATCGTGCATTTTAAAGAGAATAGCTAGTGTTTCGAAGACTGGGATAAAATGAAGAACAACTAAAGACATACTGGAAGGTAGTAAGAAAAGGAGTTGAACCTTCCAAAATTCAAGAGGGAACACTGTTGCCTGAATGAAAGCTCAGTATGTTTTGTGGAAACCAAGAGCAGAGAAGTCCAAGTAGATCAAGAGAAAGAGAGGGTCCATTGATTTGGCCACAGGGAAATTTACATTGACCTTGATGTGAACAGTTTCATATTATATGGAGTTTTATGAACCTATAAATATTTAAGTTTTTATGAGCCTCAGGTGGTTGATAGGAAGGAATAATAATCACCACGATTTTTGTCAAGTCTCAGGAAGAATTGTCTGCTGACTTCCCGCATTTTCAGTTAGGGGATAATATTTGATATAAGTGGCTCTGAAAGGTTTTCTGCCTCTTCTGTGATTGGAATCTGTAACTGAAAATTGATTCAGTGTGGTACCAAGAAAGCTCTCCTTCTGTTTAATTTCTTAGGCTTTTTCTCTGTAGGACACTCACTGAAAATGATGACCAAGAATTGTTTTAGTGCAGCCAGGCTGGGAAAACTAGTAGTAACCAAGGTGGGAAAAAGACGAGCTGCTTCATCTGAACAACCAGATTATTTCCAGAATAACACAGGATGTTAAAGGAATGGTTTTATATGGATAACGTGTCATCTTCATTCAATGTCAATAGAAATTACTTGAACTAAAAAGTGAAATAAGTTTACTTTTTCAGCAATGCTCTTAGAATCTGTAGATGTGGTTGAGTTGCTTTCTTATTGGAGGGAAAGTTGAATTTGCTGTTATTTTAGTTTGTCTTTTCTTAACTGTGCACTACTTTTTTGTTTGTTTTTGATGGCAAAAGGCACTGCCATCCTACTGCATACGGGGGACACCAATTCGGAAGTGCAGAGACATGTATAAAGATATAAAGACGATGCAAAGTCATTATCGTTAATATACATTTTTGTGTAAAAGCTTTACAGCTTTGTCAATTTTAATTTAATTCTGAATTTAGCTTTAATTTTTAAAGGGGCATCCGTACCTCAACAAACCCCAGGCTGATACCTTGCAAGTTCTACACAGGCTACACTTTTCTTGACATCTTCTCAGGCCCCAAATGTCTAGAACAAACTCATGATTTTCCTCCATTAGGCTCCTCCTCGTCTATTGCTCTTTATCGCAGTGCATGGTGTTACTGAGCATGTCAAGCCAAAATCTTGAGCCCTCACCCTTCCTGACTGCCAATCCATAACCACGACCTTCCCATTTTACCTTCTAAATATCTTGTTCCTGCACCTTCTTCTGTCTTCTTCTGTCTGTACCCACTGTCCTGTCACCTGCCCAGCCCAGACTGTCAGCACCACTTACCTGCACTACAGCAATATCCTTTTAAATGGTCTCCAGACAGTTACTTCAGCACATTCTCCAGTGTGCAGGCAGAATGATGTTCTCAGAACCCAGATCTGAGCATGTCATCCCTCTGCTTAAAACCCTTCAGTGCCCGCCAGTTGCCTTGGGATAGTGACCCAAATCCTTAACCCTGTCTACCGAGTTTGCACGGTGTGTTCTCCTGCCTCGCTCTGCACAGTCGGCACTCGCACCTTCTGTGTTACTTCCCTTCTTCTTGTGCCTGCTGTCCCTTCTGCTAAGGATCCTCTGCCCCCGCCTTCTTTCTCAGTTAGTTAATGCTTGCTTGTCCCCAAACCCCAGGTGCAGGCTTCTTTTGCACGGACTACTGTTCCTTCACAGTATTTTTCATAACTATAGATCTTTATCCATGTGCGTGGTAAGAGCCATGAAGAATATTTGAATAATATCTGTTTCTAAATAGACTGCAGTTCTGTGAGAACCTGAATCATGATTGCTTTTGCTCAGTGCTAGTAGCATAAAAGAACTCAGTAGATATTTTTTGATAAATGAATGAATGAGTAGTCTTGAAAGGACAGCATAAAATATAAGGCTGTCTCAGTGTAATTTATGACCAGAATTGGAAAAAAAAAAAAGAAACTTAAAGTTCACATCCTACTGAGTTAATAGAACCTTCCTTATATGTAAAGGCCAGTACATTTTGAGATTAAAGTTGACTTTATACATATATATATACATATATACACACATATATATAATATATATATATTATATTATAGATATATATAATGTCAGACTAGGGAACCCTATTGAAGAAGTAGTCATTTTCAGATATGTTCTATTGTATTTATTACTGTTACTGTTCATAATTGTAATAACTAGCATTCAGTTCAGTTCAGTCGCTCAGTCGTCTCCGACTCTTTGCAACCCCATGAACCGCAGCACACCAGGCCTCCCTGTCCATCACAAACTCCTGGAGTTCACCCAAACTCATGTCCATCGAGTCAGTGATGCCATCCAGCCATCTCATCCTCTGTCATCCCCTTCTCCTCCTGCCCCCAATCCCTCCCAGCATCAGAGCCTTTTCCAATGAGTCAACTCTTCGCAAGAGGTGGCCAAAGTACTGGAGTTTCAGCTTTAGCATCATTCCTTCCAAAGAACACCCAGGACTGATCTCCTTTAGAATGGACTGGTTGGACGTCCTTGCAGTCCAAGGGACTCTCAAGAGTCTTCTCCAACACCACAGTTCAAAAGTGTCAATTCTTCGGCACTTAGCTTTATTCACAGTCCAACTCTCACATCCGTACATGACCACTGGAAAAACTGTAACCTTGACTAGACGAACCTTTGTTGGCAAAGTAATGTCTCTGCTTTTGAATATGCTATCTAGGTTGGTCATAACTTTCCTTCCAAGGAGTGAGCGTCTTTTAGTTTCATGGCTGCAATCACCATCTGCAGTGATTTTGGAACCCCAAAAATAAAGTCTGACACTGTTTCCACTGTTTCCCCATCTATTTCCCTTGAAGTGATGGGACCAGGCGCCATGATCTTAGTTTTCTGAATATTGAGCTTTAGCAGCTGGCAAAACCCACTGTAAACATTATTTCACTTACTTTAAGTGAATTTAGCATAAAATATAATTGGAAACAGTGACTTAGGTATAAATTTAGGGGAAACATTCCTGTAAGTACACTGAGAGAAGTTTAATCTTTTCCCCATGTTCTTTAGCTTTTAGTTTTTCTACAGTTTATCAACTTGGGTTTATCTTGATAATCTGCAGCAGTATTCTGACTTCAGAAGGTTATTGTTTTCCTGCTTGTACCTGAAGTTTCTTCCCCAAAGCAGTATTCATCATTCATATCACATGCATGATTGACAGTCACACAACTATGTAACTTTTTTGTCTCATAACTGGATTTCATAGGTGAAACCTTAATAGTCATGTTAGTTTTGTAGGAGCATCTAGTCATATTTCATTGGTAACCTACTACATTATAGTATGCAATAAATATTAATTGATGAAGCTAATCCAAATGCTATTTATAATTTAGAAAGTAAATTTACTTTATTCTCTAAGTCCTATCATTTCTCAAAGCATTATTTATTTTAATTTGATGTATGGTTATAGCCATATAAATGAGTAAGGCCACTGCTATAATCTTGTTTCAATAGCTCAGAAATAATGGGACATTTATAAATCTGAGTTTTTATTCCAAATTAGTTTTTAAATAGTTATTTGAATTAAATAATACTAATGACTATGATTTTCAGATTTTTTATTACCCAAAAATATAATAACATATACATTTGGACAGAGTCTCTAGAGTAGAACTGGTTAATTTAATAGTATACATTGAGATATTTTAATATATTCTCTAACATAATATTTCCTCTTTTAGAAAATTACCTGAAGGAAATTGTTAGAAAAAGGGCATGTTTACAGTTAGGAAAAAGTTATGAAAATATAATAATTTAATGCTATTTTATTCCTTAAAGATTTCTCATTTGTTTAAGTATATTTCTGATGAGATTTTGATTTTAAAGAAATTAAGTCATTTTTTTTCTTGTATCCCAGATCAACCTGATGAAGCCCTTACTTATTAGCATTTTAATTTGGGAAATCCCCACACAATCTTAATATTAAAATAATAGGAAGTGGTAGTTATGTTGATTGTCATTGTCATCCTTTTAAACAGTAGCTAAAGCATATTAGTTGGATAATTTATGCAAATCGTAATGTGTTTTCTTTTAGGAAATTGCTTAAAATTGTGTTTCCAAGTTTTGGGCACTCATTTTCATCTTAGCATAGATTTTGAGTCCTGCATCGATAATGAAAATGTCACCTTCATTTTGCAATAGGGTAAGACCTTTAGATTAAGGCAAAGCGTAGATGTGGCGCTTCTGGTTTGTTTAAGTTTAAAGTAATTATTTCAGTGTCTTTGTGTGTTTCCTTAGACATTGTTCTGAGAAGATGGCTGTTGGGTTTCCTGGCCAACTTCTGGGCATCCCTGCCCTCCCATTAAGTGTATTAGGTGTCAGAATGGAGCACCTGGACACTATTCCATGTAATTGCACAGACCTCACTCCCTGGGTTAGAAGCTCACATGGAGCCCTGTTTGTTGATGTGTTTGCAACAAAAAGCCATTAACTTGCAGGGTCAAGGGGTTAATGGAAGAAATATTCTTGTCTTCCTATTATCTTGCCGTGTTTTGCTGGGAGCTGAAGAAAGATAACACTTTTCTCCCCCAATTTCTTTGGCAGTTTTAAAAATGGTGACTTCGTGTTTCCGTGACTAAATAAAAGATTAAATGCCAATATGGAAAGCTTTAGAAATGTACTTAGTCAAGCTGACAGTTCAGACAGGCATTCTATCATGACCACCTTTGCTGAGGTCACCAAATGGCACCTACTAGCAAAACCTCGGAGGACGGCACCCTCATCATTTCTTGATTTCTGAGTCTTTAAGATTTTTTTTTTCTTGTTCCATTTTAGGCAAATTAGTCATCCTGCATAAGAAGTCAAGGAAATTTAATCAAACTTTGAAGGAGAGAATCAAAATACTTCTGTTACCTCCAAAAGGAATGCTGTCTCTTAAAGAGAGCATTCAACTACTCAGATTAGTGTCCCCAGGATTCCAAGTATTTTTAAGAGTATATAAAGAGAATAAATAGATACCCTTATGCTGATGAACAGAAACCCACTCCAGTGTTCTTGCCTGGAGAATCCCATGGACAAAGGAGCCTGGCCATAGGGTCTCATAGAGTCATATATGACTGAAGCAACCTAGCACGCATGCAACATGCTGAAGAAATAAATTCTTATTAAAACTATGGATGGTTATAGGTGGGATGATAGATGAAATTAATTTTTTTATATGTGCCTGATTTTATATGTGGAAGTCATTGCCTACCTAAGGTTATATCTGTGATTTTTTTTTTCTTTGAAAACACTATATTTCATAGTCTAACTCTTCAAGCATAATGTATCTGATGAAATTAGGTTACCTAGTGCAACTTGAGAGTCGCTGGAAGGACCTCTCTTCTTGTATGTAAGGGTTCCACTGGGGAATTTTCCCCAGAAATCCAACAAATTAGAGGATTTTCCAGATTAATTAAAATAAGTCCTTTTAGGATGCATTGTTGAGTACTTTAGGAAACTTGTCCATTTCTTTCTCTCTGAAGGCCAGAATACCTTTATAGTTTTATTTGAAGATTAGTCATAGTCTTGGGTATTGTTATTAAGCCAAGATTGTGTTACATCAAAATAATCTCAGTTTATTTAACTGCATTGCTGTGCCAGCAAACACAGGTTGTGCAGGTTTGATTTGACACAGCTTGGCTGGCGGGTTTGACTAATTTTACTAATTAAGCCTGCCACAACGGTCAACGTATGTGGATGCATATGGTTATGGTCTCCATTTCACCCATGATTTAGCCTGACAACACGCATGTGAGTTTTCTTTCTACTTAATGTTTATAGAGAGAGAATTTGTAGCACATAATTTTCTAATTTTCCTGAAATCCTAACTTCAAAATAATAGAAGGGGGGAAGGTAATCACACCTCTTGCTTAAAATAATTTAAAAGTGAAGAAGCTGGTAGAAAACTTTTCGATAATTGAGATAATTTTTTTTATATTTCAGAATTAGTAGAGACCATGCTTTATAACAGGCTAGCCAGCATTGCTCATGGTTGTGATCAGCCGCCTTCCTGTGACCTCCAGCACTGAGAACTTGCCACTGTGATTTCGCCGTAAAAAGCTGCTCTGTGTCTGTGCAGCCTGACCCAGGGCTTCAGTCCCTTTAGTCCCATAGACTTCATCATTAGGCCAATTTGTCTTAACATCTCTGGCAGTCAAAGTGTTCATGCAGACTTTGCATATTCATGAACTTATTAAAAATGACAACATAAATGTTTATCCCCAAGGGATTTTTTTTTTAAAGATGTCTTACTTTCATCTGTTTATTTTACATATTCTCACACCAGGAGTGACTCATGCAGTAATAGCTACAATGATAATGTATATTGACCATCTGCTAAGGCATATTTCTAAAAAAATCTCCCATCAGCGAAACCAAGCATATTAGGGTTCCCAGGAGGAATTTCACGTATGCTCACTGACCACCCAGTCGGCTGCGCAGACTGCTGCTCTGGGCTGGCTGTCACTTCCTTCTTCCGCTCGGGGCCGCTTCAGCTGCACCATCGAGTCCAGTCTGCTTGGTCCCTGGTTTCTGGCAGGCCCAAGGGCACCACTAACACCTGGATGCACATTCCCAAAGAGGGACTCGGCCCCCTCACTGCTGTCTGTTAGGTTCTGTTGGAGGGGAGTGCCCGGAGATTCTCCCTCGGGGTCAGAGGCTTATGGGGCCCAGAGGTGGGGTGAGGAGGTAAGTAGAGGGAGCACAGAGGGTGCTGTCGAAACAGTGAGACTAGTCCACTCCAGGTCCAGAAAATACAGGGGCAGAACTTCCTTGCATTGCAAGCTGGAAGTTAGTGTAGCACAGTGAGGGGCAGACAGGTGACCTGACTGGATACCAGGAAACCTGAGAGGCTGTCTGACCCTAAGGAAGTCATTTGGCCTTTCTGATGCCTCGTCTGTGAGCCAATAACAAAATTGTCTACAATCTGTGTATATAATACATATCTGTGTGTATATATATATACACACACACTCCTTCCTGCTAGAGCAAACCACCCACCACCCATTCTCTTCGGTGCAGCCCTGTTTATAGATGCTTGCCTCAGCCTTCCTCCTGCAGGCTCTTCAATCCCGTGTGTATATGATGTTTTAACAGGTCAACCTGGCCATGAATTAGATATGACCCAGGTCAGGCCCAGGCCTACCTAGCATGTACTGTTGAAGAAGGGCTGACATTTTCCCTTTTTTCTTTTTAATTCTCCTTTTCCTTTTCCTTTCCCTTTCCTTTTCTTTCCATTTCCTCTCTTCTCTTTTCTGCCCTCCTCTCTTTTCTTGCTGCTGCTGCTAAGTCGCATCAGTCGTGTCCGACTCTGTGCGACCCCAGAGACAGCAGCTCACAAGGCTCCCCCGTCCCTGGGATTCTCCAGGCAAGAACACTGGAGTGGGTTGCCATTTTCTTCTCCAATGCATGAAAGTGAAAAGTGAAAGGGAAGTCACTCAGTCATGTCCGACCCTCAGCGACCCCATAGACTGCAGCCTACCAGGCTCCTCTGTCCATGGGATTTTCCAGGCAAGAGTACTGGAGTGGGGTGCCATTGCCTTCTCTGCTCTCTTTTCTTATTGTTCCTCAAAACTTGATTTCTTTGAAAGGCACATTACTTCCTTGTGCTGCAAGTTAGAAGTTAGTGTAGCATAGCGTGGGGTGGACTGGTGACCTGACTGGATACCAGGATACCTGGCTTGGTATCCTGGCCCCTGAGAAGCTGTGTGACCCTGATGAAGTCATTTGGTCTTCTGAGGCCTCATCTGTGATATTAAAGTAATTGAACTTGATGAATCACAGCCATTCCAACTGGACATTTCGACTATTCTATGAAACAAGAAAGTAAAAGGCAAAAGTAGAAGCACAGACTATAGAAACACCAAGCTTTCTGTTTATAGCTCCCGCCCCTGGTTTCCTGATTGTTTTCCTTTTGACTGTCCAAAAGATGAAATCTTAGCCACCTTCCTTTTAAGTTTCACCCACCAAGGGCACAGTGGGTCAATAGCAGTGACTTTCAGGACTTCAACACAGTTAAGTTCTAGAAATATCAGGGACAAAGCAGGATTAGTTATATATATCTCTACCAAATTACAGAGCCCCTTGAGTGGTTGACCAGGGCATCTCATCCCATCACCAACCATGACATAACATACCTTGAACGGAGTGACAGTCCTGTAGGAGCGGCCTGAGACAGCATGGCCCTGACTTTCACTTTAGCAGATAATCATATCAGCACTGGCTATTGCTGTGTTCAGTGTTTCCAACCAGAGAAGATAGGAATCTGGTTTATGGTGGGAGAATTCTGAGGTGGAAATCAGAGCAAAAAAATGCCCCATTTATATTTATAGTTAAACACTTCTATTAAAGAAAAACTTAAAGATCTGGGGTACCTTGTAGTCATTGTTAAATATCCTCTTCTATAACATTTCAGAAAGAAATTAAACACAATAAAAACACTGTTAAAACCATCACTGTCCCTAGCACACACCATTAATCCATATACTTAAACATTTTTACATGCATATACATAAGTATACCTTCTAATTTGGACTCATCTCTATTTATACATTCTGAATGTTAATATAAATCAAGATTTTAACAGTGATTTTTTTATTATTTTATTTTTTGGCCATGCCATGTGGCATTTGGGATCTTAGTTTCCTAACCATGGATGGAAACTGTGCCTTTTGCAGTGGAAGTTTGGAGTCTTAACCACTGGACCTCCAGGGAAATCCCAACAATGATATTTTAAAAATAAAAAAGATTATTTAATGGTTATACCTCTAATAAAGTAAATCATGATGAAACAAAATAATGATTGTCCCATCTGATAGCCTTTTAAATTAAAAATCTCTGTGTGTGTCTGTCTGTGTCTCTGTCTCTCTGTCCTTGTATCTCTGTTTCTCCGTTATTGTCTCTCTTTCTATACACACATAGACACACACACCTTGTGTCTTCAAAATAAATAAACTGATTTTATCATTTGTCAGTATCTGCATAGATTTGTTTGGTTAGGATTTTTCAGTTTTCACGGTAATATTAGAGTTGCATCTAACCACTAGTTTTCCTACTGTAGTTGAAAATTTTTAGATAGTCATCTCTTGCCAGCTGCTTGATGTCAGTGAAGCTTTTGCGCTTAGCTCTGAGTTAAAAGGTATTTTTATGTACACTCAGTGTGGTTGTGGGCCCACTGGCTCTCACTGCAGCAGCACTTCCCATCACCCACATACAATTTCATTTAAGACAAAAGAGCGGCTCCAGCAGAAAATAAGCACAGTCCTCTCCTTTGTAAGTTGTAATTGAGGTTATGGCACGGCATATTGCCTGTGGCAGAATCTATTACCAAGAAATGGAGACCATGATTTGAAGCTGGATGCAATGTAAGCAAAATGAATTAATTATTAGCAGCACAGAATTGAAGCAAAGTACAGGGTTTCCTAAAGTGAAAACTATTGGCATTTTTAAGAAGAAGACACAGCAAGGCACTTATTGATGAATCACCCAGTTTTCCCCACTGTTCTTATTTTTTGGAATTCTTATATGCTTAGGTTAAGATGACTGTTTATAAATTAAGTCAAACTTTGCTGAGAATGTCATAGAAATGCTTTGTAATATACTTAGTTCTTTCCTAATTTGAAGTCAGTGTTTTTTAATGTATGACTTTTAGTATGACTTGGATAGCTAAGTGGTTAAATAAATAATAATATGACCAAATGACCTTTAATGTTATTCTTTAAAACTGTGTTTTTTTCTTGTCCAGTATGCTTGAAGAAGGCAAAGTGGCAATTTTTTTAGGGGGAGGTCTATGAATACTTACCATTTCATCTCATAAATTGTAAATTTTAGTGTTTTTTGTAGATAATTATTTAGCAAAATAAAACTCTTCATAGCAGCAAAGTACCCAGGTTATTGGTATTTCTTTCCTTTACCAGTGCTTTTGCTGGGAGTTATATCATTTTTGTTGTTTTTTAGTCTGATGCACCAATCTTTCCCAAGCTAGCTAATAGTTTATAAATCAGAAATAAGGAAATTCAGTGAGATAATAAGAGAGGGGATTAAGTTCAACCTTACTATTTTAATTATTTTATTTCAACTTTTACATAGAGATACAGATATATAGATTTAAATATATTAGCATGTCTGATATGGATAAATTCATGAATATGTTATTCAGTGATTCTCTGATCAGTCCAACCAATTCTCCCTTGTCAACACACACTCTCTCTCTCTCTTTCCCCTTCCTCCTTTTGATTTTAGAATTATTATAACACGTATTTTTACTGTTATACCCTGGCCTCCAATCTGACTTATTTAATTGTTATTATTTCTGTTAGAGTAAGGAGTAGAAGTAGTATTTCTATTTTATTTGCTCATCTGTACTGTGCTTCGGAGAAGGCAATGGCACCCCACTCCATTACTCTTGCCTGGAAAATCCCATGGACAGAGGACCCTGGTGGGCTGCAGTCCATGGGGTCGCTAGGAGTCGGACACGGCTGAATGACTTCACTTTCACTTTTCACTTTCATGCATTGGAGGAGGAAATGGCAGCCCACTCCAGTGTTCTTGCCTGGAGAATCCCAGGGAAGGGGGAGCCTGGTGGGCTGCCGTCTATGGGGTCGCACAGAGTTGGACACAACTGAAGCGACTTAGCAGCAGCAGCAGCAGCAGCAACTGTGCTTAGTCGCTCAGTCATGTCTGACTCTTTGCAACCCTGTGCACTGTAGCCTGCCAGGCTCCTCTGTTCATGGGGATTCTCTAGGTAAGAATACTGGAGTGGGTAGCCTATCCCTTCTCCAGGGGATCTTCCTGACCCAGGAATCAAACTGGGGTCTCCTGTAATGCAGGCGGATTCTTTACCAGCTGAGCTACCAGGGAAGCCCCATTTGCTCATCTAAGCATTTATAATTTCAGTAAACTAAATCTTTTTTTTAATAGATTAAAAAACCACAGAACAAAATTATAGTGGCCAAATTTAATGAAACCAAGAATATGTATGTGGTTTTCCATTTCACTCAAATTTCATTCAGTTAACTGACACTGAGTTTTCATTTTTAAATCTCACCATTCAAAATAAAATATATTTGTAAAGACTTATTTTCAGTTTTCTTTTTTTTCCCCTAGGAACAGATGGCTTTTTATTTTTTATTTTATTTTTGATGTGATTTTTTTAATATAATTGTAGTATAATTGTTTGCTCTTATGCCTCATCTAGATTATTTTGTGAAGGGATACTCTGTTTTCACTGGAGATTTGCCAGGAATTGTGCATATTTACCTGCCTTTAAGTTGTGGAAAATCTGGGCAGATAACTTTTTCAGTATCTAGAGAACTAGAATGCAGGGTTTGAGGTCACTCTATGCAAACTGCGTATGTTAAACTGGGAGTCTAGAGTTTTTCTCATTCCTAACTGTGAAGGTAGGAAGCAGCAGTCACATGGGTCCATGGGAAATCCTCCAGTGCCTAAGGAGAGGACCAGCATCCTGGCAAAGAGGAGAACCTTGGAGAAACCCGAGTTTCAGAGGCTTTCATCTGAGTCTGCTTTGTTGGATGGAGATGGGGTCTTTCTATAGCATGTCTCAATCCCCACAACCCCCGTTTAAACTGATGGTGTCTATGAACAGCACAATCACCAGTATGAACCTTCAGGAAAGCCACTCTGTCCTGGTTACCAGTGATTATGCTCATGGTAATTTTCCCTAAACTTTCTTTACCGTTTTTCCTAGGACTGCAATTTCTGACAAGATGTAACAAGAAAGGAAATATGCAGGGGTGTGTGTGTGTGTGTTTGTGTGTTTAAGTGTTGAAGATAGGTTGCTGCTGTTGTTCATTCGCTAAGTCATGTTCGACTGTTTGTGACCCCAGAGACATGGGTTTCTCCAAGGTTCTCCTCTTTCCCAGGATGCTGGTCCTCTCCTTAGGCCCAGGAGGATTTCCTATGGACCTATGTGACTTCTGTTTCCTACCTGCATGCCAGGCATCTCTGTCCCCCACTATCTCCGGGAGTTTTCCCAAGTTCATGTCTGTAGAATCAGTGATGCTATCTGATTATCTCATCCTCTTCCACCCCTCTCTTCTTTTGCCTTCAATCTTTCCCAGCATCAGGGTCTTACCCAAGAAGTCGCCTGTTCACATTAGGCGGCATTTGAACTTCAGCATCAGTCTCTCCAATGAGTAGCCAGGGTTGATTTCTTTAGGATTGACTGGTTTGATCTCCTTGCTTTCCAAGGGACTCTCGAGTCTTTTCCAGCACCACAGTTGGAAAGCATCAATTCTTCAGCGCTCAGCCTTCTTTGTGGCCTAACTTTCACATCCATACTTGACTACTAGAAAGATCATAGCTTTGACTACATGGACCTTTGTTGGCCAAGGCATGTCTTTGCTTCTCAGTATGCTGTCATGAAAATAAGTAGGAGGGGGATAAATTCTGGTGACTCAAAAATGGGCTCCTACACAGAAAACCCTAGCTCTTAGGTTGGTATCTATGAAGCTCTTAAAGTCTTTAGATGTTCTTCAATGAGTTCATGGATCCTTTGTAATTTTAAGCTAATTTTGTGTGTATGCACATATGCCATTTTAGAAGACAGGATTCATTGTTTTTGATCAGATTTTCAAAAAGAAACCTGAAGCTGTTCCTAAGAATGTTTCACCTCTTGGAAAATAATGGTTGTCAACATACTGGTTACTTTTTATTTCTTTAAGGAAAAAGTTTTCTTTCTACATTTAGGCAGCCATTGTGTGTATGGGCCAAGGTTGTACTTTACAATCCAGTTTAACTAATCTTAAAATCAAAGAAAATTCCTCCTAGATTCTGGTAATGACTTAAGTATCTGTTACCATTTTACATTTCACTTATTTTCTCTTTTTTAATCTGTATATTTTCTAGGTCTTGTATTTAGGATTAGGAGACAGTTCAATAGGCTACCAAGCGGACACCATAATTAACAGCAGTTCCTTACTGTTCACATTAAATATTGGTCCCTTGAATGATTATACCATTTAATAACCTTTTTATAATAAGATGTGAATTACATCATTTTCAGAACCATACTTGAGAAGCAGAACACCGTATAAAAGAGAAACTCAGAGTCCATAAGTTAATGGATCTCTTAACATAGTACAGGCAGGCGCTGTATTTCTTCCCCTCTCTGCCAAATACTAGCTCTTGTCATCTGTTCAATAGATGCCAGTTTAGTGGAAACAATAACTAATCACAAGTGAGTATCATCTTGTCATGTGTTGGGTACCTACTTTCTCTCAAGCAACTTGCTAAAACCTTTATGCACATTAAATAAGCCATTATAAAAATTCAGTAAAGCCGTGATAGCTTAAATAACTTCACAAAGTTAACAGAGTTCTGTATCCAGTGAGATAATCCTTCAGGGAAGGAAAGTGAAATAAAGATATTCTCAGATGAAGGAAAACCAAGTGAATCTGTTGTCAGCAAACTGAATCTGAAAATTGCTAAAGGAAGTTATTGAGACCAAAGGGGAGTCATAGAAGGAAACAAGAAATGTCATGGGTGAAAAGAGGAATAGAAAGGGTTACTATTTTGTGAATATAATAGATTGTTCTCCACATGGGTTTTGGAAATTATGTTTGATATTTGAAAGCAAAAATTGTAGCATTGTTTGAAGTGGTTCTCGGTGTATTCACAAATGATATTTAGAGCAGAAAGTAAGAAAATGCTTTAAAAACAAATGTGCACACGAACCAAATGAAGAGCTTCCAATGGTTGGAGGTAGAAGGTTGACCAAGAAAATAAATAATGCTGTATTGGTTTATATTATAGAGTAGAAATGGATAAAGTAGATATCCATGAATTCATACTAATACATGCTTGAATAAATAAATAAGGGATAACAGAAAGTATTCTGTACAGAATTTCAAATAATGTAGGTACTTTGCCCTCAGGAGATACACCAAACTCCATACTGTTAACCATGGGCTGTACATCAGGTCATGCTGTCCAAGAGAATAGTATCAGAGATCAGATCAGTCACTCAGTCATGTCCGACTCTTTGCAACCCCATGAATCACAGCACGCCAGGCCTCCCTGTCCATCACCAACTCCCGGAGTTCACCCAGACTCACGTCCATCGAGTCAGTGATCCCAACCAGCCATCTCATCCTCTGTCATCCCCTTCTCCTCCTGCCCCCAATCCCTCCCAGCATCAGAGTCTTTTCCAATGAGTCAACTCTTTGCATGAGGTGGCCAAAGTACTGGAGTTTCAGCTTTAGCATCATTCCTTCCAAAGAAATCCCAGGGCTGATCTCCTCCAGAATGGACTGGTTGGATCTCCTTGCAGTCCAAGGGACTCTCAAGAGTCTTCTCCAACACCACAGTTCAAAAGCATCAATTTTTCAGTGCTCAGCCTTCTTCACAGTCCAACTCTCACATCCATACATGACCACTGGAAAAACCATAGCCTTGACTAGATGAAGCTTTGTTGGCAAAGTAATGTCTCTGCTTTTCAATATGCTATCTAGGTTGGTCATAACTTTCCTTCCAAGGAGTAAGCATCTTTTCATTTCATGGCTGCAGTCACCATCTGTAGTGATTTTGGAGCCCAGAAAAATAAAGTCTGACGCTGTTTCCACTGTTTCCCCATCTATTTCCAATGAAGTGGTGGGACCGGATGCCATGATCTTTGTTTTCTGAATGTTGAGCTTTAAGCCAACTTTTTCACTCTCCACTTTCACTTTCATCAAGAAAATAGAGAATAGTCTGGAAGGGAGTAAAAATACTATGCGGTGGGGAAATCTGACAGAAGTCCACCTTCACCAGGAGACCAAGGTCAGCGTCACTAGTTATCAGTCATGTTGATGATAATATGTGCCATTGGTATGTGAGGAGAATGGCCCTTTGCCTCTGTGGGCTTCCTCCCCAGATCCCATGCTATGCTATGCTATGCTAAGTCGCTTCAGTGGTGTCCGACTCTGTGTGACCCCATAGACGGCAGCCCACCAGGCTCCCCCATCTAATCTTGAGGAAAACATTGAATAAATTCCAGGTGGAGGACATGCTACAAAGTAGGTGACCAACATTTCTCAAAACTGTCAAGGTCATCAAAGCAAGGCAAGTGTGAGAACCTGTCATAACCAAGAGGACCCTCAGGAGACAACTGAATGTAACTTGGTGTCTTAGGTGGGATACTGAAACAGAAAAAAATAGGTAAAAGCTAAATAGGGTATGGATTTCAGTTATTAATAATATACCAATATTGGCTTGTTAGTTGCGATAGATGTGTCATATCATACTAATACAAAACATTGATAGGAGAAACTGGGTGTGAGGTGTATACAAACCCTATTTTATCTCTGCAGTTTTTCTGTTAATCTAAAGCTATTCTAAAATTTTGAAGTTTCCTTTAAACATATACTAATCAGGGGCTTCTGTGATGGCTCGGTGGTAAAAAATCTGCCTGCATGCAGGAGACACGGATTCAGTCCCTAATCTGGGAGGATCCCACGTACCAGGGAGCAGCTAGACTAAGCCCGTGCACCACAACTCTTGGGCCTGTGCTGCCGAGCCCAGGAGCTGCAGCTGCCAAGCTCGTGTGGCCTGACTGCTGAAGCCTGTGCACCCAGGAGCCCGCGCTCCCCAAGACAAGCCTCTGAAACGAGAAGCCCACGTGCTGCCGCCAAAGAGTAGCCCCCGCTCTCCACAACTAGAGAAAACAAGAAATCAGCACAATCAAAAACAAATAAATAAAATTTCACAACATATATACTAATCAAAGGAATTCAGCGTAGTTCTATTCATATAAGACAAAACAGACTTCAGAACAAAGACAACTGCCAGCATCAAGAGGAGATATTATAATGATAAATGGGTCAATTCATTAAAAAGATATAATCCAAAATGTGTATGTACCAAGCAACAGAACTGGCAGAACTGAAAAGAGAAACAGACATGTCTTCAATTACAGTCATGGACTTTGACATTGCTCTCACTGTAATTGATAGAACCACCAGGCAGAACATCAGCAAGGACATAGAAGAACTGAACAACACTATCAGCCAAATACTTACAGAATTTTGTGCAGACGTGTGCCAACTGATTACAAGATTTATGTGGAAAAGCAAAGAATCTAGAATAGCTATTTTAAAATTTTTTGAAAATTAAAGTTGGAGTAATTCACTTAAAAATAAATACATGAAAAGAACCTCACAAAGGTGATACAGGTAAGAAGTAACAGAGCCAGGATTCAAACTTAGGTCGCTCTGATTCTAAAGCCCATAAACTTGCCATGATGCCAGCCATAGTGGGTGAGCACAGCCCATCAGCTTTCACTTTTGTACGTCATACAGCTAAAAGGAGTAGACTTCTGAACACCACCTTGTTTTCCTCTCCTGGGGTTTAAGATGCAATGGCTTATAAGGAGGAAAAAGTGTACAGTAGCATGTGGTTGCTATCAACTCAGGTCACAAAGTTTAGAATTGCAGAGTGTTTGCTTGTTAGGCTTTTCACAGATGCTCAGACCCTGAATCTCCCATTTTCTCTGTCTGACCTTGGTGACATTTCTGTGCTTCAGTCCCCTCATGTCTAAAGGCAGGAATTCAATGGGTTTACATACATACATACAACAACAACAACAACAACAACAACAAAACATTCAAAAGAGTCAGTTCAGTCGCTCAGTCATGCCTGACTCTGCGACCCCATGGACTGCAGCACGCCAGGCCTCCCTGTCTATTACCAACTCCCAGAATTTACTCAAACATGTCCACTGAGTCAGTGATGCCATCTAACCATCTCATCTTTTGTTGTCCCCTTTTCCTCCTGCCTTCTGTCTTTCCCAGCATTAGGGTCTTTTCCAATGAGTCAGCTCTTCACATCAGGTGGCCAAAGTATTGGAGTTTCAACTTCAACATCAGTCCTTCCAATGAATATTCAGGACTGATTTCCTTTAGGATGGACTGGTTTGATCTCCTTGCAGTCCAAGGGACTCTCAAAGAGTCTTCTCCAATGCCATAATTCAAAAGCACCAATTCTTTTGATTTTAAAAATAGTGCCCTATACCTAATAAACACCCAAGAGGACTGTTAAAATCAGTTACAACTCAAATAGAAAATCTTATTTCCCAAGGGCATCTAATATACCTTTAGACAGAAATGAGCATGAAGATGACAATGGTTCTTTAAAAAGAACCATTTTTTTGGGTCTGAATATAACCTTTCATCTCCCTTATCTTTCTTTCCACACCCCCAACTTCAGCAATGTCTCAACACCTCTTTGGGTAAACTAGCTTTAAATAACAGAGTGATTGGTTGGAAGATGAGCCCCGAAAGAGCATCAGCAGAGATTGCATTCTGAGTCTGTGCTTGTACACAATTCTCTTCAGGGCATAATCTAAAGTTTTATTTGAGGACTTTGCCATTTCACCACCACCCTTTCTCAACCCTGGAGACAGCCAGAAGTAACATATAAGGAAGAATACAAGGTAGCAGCTTTGTAGCTTTTCATTGCTGGGTAACTATAAAGGCTTGCAATTTTTGTTTCAAAATAAAATTGATATCATAACTTTATAGAAATAAGTTATGGAGGAGAGTTAACAGACATTATATCTTTGTAATAAAACATTCTACTGGCTGGTGTGTGCATACATAATAGATTTTTTTGGGGGGCAGACACTAAAAAATTAAAGTTTGGCAATGTAAATAAAACCCATCAGTAGGGAGGAATGGTACCCAAAAAGAATGGAGAGTTTTGAGCTACAGCATCTTTTGAAGGATCATTTCTTTCTGGGATAATCATTCATCCAGCAAACATCTGAGAATATGTACCATGCTGAGGAACCTGGCTGTTTACTAAGGCAACAAAGATGACTAAGTTATTGTCATCCTTGCCCGTCAAGTGCTGGTTGAAGGAGACAGATAATCGAAGAAATAATTGTAGAACATGACAATGACTATGATGATAAGGATAGGGAAAGGATGCTGAGATAGCACAGAAGAGGGAATTTGCAGCTCTAGGACTTTGAGAAGAATTGTAAAAGAAAGTACATACATTGAATATTTACTTGTGTGGATGAAGGAGCAAATAGTCTCTTAAAATGAATGTGATCACAGATGCTACGCTCTGAAAAGATGACCTGGGATTTGGCAAATGAAAGGGACGTTTCAGTAGAGTAATCTGGACATAATCCATGTTGCAGAATCCTTAAGGCTCTTACCCCCCCTAAAAATTAAGTAACATATTTTAAGTAATGTAAGCTATGTGCTGTTATTTTCCAGAAAGGAATAATTTACTGGGGAAATTGTGTCTAGGTCAAGTTATATCTTATTTCAAATAAGATATATAACTGGGGTATGCATTTTAAAGAAAACCAGCAGTGAATCTTTGGAAAAGAAAAAAAAAAATCCTTAAACTCATAAGTAGATTTTTTTTTTTTGAATTTAGGAATTTGCCTGCATGCTTCCGTAGTTTCTAAATGACATTGATGTTTTCATAGGTTAAATATTTGCCTTAACAGGATATATCACTATATCTGTTCCCTCTGTACATGTATTTATCTCTCAATATCTAAATTCCCTCTAGTAATTCAGATATAAAATTGGAATGTCATTCTTAGAGGTGCTGTTCAGTTACTGAATATTATAGCTAAACTGGAGTCTAATTTTTCATTGAGTAAGATTCCCTTTCTAGTGTTGTATAGCGTTCAATCATGAGTTCATAGTAACGATAACATTAGCAATACCTAACATCGTAACATTTACTGAGTGTTTACGATGTGCCGAAACAGTGCTGTCGACTCTTTTCATGCATGACTTCATTTAACCCTTATGATTAACTGTCTCAAACTGATGTTGAAAGCGCCAAATGTAGAATTGGTCATATTTCCTTAAGGTGTTTAAGTCGACATTTCTACATTCTACTTGACCTTTGGTGTCTAATGGTTGCACTTACAGTCGGTCACTTAGTTGTTGATTTTGCTTCCAAATAACTAGGTTCTTCTTAGCACAATCAAAAGTTCCTTTCTGTCCTTTGTTTTATTTTTGCTTCCAGTTGTAGTGTTGCTCTACTAGCCTGGTTCTTCAGTTCATGAAGATAGACTTGGATTAAATTGAGCACTATTCCCATAGTCTATTCTTCTTTGATTTTAATTCTTACGTTTCTCACTTCTTAACCTGAGTGCTTTACGTGAATATAATCTTGTTTTAATGCTGTTGTCTTAAATATCTCTGTCAATGAATACAACCAGAATTCATTTTATTTTTAGAACAAATATCCTTACTGTGAATATATAAAGGTCCTGCAGACTTTATAGTGCTTTCATCTTTCTTAAACACTTTGATATCTGTTAGGATATGAGTTTATATTAAGCCATATCTGAACTTAATACTCTCAAGAAGGTAGGTCAGTGAAAATACAATGAGATAGAATTATTTGCCTAAAAGACTTGATCAAGTCCAAATCCAAATTTCCTGAAGGTCAAATTTCCCTTTTTCCCATTCCAAACTTTCTTTGATTTCTTTTTTCTATAATTAAAGCAGTAATATCATAACATCATAACGTTTGTAGTGAATGTTTTAATACACAGAAGGAATCCACATCCACTGTTTTCTTTGGTTAATGTCACAGGGAGTTTAAATAAGTAAATAGTACTGATTGACCCTCTTGTGGATGAGGACACTGAGGATCTAAAGAAACGATGTGACTTCCCAAAGTTCATGCATTTATGGTGAGCAGCAGAGGCTGGATTTTTACAGAGGTTGGAGAAAAAGATCATATTAAGTAAATAGGTTTAATTTGGGGTTATATATACACTGGAGTGGCTTAGTTATAGGGGGAACAAGAGATTATTTACATGTTCATTATTCCAAATTTTTTCATTAGGAAATCTGCTGATTCCAGTTCAACAAATGTACTCTATCATTTTTTTAGGAAAGAGTTTCAGGAAACATAATTATGTCATTCTCATTAGGAGTCAAACCTGGAATCTACAGGTTTCAAATGATAATTATTCTCAGCTATTCATCTTTTTTGTATTATTGTGTATTATTGGGTGACCAAGAGAAATCTCTATTTCAAGTGGGACACTTGCAATTTCAATTTCTTTACTTATTCTTCTCTTAGTGATACCTTTCAAAGGAGGTGGATAAATTTGAGACCTTAGTAAGAATTATTAGAGAAATCTTAGATCTGATTTATTCCTCACATATCATCTTGAAAGAAAATGAGAATGAACCAAAATGGTAGATAGGGTACAACTTACCTAAAATTCTGTTGACTCAAGAAAAAAAAAAAGAATATATTTATAATAGTACTGGAAAATGATAGCAAGTATTGCCACAACATAGAGGCAAGTCCAGAATGAATGCTCATTTACTGTCCAACATTATGCCAGATATTTTAGCCAATGTAATAGCACATATATTATATATACATGTAAAGACAAAATTATCACTAATTGTAGATTATTATCTACCTATAAAATTGTATCTAAATAAAAATATTTCATTTTGTAACAGAGTTTAATAAGATGTCCAAAATCAGGGTCTATTTTGGTATGGTAGTGGCATGATTAAGACTTTATGTTAGAGTAAAACTCTAGGGACCTTCACTAGGATTAACCAAAGCAAAAAGAGATTCATCAAGAGGTTGTTGAAATGGCCAAGTGAAAGATGATGAGGGCCTGAGTAGAAGGAAACTGATAATAAGATTTCTGATCTAAACACAATAGAACATGACACTGAATGGATTAAGCTAACAGAGTAGGCAGGCAAAAAGGCACCGATGACCACTTCTCCCTGGGGGAATGGTGACATTGATACCAAAGACTGGGGATTCAGGACAGAGGTTTTTTCTGTAGCAGTGAATCTTCATCTTGGCTGCACATTGGGATCACCTGGGAGCCTTTACAACTCCTGATGCCTTGGCTGAACTGGACCACAGTTTAACTGGTGAGACTATGAGATTACTGAAAGCTCCCCACGGGATTCTGATCTATTGCTAAGAAAAACAATTATTGTTCTAAGCAAAGATCAGAAAATCTTCCTAAGAAAGGGCCAGATAGTAAATATTTTAAGCTTTGCAGACCATATGGTTTTTGTTTCAGCTATTTAACTCTGCCTTTGTAACATGAATGCAGCCATACACTGTACATGAAAAGAGGGAGAGGGTTAGGATATAATAAGCTTCATTTCCAAAAATAGCCTTGGGCCAGATTTGGCATGTAGGTCATCGTTTGTTGAGTTTGTGGGTAATAGTTATGATGGCAGTTGTGTGGAAGACATTCAACAGACAAGTGGAAGTGAAGATTTAGAGTTGGGAGGTATCTTTCTCGGACTGCTGTCCTTGTACACTGGTAAATCCAAGATCAACATGCCAGGCGATTTAGACGTCTGCCTTCTCCCTGTGTTCTCACATAAGAGAGAAGGAGGCAAGCCCTCTGATGAGATTTTTAGGGGCATTAATCCCCTTGTGAGAGCTTCACCCTTAGGACCTCATTTAAACCTAATAACTCCCAAAGACCTCATCTCCAAATACCATTCAGTTTAGAGTTAGAGCTTCAGTGTGTGACTCTTGGGAAGGACACTATTTAGCCCATGACTGGAGGTAACTTGCAGTTTGACGTGTATGCTTGGAAGTCTCCCACACAGAGTTGATAGCAGAAGCCTACAGGGAAGTGAAGTTGCTTAGCAAGAGTTTAAGGAAGGAAAAGAGTCAAGAGCTGAAAAGACAGATATCTGTTTATAAGAACTTGGTCAAGGGAGGACCTCCAAGTGTTAGTCGCTCAGTCGTGCCCGACTCTTTGCGACCTCATGGACTACAGCCCACCAGGCTCCTCTGTCCATCAGATTTTCCAGGTAAGGATATTGGAGTGGATTGCTGTTTCCTTCTCCAAGGGATCTTCCCAACTCAGGGATCGAACCCAGGTCTCCTGCACTGCAGGCAGATTCTTTACCAACTGAGCTACAAGGGAAGCCCCAGACAAATGTAAAAAGAAGGAAGTAGAGGATTTAAGAGCTGAGTAGTATCCTGGATCTCACTGGTGAGTATGAGGAGAAAGAAAAAGAGACAGAGAGGGAATCACTAGAGTTGCCCGAGGGTTGGTGACTTCTGAAATAATCAGTATTAATAAACTCCATCACAGTTTTTCCCTGGGGAGCCAACGTTCCACTCACTCTTTGTCCACCTAATCAACCAAATAGAGAAAACAGAGCCAAAAAGTAAACAATGGTAGATTTCTTGGTGATACTGTTGGAGGGTCTTTATCCGATGTTGCCTAAATCCAGACTGACAGTTCCACTTCTTGGTTGCAGAGCCAGGATGTTTTATTTTGCTCTGTAACATGTGGCTTGATTTTCTGTCCTTTGCAGATAAAAGTTAACTGATAGGAACTTATAGCCCACACTATGAGGGGTTGCACAGAAAATGGAAGGAGCCATAAGCTGAGTTTCAGTTCACTATTTGTTTCACGGACAAGTTTCAGTTCGAAATTTGTCAGTGAATGTACAGAGTGATAACATGGTAGGTTTGTGGGGGAAGAGGAAAGAAGGAGGATTTATCAAAAGGAGAAAAATAAATGGGTGAGGGATTTAAGATGTAGAAGAAAGAGAGGATGTCTGCCAGATTAAGTTCCCAGATATGGAACCCCAAAATCTCATAGTCCCAGTCTCCCTTCATTTTCTCTGTTTTCCAGACATCTACATTTTACATTTTCCTTTTGACTTTACAATAGCAAAAATGTTGCTTAAAAAGTCAAAATTTAGGAATTTGAAATAGAGTAGGATACTTGTTATGAAGCAAAACTCCCAATCTATTAAGGTACTAATAAGTAAATAAGTTAAATTACTGAAGACCTTCAAGTTTTTAGAAGCTGGTGTATTCCTTAATATTCTATAAATTACTTTATATTTCTATTCTTTCATCCATATAAATATATTACACTTCTTTAACTTTTAAAATACCTACTTTTTCTCTACAGAGAAGGCAATGGCACCCCACTCCAGTACTCTTGCCTGGAAAATCCCATGGATGGAGGAGCCTGGTAGGCTGCAGTCCATGGGGTTGCTAGAGTCGGACATGACTGAGCGACTTCACTTTCATTTTTCACTTTCATGCACTGGAGCAGGAAATGGCAACCCACTCCAGTGTTCTTGCCTGGAGCATCCCACGGATGGGGGAGCCTGGTGGGCTGCCATCTATGGGGTCGCACAGAGTCGGACACGACTGATGCGACTTAGCAGCAGCAGCAGCAGCTTCTATAACAAAGCAGCTTTCATGTTTTTCCATTTATATGCATATATAATGCTTATATGTACATAAACTGTATTTTTAAAGATGCATCTAAATAATTCTTTTTTTCACACTCATGTTAGGAATGGAAACTTATGATTCATCAAAGAGAGGGATTGAAGTATTTTTCATTATTGACTATATCCAGTCAAAATAGCTGGACAGATTGGGTAATGGAATTAAATTATATCATGTGAGGTGCTTGCCTTAAAACCATCATTCTGTTCTATCTTCTGATGAAACACAATTGTGTTTGACTTGTGAAAAGATTTAAAAAATAAACAACTGTGGTGTGCAAAGTGAAAGATTCAGCACTAGTAATTACTTGAACTAAAAAGAAAACTACTCACTTTAAATAAAATTTTTCTTAAACATTTAAATCATATATGCTAACATTTTATAAGAATATATGAAAGTAAAAGGTTACCACTGAGCAACATAATTTCCAAAACATCATTCAGAGACAACTTAGTTTTTGAAGAAACTTTTAATTTTGAACTTTCAATTTATATATATATATATATATTTTTTTTTTTCTATTCATTCTCATGTTTTGGAGGCTTGATGTGTGAATGCTAATGAATATAGGATTCTTAACTGATATACTCGTTCCTAAGCAAATAGAACCATCAGAGCATTTTATATATTTTAAACTGCATTCCTTTTTTTTTTTTTTTTTTGAGCGATATCACATTTGAAATCATGCTTGAAGAAACATTTTGTGGCAGGGAGCCAGTGCTCTCATTAAGGACACTTTGCCCATGACCGATTTATTAGTTTACTTATTTCTGCAATGCATATTGGTCCTGTGGCTCATACATGCCTAATGTTGAAAACTGCTTGTCAGGGATGTGTACACTGTGTTGTCTTATTTGTATCAGAGTATACAATTTAGTAAGTTATAATACATGGAAGTTAATGGAAATTTTATTTAGACTTATACATTTTGGCAGCCTGACAAAATAATCTTACTGACTTTCTTAGCTAGAGTACATGTTAATTTCTCTATTCTTCTTTTATGTTTTGTGTGTGTGTGTGTGTGTGTTTGTCTTAATTAGAGTTTCCCTTAGAAATAGATCCCATGTCAAGGTGTACGTCATAAGTTTGGGAAGTTCATAAATTACTGAGAGGGGAGTGAGAAATGAGTCAGCCAAGGGGAAGCAGTAAGTAGAATTCTTTGAGATGATTTAAAGCTATCTCAGACTTATTCTATCCAAAGGGTGAGGGAAGCAGTGTATTTATACACCGACTCTCATCAGATGTTGGCTGAATGCTGCTGGGCGGGAAATGGAACTTTTCCTGACTGGTCTGGCCTGCCATGCACATGAGCACAGTAGTCTTTGGAGCTTCAGAAAAACCCTGATGCAAAGAGAAGCAGATAAGGCAACTGGAACACAATTGGAGCTAAAATAAAAACAGCTGGGAGCCCTAGGAGTGCCACCCACAGTATCTGCCATACTTTCCATGGGCTCCTGTTCACCTGGTGCTATTGTGTCCCAATCTGTGGAAAGAAAGCCGACTTCCCTGGTGACTCAGACAGTAAAGAATTTGCCTGCAATGCAGGAGACCTGGGTTTAATCTCTAGGTGGGGAAGATCCCCTGGAGAAGGGAATGGCAACCCATTCCAGTATTCTTGCCTGGAAAATCCCCATGGACAGAGGAGCCTGGCAGGCTACAGCCCATGGCATTACAAAGAGTCAGATACATCTGAGTGACTAACACTTTGATTTTCATGGAAAGAGAGAACAATCACTGCTCAACTACGCATTCATCAATTCATTAGTTTACACACCTTTATTGATCTCTCTTCCAGAGACCACTGTTTGAGGCACAGAGGCAGACACTAAGAAAGAGTTGATGACAAATTGATATTAATGAGCTACTCCCAGTCAGGGTAATGGGCCTAGGAGGGGATGGGCCAGGGAAAGTTTTTAAAGTGCAAAGAAGTTTGAATATGTGCTCCATCTTGGGAAAGGACAGATTCCTAGTACCAATCTAGAGTGGCTGTGGTTCTTTTATTAACTCTGAGGGTCCCTGTCTTCACCTTTGGTTCTCCATGTATCGCCCCGAAGAGGCTTGTGTGTGGAAAAGGAAGGGCAGCATTATACGATTCCAATCAGGGTATTTTAGTAGCTGTGTTCTCTGGCTGGAACAGTCACACGATTGTTCAAGATTTTGACATGAGCATATTATGACTCTACTTACAGGAGAAAACAGGAGCTGCATGCTGAAATATGCACTTTTATATAAAGGGATGCTACTACTATGGAACATGTATCAGAAGGCCAGTCAGTACACAATTTTTGGATGAAGGCACAGTGAAGAAATTATACCAAAAAGTGTAATATTTCAGGATATGTGTTTATTAATCCAAAGTGGGAAGTACAGCTATCGTAATGCAAACAGACGTATGTGATTATCTCAAACGGTATTGGTATTTAGAGAGTTTCTACATTACTCTTCCTTGGATGTCTTCAGAGGTGCCTGCAGAGATGGTGATGACAGGCATGGTTCCCAGCTTTTGGAACACCAGTTACGTGTCAGCAGACATACCTTATCTCTAAAAGCTTGACAACTGTTCTACAAGGCAGGTTGCCATCTTCACTGTATATTAATGAAAACCTAATCCATCGAAATTTTAACCTGGGCATCTTGTATTCTGAGGTATGTTTGCAGAACTTATTGATAAGAAAGACCATGTACAACAAAAGGATGTCCAAGTTTCATCTATTTGTTCAAAAGAATATTACCTTGGAAACTGACTATAGACTAGACACGTAGCTAGGCCCTACGCACACCATCGTGAACGAGACGGACACCCCGCTGCCCTCTTACAGCTTCTCACAGCCTGCAGCGGAGATCGCAAAGCTATAAGCAAATCCGTGCACGCGACATCTGAGTGTTACAGTAAGAGACGTGCAGGTGCTAAGGCAGCCCAGAGCCAGGGGATCTGATTGATTTTAGGGATTAGAAAAAGCTTTCTTGAGAACGTGACTTTTAAGCAAAATATTAAAAATAATAACAAGGCCGAAGTGGGAAAGGGTTGGGGAGAATGGTTCCAGGCACAGGTAACAGCATGTCTGAAGGCCCAGAGGCTTCATTCCAGCTTAGACAAGACAGTACATCTGGGACATGAACTTCACGATGGACAGCGGAGGCAGAAGCAACTCGAACGATGGAGGCCCTGTGAACCACGCTGTGGGTTCAGCTTTCCCATTCTAATGGCCTTGGGAAGTTTATGAGGGAGAACCCATCACTCTTTGCATTTTAGAAAGCTTCCTATGCCTGTGGTAAAAGGATTGAATAGGAGTAAACCCAGAGTCAAGGAAGCTACACCAGGTATTCTGATAATCACCGTGGAGATGCTGCTAGTGAGAGGGAGCAGAGTGGATTTCTCTGGGGGACACTGAGGATTTAGGAAGGGAAGACATGAGTGAGGTTTCCAGGAAGGAGAAGGGTATAGTGACATTGCCTGGGCTTCTGATTTGGACAGCAGAGTGAACATTAGTGCAGCTTCTAAGCAGCTTCTGAAAACCTTTAAGAAGTTTGCCCCTATGAAAGCTGATTTCTACCTGCCGGCCAAAGATCTAGAGGGACCCCACCCTCTCATTCTAAAAGGAGATGTTAATACAGATACAACTCTTCTGATATCTGAAGGTAGTGGGATTAGGAATTAATTCATCTTCCATTTTCTTGTTTTTATTTGCTATACTTTTAAAAAGGGAGCTTTATCTGTTAAGCTACAGCTTCTGTGGTGTCTTTTGATGAACATGTGGCTGGCTCAGCTTACTCACAAGTCAGGAGAGTTAGGCCTAAGTCATGTCTACTAAGCTAAGGGAAAGATAGTTTATCACCAGTGTAATTAAGTGAGCTTTTCTAGAATGTGTTAACTTCTCATCTAAGTAATATGAACCCAGACAGAGTGGGATTGTGATGTTTATTTTAATCTTGTATTGTCATTAACCACTTTGTTATACTGGTTACCCTTGGGTATTCCATGGAAAAAGATTCCTGTTTGTTTTTCTTTTTTCTTTTTAAGGATTTACAGTAGTATGCCCAAGTGAATTGATTCCTGGGAATTTTTCATACTTATTCACTGTGTGTTGCTGTGTTTTTTGTTCTCCATTGGGTTGAGCAGCTGTGCCTCTCTGTACAGCATTTACACACTGTTCCCATGATGACTGGGTACCTAGGTGTCAGTTTTTCATTATGCCCAGACAAGGAGAAGTGCGTGAAAAACCTCCGGAACCATAAACTCTAATTTCCCAATTATGAATAGTTAGAAAACCAGAGTTCTATGTTTTCATTAACACAAGGCCCTGCATGCCAGCTAAGCTTACTACCTGCTAAGCCTCCTAGATCTGCTGGAAAACGTGCTTTGGCAGTTCTCCAATCTTGCTAAAACTCATAAATAGATGCCTTTCATATGAATTGTTTTAGATCTGGCATATTGACACTGGAATACATTATTCTTTTAGCAGTTGGACAAATTAAAATGATGGCTCCTTTTTTCAGTCTAATAAAATACGCATAATTGTGTTAATATCTTAATCTGGCAGTCAGGAATTAGATTGTGTGCTCACAATTGCACAATTTCACTAGGGGGAATTACGTGTTTCCTTTTCCTTGTTTTCTTGATGACTTTCCTAACTGCCAATAGCTCAGGGAGAATTTGGTCAGACAGAATGACTGGGATCATCTGGGGAGCTTTTTGAAACAGTCCTAATGCTGAGCCCCGTCTCCCCCAAATCCTGATTTAATTGGTCTTGTGTGCAGCCTGGGCATCTGGATTTTTAAAAGCTCCCAGGAGATTCTAATGTGCAGCCAAGGTTGAGAGCCAGAGTTCCCATCATGTGTGACAGACGGCATATTTCCCTGAAGTGTCTCCCCCCATTCCTCTGTTCTCTCTTGTTTTCTGTAAGTCCAGCTCACATCTGAAGGCATGGTTCTGGGCTAGCAGAATAATGGAGGTGCCGAGTGGTCCAATTTGATTCAAGTGGTTCCATTTTATGCTCAGGTTGATAATACATGAGTCTAAGGAGTACACCCAAGACCACTGTCAGCTACCATGTAGGTCAGACTGTTCAGGAGTCCCTCTGGCACTTCCCAGCTTACTGGCACACTTGTGCATAAAGTAACACTTCTATTGACGGGGACTTCTGTCTAGTAGAGACATCCCATAAGTGCTTTAGATTTGACCTTTCACTAAAATATATATTTCTTTGATTTTATACATTACATAGATGTTTAATATTCAGCTTAAGATTCAAATGTTTATTTATTGATACAAAGGTATATAAGTATTTGGTATCTCATATCTTTGAAGAAGATGTTGTACCAAAACATATTCTGGAGGCGTGAATTGGTGTTGTTCAGTCGCTAAGTCATGTCCATCTCTTTGCAACTCTATGGACTATAGCACGCCAGGCTCCTCTGCCCTCCACTCTCTCTGAGTTTGCTCAAAGTCATGTCCATTGAGTCAGTGATGTTATCTAACCATCTCATCCTCTGCTGCCCCCTTCTCCTTTTGCCTTCAGTCTTTCCCAGCATCAGGGTCTTTCCAATGAGTTGGCTCTTTGCATCAGGTAGCCAGAGTATCGGAGCGTCAGCTTGAGCATCCGTCCTTCTAATGAATATTCAGGGTTGTTTTATTTTAACATTGACTAGTTTGATATTCTTGCAATTAAGGGACTCTTAAGAGTCTTCTCCAGTGCCATAATTCGAAAGCACCACACTTCTTCACCACTCAGCCTTCTTTGTGGACCAACTCTCACAATCCTATGTGACTAAGGGAAAGACCATATCATGAATACCAATGTGCATTTAGAACCCCATTATCTACCTTCTTGTATAAAACAAGGGTTCTATTCCTTAAAACTTAATAAACTTTGACTGGAAATGTGACATACTTATCCTTGGATGATTTATTTTAGGAGTTGTGAATAGATTTAAAGCTTTGTTGAAAAACAGTGAGAAAATTATAGCTATTGAAACTCTTAAGATACATTTCCAATGAAAACTGGATAATAGTTTCAAAAAGATGATCAGCCCAGAAGTTTGCCTTAAGTTTTAAGAAAATATCTCTAAAGAAAGTATACAAGAAGAGTCAGGAAATTCACTCATTATAAATAAAGTGGTTTTATTTATGAGTACTATTTGTATCTTGCATTCCTTTAAAAGAAATTTTAGGATGTGTAAGTCTTTTTGGTGTAGTGAGTTTAATTTACACAAAGTGCCTTATGGTGAACAGGGCAGGCAGTTTTTTCAAGTGTCATTCCTGGCAGCCTCACTCACTCTTCTTGCTGCAGGCTAGGCAGCCTCCTATCTGTGTTCATGATACTATGAGAGCTGTGGCATTGTAGGGTCTAGGGAACTTAAAATCTCTTCTCAGCTGGTATTTTCAATGATTGTTAGGAAAACAAGTGGACTTTGTTTCCTAGGTAAAATGTTTATCAAATTGAGGCAACTGAATATTCTGTTGAAAATACCATCTTTCACCGTGAATCTGTATTTCAATCTGTCACTAAGTTTGAGATCAGTATCAGTTCAGTTCAGTTGCTCGGTCTGACTCTTTGCGAGTCAGACAAAGAGGACTGCAGCACGCCAGGCCTCCCTGTCCATCACCAACTCCCAGACTTGACTCAAACTCATGTCCATTGAGTTGGTGATGCCATCCAACCATCTCACCCTCCGTTGTCCCCTTCTCCTCCTGCTTCACTCTTTCCCAGCATCAGGGTCTTCTCGAATGAGCCAGTTCTTCCATCAGGTGGCCAAAGTACTGGAGTTTCAGCATCAGCATCAGTCCTTCCAATGAATATTTAGGGCTGATTTCTTTTAGGATGGACCGGTTGGATATCCTTGCAGTTCAAGGGAGTCTCAAGAGTCCTCTCCAACACCACAGTTCAAAAGCATCAATTGTTCAGCGCTCAGCTTTCTTTATGGCCCAACTCTCACATCCATACATGACCACTGGAAAAACCAGTGGTCTTGACTAGATGGACCTTTGTCACCAAAGTAATATCTCTGCTTTTTAATATGCTGTCTAGGTTGGTCATAAATTTCCTTCCAAGGAGTAAGCATCTTTTAATTTCATGGCAGCAGTTCCATCTGCAGTGATTTTGGAGCCCAAAAAAATAAAGTCTCTCACTGTTTCCACTGTTTCCCCATGATTTGCCCTGAAGTGATAGGACCGGATGCCATGATCTTAGTTTTCTGAATGTTGAGATTCAAGCCAACTTTTCACTCTCCACTTTCACTTTCATCAAGAGTCTCTTTAGTTCTTCATCACTTTCTGCCATAAGGGTGGTGTCATCTGCATATCTGAGGTTATTGATATTTCTCCCAGCAATCTTGATTCCAGCTTGTGCTTCTTCCAGCCCAGCATTTCTCATGATGTACTCTGCATAGAAGTTAAATAAGCAGGGTGACAATATACAGCCTTGATGAACTCCTTTTCCTATTTGGAACCAGTCTGTTGTTCCATGTCCAATTCTAACTGTTGCTTCCTGACCTGCATATAGGTTTTTCAAGAGGCAGGTCAGGTGGTCTGGTCCCATTTCTTTCAGAATTTTCCACAGTTTATTGTGATCCACACAGTCCAAGGTTTTGGCTTAGTCAATAAAGCAGAAATAGATGTTTTTCTGGAACTCACTTGCTTTTTCAATGATCCAGCAAATGTTGGCAATTTGGTCTCTGGTTCCTCTGCCTTTTCTAAATCCAGCTTGAACATCAGGAAGTTCACGGTTCACGTATTGCTGAAGCCTGGCTTGGAGAATTTTGAGCATTACTTTACTAGCGTGTGAGATGAGTGCAATTGTGCTGTAGTTTGAGCATTCTTTGGCATTGCCTTTCTTTGGGACTGTAATGAAAACTGATCTTTTCCAGTCCTGTGACCACTAGTGAGTTTTGCAAGTTTGCTGGCATGTTGAGTGCAGCACTTTCACAGCTTCATCTTTTAGGATTTGAAATAGCGCAACTGGAATTTCATCACCTCCACCAACTTTGTTCGTAATGATGCTTCATAAGGCCCACCTGACTTCACATTCCAGGATGTCTGGCTCTAGGTGAGTGGTCAAACCATTGTGATTTTCTGGGTCATGAGGATCTTTTTGATACAGTTCTTCTGTGTATTCTTGCCACCTCTTCTTAATATCTACTGCTTCTGTTAGGTCCATACCATTTCTGTCCTTTATTGAGCCCATCTTTGCATGGAATGTTCCCTTGGTATCTCTAATTTTCTTGAAGAGATCTCTAGTCTTTCCCATTCTATTGTTTTCCTCTCTTTGTTTGCACTGATCACTAAAGAAGGCTTTCTTATCTCTCCTTGCTGTTCTTTGGCACTCTGCATTCAAATGGGTATATCTTTCCTTTTCTCCTTCGCTTTTTGCTTCTCTTCTTTTCACAGCTATTTCTAAGGTCTCCTCAGACCGCCATTTTGCTTTTTTGCATTTCTTTTTCTTGGAGATGATGTTGATCCCTGTCTCCTGTACAATCAGGAACCTCCATCCATAGTTCACCAGGCACTCTGTCTATCAGATCTAGTCCCCTAAGTCTATTTCTCACTTCCACTGTATAATCGTAAGGGATTTGATTTAGGTCATACCTGAATGGTCTAGTGGTTTTCCCTACTTTCTTCAATTTAAGTCTGAATTTGGCAGGAAGGAGTTCATGATCTGAGCCACAGTCAGCTCCCAGTCTTGTTTTTCCTGACTGTATAGAGCTTCTCCATCTTTGGCTGCAAATAATATAATCAATCTGATTTCAGTATTGACCATCTGGTGATGTCCATGTGTAGAGTCTTCTCTTGCATTGTTGGAAGAGGGTGTTTGCTATGACCAGTGTGTTCTCTTGGCAAAACTCTATTAGCCTTTGCCCTGCTTCATTCTGTACTCCAAAGCAAAATTTTCCTGTTACTTCAGGTGTTTATTGACTTCCTACTTTTGCATTCTAGTCTCCTCTCCTATGAAAAGGACATCCTTTTTGAGTGTTAGTTTTAGAAGGTCTTGTAGGTCTTCAAAGAACCGTTCAACTTTGGCTTCTTCAGAATTACTGGTCAGGGCATAGACTTGGATTACCATGATATTAAATGGTTTGCCTTGGAAATGAATAAAGATCATTCTGTTGTTTTTGAGACTGTATCCAAGTACTGCATTTCAGACTCTTTTGTTGACTTTTGTTGAGCTCAGTATAAAACAAGCTTTTTTCAGTCATTGGAAAAACTTAAGATCCTCACTACAGTTTTCCTTTGAAAAATAAAAAGATGCTTTGACAGAACTGTTGATGATCATTACTGACCACCTGTCATACACACACACACACACCATGCTCATCTCCTACCCATGTCTTGGGTGGGCTTATGAATTAATTCCAAGTTGCATTCTACTGTATAGAATCTATGTACTTTAACAATTTAAAAAATGTTGCTGTTATTTTGTGATAGTAAAACAAATGACCTCACTTTGAATTTGTTTCCTTTAGTTGAATCTTCTCAAAGTGTGCTTAGTGGCACAGCCGAGACGTTGAAGACATTCAGCAGTAGATAAATGGTTTTCCTGTTCCTGTCCATGTTCTGTTGTATTATTATGGTTGTTACTATCATATTATGTCTTTGATTATGCAAAACAAGTTTTAGTAAAAAGGCATGGGTTCTTCTTGTATTCTAAACTGTATATATTGATTTTCCTATGGCAAACATCCCTATTTAGGACTTGTTGAATTTTTTTTTTTCCCTTTTTAAGTTTTTTAAATTAAGGCCAAAATCAAACCTTTTTTTTTTTTTTTTTCATACATTGAAATCCTTATGTTATTTCTTATTTGTTAGGATTGTTTATCTACAAATAATAGAAAGCCTAAAATAATAGTGGCTTATATAAGGTAGAAGTTAATTTAATTTTTTTTTAATGCTCATGTAAAAGAAGTAGAGACCTAAGGAGTCCAGAGCTGCTGTGTGGTGGCTCATCTGTCACCAGGGACCTGGGTTTTTATATCATTAGCACATGACTTTCATCCTCCAGGTCATCTCATGTTCTAAGATTTCTGCTGGATTATCAGCCTTTCCAGTAGGAAGGAAGCTAGAAAAGGGGAGGGTGGTACCAGAAGAGCTCTTCTCTTCTGTATAATGAATCTTTCTATAAATCCCATACCTCACTTCTGCTTAGTTTTCTTGGTCCAAACAAATTAACATGGCTATACCTTGCTGAAATTAGGTAAATTAGAAATCAGATATATTAGAAAATTCTGAAGACTTCAGAAAATACTAGACTGAAAGGGAGTCTTAGAATTCTAGAATTTTAGTGGGAGAAATATCAGTAACCTCAGATATGCAGATGGTACCACCCTTATGGCAGAAAGCAAAGAGCAACTAAAGAACCTTTGATGAAGGTGAAAGACGAGAGTGAAAAAGTTGACTTAAAACTCAACATTCAGAAAACTAAGATCATCTGGTCCTATCACTTCATGGCAAATAGATGGGGAAACAGTGGAAACAGTGACAGACTTTATTTTCTTGGGCTCCAAAATCACTGCAGATGGTGACTGCAGCCATGAAATTAAAAAACACTTGCTGCTTGGAAGAAAAGCTATGACAAACCTAAAGTGAAAGAAAAGTGAAAGTGAAGTCGCTCAGTTGTGTCCGACTCTTTGCAACCCTAAGGATTGTAGCCTACCAGGCTCCTCCGTCCATGGGATTTTCCAGGCAAGAGTACTGGAGTGGTTTGCCATTTCCTTCTCCAGGGGATCTTCCCAACCCAGGGATCTAGCCCAGGTATCCTGCACTGTAAGCAGACCCTTTAGCATCTGAGCCACCAGTGAAAGTGAAAGTGAAGTCGTTCAGTTGTGTCTGACTCTTTGCGACCCCGTGGACTGTAGCCTACCAGGCTTCTCCATCCATGGATTCTCCAGGCAAGAATACTGGAGTGGGTTACCATTTCCTTCTCCAGGGGATCTTCCCGACCCAGGGATCGGACCCTGGTCTCCTGCATTGGAGGCAGACACTTTAACCTCTGAGCCACCAGGGAAGACCATGACAAACCTAGATGCATATTAAATAGCAGAGACATTGCTTTGCTGACAAGGGTCCATATTGTCAAAGCTATGATTTTTCCTGTAGTCGTGTATGGATGTGAGAGTTGGACCATAAAGAAGGCTGAGCATCAAACATCGATGCTTTTGAACTGTGGTCTTGGAGAAGACTCTTGAGAGTCCCTTGGACTGCAAGGAGATCAAACCAGTCCATCCTAAAGGAAATCAATCCTGAATATTCATTGGAAGGACTGATGCTGAAGCTGATGTTCCAATACTTGGGCCACCTGATGTGAAGAGCCAACTCATTAGAAAAGACCTGAATTCTGGGAAAGTTGAAGGCAGGAAGAGAAAGGGACAACAGAGAATGAGAAGGTTGGATAGCATCACTGACTCAATGGACATGAGTTTGAGTAAGCTCCAAGAGATGGTGAAGGAGAGGGAATCCTGGTGTGCTACAGTCCATGGGGTTGCAAAGAGTTGGGACATGACTGATGGACTGAACTAAAATATAGAACCAAATACTAATATAAATATTCCTAACAATTATATGAAAAATTCTAAAATTTGTTTATATACTGATCTCTTGTATGGAAACCTCATTTATTCAGGAGTAAATAAGGACCAAAAGGAGTTGCATATTTTGTCCCGAGTTATTCAGCCAATCTTCAAAAACAGTTTGGAGCTCATGAACAATTAGGAAATTCTGAAGGCCTCAGAAAATATTAGGTTAATCATGAGTACTGACGACTGTATTCTTTAAACATTGTGTAGAATTCTTCGGAGTCAGTAACAATAATGATAATGAAAAGGTGATAAATATTCTGGTTATTGCAAACAGCTCACCCCCAAACTTGGTGGCTTAAAAATACAGCAGTCACTAATTTGCTCACCATTTTGCAGATTGTACAGGCCCAGTGGCATGGCTTATCTCTGCTCCACTTGGCATCTAATGGCGTGGCTTAGGTGCGGGGCCCGGAGATCCTCTCCCATGATGATGCATGCTCGTAGCTGGCAGGTCAGTGCTGGCCAATGACAGGGGTATCAGTTCTCCTCACATGACTTCTCCACATGGATGGGCCACACAATGGCAACTGATTTCAAAGAGGGATCATTTTAAGGGTGAGCATTCTAAGAGGGGAATGTTCCAGTGTGCAGGCATTTATAAAGCTTCTGTTAATATCCCATTGGCCAGCAAGGAGAAGGCAATGGCAGCCCACTCCAGTACTCTTGCCTGGAAAATCCCATGGACGGAGGATCCTGGTAGGCTGCAGTCCATGGGGTCGCTGAGGGTCGGACACGACTGAGCGACTTCACTTTCACTTTTCACTTTCATGCATTGGAGAAGAAAATGGCAACCCACTCCAGTGTTCTTGCCTGGAGAATCCCAGGGACGGGGGAGCCTGGTGGGCTGCCATCTATGGGGTCACACTTAGCAGCAGCAGTCCCATAACAAAGGCCAGAGTCCAAGTGGGTGGGACTACAAATTGGTGTATAAACAGCAGATGTGGTTCCTTACAGGGGTCACCAAAGTATCTGCCTGCCCCAGAAAGTTCTGAGAGGGAAGGAAAAAATACCCAGTATTTATTGAGCCACTATCATGTTCCAGAGGGATTCTCTGGTAGGTCAGCTGGTAAAGAATCCACCTTCAATGGATTGAAGACCCTGGTTCAATTCCTAAGTTGGGAAGATCCATCTGGAGAAGGGATATGTTACCCACTCCAGTATTCTTGGGCTTCCCTGGTGACTCAGCTGGTAAAGAATCCACCTGCAATGTGGGAGACCTGGGTTTGATCCCTGGGTTGGGAAGATCCTCTGGAGAAGGGAAAGGCTAACCACTCCAGTATTCTGGCCTGGAGAATTCCATGGACTGTAGAGTCCATGGGGTGGCAAAGAGTCAGACATGATTGAACAACTTTCACTTTCACTTTCTATCGTGTTCCAGTTACTCTCTTGAATGATGAATTTGCCCTGCAAAGACGGTGTAATTTGTCCCATTTTTCACACAGGAAAATTAGATTCAAAATGTTTTCATGGACCTGTACAAGGTCACATGGCTCTAAGGAGTGGGGCTGGTATTTCAGTCCTGCCGTGAGTGCCTGCAAAGTCTTTCCTTTTTCCGTGGCCCTTGGCCGCCTTCTTAACCAGTCGGCCTTTTGTAGCTGGCGTGTCTGCCCTGTGTGTTTTTACTCTGAGCATGACAAAAGGCTTGACACCTGATGTGTTGTTTTCTTTGAATTGAGGACAGGAGAGAGAGACTCTTGGACACTCTAATTACCCAAGAGCGCCGGGCGCCACAGCAATGCCTCCTGGTGAGCGCAGCGGAAGGAGCGCGCGGGCAGTGGGGCTGGACAAGGGGTGGTCGGGCTCCCTTTGCTCCGCCCCGTTGCTGGGTCTTTCTTCTGAACAAATCTGACCAGTGACAACAGCCTCCAAAGTCATTGCTAGAAAGCCCTCCATGAAATAAAGAATTGTAACAGAGGCATAAAAAATGTGGTATTTTCTAATACTTTTTAATTGGTTTGTTCCTGATATCACAGCTTTGAGGAGAAGCTCCTTGTCAAAATAAGTATGGGTCATGCACAAGGCCATGAAATTCCATTCTTCACATTTTAAGTAACATCAAGATTGTTCCTTTCCTTCAGTTTGGCAGATCAGAGTTCCCTTTTAAAATGGGAGAAGTTAGTTACTTATCAAAGCATTTGATTAATTAGCTAGGCCTGTCAGGCCAAACAGAACTAGCCAAATCTTTTAAATCTCTTAATATGGGCCAATTTTCACAATAACCTATTTCATTCATGGCCTTGGCGTTTTAAATTCTTGCTCATTAGTGACCTGGTATTTGGGCTTGTCTGAAAGGAAAGCATCCGTCGTGTTAAACAGGGCTCATTATGGATTATAGGTTTTCGAATGGAGATGCCCATGCACAAAAGACTGCCCTCCCATTTTCCTCTAAATCGCTAATTGGACCTTCACCTTGTTTTTTATGAGCAAAAGGCTAAGCTTCAATAAGGAGGCAGGCTTTTATAATGTCACAGTTTGGGGTTTTACTCAAGAGCGGGTCACCTATCATTATCAGTACAGATGCACAGCTAAGGGAAAGCATGTGTTTGGTTTTGCTGCAACAATAAAAATAATGGCTGCTTTTAAAACTAGTGAAACACTGAACTTGATGGAAAGAGAAATTCATTGACTATATCACCCTACAATAGCTCAATTCCCTGAGTGATAAAATACAACCTCCAGACACTCAGAAATAAACATCCGATAGTTAAGAAATAAATGAAACAATTCCAAACCCACAGTACCCCTCTCTGACTTCTAAAGAAATACATTTCTTATACTCCCAAAGAGATGCATGTATTATGATATCCCCAGGGGTTCTGCCTCATCATTGTACATCATACAAATGTCTCTAATAGAAATTCCTTTTGAATTTGCCTTGGTTAAAATAATCTTCTATTTGGTGTATGGTTCCAATTTGTTTTAAAATACTATATTACTCGAAGTAATTCTTTTCCTCACTTCCTTTTTATTTTCTTTCAAAATTTACTGTTCATTTCCAATTACTCCGGACCCTAATAGTCTATTTTGCTTTTGGCAGAATTGGTATATCTGTTTAGTTGCGTTCTGCCTGTTGAATTTCTTTCCAGTGAATGTCTCTGCAGTGGCTTCCTTTGACGGCAAAATATTAAACTACTTGTTTAGGACCTTCAGTTTTCATTTGTAATCTGTCCCTACCATCAACCCTCTTAATAAGCCAAGTGTCCTAATTAATTCACTGTACCCTCTGATTTAAGTATTTATGGATGTGACTCAAAATGCTGATACACACGTTTCTATTGGCCTTAAAAGAAATAATTTTCCTGGCAGTGTTATCAGTTTTAAAAATTCAGATTTCATACATTTGAGGTGAGCAGATTCAGCAGACAACCTAAATGTGGCGTCATGTTAATGGAGTCCTGGAAGCTGCTGGTGTTAAAATGAGTAAATTAAGGAGTCAACACTGCTTATTTAGGCACATTAGGATAACATAGTATGAGAGCCGGGACTTAACAAAAATCAATTCAGCACACGGAGTGCACATCCATCAGGTCTTTGTTATGATGTCAGGGGGAGAGCAACCTGGTTTTCTTTTATGAAGAACGCTACATTAGCATTCCCGTGTCCTTGGACGACTGTGACATTTGCTGTCACAGAACTACTTTGAGGCATCCGCAGGGCCCTCAGGGACTACTCCAAGTACATTAAAAAAATTAAGTTGGCATCAAATGACTTATTGAACTCTTTATTGATATCCTTGGGATTTGCTTGTCCATCTTCACAGTGGTTAGTCTCCTTCCATACAGATTGCATTAAGTACGAGGTTGCAACAGTTATGTTGATGATTTGTGCAAATTACTTTTTTCTATCCAGTCCCCACACATTACAACAGTAATAAAAGCAGCTTGAATTTCGGGTATGGGCTGGGCGTTTTATTTCACAGTAACTTCTAGGTAGATATTATTCCCTCTCTGAGACTTTAAGCATTACCTCTGTGTCACAAACCAGGGCCCTTGCCACTGGCTTCAGCTATAGAAAAGAAGTTTTAAATTTTATTCTGACCTAGGTTTTGTACCCTGAAAGACTTCAGAGGTTGTATTTTATAGATGATGTACTGATTCTTTCTTATTGAACTACACTTGTTAACTCACCATGTTGTGCCAATCTCCACTGTACAGCAAAGTGACTTAGTTATACACCTATATACATTCTTTCTTATATTTTTTGCCACTATGGTTTGTCACAGGATATTGAAGATGGTTCCCTGTGCTATAGATAATAATTCTTGAATTCATCTTATTTTTGTATTTGCACATTTCCCTTGCCAAAATAAAAACTTGCCTGGCCGTGTTCTTTGCTCTGGTCTCTCTCCAAAACTATTAGCTTTTATTAAAGGGTTGGAGCCTAGATATTTAATTTCACAGGCATACATACTGATTTGTATTTGAATACAGTTTTAATATGCATTAATAGTAGTTCAAAATATGTAAGTAATTTTTATGTAATATCTACTGAAGACTTCATAGTCTTATATAAAGTAAAAAAGGATTATAGGCAAGAAACATTACACTCTACCCATGTTATTGTCATAACCCATCTTCCTGGTATCCTTTTATTTTAACAATTTAAATTTTTTATGAAAGTGATGTTGCTCAAATCTAAAGCTTAGGGAAAATAGGAAAGGCATAAAGAAGATAATAAAGATGGCATGTAGTCTCACAACTTAAAGGTAAGTCCTGCTAATGGTTGATATTCTTTCAGATCTTTCACTTACATTTTCCAGTGTATGTGTATGTATAAAGTTTTTCTGTGTGTTCATGTATACTTAGTACAAGCAAATAATTATGCTACTTTGGTACATTTTAAGAATTTTTTCGTTAATTTTTTCGTTAATTTTTTAGTTAATTACCTGCTGTTGGAATTTAAACTGATACTGAGCTATTGTGCTTCTAAATATTTCTTTGACCATTCCTAAATATACAGCTTCTTTTTAAGAAGGTAAAATGTTATGAATGTTTAAATTTCAGGCATTACCAAAACACCTTTTATTTTAGGACTACCTTGAATGGCATAATCATTCATTACTTCAGTCAGAACTGTTTGTTTTGAATGTTTGCCTAGCACTAGGCATTGTGCTGCTGCTGCTGCCAAGTCGCTCAGTCGTGTCCGACTCTGTGCGACCCCATAGACGGCAGCCCACGAGGCTCCCCCATCCCTGGGGTTCTCCAGGCAAGAACAGTGGAGTGGGGTGCCATTTCCTTCTCCAGTGCATGAAAGTGAAACGTGAAAGTGAAGTCGCTCAGTCGTGTCCGACCCTCAGCGACCCCATGGACTGCAGCCCACCAGGCTCTGCCGTCCCCGGGATTCTCCAGGCAAAAACACTGGAGTGGGGTGCTATTGCCCGTGCTAGGCAATGATATAAAACAGACGGCCCCTGTGCTCCCCCAGAATTGACCACGCAAGGAGCGGGGACAAATTTGAACCAAGTAACTGTACAAATGCCTTCTGGATAGAACTTGTGTTATGAAGGAAAAGTTACAGGGAGTTTGAACCAGATCTAGTTTGAGGAATCAGGAAATGCCTCCCTAAAGAAATGATATCTGACACTTGAAAAGTGAGGTTGTGCATAGGATGCAATGTATACTGTGTTACATCCTTCTGGCAATCATTACCTTCCTACTGGGGAATGCTAGGTATGCTTTGCCATATTCTAAGTCAGGTCGTTTTATTCCATTTTATGGTTAGACAATTAAAAAAAAATAGTCTATAGAGTCTCTTTCCAGTGCTTTTGCTCACAATTACAATGATTAACATGTGTTGGTTCAGAAGTATTTTTACAAGGAAAAAGTGATGTCCATACTCAAAAGAGTTGCATGTCACCGAGGTTGGGTTCTATCTTACAAGCAGTGTATTCAGTGCTATTCTTCGAGCCAAGGGAATTCCAGTCCCAGTTGTCCAATAGTCATCTTTGAGGGTCTTAAGCAAAAAGGAGAGGACCTTGGAATACCATATTAGACCATAAACAGTAACACCTTTAAGTCTGACTTTCTCTCTTTGGACATATCTACCCATCACTCTGTCTACACTCACCAAAATCACTAATAAGGAAACAAAAATGTATGGACATTAACTTATATAATGTCAGAAACTCCTGTGACTGATGTTGTTTTTTTGAATGAACTGCGCTGGATGAAGCACAAGCTGGAATCAAGATTGCCAGGAGAAATATCAATAACCTCAGATACACAGATGACACCAACCTTATGGCAGAAAGTGAAGAGAAACTAAAGAGCCTCAGGATGAAAGTGAAAAAGCTGTCTTAAAACTCAGCATTCAAAAAACTAAGATCATGCTATCCAGTCCCATCACTTCGTGCAAATAGATGGGGAAACAATGGAAAAATGACAGACTTTATTTTTGGGGGCTCCAAAATCACTGCAGATGGTGAATGCAGCCACAAAATTAAAAGACGCTTGCTTCTTGGAAGAAAAGCTATGACCAACCTAGACAGCATTTTAAACAGCAGAGACATTACTTTGGTGACAGAGGTCCTTCTAGTCAAAGCTATGGTTTTTCCAGTGGTCATGTATGGATGTGAGAGTTGGACTAAAAAGAAAGCTGAGCACCCAAGAATTGATGCTTTTGAACTGTGGTGTTGGAGAAGACTCTCGAGAGTCCCTTGGACTGCAAGGAGATCCAACCAGTCAATCCTAAAGAAAATCAGTCCTGAATATTGGAAGGACTGATGCTGAAGCTGAAACTCCAATACTTTGGCCACCTGATGTGAAGAACTGACTCATTGGGAAAAAAAAAAACCCTAATGCTGGGAAAGATTGAAGGCAAGAGGAGAAGGGGACAACAAAGGATGAGATGGTTGGATGGCATCACTGACTTGATGGACATGAGTTCCAGCAAGCTCTAGGAGTTGGTGATGGACAGGAAAGCCTGGCGTGCTGCAGTCTATAGGGTTACAAAGAGTTAGAGAAGACTGAGCAACTGAACTGAATGTCTTTGTTTCCAGAAGACCATTTTCTAAGTTAGTCCCAGCATTAAATTTCTATAGAGCAAATGTCTTTGATTCTTTGTTAAATATTTCAAAATGTACTTCTTACATTTTGTTGTTTAGTTGCTAAGTTGTGTCCAACTCTCTTGAGACTCCAAGGACTGTAGTTTACCAGGCTCCTCTGTCCATGAGATTCTCCAGCCAAGAACACCGGAGTGTGTTGCCATTTTCTTCCCCAGGGGTTCTTCCCTACCCAGGCATCAAACCTGTGTCTCTTGTATTAGCAAGTGGATTCTTTACCACTGAACCACCTGGGAAGTCCACTTCTTGTTATATAAAACTATGCAAGTACCATTTTCCTAACAGCTCAACTAATGAATTAATTCTTAATATTAATGAATTGGCACAGACTATGCCATGATGTAACATGAGTTTTCTGTTGGATTAGTTAATACCCTTATGTATGAGCCCCACAGAACTGTAGTTATTTCATTTCTTTATCCAAAGAAAAAATAGCCTGTAAACATTGTTGATACAAATATCACCATTTAAAATACAGTGGGTTGCTAGTTTTCTCTTTTCTCTGGGAAATGTATGCTTGGCTGACTGGGATTCAGTGAAACCTCTCATTAGGGCACTATGGTTCATTAAGACTTAAAGAGGCATCACTGAAATTTGCATTGGCCATGCTGTGATATCTGGGCCTCTCTGAATGGTAATTAGGAAATGTTATGCTGTGTGTACTTGACTTCTGCAATGGTTTTAGCGTCTTTTCTTTTTTTTTTTAAAAACACTTTAATGCTGAAGCTTTGTGTTATATCAAATATTGGCAAGTTTCTTAGGGATGGTATCTTTCTGTTTCTGAATTGAGATTTAAAAAATCAGATTCTTTTTTTTTTAAGCATTTAAATAACAAATTCAAATATGATGCTGGTTTTGCTTTTCACTTATTAGGAAGAGCATGTTAGTGTCTTTATTTCTGTTTCTGCATGATTGTATAGCACTAGAAAAATCAATAAGCAATGTAGATATTGATTTATTGAATGTCGAACGTGCAGATCAAGAGAAACCACATTCAAATGTGATAATTTAGTTAAGAGTGGGCTGAAATAAGGGTCAGGTTACTAACTGGCAGGGGATTACCAGAGAGATGCATATCATAGCCAGATCCACAGGGAAAGGACTTGTTTAACCTACATGAGAAAACAACTTGTCCTCAGGCATTTGAGAATCAGTAAGTTCTCCATAATTAGACCAGCTAGAAATACTTCTTTTATCAAATGGGCCCAAGAGATCAACCTGCCTTTGCTTTGCTGGCTAGAAAGATACCGTCATAAGTAATACATGTTTCCTTTAAAAATATTCCTTTAGAAATAATTTAAACTGACATTGTACCTAGTCCAAGTGGCAAAATATTTTTCTCTATATATACTGCTACAGATTGGTTTTGCTTATTTTATCTGCACATTTTGCTCTGGTTGGTGGGTGTGAGCGTGTTCCCTGGGGTGGCCTTCATCACACAGAATTGGAAACCTCTCTTGACTCACCTGATTTTCCCACTCTTGTGTTTCCTCTGTGGAAGGAACTGGTGACCACTCTTAGCTCCACACCTATCAAAGGCCTAACAAAAAAGAATGTTTCTAATAAATATTTGTTGGATAAATTAATTTCTGTAGATTTCTACCATCTAGCACAGTGGCTGACACAATTATATCCTTAACAGATGTCATGAGTAAGTGAATGAATGGATACGTGCATGGACGTTTATCATTTGTTTCATGAGTATTTCCAGTTTTATTGATGTGACTTATTGGAAGCATAATCTCAGGCTTACGGGGGTGGGGGAAGGTTAGAGAAAAATTCTTTCAGTTATCCTGTTGGACTATCAGGGTAAGATTTGTTTTTTGGCAATCACCTCCCCAAACTCCTGTTCCCCCCACACTCCAAATTAAAACAGAACAGTAAAATGCAAATTAACTGAGCCTTGATAATTTTGTGTGGGAGATTTCTGTGGAGAGTGCACTAGTTAATGTATATGTCTTTACTTATAAGTGTGTCTCAATTTCACTGAAAATGTATTTCGAGCGTTGAAAGCTATTTTTACTCTTTGGATAACAAAGTTGAAAAATAATATGTTTAGCAGGGATAGCGATTTAGAAACAAATGGTCAAATTACCTACATTTTTAGTCCCATTATTATTGGATTGGCCGAAATGTTTGAGTTTTCAGTACCATCCTATGGTGCTGAAAAACCCGAATGAACTTTTGGCCAACCCACTATTATCATTATTATTATTTTTAATTTCATGATTTACCTTAAATTTATATAAAGGAGAACATACTGAAAGCTCTATCATAATAATATTCAAAGTATATGGCCTAAAGCTCACTCGTGGATACTTCTTATATGGTAAAGTGATGGCAATTTCATAGACTTTCATTTTTATAAAGGTTCAAGGGCTACTTACTAACACTCTTAGTAGTTACCTGCTAAGGTAATTATTAACGTTTAGAAACATTTGTTGTATACATGTGTTCCCCATCCTGAACCCTCCTCCCTCCTCCCTCCCCATTCCATCCCTCTGGGTCGTCCCAGTGCACCAGCCCCAAGCATCCAGTATCGTGCATCGAACCTGGACCTGTGGCGGATTCATTTTGATATTTGGCAAAACTAATACAATTATGTAAAGTTTAAAAATAAAATAAAATTTAAAAAAAAATTAAAAAAAAAAGAAACATTTGTTGTAAACTTAATACAATGCTAAACTTTGTAGAAATCATTTCAGAAATTAGGTTGGCCTTTAAACCTCAATTATGCTGCCAGTAATGAAACATGTAAACTTCTAAGATAATTTTAATTCCCAGAATTTTGGGAAAAGATGCTTTGTTAATGTCAAACTGTAAGGCTGTTATGCTAAAGTTTTCAGTTTTCATTTTTCTAGCATTGAGTAATGCGTGGTATTGAAGTACCAATGTCAGATTTATGCTGAAAAGATTTTTACTCTTGGAGATGCAACCTGACTTCATTGGGTCCCTTTGAGACTAGTGTTTCAATGAAAAGATGTTGAAATATAATTCCAGAAATCCTTGAAAATTAATGTGGTCTTTCCTGAAGGTCTTTCTAGGAGGCAACAGTGAGAGTTGCACCAAATAAGATGTATATATCCCGACTTTCTAATACTCCCTCCTATTTAAACATCTCTTCAGAGTTCCATACCTAAGGGCCCCACTCCGTTCTCTTCTCCTCTCTACCTCTCTCTTTTCTATCCATTTCTTCAATCATCCTTACTTCTAAAATACAGTATTTTGGCCTATCTGGTTGACCTCTGATACTGTCCTGTTCCCTCTTCAGTCTGATCAATGAAGGCTAGGTAGGTAGTTATAAAATTAGTAAAGGAATGAAGCCCAGGGGGCTAAGGGGGGGAAGGGAATATAAAAACATATAATTCAATTATTTATCTTACTCCTGTCTGTGTCATAGTTAAAGATGATATCCATCTAATGAAAGCAGAATAAAAAATGTTGAGATGTTACTTTTCTCAGTTTGAGGTCCCCACAATGCAGAGGCTGAGACAAAGATTTGGATGCACGTAGTTTCTTTGGTCATCAGGAAGTAGAAGTGAAGAGGCAGAGAGTAAGTTAGAGAACAGGGAAAAATACAGCAAAGGTTAGAAGTTCTTGACCTCTTTAGCACTGTGGGCAACTGGGCTCAGTCCTGCTGGGGACTCTGAAGAAAAATGTAGAACACACAGCCCTCTCTAAACAGAAGTGTCCCTGTAAACAGCACTCCCCAGTAGGACTTTCTGATGATGGAAATGTTCTGTGCCCACATTGTCCTGGATCATATCCCCAAGTGACTATTGAGCATTTGAAATACGGCTAGAGTGACTGAAGAATTGGATTTTTAATGTATTTAATTGTAATTAATTTAAATCAAACAGCCACATGATAGCTGGCTAGGGACTACTCCATTGGACAGCAGAGCTCTAAAGCAGCTCAGACATGAACCACTAACTCCTTTTCCCCTAGTTCTGAAGGTGTCTGGGGTGGAGGGGTATTAACTCCCTTGAACTTCCAACCCGCCCAGTGTGGGGGCTAAGATATCCACCATCCCTGTGGAAGGAAAGTTGAGAGAAACCCTGCCTCCATGTCAGGAGACTGGCAGCGGCAGCTGCAGGGGAAGGCGCTTCACAGAGGGGCTGAGGGGATCAGCTGGAGGTGCAGAACGGTTCTTCTGCTGCCTTCCGGAGCACTGAAAAGGCAACGGTTTGGTACACTCGCATCTGTTTTTTATGATTCTGTATCTAATTCACTTCATGAGATATTTAATTCTGTTAGTAATTCTGAAGTTCTAAGTTAATTTAGTGCTTTGAAACTTTTAATATTTTCTGAATAGTTTTTTTTTTCTTTTAAAACTTTAATAATTTTAATTTTGCTTTAATTTAGTCACCAGGACAAAACTATCACCTCATTATTAAGTAGTATTTTACAGTATTTTCAGTGATTACATTTTGAAATGCAAGAAGAAAATGCTGTTGCTCTACATTTTTATCTTTATAGAAGTGTATTTAGTTTCAATAATAAATAAAGACTACTTCAAGTTATTTGTCACTAATGAATGCCATAGTTTTATACATTGCATAAGCTAAATAAAAATAGTATGATGAAAAGTATGTAGCAACTTCTAGTGATTCAAATTATAAAAAGTCACGAGGCTCTATTTTCTTTAAAGTTGGATTTAGACCATTCTATTCATATTTAAATTTTTCAAAATTGAATTTTCTGAGAAAATATTACTTGTCCCTAAAGAAATCTACCAAGCTTTAAAAATGTAAAGTTTATATGGCATAAATGAAGCTAAATAACACATTAGAGAGCTCCTCCGCAGATATTAAAAAAACAAATTTACTCTTACTTTTTACATTTCTATGAAATGACTGTTTAAAGGGTAGGAATAAAGGCCAAAATTTGCATTTAAATGGAGATATTTTAAGAAGAAATGCCGATTTGTGACCTTTACCCTTGCAGCTAGTTTTTTTTTTTTTTTTTTTAAATTGGAAGAATCAAACTTCAGAGAAAAATGCTAGAAGTGGGAATATACTGATAGCAAATATTTAGCATGACCAGCTTCTAGAGCAGTGTGAGTGGTGTTTTCATACCCTTTTCATACCCTTTTAGAGCAAATTGTGCTTTGTCAGGAATGAATTCAATCATGTGCAATGACATTGGGTAATTGATTCTGACTGGTATAAATCAGGGGTCCTGATCACTGCAGACTCCAGTGTAAGGGAAGAGTAAAATGAGAAGCGACCAGTGAAGTGTATGTTGATGACCATAGCTCATTAAGTTTCTTCATTCTATGTGTAGGTATTTCAAAATATTTTAGGACATTTTTGTATTTGCAGACTCTTTTTTACTACAGTGTCTACTCAGGAACAACCAGAATCATTGACTGCAATAACTTTATTCTACTGTCTTCTGGATTGTATTAATCATTGTTAAAGCTCAGTGGATTTAGGATAATGGGCATTAGGGAGGCACAAATTTTAAAGGTGCTTTAATGATTCCTCTCTAAGCATTGACTAGTTGTGTGTCTTTGAGAATATACATTTATTTGAGTGAATGAATGATAAAGAGAGATCGATTTTTTAAACCTGACTCTTCTCTTACTACGGTAAAATAGAACTAAAAGATGCTCTGTTGAATTCAGTTTTGCTGTTGTATATGCATAAGCTCCTTTATAACAATTTTATTTCAGCTCCATCAGTCCCTTCATACTGTTGGTTCTCCCACCATTAATTACTTAGACTTTGGACACATTAGGGAAAAGAGAGTCCTAGAACTCCAGACCATTTTCTGTGGAGAGTTTCAGGAATCAGAAGAGAAAATAAGGTGCACTCATGAAGGCTTGCATTTGGAACAGTAATTCTGCTCACAGAGGAAAGAACATGTGAAAGATGAGTTAACAACCAATCCAAGCTGAGTCCAGGATTGGGCAGACAGACAGTAAGAGGTAAGCCATATTAAGTATCATGTTTAGAGAAACACAGGCATCGTGGACGTTTGGTACCCCTCATCTGGGCTCAACCCTAGGGAAACTGATATGTAAGATCTGGAATTCAGTTCTTGCTTCACTTGGAACAAGTTTGAGAAATCCAGGCTTTAAAGACCTGATTCGAGGTGAGGGAAACGAGAGAGGGAATAACATAAGAGCTTAGTCCCTATGGATCTGACTCAGGTGAACCAAGCTGGTTGTAGGTATCCAGGGTTAGTATATCACTAAGAGTCAGTTGTCACCTGCTCAGACGCTGGACCAGAGAAATTTCTACTGCCTCTGCTCTGGAAGGGGCATTATGCCGTCCTCTTAGAAACTGAAACTTGAGAAGCCACTGCCATGTCAATTCCATTTTAATCATTTTTACCTACTTATTAGCAGATGCCAGACACTGTGCTAGGCCCCATCACATGCAGTATCTTGGTATTACTACTACTAATAATAATAGTTATTATTATTCCTTGGACTCAGCTTTCCCATGCATTGCTTCTTCAGGGTAAAAAAAAAAAAAAAAATAGGCCAATAGCTTACAATGAAAGATTTTACCATGGCCTTTTCTATTTCTGTTTTTGCTAAACACATTTAGACTCCCAAATGAATATATTGGTAGCATAATTCCCCAAAAGGTGGATTGCTTGTAGTTACTAGACAAAAAGCAAACAAAGCAAAAACAAACAAAACTCATCAAATCAAAAAATACACTAAAGAATGAGGATTCCCAGCTCCAAAATATTTGGGAAATGGTAGGCTAAATATAGTTAGGCTATTTAAATTTTTTTGCAGTGCTTATCAGAGTCTTTCAATTTGCTGATAGAACATTCAAGAAGGACTAGTATATGCTGAGTTTCCCAAAACTGTGACCTGGGAATACTTTACACAGAAGCATCTTGAGAGCTTGGTGCCTGACAGCAAAGATTGGTTAAAATCCCAGTTTCCAAGTTTCATTCATTGCTGAGAAGCTATAATTCCTTAGGAAAATTCTGGCAGGGATGCTGGGTATGATCCAGCTGGTTATGCTTTCAAAAAGGTCAAGGCAAAAAGGGATCCACTTAGTGGCTCCAAAAAATTCCAGGTTAATGAAACATTCTTCCCTTATTACTCTATGTACTTTTCATGATTCTTTAGTACTCTAATGAATGAGTACTGTCTATGAAGCTGCTGCTAAGTCACTTCAGTCGTGTCCGACTCTGTGCAACCCCATAGACGGCAGCCTACCAGGCTCCCTTGTCCCTGGGATTCCCCAGGCAAGAACACTGGAGTGGGTTGCCATTTCCTTCTCCAATGCATCAAAGTGAAAGTAAAAGTGAAGTCTCTCAGTCGTGTCCGACCCTCAGCGACCCCATGGACTGCAGCCCTCCAGGCTCCTCCATCCGTGGGATTTTCCAGGCAAGAGTACTGGACACTGGGGTGCCATTGCCTTCTCCTCTATGAAGCTAGTATTCTTTAATCATAAGATGGCAGAGACTCTGAAGGGTTTTAATTGAAATGTATAAAATTATGAATGCCATCCACAACTTGCCCATACTATTTAGTCAAATTCTAGAAGACAGAACTGACTATATTAACTCTCTCCTACTTGCATCTTGAGGATGAATTTCTGTGTAGTTAGTTCAGTCGCTCAGTCATGTCTGACTCTTTGTGACCCCATGAATCGCAGCACACCAGGCCTCCCTGTCCATCACCAACTCCTGGAATTCACTCAAACTCATGTCCATCGAGTTGGTGATGCCATCCAGCCATCTCATCCTCTGTCTTCCCCTTCTCCTCCTGCCCCCAATCCCTCCCAGCATCAGAGTCTTTCAATGAGTCAACACTTTGCATCAGGTGGCCAAAGTATCGGAGTTTCAGCTTTAGCATCAGTCCTTCCAAAGAAATCCCAGGGCTGATCTCCTTCAGAATGGACTGGTTGGATCTCCTTGCAGTCCAAGGGACTCTCAAGAGTCTTCTCCAACACCACAGTTCAAAAGCATCAATTTTTCGGAGCTCAGCTTTCTTCACAGTCCAACTTTCACATCCATACATGACCATTGGAAAAACCATAGCCTTGACTAGATGGACCTTTGTTGGCAAAGTAATGTCTCTGCTTTTGAATATGCTATCTAGTTTGGCCATAACTTTCCTTCCAAGGGTAAGCGTCTTTTAATTTCATGGCTGCAGTCACCATCTGCAGTGATTTTGGAGCCCCCCAAAATAAAGTCTGACACTGTTTCCACTGTTTCCCCATCTATTTCCCATGAAGTGATGGGACCAGATGCTGTGACCTTCGTTTTCTGAATGTTGAGCTTTAAGCCAACTTTTTCACTCTCCTCTTTCACTTTCATCAAGAGGCTTTTTAGTTCCTCTACACTTTCTGCCATAAGGGCGGTGTCATCTGCATATCTGAGGTTATTGATATTTCTCCTGGCAATCTTGATTCCAGCTTGTGTTTCTTCCAGTCCAACGTTTCTCATGATGTACTCTGCATAGAAGTTAAATAAGCAGGGTGACAATATACAGCCTTGACGTACTTCTTTTCCTATTTGGAACCAGTCTGTTGTTCCATGTCCAGTTCTAACTGTTGCTTCTTGACCTGCATATAGGTTTCTCAAGAGGCAGGTCAGGTGGTCTGGAATTCCTACCTCTTGAAGAATTTTCCACAGTTTATTGTGATCCACACAGTCAAAGGCTTTGGCATAGTCAATAAAGCAGAAATAGATGTTTTTCTGGAACTCTCTTGCTTTTTTGATGATCCAACAGATGTTGGCAATTTGATCTCTGGTTCCTCTGCCTTTTCTAAAACCAGCTTGAACATCTGGAAGTTCACAGTTCATGTATTGCTGAAGCCTGGCTTGGAGAATTTTAAGCATTACTTTACTAGCATGTGATATGAGTGCAATTATGCGGTAGTTTGAGCATTCTTTGGCATTGCCTTTCTTTGGGATTGGAATGAAAACTGACTTTTCCAGTCCTGTGGCCACTGCTGGGTTTTCCAAATTTGCTGGCATATTGAGTGCAGCACTTTCACAGCTTCATCTTTTAGGATTTGAAATAGCTCAACTGGAATTCCATCACCTCCACTAGCTTTGTTCATAGTGATGCTTTCTAAGGCCCACTTGACTTCACATTCCAGGATGTCTGGCTCTAGGTCAGTGATCACACCATCGTGATTATCTGGGTCGTGAAGATCTTTTCTGTACAGTTCTTCTGTGTATTCTTGCCACCTCTTCTTAATATCTTCTGCTTCTGGGTAAGAACTCTCTAAAGGGCTGTTAACAGAAATTCAAGCTTTAGAGCTATATCCTAACTTTTGGTGATGATGGGCCTTTAAAGAGAATACAAAGTTGAGTGAACCTGTTTGGCAGAAATGTACATAATAATTGAGAATTTTCCTTCTCTGAAAACATGTCTGTACATCGGATGATAGATAAATATTAAATATTAGGTCAATAAATATTTCATGAAAAGGTAAATAAAAATAGATTGTGAAAAATGCAGTTGTGTTATACAGAGTTCATACAGTTTTTAAAAAGATAAGAGGAAATAGAAATCCTATGATTAATTAGAAAGATGTGATGGATTAGTTTGTAAATTAAAGGTAGATGAGTTTTACCTTTTTGTTCATTACTGATTCCTAAAGACTGAAGTATAAAGTGTTTATTATATATGCATAATATCTAGGAAATAAAATTAAAATGAGCTTCATCTTCCTAAGAACCATAGAATAGGTTATGAATGGATTTCTTCATCAAGACAGAGACTTACCATTAGAACGTTTTGATTACCTGATAGGAAATTGTTATATAAATTAAGAAATAAGCTTGCTATAGCAATGGAAAAGTTCCTATGTGCTTAGGAGCCCCTAGCGAGGATATTGATAACCGGGTATATCCTTAAAAACAAACACAGCTCAACTTTTTAGTATTCTTGTTATTTAACAAATTTCAGTGTGAATGGATGTGTAACAAAGCCTTGGAAATGTGTTTCCTCTAAGTAAGTGCATTTTTTTTTTTAATGTGTCTGGCCTTATCTGTATGTTGAAAATGCTTCCGTTTATAATCCCCAAGATCATGTGTCTGATATGGCAGTACAAAAGGGTACTTGAGATAAGAAAGTGAAAGTGAAGTCGCTCAGTCGTGTCTGACTCTCTAGGATCCCATGGACTGTAGCCCACCAGGCTCCTCCGTCCATGGGATTCTCCAGGCAAGAATACTCGAGTGGGTTGCCATTTCCTTCTCCAGGGGATCTTCCCAACCCAGGGATCGAACCCTAGTCTCCCACATTGCAGTCAGACGCTTTAACCTCTGAGCCACCAGGGAAGCCCTGAGATAAGAGAGACCACTTTTTAATGAAATTGGCCAGTCAGCTCAATAAAGCAATAATTTGGATCAGTTTTTGTCCTACTAATTAGCAAAACCATGTTTTGGTATGGCAGTTTCTCATGCTTTACATAGGAAACACGATATAGATGGATTTCCCTATATCATACTCAACCAGGGAATTTATTTTGATTAGTGTTTTGCATATACTAAAATATACACATTCTGGCTCCATGGGGAGTGCCGTTGTGCAGTTGTTTCCATGAAGCATTCTATCCAGAATGATCACAAAGAAGGAACTAACCCCTGCAGGATAAATAAAGACTACAGACTATGGCCAAAACAAGCCAGCAAACAAGTGAAAAGGCCACACTGAAAAAGTGCTAAATTAATACTAGGAGACAAAAGTAATGAATAAAGTTTGGAAAATGGCTCAAAGCTTTTTTTCCCCTACATGGTAGGATTTCACTGTAAAGCAAATATCTTGTTTACTTGCTTCTATTGTGTAAATATTTGTGTGTATGCAATTTTTTTTTTTTTTGCCCATCTCTTTTGTCAGGAACCATTAAATTCAGTGCCCAGAGAGATGCTGTAAGTAGGCTACTATAAAATTAGGGTATGCTAGAAACTCATAATTAATTGTATGAAATTCCTTTACAAGACCAGACAATAGTTCTACATTTTATGTTATATTAAAAACTGAGGAAATGTCATTTGTGAAATCTAATAAGGCAGAACATTATTATGTTCATACTGAAAGTCTGACTAATCTGAATGGATTAAAGGTGCCTTGTGGAATATCTTGTATTAGTTGACTAATTCTTGTCCTCATTATTAATGTTCTGAGGCAACTGTAATACCTACAAGTAAATATCTATTCAAAATAATTTCAGAAGCATTGCTTAATCGTCAGAGAGAATATTGTTTGCTGTGTTAACGCAGATTAAATAGCATACACTGACTTTTATCTCCCTTAAAAAAATTTTTTTTTTTGAAAAGCAGATTAGTGAATGGCAGAGCTGTCAGCCTTGATAAAACTGTTTCACATCTTTGGAGAGCTTAAACCTGAAACACCAAAGTGTACTCACTGTCCCTTGTGAGCATTAAGTGGTTTGTAAGATAAAAGAGGGAAGTCAGAAGTGAGAGGGTCTCTATCCCAGTCCCAGTCATATCGCATAAAGGAATGGCATGGATTAAATCACAAGGGCCACCCCTCCCCCTCGTTGTCTGCCAGGACCTCAACTGTCCTCTGTGACGTACAGCTGAGCAAGAGACATGGAATCGCATTTTTCACAGGGATTTGAAATGTCTCTGTGGTCATGGTCTGGCAGTAATAGAAACCATGTGCTGTGGGTCAGGAGGAAAGCTGTCCTGAAACAGAAGAACCCATTTCTTGGCCTGATGACCTTGGGAAAGGTGAGTCATTTCAGTGTGCTTTTCCCTTGAAGCAGTGTGGGGGTTGTTGGGGCTACGTTTTCCTTTATGTCTCCTAGTTTGCGAGGGGAGTAACCACATATTATCCACGGAGAGGATAGTGTCAGTGATAAGCAAATGGTTAATGTCAGGAGCAATAAAATTCTCTTCCAGGGCACCCGATAGATGATTTGTTGTAGGTTGATTTGCATTTCCCTTTGTGATCTTAAACTCCTTTTGGCTTCCTAATACTTTAAAACAAGAGTCTGATGGAATGAGAGATGGTGTTTAAAAATCTGATTTAAGCAGAGTACTTTGGAGACATTGGACAACTAGCCTGCGTCTTCAGTTGCATTGCCTCTGGAATGCCAGCGTGTAAGACAGAGCAATATGAGCTTGTAATGGCTTGTCAGCCCATCTCCAGTTGACACACACTTGCGAGGTATATGGATAGGGTCACTTGAGGTTTCCCATTTCCCATAAAATAATGTTTATCTTGGCCTGATGGCACTCAAAACTGGTTCCTAAGTAATTTTTCCTCTAATCTCTTGTAGTGATCCATAAGCATGCCCCCCAAACTGACAGTGACCTAGAGGCCTTGGCTGTTTAAAATGCTGCTGGTGGGCAGTCATCAAAGGGCTAGTATTTTGGTACAATCCATACTGAAAGCTGGATTTTGTTTTAAATGGGTCTTGTTGAATTAGGAAAGTGTTTCTTCCACTGCTGAATTTTGATTGTATCTCTAAGCGGGAGTTTTCTAAAATTGTGATAAGAGTTGATCAGAAATTTTCAATATCCAGGTGTTCAGTCTCCAAACCGCCACGCATCCTTTGTTGTCTGTTTCCTCAGACTGAAGTGGGTGGGGAAAATGGTGAAAATGTTTCTTCTCAGGGGTGTCTGTTACCCCTCTGTGTGCTCCTGGAGGGCTCATGATTTGAAGTAAATGGGATATAAAAAAATCTCTTAGAATCTCGATTTCAAACTAAGCTTCCTGAAATGGTCACATGACCAACCTTTTATTTTGAATTTATGTTTAATTGGAGGATAATTGCTTTACAATGCTGCATTGGTTTCTTCCATACAACAGCGTGAATCAGCCGTAAGTATACATATGCTCCCGCACTCTTGAACCTCCCTGCACCCCCATCCCATCCCACCCCACCCCTCTAGGTTGTCACAGAACACAGGGCTGAGCTCCCTGTGTTATATAGCAACTTCCCACTAGCTATCTGTTTTACACATGGTAATGTATATCAAATGACCAAGCTTTAAACTTACCCCCTACTTTTTTTTCCCCCCTGAGGTTTCCTCTGTGTATGCTTGTCCATTTGTGTCCAGGGAGACTGGGGAGAGGCCTGCAAGCAGTTCTCTGGTCAGTCAGGACTATACACATTAGAACTAAAAGAAAAAAAGAATGATGGAGTTAAGCTGGCCCTGAAAATATTGATGTTCCATCACTGAAAAGGTTAACAGGTTCTCCCAAAGGAAAGTCATTTTGGAAGCTTAAGAAACCTTTTTCACTTTAGTTTTTGCTCTTATCTGAAAGCTCATCACAGGTTCTCGCATAATATTTTATCTTGATTCTGATAGGTTTCAGAATGAAGAATGGAACATGGCTTAAAGAGTGCAAGGCTCCTGTGACAACATTGCGTTTTGAAATAAGCCAGCGTGATTTGTCTCCATCAGATGTTCCGTAATGATATTTCACTTCTTTTACTGCATGAAATAAAATTTTGTGATATTATTTCAAAAATTTCATTTGTAAATTTTAGGCCAAAACCATGAATGACTCTAAAGGCTTAAAAAAGTATTATTTTAATTTTGTTTTCTCTATTGCATATACTCTAAATGTTTTCCTTTGACAAATATAAATAATTCCATTGAAATCTCCATACATTGAAACAACTACATAAACAGAGAATTGGTTGTAGTTCAATGACCAGTTTTCTGTAGGATAGCTTTATCACAAAGATAATGAAGAAATTAAATAGGCACTCCTTTGAGACGTCTGGCAATCAAACCAGAGGTTTTGATTGAGAAATTCCCTTATTAATATAGATTAAGTGAATGAACTAATTTCTTTGTAATTTTTTCTAATGGGAACTTTCCACTTCTGAGAGGACCAAGGGAAAACCTATTATTTTCACTGTCATGAAAAAGACAAAGATATGAGGTGTCTTTGAAGCATTTCCCCTAACTTTCAATACCAAGCTTAAAGTATTGGAGATCACCTGTGATTACATTTCCACTGGAGATTAAAAAAAAAAAAAAAAAAAAGCTGCCCTTGCCGCATATAATATATTTGAATGACACTGTGATATAGCTTTCTTATGTGATCATATAGACATGTCTTGATGTTCTATTGAATTTCAGCTCTACCACTCTTCATAAAGGCAGTTATTGTAATACAGTATAATAAATGAAACTTGAAATGGAATGATTATAAGTAAGCTTGAATTTTGCCTTATTGCTTGCCACTTATAGTAAGACGCCATGGAAGAGAATGCATCTTCTAGGTAATCAAGAAATGTTCCATGATCTTGCTGTTACTCAAGGTTGATGTTAAGACTCCTTTTGGGTGGCGTTTTGTAGAACAGAAATCGCGTCACTTTTCCTCCCTAGATATTAAGACAGTCTATTGATTTTTTTTTTTTAAGTACCATTCTTATAATCTCCCCAGAGCAGTAATCATGAGCTATGGACATTTCACTGAAACACTCACATTTTAGAAGTATTTTCTTAAAATTGAGACTTGTCTTTTTTTTTTTTTTTTTTTTTGATGGTACTCTTTTCTGTTCTGTTTATACTACACCTTAGAAAGTATAAAATGTGCATTGTTATTCTTTGTAATGCTTTACTACCAAGGCAGATATAGTAGCTTTAAGGAGGACATTAACTGGGTTTTTGAATCAGACCAGGTAACTGTGCAATTAAAGTAGAAAATGACTCCTACAATCCATAAGACATTTTTGTCATTGTTTTTAAAATATCAACCTACCTGACTTCAGGCTCTACTACAAAGCCACAGTTATCAAGACAGTATGGTACTGGCACAAAGACAGGAATATAGATCAGTGGAACAAAATAGAAAGCCCAGAGATAAATCCACGCACATATGGACACCTTATCTTTGACAAAGGAGGCAAGAATATACAATGGATTAAAGACAATCTCTTTAACAAGTGGTGCTGGGAAATCTGGTCAACCACTTGTAAAAGAATGAAACTAGAACACTTTCTAACACCATACACAAAAATAAACTCAAAATGGATTAAAGATCTCAACGTAAGACCAGAAACTATAAAACTCCTAGAGGAGAACATAGGCAAAACACTCTCCGACATACATCACAGCAGGATCCTCTATGACCCACCTCCCAGAATATTGGAAATAAAAGCAAAAATAAACAAATGGGACCTAATTAACCTTAAAAGCTTCTGCACATCAAAGCAAACTATTAGCAAGGTGAAAAGACAGCCTTCAGAATGGGAGAAGATAATAGCAAATGAAGCAACTGACAAACAACTAATCTCGAGAATATACAAGCAACTTCTACAGCTCAACTCCAGAAAAATAAATGACCCAATCAAAAAATGGGCCAAAGAACTAAATAGACATTTCTCCAAAGAAGACATACAGATGGCTAACAAACACATGAAAAGATGCTCAACATCACTCATTATCAGAGAAACGCAAATCAAAACCACTATGAGGTACCATTTCACACCAGTCAGAATGGCTGCGATCCAAAAGTCTACAAGTAATAAATGCTGGAGAGGGTGTGGAGAAAAGGGAACCCTCTTCCACTGTTGGTGGGAATGCAAACTAGTACAGCCACTATGGAGAACAGTGTGGAGATTCCTTAAGAAACTGGAAATAGAACTGCCTTATGATCCAGCAATCCCACTGCTGGGCATACACACTGAGGAAACCAGAAGGGAAAGAGACACGAGTACCCCAATGTTCATCGCAGCACTGTTTATAATAGCCAGGACATGGAAGCAACCTAGATGTCCATCAGCAGATGAATGGATAAGAAAGCAGTGGTACATATACACAATGGAGTATTACTCAGCCATTAAAAAGAATACATTGGAATCAGTTCTAATGAGGTGGATGAAACTGGAGCCTATTATACAGAGTGAAGTAAGCCAGAAAGAAAAACACCAATACAGTATACTAACGCATATATATGGAATTTAGAAAGATGGTAACAATAACCCTGTGTATGAGACAGCAAAAGAGACACTGATGTATAGAACAGTCTTATGGACTCTGTGGGAGAGGGAAAGGGAGGGAAGATTTGGGAGAATGGCACTGAAACATATAAAATATCATGTATGAAACGAGTTGCCAGTCCAGGTTCGATGCACGATACTGGATGCTTGGGGCTGGTGCACTGGGACGACCCAGAGGGATGGAATGGGGAGGGAAGAGGGAAGAGGGTTCAGGATGGGGAACACATGTATACCTGTGGCGGATTCATTTTGATATTTGGCAAAACTAATACAGTTATGTAAAGTTTAAAAATAAAATAAAATTAAAAATAATAATAATAATAATAAAATAAAATGTATTTAATTAGTTAACTGATTAGCTTTCATCTGGGATGGACTTTGTTGCCGCACGAAGGCTTTATCCTGTTGCAGTGAGGACTCGCTACTCTCTAGGCATGGTGCGCGGGGCTTTGGGCACGTGGACTTCAGTAGTCGGGGCGCGCTGGCTCAGTAGTTGTGGCCCATGGGCTTAGCTGCCCCACAGCCTGTGGGGTCCTCCCAGCACGCGTGCTCATTCGCTCAGTAATGTCCAGGTGTTCACTACTCCATAACCTGTATCCTGCCAGGCTCCTCTGTCCATGTTATTGCCCTGGCAAGAAGACTGGAGTGGGTTGCCATTTCCTCCTCCAATGAATCTTTCCGACCCAAGGATTGAACTTGTGTACCCCACATTCGCAGGCAAATTCGCAACCCCTGGACCACTAGGGGAGTGGTCACGAAGTCATGGGACCAGATGCCATGATCTTAGTTTTTTGAATGTTGCGTTTTAAGCCAGCTTTTTCACTCTCCTCTTTCACTTTCATCCAGAGGCTTTTAAATTCCTCTTCACTTTCTGCCATAATGTTGGTGTCATCTGCATATCTGAGGTTATAGTTATTTCTCCCTGCAATCTTGACCCCAGCTTGTGCTTCATCCAGCCCATCATTTCTCATGATGTACTCTGCATATAAGTTAAATAAGCAGGGTGACAATATACAGCCTTGACGTACTCCGTTCCCAATTTGGAACCAGTCTGTTGTTCCATGTCCAGTTCTAACTGTTGCTTCCTGACCTGCATACAGATTTCTCAGGAGGCCGGTCAGGTGGTCTGCTATTCCCGTTTCTTGAAGAATTTTCCACAGTTTGTTGTGATCTAAGCAGTCAAAGGCTTTGGTGTAATCAATAAAGTAGAAGTAGATGTTTTTCTGGAACTCTCTTGCTTTTTTGATGAAACAACGGATGTTGGCAATTTGATCTCTGGTTCCTCTGCCTTTTCGAAATCCAGCTTGAGTATCTGAAAGTTCACAGTTCACGTACTGTTGAAGCCTGGCTTGGAGAATTTTGAGCATTACTTTGCTAGCGTGTGAGATGAATGCAATTGTGCGGTAGTTGGAACATTCTTTGGCATTGCCTTTCTTTGGAATTGAAACGAAAACTTGCCATTAGTACCATTAACACATAAATCCAGGCTTTCATCATTTCCTACCCTGACTGTCCATGTGGCCTTCTCTCTGGCTTCTGGTCTACCAGTCTTAGCTTCCCTTTTATCATCCCAACTCTGATCCCCCTGCTAAATTTCCCTAAAACAACCCCTTGATCATCTCATACAAACTTATAAACTTTTCTTGTTTCTTTACTGCCTACAGAATATGAAAACTGAAGCTTTTTGCATTATGGTTGGAGCAGGGAGAGAAAGCAATTATCTAACTTATTGGTTTCCAAAGGAAATACTGGAACTTCTCTTCAAATTGACTTTTCTTATCCTTCTAGATTTGTATTATGAAATATGTATTTCATAACATATATAATTTACCAATATATTAGTACATAGATATAATTGATGAATAAATATACACATATTAGTGTATGCTCAAAATACATTTTACTAAAAGAATACACATACATATACACACATTATATTACTAGATCGCTGATATGACTTCCTTCTTTCCTTTTTCCTTTTCTACAATGTAGGCAAAGCGGGTAAGTTAAATCTGCCCTGTAATAGACCCATAACTAACCTCGACACTCTCTCTAAGTCTGCTACCGGAGTTTAGACTCACTTATCCTTTCCTTTAGACAAAGGCAATTGGTAAATTTGATCTAGCTGTTCTTCATCTTTTCTTTCTGACCAGTTTTGTTCTCTTTAGAATATTTCAGTGGGGCTACCAATCCAACTCTTCTGTTCGGCCTGGGCTGACTCTTTTTTGCTGCTGCTTGTTAACTCCTATACTATCTTACTGGTCTCTTTACACACATTCTTATCTACACATATTCTCTTCCATTCTCCCTGTTAGTTGTCTTTTTTTTAGTCTTAGAGCCCTGTATTTTGATGCTTTCAGCCTGCAAGTGGTTTTCAAACTGTGGGCACGCCATGATGACTTAGTGCTATGGGTACTACCAATGCCACCTCTGCCGTATCACCAAGCTGTCCTGCCCCCATCCGTTCACTTTACCTCTTCCATATCCTTCCTCCTTTGCACAGAGATCTTCCTCCTTTGCATAGATCTCAGTGCTAATTCTGAGACCATCCTGGCTTTCTACTTCATGGTTCACTCACTTGATAATGAGTTGTTCTGGCGTGAGAAGTTAAAAATGGCATTCCTGACATGGTCTGAGACTCTCAATATTCCATACTCTCTTCATGGCAGCTTAATCTATTTTTCTGTAAAAGCTCAGTAGTCTAGGAGGCTAAGTTCTGGTTTAGAAAGGCTGATTGAAAGATAGCTCCTCAGGATACCAACTGCCTGGCCTAGATCCTATTTCCAATTTTTTTTTTTTTTTCCCGCTTTAGCCTTATATACTTCCAGACAAAAGGAACATACCTTTTTCTCAACAAAAGTATAAGCAGACAAACCCAGGCAAACTGGTCCTTATGATGACTGTATTTAGAGTAAATCCAAGACAACTGTCAAAGGGAACAGCAGAATATTCCTTTTGGAATATTAACAGAAGCTCCTGATGCACTCCCCGTGAATGGTATCTGCATTCAGGTTCTTCGTGGTCTGCCCTTTCTGCCTTCTTAAACTTGTCCTTTATCCTCTCTAATACTTCAGTCGTTTTGAACTATTCTCTATTCTCCGGACAAAGCCTACCTCTCTGCCTTTGTCCTTGGCCTAAAATGCCTCCACAGACACCACATACCTGTTGAAATCATATCTATTTTTGCCTACCTAGCTCATATAATGGTAATGATCATCAAACAGCCTCTGCTAACCATCTTCACCACATTCAAATTCTTTCCCATCAGATGCCCTGTGGCATTTATTTTGTGGCATTCTTATGATAGCCTTGTCACATCCAGTGTGTGTATGCGTGCCAAGTTGCTTCAGTTGTGTCTGACTCTTGGTGACTCTATGGACTGTAACCTACCAGGCTCCTCTGTCCATGGGATTCTCCCGGCAAGAAGACTAGAGTGAGTTGCCATGCCCTCCTCCAGGGGATTTGCCCAACCCAGGGGTCAAACTCACATTTTTTATGCCTCCTGCATTGGCAGGAGGGTTCTTTACCATTAGTGCCACCCAGGAAGTCCCATCACATTGTGACTCTATGGTTATTTTTGTATAGTTTTAAAAAATTATCTCTGTAATACCTACCCTGCTAGTTTGTAAGTCCTTTGAGGACAGGTTGTATGTCGTATTCATCGTTGTATATTCCTGACTGCCTAGTTCTAATGATATTAATATATTGGAGGCACGTTGGTATTTCGGGAGGAGATTATATGACTGAATGAAATGGTTCACAATGATGTATTCTTCTGATGGAAGTCTTTAACCTAATACTGCTGAGATTTTTTCAGTCAGCAAAAAGACAGTAGTACACCATTCTGACATTCCTTTGAGGCACATGTTTCTTCAGTGTACACCCTCTCACAGGAAGATATTTAATAAAAAAAAAAAAAAAAGAAAAAAGAAAATCGGTAGCTTGATTATATGCTTAGCCAAGAAATTTCTTTTGCAGTTCTAAGGAAAATCTCCAGCAAACCAAATTACTCTCCCAGCAATGCACTTCAAAGGAGAGAAGAATGCATTTCTTGTACAGAATTCTTGGGTATGTTTGATCATTAGTCAGGGCAAGTAGCTTGACTTGAGGCTATTTACTCAGCAGGAATAAAAAAGAGCAGCATTGCTTCAACCAAGAGGAGTGTCCCAGCCCTTCGCCAGGCAGAATTTAATTTGATCTGTCAGGGAAGTAATAGAGGTTTACTCGAGGAGTGAGTCTCGATCAGTAATATTTGGTTGACTTTTGAGCTACTAAAATGCTCCTTCCCCCCAAATGGCCTTTTTTAGGAATAATAAAAACAAGGACACTTGGCACCAAGTAATTGTCTGAGAACCTGAGAATTTTACAGCAATTGTTATTATTGAAACAGGTTTTGTTTTTCTCAGTCTGAGTCTTGCTCTTACACTTGTGTGTATATATGTATATGTGTGTGTGTTTAATACATACCAATGGGCTATGGCTGATAATTATTTCAACTAGGAAGTGCCACAAAATATTTTTGATGTAGTCAAAATATAATTTAATACTATTAGACTTCTAATTAGAAATGTACAAACGTTTCTTGAAGAAAATCAATTGCTGAAAAAAATGGCTTTAAATGTCAACTTAAAAAAAATAAACTAAATACATATTGTCTAATATGAGATAGGCTTTATATTTTCTAGGGGAAAAATTGCACATCACCTTTCAACATGTAATTTTTCAAAATTTAACTTTTTAATTAAATTTAATTTCAGTTATAAGGTGTTCATTACCATTTGGCACATTCTTCAGTTAAAATAATTAGCAACAATAATTAAAACTTTTCATGCTTGATTTTTCTAGTCTCAATTTTTAGGAAAATGATGCTTTAAATTTATAAAAAATAAATAAATTGGTATATAATCACAGATGCACTAGTCGACATCTATTTATAATTTTTCACCATGAACATCCTGAAAGAAATGACTATTTTTTAAATTTTAGACAAAAAAAAAATTCAAAGAGAGTACTAGTGAATCATTTGTTATTGGTTACTTTTTTAAAACAGAGTAAAACAACTTCTGTAACATTAATTTTGAAAAGTTAATTCCCATGTTCTAATGCTAGCATAATGAGTTTTTTTCCACAGTGAACTCTAATGAGTTTATGAACATGCTGCCATATTTATGGTAGAAGCAATGCAAATTTGATTCATGTTTATTTATGCATGCATTACATTTGGGAGTATATTTAGGGACCAGAAGCTTGCTGGAGAATTTGTTACAGGAAAGAAAACTTATGAAGAGGACTTCTTATCCCAGGAGTGGAATTAAGGTAGAATTAACAAGGAATTGAAGTTATCTTTGATCATGATTTTTTATTCCATTTTTATTCACTTTGAGGAAGTGTTGCCTGCTTTTTTTGATGTTCAGCAGAGCAGTACAATGCAATACACAGAAGCATAATGTTGAATTTTCATAATAATGCTTATGATGCAAATGAAGCACACTTCAAAAAGCAGGTTGATTAGCATTTCTTGGTAAGATGACAGTCCCCTCTTTTTTAAAATTTTTGTTCATTAGTTTTATCGGTAGATTACATATCCAGATTTCAAATTTGAAGTGCATAGTTTTTGCTTATAATCATAATGTGAATTTAAATAGTTTTAGATTGTGCATTTAAAACAATTCTCTTGTCACTGAATTACACTCTGGATTAATGAGCTGTTTGTCACCTCAGAGCCCTTTGCTTTGAAATTCAGTCTTGTTTAAAGTGAACTCCAACCATTTCAGGCCAGCATTATAGAAGGTTGCAGGATTAATGAGCTCCAGGGGCTCTGTGGTTCTCTTTGGAGCATATGTCACTAAATTTTATTCTCAGGAAGCATTATTCTATGCAAGAAGAATATGGGAAGCTGAATGTGAAGAAATGGTTTTTCAACAAATGATTTGACAATTGCTGATGAGGCATGATCGTTCACCCCACTATGCACACAGGAGACAAGGGCTTTTGCCTTTTCCGCATTCGTGCTAGTTTGCTTCAATTGCGTCCCAACTCTCTGCAGCCCACCAGGCTCCTCTGTCCATGGGATTCTCTAGGCGAGATACTGGAGTGGGTTGCCAGGCCCCTCTCCAGGGAAATCTTCACAACCCAGGGAACCACCTCATCTCTTATGTCTCCTGCGTTGGCAGGTGGGTTCTTTACCACTTCAGCTTCACCTGGGATGCCCTTGCCTTTTCTAACTGAAACAAAATTACAATTGACATATATTTTAATAAGGCTATCACTGTTGTTAAAGCAATGCTCCTTTAAGGTTTATTACTCAGTTCTTTGTTTTTGTTTCACTTAATGGACTTTCTAGGGCTGGATGAAGAATTTACACACATAGACTCTCGAGCACACTTCCAACTAGTCTACAAAATGGAGAGAATAAAATAGAAGAAAAAGTTGTCCCTTTATTTTAGAATAGAATTTCTCAGTAAACTGACAATTCTCCCTGTTTTTAACTTTTTGTTTTATTTTGGAGTATAATTTATTAACCTTATTGTTAGTTGCAGGTGTGCAACAAAGAGTTCAATAATAAGTATGTATGTATCTATTCTGTTTCAAATTCTCTTCCCAATTAGGTTGTTATAGGAGATTGAGCAGAGTTCCCTATGCTTTACAATAGATCCTTGCTGGTTATCCATTTTAAATGTAGCAGTGTGTACATGTCAGTCCCAAACTCCCTAACTATTTTTCCCTTATCATCTTTCCCCCCTTGTAACCATAAATTGAATCTCTAAGTCTGTGAATACATTTCTATTTGGTAAATAAGATCATCTGTATCATCTTTTTTTTTTTTTTAATTCCAAATTCATGTTTAGTAATTCTATGAGTAGATTACTTAGCCAGAATTTCAGACTAAGACAATTAAACTCTTTACCTCTGGGTAAATCATTTATCTAAAGTTGTCTCTCTTAATCCAAACAGCCTGGGCTGGGGATGGCAAATTCATGGCAATCCTGTAGATATTCATTCCTTCTCAGGCAGACATTACTTATGCATCACAGCCTGTTTCTTTATGGAACCAGCTATCTGTACACTAAGACACAGCCTCAGAATTCTCAACATCATGATCCAGGCAACCTCTACCTGTTGGCCAGAGTTGACAAGTGAAATAAACACACTTGCCACTCTGGCCTGTCAGCCCTCTTTGCCAGTTTAGATGTTCTGATCACTCGGAGAGAACTATGAAACCCCCAGTGTATCTTTAGCTTTTAGTTACACAGATGTTAAGATGGGGTGGTATTGCCATCTTTGAGTTGATGAAATATAGTATTCTCTTTGTTCTTCTCCATGCCCTTTTTACGTGGATTCAAACTTTTTCTCCCTTTCCTTCCCAGCTGACCATCCTTATCGTCTACATTTCATTTCTCCAACTCTATTCGGGTCTTACTCCTGACTTCACCACTGTTTTACCACTGGAGTGTCAAAATGTTTTCTAATGGATAAATTGTCATCCTCCATTAAAGGTGTGTTGACGCTGCACATCTAACTTTGGCATGCCAGGGGTGTCTTGCAGTAGCATGAGCCACAGCATGGACACAGCAGGCATTTTGATATCTTTGCTCAAGTCCTCTCTTGTTGGGTAGTAACGCTCATTTCTAAAATCCAGGGAAGATATCGGCAACCGAAAGTCCCATCGCCCATAAAAATAGGCTCCTGACCCCTACACTGGCATTTGTGTTTTATCATAGCATATCCGGAGGCAAGAAAATCATAGAAAAGGAATCTTTCTTAATCTTGGCAAAATCTTCAAGTTGGATTCTCAAAATTTAGGTTTCTTATGGATCACAGTGACTGAATGAAATATCACAAATTTGTAAAAAAGACATAGGAAGGAGAGCCATAGTTTAAAAATACAGAGTATTTCTAGACGGCTGCTGCTGCTGCTGCTTCAGTCGTGTCTGACTCTTAGCGACCCAATGGACAGCAGCCCACGAGGCTCCTCTGCCCATGGGATTTTCCAGGCGAGAGTACTGGAGTGGGGTGCCATTGCCTTCTCCATTCTAGACATCTAGGGTGTTGCAATTCTGTTTGCAATTCATTATATGAGGAAAACAAAGAGCCCAAAGACGGGAAGGTGAACATCTCATGCCTTTAGTACCCGTATGATCTGAAGTTCTATGACAGTTCTGAAACCCAGCCTAATAAAGTATGAAACATTCTGAGGAATGCTATTGAAGATATGCAAATAGAGTTTGGAATGGAAAAAATGCAAACCATTTGGACAGGCACAGGGCCAATTTATCGATTCATTCTCAGGGAATATCAGACCTTTACAAATTTAACTCATGGGGAAACATATACATGTAGACTTTCTTCAGGTGAAGAAAGATTCAGTATGCAGCCAGCATTAAATATTTGAGTTTTGTTTGTTACTGCAGTATCAGCTGTGTGTTAGCATGTTTAATTTTCAGCCTCATGCCATTTTGAAAAGTGAAAGTGTTAGTCACTCAGTCATACCCAGCTTTTTGTGACCCCATGGACTGTAGGCTGCCTCTGTCCATGGAATTCTCAGGCAAGAATGCTGGAGTGGGTTGCCATTCCCTTCTCCAGGGGATCTTCACAACTCTGGGATTGAACCCAGGTCTCCTGCACTGCAGGCAGATTCTTTACCATCTGAGCCACCAGGAAAGCCCAATGTCATTTTAGAAGCTATTCAGTTTTCTTCCAATGAAGAGATGAGATAATGCAAGGCATCCCGAACTGATGGACGGGCTTTAGAATATTCTGGTCTAGATGCAGCTGGAACCTCTAAATAATTCCTCATACTGAAGAGATTACTGCACACAGCAGAGCATGTCTCAGTTGGAATTAGGTCTATATACATATAGTCATGCTATTGGAAAATGAGGGCCCATATTAATTTACAGAAACTTTCTGTCTAGGAAAAGAAGTGACTGTGTCTTTGGGAGCAATAGAAATACCCAAAAAACTAAGTTGTCATTGAGAAAAAGAGTTAAAGAGAATGGCTTATGATTTTTTTAAGACTGCAGCTGATGTGTTTAGTTTTGGAACTCCTTGGGCGTTTGAATTTCATTTTCCCTCAAGAGTCACCTAAACTGAATGCTGTATATCAGATTACAGGTTTACCTTCCCATTGGATTTGTAGCCCCTAGGGAGATGCAATTAGTTTAGTCGCTAATGCACTTTGGTCCTCAACATGGAATAATCACTATGGAATATAAGGACAGTTTCAAGAGCATCAGAGGTATTTTACCAAATTTTATTTAATCTCCCCTCATCCCATTTACAGGTCAGCTTATTAAAGTTGAGAGTTCTTGGTAGATGGCTTCCATGAAGGGACACAATGTTATCTTTGGATAAGCTATTCCAGGGTTAATCTGAGTCAAGAAACATTTACTTGTCATAGGAATTGCAGGGTTATTATGTTGAATGTGAAAATCTGATTGCCTTCATTAAGATGGTCATGTATACAGAAACATGCACATTTAAGAGGTAAAATATAGTGTTATGGAGGCATAAAGTGGCTTGGGAGTGAAAGAGGTATGTCAGAAAGAGAAAGACATCAATAGTCGTTTTGATTTAGAGGTCACTGATAGCTGTAGGAAAAATAGCTTCATTAGAGTAATCGTGAGGCAGAAATTGCAAAGGGCGGGAACAAATTGCCGCGGGCACTGGAGGGAATAAAAGGTGAAAACATGGAATTCCATCAGTCAGTCTTTCGAGAAGTTTACTAGAGGATGGAAGGAGGGGGGGTGGCGCAGGCTATGTGTTTGTCACATTTGCAAATCCAGAAGCCTGTGGAGCAGCCTCCTCTCAGAGGGCATGTGGTAGCATTAGATTTGGGAGCATGCCCTGGAGATGGCTCTGTAGCACGCCTCACACTCTGTGGTCGCCAGCTTGAGGTCATGCTTCAGTACTGTGTCACAGGACCCCTGCACTACCACCTGTCTGCCCAATCTGGGCACAGGACTAGGGAATCAATGGGAAATAATATTTGTTCACTTGGAGGCTTGTTTCCATTCATAATGCCCCAGGTTGGGAAGCCACTAGCATCCTCACATGGACCAAGTTTAATTCTACTCTCTTCTATTCAACAAACATATCCTTAGGTAGTCTGAGTGAGGCCCTGCTTTGGTTCAAAGTCTACAACGTGGTTAAAAGAGGTTCCTGCCCTTACATAACTCAATGTCTCTAAAGAAGCATGAAACGCAAGTAGCATCTCTATAGTCGGATGAACATCGCCACAGTGGAGGAATGGGTAGTGAGGGGCAGGTGACAGCGCGTACTGCACTGGGGCTTCTCAGACGCTTCTCAAGAAGACTGCCTGCACCAAGGCCTGAAAGATGGCTTAAAATTATCTAGGCAGCTGAGAATAAATCCTAAGGAAATACTTAGGGGGTATGAACAAGCCAGTGTGGCTAGTTAACCTCCTGTGTTGGTATTGCTATTTAGTTGCTAAATTGCGTCCAACTCGTTGAGACCTCATGGACTGTAGCCCACCAGGCTCTTCTGTCCATGGGATTTCCCAGGCAAGAATACTACAGTGGATTGCCATTCCCTCCTCCAGGGGACCTTCCTGACCCAGGGATCAAACCCACATCTTCTGCATTGGAAGGAGGATTCTTTACCACTGAGCCACCAGGGAAGGCAGTTAGCCTCATGAGAGGATGGCTAATGTGGGGGTCCTGTGAGCTTGAGCTGTGAGATGTGCCTGCAGGGGGTAGGGGAAGCCTGGTTGTGGAGTGACTAACACATCACAGTCAGATTCTTGGCTCTTATTCTGTAGATAATAGCAAGGGGGTCACTGTATTGCTTTAAGCAAGAAGGAGACTGAATGCTTTACTCTTTTACAAAGATTATTCTGACTGAAGTGTGTGTGTGTGTGTGTGTGCGCGCGCGCGTGCGTGTGTGTGTGTGTGTGTGTGTGTGTGTAGGGGTGGGTTGAGCAGAGACTAGTTTGGAATATAAAGCAGCAGACCAAGAATAAAATCATGACCTGAATGAGGCCAGAGGAAGTGAGATTGGAAAGGGTAGGTAAACTGGTTTTGTTGTTTTAGTAACCAAATGCTTTGATGAAGAATTGGGTTTTAGGTGCCTCCCAAATCCAGGCTGAGTTGACTGCAAGTGTTTCTGTGGCTCATTGAGAGCCATTTGCCTAAATCTATCTAAATTGTGATTCTCATGGACATTGTGAAATGAAGGTGGAGTTTGGAGGCAGAAGGCAGAGCTGTATAGAGTCAAAGCAAGGAGGGGAAGAAAAACAAAACATGGGGAAATCAATAAAGAGAAATGGAGAGGGCAAGTTATTATTTGCTATCTTGACCCACAGCTTAGTTCACCTGTGGTCTTCCAACAATACTTTTTCTCTGTTTTTAAATGTTTCATTAGTTAATACCTTAAGAAATGAGCATAGGTCATTGATGGAGTTACTGTGGTTGTGAGTGTCTGAGAAGCGACTTTTTATTAATGGAAGCACTATAATAGTGGCCAAGTATGTGTTTATGACGTTTTTTCAGACATCTGTAAGGAGCAGTGTAAACCTGTAATTGTGGGGTGTTTGCTGGAGTGGGAGAAATGACAGAATTAAATAAGTAATGAGGAAAATGTAAACGGACCCAGTAAGCACCACTATAATTAAATGGACCCACTTATCCCTCAGAGTGTATTTCTCTTGGTTCTGGATGTGTTCTGTGTGTTCTGTCTCGTGAGCAAGGTGGGCAGTTTGCTCATTTGGTTGGGATCCTGGAGTAATGAGATAGGAATTAAGGGGCTAATACTTCTGCAGGCCATTGGTTTTAACCTAGTTCATGACCCCAGAAGGACACTTTAAACCTCATCACCATCCTGCCTTTTGTCTTTGGGTGCAAGAGGGCGCCAATTGGAGCGTGTAGATGGCTTTCCAGCACATCTGTCTTCACCAGCAGAAAGCTGTGGTCACATAAGTAGGATTATCTTTTACATAAAAAGAGCAGCCTGTTCCATAATTAGAAAAATTAGAAATTGCTGTGAGATAGGCAATAATTAATTGCTGTTGAATACCCATTCTTGAATTTGATTTGTAGGAAATGGGGATGTGGGAGCTTTGTTAATTGCAGAGCCTGTGATGAGAGTTTTGTATCACTCTACTGGGTACTTAACTGGTGACTCACAGAACACTGGAGGTCCATAGACCTAGACTTAAAACGTGAAATGTGTGATTGCATTGACTGCCTATTTTAAGACATTTTATGTTTAATTATTTGTGCCACAACTTGATCTGATCCCCTTTATGCGATGGAGCTGAAATAGATTATATTTTCCACTACCAATGTTACATTTTTTTTTAAATTTTATTTTATTTTTAAACTTTACATAATTGTATTAGTTTTGCCAAATATCAAAATGAATCCGCCACAGGTATACATGTGTTCCCCATCCTGAACCCTCCTCCCTCCTCCCTCCCCATTCCATCCCTCTGGGTCGTCCCAGTGCACCAGCCCAAGTATCTGTATCTAATTGAGAGGTGAATTCAGGTTTTGTGGGGACTGAAACTTAATGACATTTGAGGTGAGCCCTCTTTGAGAAAAGAAAAACTTAAATACAAAAATCTGTTATGAAGTGGTATTTAAACTCATTCTTTCCTTTAAGTTGATGACATTTAAAAAAATATTCCCTCATTTCATAAGTCTTTACCAATATTGTCATATACATTGTTAGAATTGTGGTCAAATTTGGAAGAACAAAAAAAAACTTCTTCAGGCCTCTTTTATGATGAGTTATAATATTTTAGAACAGAGACTAATTTTTCATACTTTTGGAATCGATTATCCACAGTCCCTAGCTATTTACCGTAACTGTTTCTCATTTTTTTTTTTGCATTTGATTTTTTTATTTTTTTTCTATTTCTGCTTTATTTTTTTAATTTTATTTTATTTTTAAATTTTACATAATTGTATTAGTTTTGCCAAATATCAAAATGAATCCGCCACAGGTAAAAAAAAAATTGACCATGTGAAGACATTGCTAGGACCCTATCCAGCTCCTTAAAAGGGACTAGTGCAAATGAGGGCTCTTCAAGTTTAAGCTTCATTGTAAATTCATGGTAAATTCATCTCGGATCTAGTAGCATTGCAATTCTTTTTTTTTTTTTTCTCAGCATTGGCATTCATTATTCCATTCTCATGGAATCTTTCCAAACACCATTGTATTCAATAGTCTAATGAAATAGCATAACCCTTGACACTTAGATACAATGAGTCAGTTAAGGAAGAAGTCAGGTTTTTAATGATCTTTCTGAGTTTTTTAAATAAGGCACAGCTCAATTCTTATCTTCGGGTTTGACTGGCAGACAATAGCTTCTTGTAAGGCTGTTCTGTTAATATTTTTTTTAATCTACTACAAGCTTTAATTTATCTTTGATAGCTTGGAAAGAGATTCAATTCCCATTAAGAACATGAAAATATTTTTAAAGATATTATCTTTTATGGTATATCCTTTTATAGTTCACTGACTATATTAGTTGTGGGTATCTTAAATTTCAAGTCATTTCAACAGTTAGTATGTAAATAAAATATATAGGGTGTCCAAGCCATCACCTTGTATAGAGTATCTTTAATATTTTAAAATGTTATTTCTAAACTTAAAATGAAACCTGTTACTGAAGAAAGACTTCAGAATTGATACAAAGATCCCATTGCACTCTATATGGTTTTCTGCTAAATGTCCCAAGATCTGTTTTATTGCATTAAGCATAGTTTCATTAAAGATGCTTGGGCTTCCACCCTTTTCTGTACCTCTTACTACTTCTATGTACACAAACCCAACAACCTAATCAAGTTGCCTTTGATCAAATTTAGTTTGGATTTTTCCCTAGTAATGCGGTCTGGTGGCAGTTAAATAGAATTTAATTAAAATAAATATGCACAAGATTCAATCGAGCTTAATTATCTGATTTAACTTGGTAAAATTGGACAGAAAGTCTAGACATTAGAAGATACACCTCTACTTGACTTGGATAAAGGTTTAGTAAAACAGAGATAAAAGTTTAGTAAAACAGAGGCCAGCATTAAGAAGAGAGAAGGGAAATCTAGTTGTAAAAGTTATTTATACATTTAGGTAGAATTCTAAATACACAAAATGTGTCCCGCTAAATTTGTACCCACAGTAAAAATTGGGTTGTTTCCTGTTTTTCTATTCTATGACAACGGTAAAATAAAAGTGTGAAAAGCTAGGCAATCCACTTATTAAATAGAAATTTAGATTGACAAGCTACTTTCTCAAATTTGATTTCTGGCTCAGTTGGCTAATGCTTCTTAAGCCTTTTAAAGTGGACATGCATAACCCAGCGATTTTGTGAAAATGTAGATTCTGATTCAGTAAGCCCCAGTGATGCCCACACTGTGGGCTAAGGCCCATACTTGAGGAGCAAAGCCCCAGACAGTGAAGTGACAACAGTTGATATGGGATGGATGGCACTGCTGTATCCACCATAACTGTGCTGATAATGATACTTCAATAAGACTACCTCTCAACTCTGGTGTGTTTTTATATTATTTCCAGTGTCCCAGTTTAGTCTTTACATTATATAATGCCATGTGCTTTAGCTCAGCTTGATTGTCACTAGTTACTTTAGAATATTTATTTGAGTCCCCCTCCAGTCCAATATGAGCAGCAGGTGTAGACAGATTTCTCTTTCAAAATGAGTTCTCTAAACCCTAACATTTTCTTACTGAGGATTCATTCAATTATGTATCTCTTTTGCTCATTCTGATATTTTCCAAGTCAATCCTGTGAATCATCGTCTCTTGTCTGTGTCTTTATTCTGCAAGGCTGGTCATCTCACTGACCTCCACACATGCTAGTTTCATTCCTGATTCCAAATTCTGCACGTGCTGTCCCTTGACCAAGAATGCTTACATTTATCACTCCTGTCCTTCATGAGGTCTCCTGCAATCACAGGCTCTGAATGACCTGGTCACTCATCATCTGACAGAGCTGAGCAGATTGAGGCCACTCAGTAGCTGTCTGTTGAAATTATATTGATATATTCAGGGAGCTGCTCTTCACCTTCCTTCTGTGCTTCATTTCAAAGCAACCTAACATTGGTGCTCATTAACTCTCAAAGATGTTTCTTTTTGACAATGGATCATGGAAATCTCTGTAGTTGAATTTCTGCTAAGGTGTCACAGTGGAATGCCTTAGCACATGCATGCTCGAATGTAATACAAGTTATAAATAGTCATAATTTCTAAAACTGCATTAAAAGCCACAAAGTTAATAGGTAATTACTGTGTAAAGTGAAATTTTGATTTAGAGAAAGGAGGCAGATAATTAAATACTAATTTCAAGGAATTTTCATATAAGGTCAATAAAATTACATGTTAATAACTAACAGTACCTCTGTAGAGTTATTTAGTCAAGAGGGAATTGTTTTATGTACTAACTTCACTTGGAGGATATTTGTTATCAACAGTCATATGATACATTTTTATTATTTTTACCTGTTACTTAGAGATTTGGCATATGCAAAAAGGTGAGAGATATGCCCAAAGGGTACAGCTGGGAAAAGTGGTTAATTCAAAGCAGGGGTCTGAGTGAAGTTCTGAATGAGGGTGAGACAAGGTGGCAATTACCCGTTGGGCCATTTACTAGTAGAAATTCTTAGATTGTTATTTTCTCTGATTGCCACCCCGTAGGGGTCTTTGAGATGATGCCAAAGTCTAAACATTTCCTGTGGGAATTTGTGGTAAGGGAAAAGAAAAGGAAAAACAGGCAATCTGGGGACTTCCCTGGTGGTACAGTGGATACGAATCTGCCTGATACTGCAGGGGACACAGGTTCAATCCCTGGTCTTGGAAGTATTCACATACCTTGGAGCATCTAGGCCCATGCACCACGACTGCTGAGCCCAAGTGCCTAGAGCCTGCTTGCAACTGCTGAGCCCAAGCGCCGCAACTGCTGAAGGCTGTGTGCCTAGAGTCTGTACTCCACAGCAAGAGAAGCCCCATGAGAAGCCCACGTACCGCAATGAAGAGTAGCCCCACTGATTGCTGCTAGAGAAAGCCCGCACGCAGCAATGAAGAGTCAGCACAGCCATAAATAATAACAAAGAAAGTCGAGTTTAAAAAAAGGCAGTCTGGATCCAGACTACGTGCTTGATACTTAGGAAGATGGGTAAACTTTTGGATCTTAGAATCTTACAGGCCCGGCATCTGAGATCCAATAAATCCCCTCCTTGACATCCAACCTGTAGGATGTTATTTTCTAACTACCCAGAGCACAGAGTGGCAGTGCCTGTTGACCGTATTGATGCACCTGCCTGTTGGGGTGAAATCATTGTGGCTGCCGTGCACCGTGCTCCTCGAGGGGGGTCGGGGGATACAGTACAGCTCTTATCTGGGAACAGTGCTGGATGGAAATCTACTCACTGCTCCACTTAGTAGCAGTGTGACCTTCAACATGTCCCAGAACTCATCTGAGCTTTAGTTTATTTATCTAACATGGTGATGATTTGAGTACCCGCCTCAAAGGTGTTAGGGAAATTAAATGAGTAAAATGAAAATTTTGACTTAGAGGAGAGAAGGCAGTTAGATAATTAAGTACTGATTTAAAAGAGTATTCAGGTAAATCAATACGATTAAATAATAACTAACAATTAGCACCTCTATATAGTACTATTTCAAAGGGCCTCAGTGCCGAGCAAATTGTAAGCACTCTGTAAATTTTAATTACCATCATTAGCATCATCTTCATCGTCATCCTGATTACTGCTGTAAGGAAAAGACAAAGGCTGCATCTTTAGAAATGGTTTGACTTATGTAGAGTGCTTATCTAAACAGTACTTGTATCTGTGTGTACTCAGTAAGTCCAAGTTATTACTGTTGGAATTACTGTTATTACTCTATTGCTTACCCTCAGCTGACCTCTGGAGTTTATCCATCATAGTGAATATTCCAGAGAATATATGCAGTAAATAACTGTAGAACTAAGTTTATATTTTAAGGCAACCATTAACCCATTGGAGTGGTAATTTTCCAAGAGATTTGTTTCTTTCCTAAACCATTGATAACTTTATTTCTGCTGCTGAGACTTTTTTTCATGGTCAAGAGTTTTTCTTATATTGTGATTTCATTTGGAAAATGCCAGTGTCTTCTGTTTTTCTAATGCATAGTCTCAACTGCCCATTACTTAATAGTTAGGTCTCTAAATATCATTTATGGGACTCATCTACATCAAACCTTAGATAACAGTCTGAGGTTTACAGTAGAAGTCATCTTCAGCTTTCTAAAGTACTAAATAGGAGGGAATTTAGAAAGTTAAATCAGGAAAGGGTTCCTTGGAGGTGACTTTCTCCTGTATCCTCATTTTATTGATGAGATATGATTTGTCCATCATCACCTGCCCGTACTTCTGGGACTGTTCCTTTAATGAACCTATCTTTCTGCAAAGCATCTCAGAGAAATGATATTTCCTACCATGACCCTTTGTTAAGTTCTGCAGCTGCATAAGAAAATAGAAATCGTAAACTGATAAGCAGGAGAAGCAAATAAACAAAACCTCAAACCTGTAGCATGGGGCTATACTCAGAGATGGAGAGGATCTAATCCAAGGAGACACCTGGGGAAAAGACTTTTAAAAAAAACAGTCAAATTTCTTTTGGAAGGTGGAGTGAGACATTACAAGCTGGCACTGGTCACAGTGTTTGCATAGGCTGTGTGGTCACTGCCTTGGAGGGAACGTCTCAGCAGGAACCCCCACCTGGATTTTGCCACCCTCTTTTCATGTGAAATGATTGCTTACCTTCTCATTCCATCCTGCTGCTTTGAGGAGACTCTGCTGAAAAGCATCAAAGGGGCCAGTGAAGACCGGAGGGCATAAGCACAGGTCGCAATTAGGCAAACAGAGATGCAGAGCGGCCCCGGATCACAGAGAGCAGATTCCAACGGGGCAACCGGCAGGGAGGCTCAGCATGGCTTTCTGCGCTCAGGCTGGGAAAGAGTTGTCACTCTCACCACAAACAAGGCACCTGTGTCTTGCTAATCCTCCCACCTTGCTCCATAAAAGGGGATGAGGAGTGAGGGTAGAATTATCATGTGGCTTTATCACATAATAATAATAATAAAGCATGGATTCAGTGCCTCTTAATCTCTCTTATATAAATTCCTTTGCATGAATTTTTGGTCTTTTTCTCTAAATAAAAGTTGAAAGCCCTGATGACACAGGCCCTTTAGGGCCACAGGAAAGTGTTGCTGGAGCCCAGTGACAGCTAGAACCCTGGAGGACAGGGCACCCAGCGGAGCTGTTGTCCTCCATCTTCTCTCCTGATTGGAATCACTAAGGAATTTAAACACACTAGCACCTAGGTCCCAGCCCTGGAGATTCTGATTTCATTGCTCTGTAGTTGATCTTTGGTGTGGTTAACAAGATCTTTAAAAGGCTTTCAAGTAACTGACGTTTAGTAAAGTTGAAGAAACACAGTCATTGAGATACCTCAGTGGAGATGTGTGGATAGGGGAGAAATACCTGGTCTCTCTCCTCCCACCCTCTGACATCCTGCTGATGCATAGTCAGAAGCCAGACGGCAAGGTGGCTAGGAGAATGCAATCGGCCTGGCTCAGCCTCCTCTAGCCCAGGTGGCAGGGAAGGATGCAGAATAACCAGCACAGACTTTACAATGAAACCCAGAAGACAGTCTCAGCTTCTTCCCCGCCAAGAAAGCAGAAACGAGGACAGACTCATGCTTTTCCTCCTAAGGTGGGCTCACCAGTGTGGCTTTTGTATTGAACCAGGCATCCTTCAGGTATAAAGGCCTTCTAAAGGGCTAACTCCATCTGGTGTGTGTTCAGTCGCTTCAGTCATATCCAACTCTTTACAACCCCATGGACTGTAGCCCACCAGGCTCCTCTGTCCATGGGATTCTGTAGGCAAGAATACTGGAGTGGGTTGACATGCCCTCTTCCAGGGGATCTTCCCAACCCAGGGATTGAACTCATGTTTCCTGTGTCTCCTGCATTGCAGACGGATTCTTTTTACCCACTGAGCCACCTGTGGTGTGCAGTTCCATCTGGTACCTCTTATAATATTCCCCCTGGATATTGGTGACTCTCCTGCTGCTGGCCAAGCAGGACTCGGAGGTCTATGGAGACCTAGACATGCATATATGCACATGATGCTGTTGTGACCCCAGGTGCTGGTAAGTGAGAGCCATGAAGTGTAGCCTGCCAAAGTGAAATGAGACATCAGAGGTCTCTCTTTTATTTGCAAGATGAGACTGGAACCATGAGTCCCATCTGGGCTGGTCTCTGCCCTCTGTCTGGGCAGGCACAGACTGTAGGAGAAGATGACAGGAGTGAACAACAATTTAGGGTGGGGTTTTGATCAATGAGTTGCACGTTTCCATATGAGAACCAAACCTGGGCTTAAATAACAACACACAAATGTTGCTGTTGTTGTTCAGTCACTCAGTCGTATCTGACTCTTTGTGACCCCAAGGACTGCAGCATGCCAGGCTTCCCTGTCCTTCACCATCTTGCTTGCTCAAACTCATGTCCATCGAGTCAGTGATGCCATCCATCCATCTCATCCTCTGTCATCCCCTTCTCCTCCTGCCTTCAATCTTTCCTAGTATCAGGGTCTTTTCTAATGCATTAGCTCTTTGCATCAGGTGGTCAAAGTATTGGAGCTTCAGCTTCAGCATCAGTCCTTCTAAAGAATATTCAGGATTGATTTCCTTTAGGATTGACTGGTTTGATCTCCTTTCAGTCGAAGGGACTCTCAAGAATCTTCTCTAACACTGCAATTCAAAAGCATCAATGCTTTGCCGCTCAGCCTTCTTTATGGTCCAACTCTCACTCACATCCATACATGACTACTGGGAAGGCCATAGCTTTGACTAGCTGGACCTTTGTCAGCAAAGTAATATCTCTGCTTTTTAATACACTGTCTAGGTTTGTTATAGCTTTTCTTCTAAGGAGCAAGCATCTTTTAATTTTGTGGCTGCAGTCACCATCTGCAGTGATCTTAAAACACACAAGTACTTTCTCACAATGAGTGGAGGAGATGCATGCCATTTCCTGTCCTTTCATAGAGATGGGCGGTGACTACATGTTTAGGTTCCTCGTGGATGAAACTACACCCTAGTTCCTGATAAAGATAAAATATTCGCTGGCCACTTTCTCCAAGGGTTGGCTTCAAGTGAGACGCCAGTGAACAGAAGGAAACTCCCCGCGGATCATTGACTGGTTTCTTCTACCGTGAACCTTGCATCGTACCAGCTTTCTCAGGAAGAAAACGAGGGCCTCTGATGAGCAGCGGTGTGGCCTATACACACAACACTCACACTGGCGCCCGTGGAGATATATGTGGGCTCGCCACGCAAGCCGTGCTTGCGGCTGGGGGCATATTGCACAGTGAAGATGCCCTGTCCTCCCAGATCATACTGATGAAGACCATTTGGAATGTATTTATAAAGTTTGCGTGGGGGTGGGGGAGGGTGAAGAAGAATTAAAGAAATAATCTGAAGGTGGCTGTTTTATACCAAATTCTTCTTGCTGGAAATTTTAATTTTAGCAAATATATTACAAAAGCAACTGACCAATTATAACAGTGTAAAAGCATATTGGACATGAAGTGAGAGGCCTCGAGTGGGAGTAGATATTCCTAGAAAACAATCAATTAGGTAAATATGTTTCCAGGTTGAGAGGTAGAAAAAACACATATCTGGTTTAACATTCTAACATTAATAACATTTATGGAACACATAACGTTTGTCACACAATGCTGCTAAAATGGTTTGTGTCCATCTTATCCTCACAACAACCCTATTAAATAGGAACTATTGTTATCCCCGTATTATGTATGAAAAAAGCAGGACTCCCAAGAATTTAAGAAACTTACCCAATGTCATGTAGCTAGAAAATTGAGAGCCAGGATTCAGATCCTGGTTAACCTGCCTTCATACCTCAAACTTATTCTTCTGCTGTTAAATTCAACCGAGTCATTGGTTTAAAGTATGATTTACCGTTTTCTCCCAAGGAACCTGTATTTTTAATAAGTTCCTAAATGATTTCTATGGTCAGGAGAGGTTGAGCTATACTAAAAATTATGTTACTCTGTTTCACAAATATATATGAGTTCTTTCTCTTTTCCTGGGCTTTCATTTTGCAAAATATGAATGAGAATACTCTCATTCAGGTATTCTAAAACAACTTTTTAAATTGTTAAATATGTTTAAATGTTTAATTATTAAATATGTTTCATAAATACTACATATGATACCCTTTACTTGGTGATTAAGACATGATTGTTAGTATATCAAATGCTAAAAGAAATAAAGACATTTTCCCCAATAACAGAGAACCTCTTAAAAAATACCCCATGTGGACACTCAGTGTACTCTTTCAGAAAGGCAGTCCTGGATTCATGTACTCATGAACCCTATGATGCTTTTATATGGATTTATTAAGCATATGTATTTTACATGGATTATTAAAGTTTTTTCTTTTTATACTGTAAAACTTTTAAGATTTTATTATTTTTACTCATTTTGAACATATACGACAATTCTGTCTCCTAAACCTGTACTATTAAGCTTTGCTTTCTGTAATAAGATGTTAGAAAGTTCTAGATAACTAATACTGTGTGGACAGATTTCTCTTCCCTACACAGAAATAGTGGGTATTGAACCTTGTGACCCTGTCTTTAGAATCAAACTGCTAAGTCACTTCAGTCATGTCCAACTCTGTGCGACCCCATAGACAGCAGCCCATGAGGTTCCCCCATCCCTGCGATTCTCCAGGTAAGAACACTGGAGTGGGTTGCCATTTCCTTCTCCAATGCATGAAAGTGAAAAGGGAAAGTGAAGTCTCTTAGTCGTGTCCGACTCTTAGCCACCCCATGGACTACAGCCTACCAGGCTCCTCTGTCCATGGGATTTTCCAGGCAAGAGTACTGGAGTGGGGTGCCATTGCCTTCTCCGAAAAGACTAGCTAAAAACTGGAGAATGTATCAGCTGGAACAATCTCAGTGCTACCAAAGATACCTGGGAAAACAGTGATTCTGAAGGTTATCCTCTTCTGCTAGTGGATATTTGAATGTAAAATCCAGTGTGCTTTTCAAAAATATGTTGAGGTTTCTAGATCTATACCACTGGGGTAGATTTAAGTCTTGTAATTTCCCTCAGTTGAGTTCAGTTCAGTCACTCAGTTGTGTCCAACTCTTTGCAACCCTAAGGTCTGCAGCACGTCAGGCTTCCCTGTCCATCACCAACTCTCAGAGCTCACTCAATCTCATGTCCATCGAGTCAGTGATGCCATCCAACCACCTCATCCTCTGACATCCCCTTCTCCTCCCACCTTCAATCTTTGCCAGCATCAGGGTCTTTTCCAATAGGTCAGTTCCTCGCATCAGGTGGCCAAAGTATTGGAATTTCAGCTTCATCAGTCCTACCAATGAACACCCAGGACTGGTCTCCTTTAGGATGGACTGGTTGGATCTCCTTGCAGTCAAAGGGACCCTCAAGAGTCTTCTCCAACACCACAGTTCAAAAGCATCAATTCTTCGGCACTCAGCTTTCTTTATAGTCCAACTCTCACATCCATACATTACTACTGGTAAAACCATAGCTTTGACTGGACAGACTTTTGTTGGCAAAGCAATGTCTCTGTTTCTTAAGATGCTGTCTAGGTTGGTCATAACTTTTCCTCCAAGGAGCAAGCGTCTTTTAATTTCATGGCTGCAGTCACCATCTGCAGGGATTTTGGAGCCCCCCAAAATAAAGTCTGTCACTATTTCCATTGTTTCCCCATCTATTTGCCATGAAGTGATGGGACCAGATGCCATGATCTTCGTTTTCTGAATGTTGAGTTTTAAGCCAACTTTTTCACTCTCCTCTTTCACTTTCATCAAGAGGCTCTTTAGTTCTTCACTCTCTGCCATAAGGGTGGTGTCATCTGCATATCTGAGGTTATTGACATTTCTCCCAGCAGTCTTGATTCCAACTTGTGCTTCATCCAGTCCAACAATTTCTCATGAGGTACTCTGCTTATAAGTTAAATAGGGTGAAATTATACAACCTTGACATACTCCTTTCCCTATATGGAACCAGTCTTTTGTTCCACGTACTGTTCTAACTGTTGCTTCTTGACCTGCATACAGATTTCTCAGGAGGCAGGTCAGGTGGTCTGGTATTCCCATCTTTTTCAGAATTTTCCAGTTTGTTGTGATCCACACAGTCAAAACCTCTGACATGGTCAATAAAGCAGAAGTAGATGTTTTTCAGGAACTCTCTTGCTTTTTCAATGATCCAACAGATGTTGGCAATTTGATCTCTGGTTACTCTGCCTTTTCTAAAACCAGCTTGGGCATCTGGAAGTTCACAGTTCACATCCTGCTGAAGCCTGGCTTGGAGAATTTTGAGCATTACTTTGCTAGTGTGTGAGATGAGTGCAATTATGTGGTAGTTTGAGCATTCTTTGGCATTGCTTTTCTCTGGGATTGAAATGAAAACTGACCTTTTCCAGTCCTGTGGCCACTGCTGAGTTTTCCAAATTTGCTGGCAGATTGAATGCAGCACTTTCACAGCATCATCTTTTAGGATTTGAAATAGTTCAAGTGGAATTCCATCACCTCCATTAGCTTTGTTTGTAGTGATGCTTTCTAAGGCCCACTTGACTTCACATTCCAGGATGTCTGGCTCTAAGTGAGTGATTACGCCATCGTGATTATCTGTAGTTTACCTAGGAGAATGTTAAATCACAAGGACTTCAGGTATACAGGAGTTAACTGATGCTTTTGGTTTTATGAGTCTCATGGCAATACCAAAGTCACATAACACGAGAACTTGTGACCTTGACAAATCCCTTCATACAGATTGAGGCACAAATGGTGGTCCAGGCCCTGTTGGATGGGCATCCATTCTTATCCTCTCCTGCAGTGCTCTGTATCACAGGCTGAATTCCCCAGCCTTCCATGTCCGACTGTCTCCTGGGTTTGGCTGACAGGAGGCATTGCCGTGAGAATGAGGCAAGGAGAAGCCAAGGGTTTCTTTCCCTTTTCCTGTCTGCCATGGGGACGTCACGGTGGTATCTCCTGCCAGAAAAACCTGGAGAGACAGCTTCCTCCGTGTAACACCGGTCCCTGAGAGGAGGTCTCACCCCATCTCCTCTGCACCCTTTATTGTTTCCTGCTTTGGGCAGTCTCCAGGTTCCTCAGTTCTTATTTGGCTTTCTCATTTTCCCATCACTTTTGAAACCAGCTCCCTGAATTAAATTCCCTTCACTTAAGCTTCTTATCAGTTTGTGTCCTCATGGTTGGATACTGACAAAGCTTCCACTTAAATGTTTGCCAGAGTTAGTTCTTCTAGTGGAGAACTAACTAGATAGTCACAGCCATCTCCACAGACTGCCGGAGTTCCAGAATTACTCTTTCCACAAATACTTGTTTCAAATCTTTTAATATCACTCATTATTTAAGATTTAATTGCAATTAATAATACAACAGGCAAAATAAATGTATCTTTGTATGTATTATATAGCAAAATTAAGCACATTGGAGGTGATTCACACATTACCCTCTGCTCAGTTCAGTTTTCTTTTCATGCTCACCTACAAAAGAGCTGCTTTTGGCAACTCTGTTTAATTAAAGATTATCTTGTGATGAGCTGGTTTTAGAGAAGCCTGAGGAACCAGAGAGATGGACAGGGAAGCCTGGCGTGCTGCAGTCCATGGGGTCGCAAAGAGTCGGACACGACTGAGTAACTGAACTGAACTGAAGTATCTTGTGATGGTAAAGCCAGTCCGGATCTAGCCTAGATCTATATGGCCTTGCTTTTTCTTAAAAGTCTAAGTGATATGCAGCAAATTCTCAAAAATATGTGCTTTCAGCTTTTCGTTTTCTAAGGATCCAAAGCAGCCATAATTTTTTCTTTTAAAGTTCAGCCCTTCTTAGGGTGTGTATAGAGGTCAGGTTCCAAAAATTGCTGCTTGATGTCTGGTTCTTCTTTGATGTAGTTTGATTAATCTTTGTGTAGAATTCCTGGCAAATAGTAGGCACAAAGTAATGGTATATTGCATGAATGAACACAAGAACTTTTCAAAATATTTCCCTCATATCGATAGGTATTATTAGCTACTTATATTTTTAAAGTTCTTCGTGTGGCTTATTTGTTTTTGACGGGGCTGAGTTTTCATTGGCGCGGGCAGGTTTTCTCGTGCTGCGGCGCGCAGGGCCTCGTCTTTGCTGCGGCGCGCGGGCTGCTCACTGTGGAGCCCAGGCTCGAGGCGCATGGGCTTCAGCAGTTGCAGCACAGGGCTCAGTAGTTGTGGTTCCTGGACCCTGGAGTGCACGGGCTTCGGTAGTGGTAGCACACGGGCTTTAGTTACCCTTGGCACGTGGGCCAGGACCAGGAATCTTCCAGGACCTGGGATCAAACCTGTGTCCCCTGCGTTAGCAGGGGGATTCCTATCCACTGTATCACCAGGGAAGCCCATGTTATTAGCCTTTTCTAATGGACTTAACAGTTAACCAGGAAAAGCTCAAGTTATCTTTCTATAAGGGGAATTTAGCTGGATGGGTCTTGGTTTGAAATGCAAGCAACTGACTGCATACCGTAGGAGCCATCAGAGCAGAATTCAGGCGTTGACAGTAAAGATTAATGAACCACCTTTCCTTAATTGATAGCATCCAAAGTGCACTCCCTTCAGCCTTTTGTCTGTCAGTTGGCAGAGGATCCAGCAGGTAGACACACTCCATTGCTTGCTGAAATTAAAAAACAGGTAATTTAATCTTCTCAGTGCTTGAGATGATTTTTTTTAAGTTGAATTTGAAACAACAGAACAATTTCTGGGTGAGTAGGCCTTCTTGGTGATTCATAATTTAGTAGATGACATATTCAAATTTATTAAATTGACCTGAGCATAAAATCGTCCAGGAGAACAACAATTAATCTGTAATACTGCATATGTATTCTTTTAATAACAGTACAGTCCCCACTAGTATTATATATTTGGCTATTTTTAAAGAGTTAGCTTTTCACAGTTTGTGATGTACACTTGTATGAGTAATGATTCTGGTTTCCTAAATGTGGGTGGGAAGGCGTGCCTGAATGTTTATCTAGAGAGTAAGCAATTTTTCACATGGAATGTATGTTGGATAAATATGAATTTGCTTTAGGTTACAGTGTTAATGCAACGTTGTCAAGAACAAATCTGAAAAGTAGTTAAATCAAAGATGTTTGATTTTAAAGAATAAATGTACCGTCGCTCAAACTACATTATCTTTTTCCAAGACTGTTTTTTTCCCTGACTGTAATTTCAGGGCTCTGTGAAATGGAAGCTGTCAATGTATGTAATTGAGAGCAATCTGACTTTTATTATCACATGCATTCCTCAAGGGGCTGTGCTTAAGTGGCCCTACTGGATGCTTTTCTAAGAAGCTCCATTCTGCTCCTAAACAAATACTGACTTCCTGGAGAACCCTGGTGAATCCAGGCACAGAGTTGATTGCTACCTTGTAAATAGTTGGAATGAGGATATGATATTATGTTCTTGGGGAGGGTCATCTTTTTATTTGGGTCTGTTACAGGAAAGATACACTCACTCCAGGCTTTACATCTTCTGGAAATGTAGATGCTTGTAAATTGATACTTTTGTTTCTGGTCAAGGAAATGAAAATATGCCAGGTGACATCCTCTTTGAAGTGCAAATGATGTTTCAGTTGAATCTTTTTTTCTAGCACATTTGAAAAGTGAGTCTTATGCTTGTGGAAGAAGCTCAATTCCAGTAAATGGGATTCTTAGCCACAGGAAAGTTTCTATAGGTAGTGGGATTCCTTTTCTTGCTTGGATCTCTGTTTAGTAGGTTATTTCATGAATTAACCTTGAACTAGACTTCTTTATCCATCTTTCATATTGATTTCTTCCGTATATTCCTTTCCTATCATTTGCAGAGGAGATTGTATTTTTAGGAAATATTGGTATGTTTTGGATATCTCCAAGTCCTTTTGGATTTTGAGGCCAACATTTTCCTTTCTAGCCAAATAAAATGACTTAAGCCTCCAGTCAGTCAAGTCTGAGAGAGATCCAGTGTAGTTAGCATTTCCAGTCTGTCCAAAAGCCCTGATGTTGTGGTCTCATAGTTTGCTCCAAATCCCTGCTCCCGGGCTCACCTTTCATGGCTGCTGGTCGTTTTCTGCCCTGTCTTGGCCATCAATGCTTTGGGAAGACACCACTAACTAATAACAACACCATCCCCACTGGTAAGGCCGCTCACAGTTGATTTTTCCATAAAGTTAGGCCATGGAAAGAAAGGTAGTAGCAGTGGAGAAGGAGATAGAGTGCAGGATTTGGTTGCTGTAATCCAAATGTAGAACAACACGTTCAATTCAGATGTAAACTGCACTGTTCTTAGAAGTGTGTTAGCTATCCTCTGCCCCAAGGACATTAGCTTTTCTTCAGTCCCCAAACTTTGCCATGTTGAGAAAGTCCGTCTCTCTCCCACATATCCTATTCCAGACTTCCATTGTCGTACCGTTAGCCACTACAGAAACCAAATCCTTAATATTTTATTATGCAGGAGACTCGAACTCTCAAATCCTACTTCTGTCCCACTTGGGTCTGGGACTCAAGTCTGTATATCTGGGGGAAAGAAAATCATTAAGGTGTTTCCCCAAATGCAAGGGCTTCTGCTCTTGCACATACAGAGATCCATCAGAAAATTCAATGGACTGTGTCTTCTTTCCAACATTTGATGGATCACATTCTTACAGTTCCTCTGCTATTGGGCACAGTAAGCACCATGATTACAAGACAGTTTGCTGAACATATTAAGATGTCAAAGATAGATACAAGGCAGTGCTTTCTTTGTATGTTTCCCTATTGCCCTATAGAAACAAAAGAGACAAAGGCACCTGCCTTTCCTTCTTTGTTGTATGTCTTCCATGATTCTTGTTCAAATACTGTCATTGGTACTGAATCAGCTATGTGATTTGTAGGGCCCAATGTAGGATGAAAATGTGAGCCCCTTGCCCAAAAGTTAGCAAGAACTTCAAGAAGGCCACCAAAGAGTGTTAACGCACGCATGAGCCTTTCTGAGCAGAGTCCTGAGAAACTGCACAGGTCACACCCCTGAGAAGCCTGGCCTGTTGATGGTTGTTGTTGACAGTAAGAGTTTAATATAAAAAGTCTGTGGAGTCTGAGGTCCATTACTGTAAACTTTGGAGGGGAGATGTATTAGGGCAGGGAAAATACCATGAATAGCAATAGCTAAGGATCCATTGCCTTGAGAAGTAGATATTACATTGTATCCCTCAGAGTTTCATTAGAGAAACAGGAACCTTTCTGGGTGTTCTGAACTGGAAGGGGTTTCATACTTCAAATTATGAGTCTCGAAAACTCTTGTAAGTGTTGATAGATCAAAGCTTAGAGAAAGGTGCCATTAGCTTTCAGAGATTCCAGAAGGTGTATGTAGGAACCCCCCGTCCACACTGCCCCCCCTCAAAAAAAAATAACACTAGAGTGATGGACAAGCTGCCCACAGTACAATGGAGAATGACCTTCACCAAAGCCGTGTCCGTCTGTCACCTCAGAGGGGTAGTGGACTGAGTCAACCTGTCTTCCTCTTTCTGTATCTTGTATCTTCTTACTGATGAAATTTACAATGGTAATTTAAAATGGTAAAAAGCCATTCCAGGGCATCTGTCTGCTACAGCTGGTAGAGAAAGCAAATTCTTTCTCAACAAGAGACAACATTTGAAGAAATTAGATTCTGCATCATTGCTAAAGCAGTATCTGACATTTATACAAGTGTCTAAAATATAGGGCACATCCATTATTAAAGTAAATATGGGACATTATAATAAATGCTAAAATCTTAATAACTAATACAATGAAATTTTATGTCTGGTTCACATCAAACTGAATAGCAGTTATTAACTAAGTAGCAGTTGGGAGGAGCGTGTAAGTGCATCTTGCAGTCATTCAGGAGTCGAGCTGGCTGGAGGCTCTGTTCTCATCACCACACAGCTTCCACAGTTGAGGGTATTAACACCAAGCTGGCAGAAAGGGGAAGAGAGAGAATGCAGTGTCTCATGACAGGTCTTTATGGGCCTGCCTGAAAGTAGACTTAACACTTTCTCTCATGATCCATCAGGTGAGCAGATCTTAGTCACACGGCCACTCCTAACCACAAAGGAAAGTGGGAAAACTAGCTGTGTTCTCAGGAGGAAGATGAAATGGGTAAGGCATTGAGATGGATAAGAAATAGCAGACAGTTTATTTCGCATGGTGTCTAATAGGGACCCAGGTTACCTGTCTACCGTTTCAGCAACCGGAGTCACCATTCACAAGGGAAAACGGCTAGTGATGTATGTAGTTTTGGGTGCATCATTAAGCCTCTTTGCTTCTCAGTTTTTACATCTGGAAAATGGACATACTAAGTGCCTCTCGTTGAATTGGTATTAGGTATGTCATGAAATACTGCAAGGACAGTGGTTTAATGCTAATGTAGTGTCTAGCAGTTAGCAAACACTCCAGGAATACTGCTATTGTTACTGTCACCATGCTTTTAAGAAAGAGTAGCATATTTGGCAACGACTTAATATGTACAGTGTGCTCAGCTCATGCTTGGCACATAGTAAAAGTTCAGTGAATATGTTACTATTACTTTAATTTTACTGAGTCATCCTGCTACACCTGAATTATGACTTTCCACTCAAAGAACCCCTCAACTTTCTTTGATTTTCTCTTTTCAGACTCATTTTTGAAATATTATCCAAATATCCACATATTCCAATATTTTGGAATATTGGAATATGTGACTATAGTCATGTGGGTCAATCAGTACATTTACTTTTGCTAGATCTAGTCTGATCTTTGGTAATCTATATAGGCTTTTTTTTTTTAATTTTTAAAAAATTACTTATCCATTCCTTTATTTATTTTTGGCTGCACTGAGTCTTCATTGCCGTGCATGGGCTTTCTCTAGCTGCGGTGAGCAGGAGCTACTCTTCCTTGTGGCTTGTGGGCTTCTCACCGTGGTGGCCCCTTGTTGCAGAGCACGCTCTGGGGCCATGGGCTTCAGTAGTTACGGCGCACAGGTTGCGCAGTTGCAGCTCGAGGGCCCTCGAGCATGCGGACGTCAGTGGTGGGGGCACACGGGCTGTACAGTGTGGGCTCAGCAGTTGTGGTGCAAGGGCTTAGTTGATCCACACCGTGTGAAGTCTTTCTGGACCAGAGATTGAACCCATGTTGCCTGCATTGGCAGGCAGATTCTCATCTACTGTGCCACCAGGCGAGTCCTGTATAGGCCTTTATAAATTGCTTGTTTATTGAGAATTGAAAATGAAATGGAATGTTTTACACGAAAATAATGGGATTTGAATCCTGAAAGATGATGCTGTGAAAGTGCTGCACTCAATATGCCAGCAAATTTGGAAAACTCAGCAGTGGCCACAGGACTGGAAAAGGTCAGTTTTCATTCCAATCCCAAAGAAAGGCAATGCCAAAGAATGCTCAAACTACTGCACAATTGCACTCATCTCAGACGCTAGTAAAGTAATGCTCAAAATTCTCCAAGCCAGGCTTCAGCAATACATGAACCGTGAACTTCCTGATGTTCAAGCTGGTTTTAGAAAAGGCAGAGGAACCAGAGATCAAATTGCCAACATCTGTTGGATCATCAAAGAAGCAAGAGAGTTCCAGAAAAACATCTATTTCTGCTTGATTGACTATGCCAAAGCCTTTGACTGTGTAGATCACAATAAACTGTGGAAAATTCTGAAAGAGATGGGAATACCAGACCACCTGACCTGCCTCTTGAGAAACCTATATGCAGGTCAGGAAGCAACAGTTAGAACTGGACATGGAACAACAGACTGGTTCCAAAAAGGAAAAGGAGTACATCAAGGCTGTATATTGTCACCCATAGCCTCTTGATGAAAGTGAAAGTGGAGAGTGAAAAAGTTGGCTTAAAACTTAACATTCAGAAAACGAAGATTATGGCATCTGGTCCCATCACTTCATGGGAAATAGATGGAGAAACAGTGGAAACAGTGTCAGACTTTATTTTGGGGAGCTCCAAAATCACTATAGATGGTGACTGCAGCCATGAAATGAAAAGACGCTTACTCCTTGGAAGGAAAGTTATGACCAACCTAGATAGCATATTCAAAAGCAGAGACATTACTTTGCCAACAAAGGTCCATCTAGTCAAGGCTATGGTTTTTCCAGTGGTCATGTATGGATGTGAGAGTTGGACTGTGAAGAAAGCTGAGCACCGAAGAATTGATGCTTTTGAACTGTGGTGTTGGAGAAGACTCTTGAGAGTCCCTTGGACTGCAAGGACGTCCAACCAGTCCATTCTGAAGGAGATCAGCCCTGGGATTTCTTTGGCAGGAATGATGCTAAAGCTGAAACTCCAGTACTTTGGCCACCTCATGCGAAGAGTTGACTCATTGGAAAAGACTCTGATGCTGGGAGAGATTGGGGGCAGGAGGAGAAGGGGACGACAGAGGATGAGATGGCTGGATGACATCATTGACTTGATGGATGTGAGTCTGAGTGAACTCTGGGAGTTGGTGATGGACAGGGAGGCCTGGTGTGCTGTGATTCATGGGGTCTCAAAGAGTCAGACATGACTGAGTGACTGAACTGAACTGAATTGGATTTGAAATGGGAAAATACCGTAAATGCACCCATATATAAAGACAGTGATTGTGTTCTGTTAACTTATTCAAGAAAGTATAGTAAACATCCATTGATATTGTTACTTTAATTGTTAAGAACTATTTTAAATATGTGTATAATTGAGAGTGAGTGAAGTTGCTCAGTCATGTTCGAGTCTTTGCAACCCTATGGACAGTGGGTACCAGGCTCCTCCGTTCATGGGATTTTCCAAACAAGAGTACCGGTGTGGGTTGCCATTTCCTTCTCCAGAGGATCTTCCCAACCCAGGGATCGAACCCAGGTCTCCCGCAGGCAGATGCTTTACCCTCTGAGCCACCAGGGAACACCATGTATATAATTAGTTCAACCCTAATTTGTTTAGAAACTGCTGAATTTGAAACGATCTGTTAAAGGTCAAGGCCGCATTATGCCAGATATTTTTTTTTTTTTTTTAAACTTTACATAACTGTATTAGTTTTGCCAAATATCAAAATGAATCCGCCACAGGTATACATGTGTTCCCCATCCTGAACCCTCCTCCCTCCTCCCTCCCCATTCCATCCCCCTGGGTCGTCCCAGTGCACCAGCCCCAAGCATCCAGCATCGTGGACCAACAGTGCTTTGAGTTTGCCTATCTCAAAGTGGATTGAGACTGGATTGAGTGGATACATTTATAACCATACTTACAATCATAATTTTGCACAGGTCATTCAGAAAAGAGAAGCACAGTGCAAGGTAAAGTAACAGAGAATAGTCTAGGCATGTTGCTTTGGGCTTGCCTCACAGCTAAATGTGTGTAAGCATTGCTATTTGACATACCTTCATTTGAAGAGGGGAAGAAAGAATCCATCTTTAAGCTCTACAAATATTATTTGGCCTTTATGGCATTTGCACTCAAAGGCAGGATCTGAGACATTGCACGAGATTAACCATCCATGCTGCATCTCTGAAAGATGGCCTTGGTCGTGTCCAAGCACGGTTGCTTAGGGCATATGTTTTTCTTCTTCTGAGAGAGTGTCTGCCCTCTCTTGTGTATGTTGTTTGATGTCAGATGCCTTTAAAGAAAAGCTACAAGAATTGCTAGTTTTTCGGTGGTAAATAACAAATCCTATGAAGAGAAACATTATGAGATAAAGGCAGACCCACTAGCGTACAACCGGGCTTCCCAGGTGGCAGTAGTGGTAAACAACCCGCCTGCCAGTGCAGGAGACATAAGAGTGGTGGGCTCAGTCCCTGGGTCAGACAGATCCCCTGGAGGCCGGCGTGGCAACCCACTGCGGTATTCTTGCCTGGAGAATCCCATGGACAGAGGAGCCTGGTGGTCTGCAGTCCACGGGGTCGCCAAGAATCAGACACGACTAAAGTGACTTCGCACTCACACACGCAGCATACAATCATGAATCCATATAGTTTGCCTCCATTTACTAATGTAAATGGTCAAAGCACTTAAAATTGCCAAAAGGGCATTTTCAATTATGCCTATGATTTATTTGACTAATGCTTTTATTTCTTAAACAGTGTTTTGGCCAAACCTTGTTATCAATCAGCAGAAGTTTGGTTTGGTTTTCAACGCCCTCCATGGATTGAACTTAACTTGCCCTTCTGGACTCAAACTCTAGTCTTTTCATTCCAAAATGCCCCCAGGCCTTGGCTGCTTTGGTTAGGCAGCCCATGCTTTCTCACCACCAGCGCTTTATCTCGATACCTATTCTCCTAATTGGAGAACTGTTTATGTTCACCAAATCCTACCTTCATCAAACGGCCCCCCACACAACCTTTCTACGTGGGCCTCAGCCAGATGTTATCTCCTCTGTCTGATTTTCACATGGCACTGCTTTGTAGATTTCCTGTTACTTATATGTATATCTCTTGTACTGATGGGCTCTGAGAGCCATAGTTTTTATCTTATTCACGTGAATTGCATGCCATAAAACTGTGCATTGTCAGTTCCCAGCAAGTATGTATTGAATGTGTCAGTAAAGGCACAAATGATGTCATTCTGAATCTACTAAGAAACCATTCTGATTACTGTTTAAATTTACAGAAAAAAAAATGAGTTATTCATTAGCTATATTTAACATATATTATCTATATAGTTAATGTATATAATCTTTGACCTAATATAAGGAAAAAATATTCTTCTAAGATATTATTAACTTGACCTATCTTTTAGAATGTTCAGATTGGTTCACTAACGTTGACATTTACCAGTTTCGAAATTCAGACATAACATGTACATATATAGATTTGACGTTTGAGGGGGACTTACTTTTTTCCAGTTAAGTAATGGAAGAGGAAAACAGTGACTCAGAGGAGAATAGACAGGCTGTGGGGTGAAATACCATAATAATGCAGCTAAACCTGACTGAGAAAGGATGAGAAGTAAGCCTCCTTTGTAAGTCCTCTCACGGAGCAATGACTCAGCACTGTTAGGGAACATGATGAGGTTACATTATTCTTTCATCGCAGATTGTTGGGTTAATTGTGGGATATACAGAGTATAGTGGATTCAGAAGACAATTGGTTATTGTGTGTTTCTACTTTCTTTTTAAAGCAAGTTAGTGCTTTTAAAGTGCACAGAAGCTAAGATTCTTGTTGTAAAATCTGATGATGAAAAACAAACTGAAAATAATTTTAAATATACGTGGATCTGCAAATAGAGGTTCTTGAAAGTCATTTCCTTCAAAGCCTCAGAGTCTGCGTATGTATCTCACAAGTGAGTTAAAAAAAAAAGCCTCAGTGGGAACTCAGTTTGTGAGAATCTAACCACTATCTCTTTTTGGCCTCATGGAGAGGAACATACGTTGTATTTTTTGTTTGTAATGGTAAATACACAAGCTGTGTGTCAACTGGTGGAAAGCAGACTGAAGAATTTCTATAGATTGTAGCATGCCCACTTCCAACCTGAGAAACAGGATCAGTCTTTTCAGTGTTGGGACAGCATCTGGGAAAGAGGCTTCATGTCATGAAGGGGTGCACCTCGCCGTTGAAAGAAAACAATCTGTGTGTCTTACCTCAGCCCAGGCTGTGGGTGGAGGAATGTGGAAGCCAGGCTGCTGGTTTCCCTGCCAAAGGCAGCTTCTGATTACATGGTCTGCTGTGAAATTTTGTTCCTCCTCTGCTGTTTTTCCTGTGTTGATTCAAAGAACCATGTTTTCTGTTTTCCCATTTCTCATGTCGTCAGCTTCCATGGACACAGGAGTGGAGCAGAGTTAGAGTGATCATTGAACACTGATTTGAATATAAAATCTATGGTCATTTGAAAGGGAAACCTTCAAGGGTTCATGTAATGAATCCCCAGTGAATTTAAAAGAGATGAGCTGTGCCTAATTGCATCTCACATAACTGAAGCACATGGATCTCTGCAAAGAGGGGGAGGGCAGATCCCTCAAACCCTTTGCTCAGCAGCACTGAAGGTTCAGAGTAGTCCATGCATTCACTTACTCTAAAGCTCTGTGGTTGACACATCTCTTAGCCTCGTTCCTCCTCTCTCCAATGGACAATGAGGAGAAGCCACAATTATAGTTTTATTTTCAGAAAGATTTTTAAAGACAAACTGAAAAGAGCTGGTGGAACCATCCAACCCATGCCGTGTAAAGCCTTGCATTTTATTGACTCTGAACTTGGCCTCAGAAAACAAACATGATTCCCACCACAACAGGGATGAGTTTCCTGGGCCAGAGCAGCCTGCGTTGCTGGGAACTACCGCCACCCCGCCCCCCAGCATGGGCAACGGCAGTCACAATGCCCCTCTCCCTGCCTGGGTGGTCCTGGAGGGCTGGAAATCCGTGAGACTCCTCAGGACCTCTGTCACAAGCCTGCGTCATGTCTGTGTGCGAGTTCTTGTGAGTAAATCCCCCAGCTAGGTCTCTTGCCTAGGTCTAGGTCTAGGGGTCTACATCTCCTGCTCTGAGCAGGGAAGGGGTACAACACACATTGCCTGTAATGATTATCAGGAATGAAAAACAATTGCAATGGAAAGGAAAATGTTAACCCATGCTAGGGATTCCTCTCCTCCTGCTGGGATTGTAGGCTTTGGAACCAGCCAGCCCGGGTGCTTTTATAAAACCCCGTCTTTTCATGGGCCTGGCCATCCTAGATATCAGGCCCTGGGGCTCTGAGTTCTGAGCTGTGAGCTCCACCATCTCTTGAGCTTCAAGCTTAGAGACTCTGCTGCAACAAGCTTCCGTCTCTAGGTTTAAGCAAAAAGGTTAAAATATTGGTGAATACTCTTCACCTTCCTGTGCCTCAGTCTCCTCATTTATAAAATGAGACTCTCTGTTCTTATCTCAGGGTTTGTTGCTTGGAATTGAATGAGGTAATCCCTAGCCCATACCCCATACACGGCCTCTTTGGGGAACAGTCAGAGGGTAACTCTCAGGCTGTTCGGTTTTGGAAATGAGGCAACAAGAAGTTAGGGCATATTTTCACTCGGTTTCTGTGCCGGCAGGCTTTGGAATTGCCTCAAGCTTGTCCACACTCGGCAGTGATGTTATTAGCATGCTGGCCTGCACCTTGAGTTTGAGAGCCATGGGACATTCCTTAGGAATGTTAGCTGAGACCTGCCTGCCCCTTCTCCTGGAGCCAGGACCCTTATATCTACATCAGTGAAGTGTACGGGGGGAGCTCCTAGGATTCTGACCCAGTTCATGTTCCCACGCTTTGGTCTGCCTCTTCCCTGGCCTCCCTCGTTTGCTGTTCTGAGAAGTAGCCCTTGCATTTGACTAGTGCTTAGATTTGCCATGCTTTTCATGTATCAGCTCATTTAATCTTCCTGACAGTCCTAAAAGGCAGGCACTCTTAGTATCTCTGTTTATAGGGAAGGATATTGAGGCACAGGAAGGTTAAGGGGTTTGCCCACAGCCCTAGAAGGCACCCATCGTTTCTAAGCGGCAGGGTGAAGATTCAAGCTCAGGCAGCCTTGCTCCTTCCTGAGCCCACAGGCTTAGAGATGGTGCCAGCTTGCCAGGCTTATGTCTTATTTTTGGCTTGTCACTAACTTTCCAGACCTTAGCCCTGTCATCAGCATATGGCAGGCGCTGTAAATATTTAGCGAGTGAGCATATGAATGATTGATGCTTTCGTAACTATCCTAGACAATGTATCCTCATTGAAACTTTTTTGGTTTTTACTTATCTTCCAGTGTTTGGAATTTTCACTTCTTTATTTTCTCAATACTAGATTATCTTTTTGTCTCTATATAGAAAACCCAAACAAACATTATGATCAGCCCAATTGATCATCTTTCAACCCTTATTTGAGAGAGAATTTCCTGAAGGGAAGAAGCATGTTGTATGGCTGTTACATAACATGCACAAGAATAGCTGAATAACCACTTTATGACACATGTGAATCCCTAAAATAACTTTCTAAATAGGTTTGAAACTTGGGGTGTTGACAGGCATAAGATTTACTCCTCTTCCCAATCCATACCTTCTTTTCGCTCCCTCCCAGAAAATGCTATTTGCTTGAATAGTTTAAACTTTAAAAGATAATATGACAAACCTTTAAGCTTGAAGTAGATAAATAAAAATCACCCCAAAGAGCCAGAAAGTTCAGACTCTCAAGTAGAACTAGGGCAGTAATTCTTCCTCTAAAATTTCAGGCCACTGAAGGAAACATGTTGGATTGCATCATCTCCATTTTCTTAAGAAAAAAAAAAAAATAGCATTTAAAATTCCTCTCTGAAGATAAAATTGCTCTTGCAGCTGTATTCAAGTCACAATCAATTATGTAGACCTTATGTAATAGATGAAGGAAATAATACCATAAACTATGAAAGTATAGACGATACCATCATTCCCTCTTAACTAGGTCATAGAAATGGTGAAAATGACATTTTTTTCTGAGGCAGTATCTGGAATTTGTTTGCTTTCACCAAATAGAGGCCCCAGTGTGTTCTGAGTCATGGTTAATGATCTCAGCACTTCTTCTTTTTCCTTTGAACCACTTACCTACTCATTGACTAACAGGCTTTAAACACCACAAAGGAGTTAGACTCTCTATTGTGTCTCTGGGTGGAAAAAAATGTGCAACAACCCATTTCCTAAAAAGACTGTAATTGCATTTAGGAAATACTAGTAATTAACAGCCTGAGTGGATAAGTCTAAGTTAGGTTCATGAAAAATGTAAGAGACATACCTAACCTTTCTCAAGCTACAGGGCAAGTATTTGAACATTATGTCTGCAGTGAGGGTGTGTTTGCTTCCTTTTCAATGAGGAGGGTAATTAGGATGATAATAGAAATAATACCTGAGTTAACAGAGCTCGAGGTTGAGGTTTACTGAGGTGCTTTCTGGCTCTGTGGTAAGCATGTCAGAGGATATCCGATTTTAGAAGTCCCTGAGTTTTTCATGCCTTTTTCCCTCTGGGCTTCTTCCTCCTTTAATGAAACTGCTTTAATCCCATCCACATTCCAACTCTAAATCCCAGTGCTTAAAAGGAACTGTCTATATCTGACTAACTTAAAAAAAAAAAAAAAAAGTGGTTCAAATAAAGGCAGAGTTGCTTGCTCCCCTTGCCTGTCTGGCTGCATCGGTCACATACATGGACTGGCCCCTGACATGAAGCTCTGATATTGATCTGGAACCTTACTGATCTCCAGCTTCACACAGGGAGAGTGCCCACCAATAACTTAGACAATTCCAGAGGTACTCATTTAATCTTTTGTTCCCTTACAAAATGAAAAGAATGTCTTTACCAGAGTAGCCATTAAAGGGTTCCAGTATGCCCTTCCCCAAGCTGAGCTTTGCAACTGATGGAATATTTTTAAAGCAAGTTTCTGGCTTTGTTATATTAATTTGAAATTGGATTTCCTCCAGTGGTTCAAACAAAATGAAAGTGTGATCTTACAGTTTTTAATATACTCCGTTTCCTTCCTGGTTAATTTGGATTCAAATTAACTTCTTCCAAGACCATCCCAAAGTAGTGGACCCTACCCTGGTGGGCACTCTGCTTTCCTACAACGTCCTGCTAAGTAGGAATAGTTGGGGGGACCAGGATTGCCTACCCCTGTGTTTCACTTCAGTTCAGTTCAGTCGCTCAGTCATGTCTGACTCTTTGCAACCCCATGGACTGCATTTACACCAGGCTTCCCTGTCCATCACCAACTCTTGGAGCTTACTCAAACTCATGTCCATTGAGTCGGTGATGCCATCCAACCATCTCATCCTCTGACATCCCCTTCTCCTCCTGCCATCAATCATTCCCAGCATCAGAGTCTTTTAAAATGAGTCACATTTAAATGAGTCACTTTCTTCACATCAGATGGCCAAAGTATTGGAGTTTCAGCTGCAATATCAGTCTTTCCAATGAATATTTAGGACTGAAATCCTCTAGGATGGGCTGGTTGGATCTCCTTGCCGTCCAGGGGATTCTCAAGAGTCTTCTCCAACACCACAGTTCAAAAGATCAATTCTTCAGCGCTCAGCTTTCTTTATAGTCCAACTCTCACATCCACGTATAACTATTGGAAAAACCAAACTTTGACTAGACAGACTTCTGTTGGCAAAGTAATGTCTTTGCTTTTTAATATGCTGTCTAGGTTGGTCATAACTTTTCTTCCAAGGAGTAAGCGTCTTTTAATTTCATGGCTTCAGTCACCATCTGCAGTGATTTTGGAGCCCCAAAAAATAAAGTCTGTCACTGTTTCCATTGTTTCCCCATCTATTTGCCACAAAATCATGGGACCAGATGCCATGATCTTCATTTTCTGGATGTTGAGTTTTAAGCCAACTTTTTCACTCCCCTCTTTTACTTTCATCAAGAGGCTCTTTAGTTCCTCTTCACTTTCTGCCATAAGGGTGGTGTCATCTGCATATTTGAGGTTATTGATATTTCTCCCAGCAATCTTGATTCCAGCTTGGGCTTCTTTCAGCCCAGCGTTTCTCATGATGTACTCTGCATATAAGTTAAATAAGCAGGGTGACAATTTACAACCTTGACATCCTCCTTTCCTGGTTTGGAAAAGTGAAAGTGAAAGTAGATTCGCTCAGTCATGTCTGACTCTGTGATCCTATGGACTGTAGCCTACAATGCTCCTCCATCCATGGGATTTTCCAGGCAAGAGTGCCAGAGTGGGTTGCCATTTCCCTTCTCCAGGAGATCTTCCCAACCCAGGGATTGAACCTGGGTCTCATGCATTGTAGGCAGATGCTTTACCATCTGAGCCACCAGGGAAGATGTCCTGATTTGGAACTAGTCTGTTGTTCCATGTCCAGTTCTAACTGTTGCTTATTGACCTGCATACAGATTTCTCAGAAGGCCAGTCAGGTGGTCTGATATTTCCATCTTTTAAGAATTTCCCAGTTTGTTGTGACATAGTCAATAAAGCAGAAGTAGATGTTTTTCTGAAGTTCTCTCACTTTTTTGATGATCCAACAGATGTTGGCAATTTGATCTCTGGTTCCTCTGCCTTTTCTAAATCCAGCTTGGACATCTGGAAGTTCACAGTTCACATACTGTTGAAGCCTGGCTTGGAGAATTTTGAGCATTACTTCACTAGCATGTGAGATGAGTGCAACTGTGCAGTAGTTTGAACATTCTTTGGCATTGCCTTCCTTTGGGATTGGAGTGAAAACTGACCTTTTTCAGTCCTGTAGCCACTGCTGAGTTTTCCAAATTTGCTGGCATATTGAGTGCAGCACTTTCACAGCATCATCTTTTAGGATTTGACATAGCTCAACTGGAATTCCATCATCTCTACTAGCTTTGTTCATAGTGATGCTTCCTAAGGCCCACTTGACTTTGCATTCTAGGATATCTGGCTCTAGGTGAGTGATCACACCATTGTGATTGTCTGGGTTGTGAAGATCTTTTTGTATAGCTCTTCTTCTGTGTATTCTTGCCACTTCTTCTTAATATCTTCTGCCTCTGTTAGGTCCCTACCATTTCTGTCCTTTATTCTGCTCATCTTTGCATGAAATGTGTTTGCATTCTGATAAATCACAAGTTTATCATCTCATTCTCTCTCTCTCGTGATTATTTATGGCTGTGTAACAAACCACCTCAAAAGACATTGGCTTGAGACAGTATCAGTTATATTTTTGCTCAGGAATTTACTACTTGGGCAGGGCTTCTGAGAAAAGACTTGTCTCTGCTCTACATGTGTCAGCTGGTATGGCTCAAACAGGCTGGGAGGATCCAGCTCCACATGTTTCACTCTCATGCCTGACCACTTGGTGTGGGCTGTGGTCTGGCAACTCAACTGGGTTGCTCTCTGGGAACCTCAGTTCCTGAGATCCAAGACACCAAGACTGGAAGCTTCCAGTCTCTTCCAGTCTGATACAGCATCATTTCTGTCATATCTAGTTGCTTGGCAATGATGTCACAAATGCTTCCCAGAGTTAAGGAGAGGAGAAACAGAACCCTACTTGTCAAGGAACATGGCCATCTTTATACTACCACACTCTGAACCCAGTCACTCAAACCAGACACTGAAACTTCCCCTTTGATCGTTTCTTCCCTTTTTCTTATCCTCTTCTCCACGATTCAGCCTAGAAATACACAGTTGACCCTTAAACCACCTGTGTTGGAACTACATGAAGTTTTTTCAATAGGTACTTACTACAGTTACAGACTTGCAGTTACATGACTTGCAGTTGGTTGAATCTACAGATGTGGAGCCATGTATGTGGTGATGTGTGTGTGTGGAGGATGGTCTGTACAATGACACTCAGATCTTGAACTGCATGGAGGGTCTATGCCCCTAAACAGCTACATTGTTCAAGGGTCAACTGTGTTATTTATTACTTATAATTTATAATTATGTAATTAATCTTACATTATTTATATCATATGTGTATCGATTACCAAGTCCTTCCAATCACCCCTGGAATCTTTCTGCTGGTCTTCAGTGCCCCCACCCCTGCCCTGGTACATACAGCACCCCCAGCCCTCCTTCTCTCTGGCCTCCCAGCCTCCATCTTGCTCCTGTCCAGTCCAGTCATGATGACTTTGTTTTTAATCATAGATGACATCACTCTGCTCATTAAAATTCCTCAAGTATCCTCCACTGCTCTTGTAAAGTGGAAACTTGTTTGCATGCTCACAAGGCCCTGCCTGATCAGGCCCCTGCCTCCTTGTCCAGATCCACCTCTTCATTTTTTGCTAACTCTTTGGCATTCAGGCTTCAGTTTCGATGAAGTCTTAACGTTCTTCAAACACTTTTTCTTCCTCTTACCTCTGAGACTGTCCAGGCTGGCCTCTCTCTTTAAAATGTTCCTTTTTTTGCTCCCACTCCCTTCTGACTGTCCCCCATTCTCACAAAAGCCAGGATAATTCAGCTCCATGCTTCAGATTTCAAGTCAGTTTTCAGTTAATCACTTGATCAGGCAAGTGTCTCGTAGCGTTTATTCATTCACAGAATGTTGACTGAGTACCTGCAATGTGCTAGCAGTTTTCTAGATCCTGAGGATACAGCAGGTAGTGAGATAGACAAAAGGCCCTTCTGTCATTCTAATGGAATGACACTTCTAATGGAAAAGTCAGGCTAGAGACAGGAAAATAGACGGTAGTGATGAGTACTAAGCAGGAGGAAGGGTTGGTGTGTAGGGATGTTGACGTTTAGGCACAGTGGCCAGGGAAGGCCTAGCTGAGGAGGTGTCATTTGAGTCAGGACGTACATGAAACAAAAAGGGGGAGGGATGCTAGTTGTGAGGCTGTCTGGGAAAAGGTGTTTCAGGCAAAAGAAAGAGCCAAGTGCAAAGGCCCTGAGGTAGGCATGAACTTCTGTGTTTAAGGAATGGCAGGGCGCCAGAGTGGCGGGAGTAAAACAGGAGCCGCAGAAGAGAGGATGAGGTCAGAGAGATGGTTGGGGCCCAGACCACAGGAGGCCTTGTTGGTCCCTGTAGATGTGGGCTTGCATGCTAAGTAAAGCGAGAAATATTGGGAGGTTTGAGAAGAAGAGGAACATGCTCTGACTGTTTTAAAGAGATCATTTCCCTACCTGGGATCCTGGATGGGGCCCCCCACATTACCCCATTTTTCTTTTCTTTTTTTATTTTTAAATTAAATTTATTTATTTATTTTTAAATGAAACAAAGATGAATATTTTTAACGATAAAGATACAATTCACAAAGAAGATAGATATCATAAACCATTAGACACCAAGCAACAAAGAAACAAAGATACATAAAGCAAAAATCAGAAGAAATATAAGGGAAAAGCAAAAATATGTAGTGAGACTATTAACATTTTTCTGAGAGTATTTTTCAAGTGCAGAAAAAATAATAGCAAATTAAATGATGTCATTAATAATTTAAATATATTAGATTTCTATGTATATTGGTTTTATATCCTGTACAAATATATTTAAAATTTTGTATTTAATACATTGTTATTAGATGTCCATAGGACATTTAGAAAAACTGGCAAAAAGATAAACATTATTATATTTCAATAAGTGGAATTATTACTTTTTTGTGATTCAGCTATATGTATACACATATACTATTTTTGAAATGATTTTCCATTATAGGTTATTATAAGATGTTGACTGTAGTTCCCTGTGCCATACAGTAAACCTTTGTTGCTTATTGCATATCTATTTTTTTTAAATTAGAAATCTAGCATTCTATTTATACTAAGTCAAACAAGTGGAATCGAAATGTCACAAATTTTTTAGTTAAGCAAAAATTCATAAGTTTTCTAAAATATATATATTATACATATTTACATATGTATTTATATAAGAGCTTTTCTACTACATTTGATAAAGCCTTGAGAAAGTACAGCATAAAAAGAAAAAGAGATGGAGCAGTTGGAAAACATAAACTAAATGAAATGGGAGCACTGAATATGAAAGAGGAAAAGTAAAACAAGCTAGACGAAAGTAAAAGATCTTCACATAACCAGTTGTTTTTAAACAAGGCTACTCATTAGAAACATCTGGAGCTCTGGAAAATAAAATAAAGCAATACCTGGGCATTTGTATTTTTCAAAAAATTCCAAGATAATTCTGATATGTATCTGGATTTTAAAAAGTGATTGTAGGTTTTTCTATTAAATGGTAGTTTTGGTGATACAGAATTCTATCATTTTTCTGTTGAGCAATCATCATACAATGGAACTAAGTGAGAAATAGTTACATAATCACAATAGAGAAAGCTGTTTATCAGTTTTCACAATCAATAGTCAGACAAAAAATAAAAGATAGTTACAATTACCAGCATAATGGGAACATGATTCAGTTCAGTTCAGTTCAGTCGCTCAGTCGTGTCCGACTCTTTGAGACCCCATGAATCGCAGCACGCCAGGCCTCCCTGTCCATCACCAACTCCCGGAGTTCACTCAGACTCACGTCCATCCAGTCAGTGATGCCATCCAGCCATCTCATCCTCTGTCATCCCCTTCTCCTCCTGCCCCCAATCCCTCCCAGCATCAGAGTCTTTTCCAATGAGTCAACTCTTCACATGAGGTGGCCAAAGTACTGGAGTTTCAGCTTTAGCATCATTCCTTCCAAAGAAATCCCAGGGCTGATCTCCTTCAGAATGGACTGGTTGGATCTCCTTGCAGTCCAAGGGACTCTCAAGAGTCTTCTCCAACACCACAGTTCAAAAGCATCAATTCTTTGGTGCTCAGCTTTCTTCACAGTCCAACTCTCACACCCATACATGACCACAGGAAAAACCATAGCCTTGACTAGACGGACCTTTGTTGGCAAAGTAATGTCTCTGCTTTTGAATATGCTATCTAGGTTGGTCATAACTTTCCTTCCAAGGAGTAAGCATCTTTTAACTAACAATATAAAAATACTTATGTATAATTTCGGGGGTCGGGCCGAGTGATGTGGTTAGTGTAAGTACATACATGCAGATGTTTCCATTGCTCACCCAGTCTATGTCTTTTGGTTGGTGCATTTAATCTGTTTACACTTAAGGTAATTATCAGTATATATGGTTCTATTGTCAGTTTCTTTATTGGTTTGGATATTTTCTGTAGGTAGGTCTTTTCCTTCTCTGGTTTCCTGCCTGGAGAAGTTTCTTTAGTGTTCATTGTAAAGGTGGTTTGGTGGTGCTGAATTTTCTTAAATTTTAGTTGTCTGGAAAGTTTTTGATATGTCCATCAAATCTGAAGGAGAGGTTTTCTGGGTAGAGTATTCTTGGCTGTAGGTTCTTCCCTTTCATCACTTTGCATACATCTTGCCATTCACTTCTGGCTTGTAGAATTTCTGTTGAGAAATCAGCTGTTAGCCTGCTGGGAGTTCCCTTGTATGTTATTTGTCATTTTTCACTTGAAAATTTATATATAATTTATAGTTAAGTACATATCTATTAGTTGCTCAGTTGTGTCCAACTCTTTGAGACCCCATGGACTGTAGCCCACCTGGCTCCCCTGTGCATGGAATTCTCCAGGAAAGAATACTGGAGTGGGTGGCCATTCCCTTCTCCAGGGGCTCTTCCTGACCCAGAGACTGAACACAGGTCTCCTGCATTGCAGGCATATTCTTTACCATCTGGGCCACCAAGGAAGCCCCCCACTTTCCCATCATATACCTTTTTACCTGTGCTGTAACTTGTTTGTGTCCCTTACTAGTCCCTGGGTTCTGTGTGGAAAGATTCTATGTCCAACTGGTTAACGTTTTATTCCCACCACCCACTCCACCCAGTCCACTGCCTGGGAATGATAGGTTCTCTATAAACATGTCTGATTTCATTGAAATAATGAGTATATAAATGTCAGCTCCCAGGCTGATTTTAACTTGAATTTCTCAGACTGGTTTTATTAAACCCTGGTTTATAAATGAAGAAACAAAGTAAAGGTCAGAAGTTATAAAGAAAGAAAACCAAAAGAAAGAGTGAAACCCAGGTTCTCATTTCTACCTTGAGGTCTCCAGTGGAGAATTTTGTTGGCCCATTTGTCAGATCGGAGATGTCCTTTTGCTTTTCTGAAAAGGTAGTCACAGAGGATGCTCTTTTGACGTTTGGCAGGATAGGGAGAAGTACTTCGGTTTGGGGACCATTATGAAGATAACAAGGCAAAATGGCCAGGACACTGGCATATTACAAAAATTCATTTCCCACCTGAATGTGTAAGTGCATATACATGTGCATGTGTGTGTACAAAGGCTTCATTACTGGTGCACGTGGGTTGAGATGGAGGGGTCTTTGCTCTCAATGGACGCATAGTGGTTATACAATTACAGACAGTATAGTGAATAATGGAGAAGGCAATGGCACCCCACTCCAGTACTCTTGCCTGGAAAATCCCATGGATGGAGGAGCCTTGTATGCTGCAGTCCATGGGGTCGCGAAGAGTCAGACACGACTGAGTGACTTCACTTTCACTTTTCACTTTCATGCATTGGAGAAGGAAATGGCAACCCACTCCAGTGTTCTTGCCTGGAGAATCCCAGGGACGGGGAGCCTGGTAGGCTGCCGTCTATGGGGTTGTACAGAGTTGGACACAACTGAAGCGACTTAGCAGCAGCAGCAGCAGCATAGTAATTAATATAGTGGCAAAATAAATATCTGTTCTAGGAAGTAAGCAGAACAGAAAAAAAGGATAGAATGGAAAGTCAGCTAATACTGATCATATGGTTAGCACTTCTTGAATACCAGCAGGAACACTTGCTTACTGACTAGAATGATGTCTTTCTTTTTATTTCATGAGTGTTATCAGAGAGAGCTACCATCTTGAGCATCACCATTTGATGTGTCTCAGGAAGTCACAAAATATTCAAACTGGAAACAATGATACAGGAAAAAACCTTGTATTCAGCTCTTTTATTTAAAATATAAAGCAAGAACACTGGAGTGGGTTGCCATTTCCTTCTCCAATGCATGAAAGTGAAAAGTGAAAGGGAAGTCGCTCAGTCGTGTCTGACTCTTCGCGACCCCATGGTCTGCCTCCCACCAGGCTCCTCCATCCATGGGATTTTCCAGGCAAGAGTACTGGAGTGGGGTGCCATCGCCTTCTCCGCAAAGAAGATAAGGCTGAAAGAGACTGAATCTAGCCAAAAATCATCCATAGGAAGAGTGAAGAGGAAAACCAGGCCTCTGAGTCTTGGACCAGTCAAGTGGCCGCATTTTGTTACCTAGATCACAAACAGAAGGGGCTGTCTGTTCCACAGATGCACAGTGGAGTTGGTACTTATGGGTGGTCTCCTTACCTGTAAGCCCCTGTTTTTCTTATTTGCTGGTTTCCTCACATTTACTCAGTCTGGAGTTGGTACTTATGGGTGGTCTCCTTACCTGTAAGCCCCTGTTTTTCTTATTTGCTGGTTTCCTCACATTTACTCAGTCTAGATATGCTCTTTTATTTCTTTAAAACATTTTTGGAGTATAGGTGCTTCCTAGTTTTGGGTTAGTTTCTGCTGTTCAGCAAAGCGAATTGGGATTGACATATAGACGTGCGCGTGTCGGGCTTGGAGCCTGGTGCTCTGTGACGGCTTCCTGTCCCCAGCCATGCTTCCTCCTTCACTGCGCTGCAGCCTGACAGAGACTACGAGCTGACTCTGCCATGGCCTCCCCTCTCTCTCCTTCTGTGACTCCAAGCCACTGAGGGTCAGGAAATGGAGGTGCTGAGTTTCCAGGCTTCCTGGGCTGGCCTGCATCCCATCGAGACTGGCACACCACTTCAGAGCCGGGGGGGAAAGAAAGTTCCAGTCAGATACACACACATCTCTGCATCTTCTGTTAGTCATTTGCTTATTGAAATTTTACGATCTTTACTCATAGCCTAACCCAGACAGCAAGAGCAAGTGAAGTCCTTCGGTTATAACTATATAGCAAGAGGAACATGCAACAAAATTAAATAAAATTAATTTCATGCAGCCACCCTGAATTGCAGAAACATTTGCACAATTACACGGAGTCAGCACGAGTCACTTATCCTGAATGCTTTTATTGTTGGGACCTGAATTTGAAAGTCACCACTCCTGCTCTGCATGGTGAACTTGAACCATGTTTTGCCCTGAAGTTTTAAGGAACTGTAATTTAAAACATCTATGACAAAACAATCTATGAGTAAATAAGATCTCCCTAAAGTAGATGCCTCTTTCAGCACATGATGAGTAATTCTTTCCAATATGATAACCTTGAGAGGCTCTGGGAGTCTCTTTATTAAATAATAATCCTTTCTCATAGAGGATTTTGTCTGATTCTTGGGGGAAAAATGTTATTTACCTACTTAATGTTGAACAAAAGGCACTGCTTCTTTTTTTCTAGTATCATTACTGCTGCATGAGTATGCGTGTGTGAACTGTGATGGCTTTATATCATTTGGTACAATGGATATTTTTTCCACATATAGCACTATGAATAAGAACAAGTTCTGTGGAATTTCATGAATTATAACTCAGGCTTAAAAGCACAGACTAGCCTCTTACATCTCATGTTGCTATGTTCCTCACTGTATTTTATTTGTTTTATATACATGCTTATTCATTCAGTGTCTCCTAGGTGCCAAGGACTGCTGTGGGAACTGGGGATACATCAGTGGAAAAACAAATAGGAAAAGAGCCCTGACCTCACAAAAATGGTATTGTAGCATGAGGGTAGGGGGACCTATATAACACACAGTACCACAAATTTATCAATGATTTAGATTATATAGCATTCTCAAAACTAATACAAGCTATGAATAAAGGAAAACATAGAACAGATTAAGGAACCAGTGGGTGGCCTCCAGTATTAAATACTACCTGGGGTCAGAAAAGTTCTCATTGAGGTGGAGAGATTTGAGACTTGAAGGAGGTGAAAGAGTGAACCAAGGAGATAATCTGGGGAAGGATCATTTCTGATGTAGGAATCAGCTGGAGCAGGCAAGGAGATCCCTGGAGATCTTTGTGGATAAGCTCAAGGGAAGATGAGTTTACTGAGATAAGGTGGCTGTTTAGGGTGAAAGTAGAAGGTTTTGGCAGATTATATAGGGCCTTTTCAACCATGGCAATATATAATTATAATCATACTATAATGGGAAGCCATTGGAGTTGTTTGAGCGAAGGAGCTGTTTTTGTTCAGTCGCTCAGTTGTGTCTGACTCTGCAACTCCATGAACTGCAGCACACAAGGCTTCCCTGTCCTTCACCATCTTGCTTGCTCAAACTCAAGTCCATCGAGTCAGTGATGCCATCCAAACACCTCATCCTCTGTCGTCCCCTTTTCCTCCTGCTTTCAATCTTTCTCAGCATCAGGGTCTTTTCTAATGAGTCAGTTCTTTGCATGAGGTGGCCAAAACATTGGAACTTCAGCGTTAGCACCAGTCCTTCTAATAAATATTCAGGTTTGATTTCCTTTAGGATTGACTGGTTTGATTTCCTTGCTGTCCAAGGGACTCCCAAGAGTCTTCTTCAGCACTGCAATTCAAAAGCATCAATTCTTTGGTGCTCCACATTCTTTATGGTCCAAATCTCACATCCATACATGACTCTTGGAGAAACCGTAGTTTTGACTAGGTGGAAGTTTGTCAGCAAAGTGATGTCTCTGCTTTTTAATACGCTGTCTAGGTTGGTCATAGCTTTCCTTCCAAAGAGCAAGGGTCTTTTAATTTCATGGCTGCAGTCACCATCCACATTGATTTTGGAGCTCAAGAAAATAAAGTCTGTCATTGTTTCAATTTTTTCCCCATCTATTTGCCATGAGGTGATGGGACCTGATGCATGATCGTAGGTTTTAGAATGTTGAGTTTTAAGCCAGCTCTTTCACTGTCCTCTTTCACTTTCATCAAGGGGCTCTTTAGTTCTCCTTCGCTTTCTGCCATTAGGTGGTGTCATCCTAATGAGTGAAGGGGTGACATGATTCAATTTAGATTTGTGAAAGATTATCTGGCTCTTCTTTGTAGGCATGGCATGGCAAGGATAGAAGCAGGATGCAGTTGCAGTAACACAGATGAGAGTTGTGGTTGGCTTAATCAGGATCGGGGGTAGCAATAGAAGTGGAAAAAGAAGTTCAGGTTTTATCCATATTTTAAAGGTAGAACCAACAGAAAGAAGTTAAGAAGGGCTCTAAGGAGTTTAGTCTGAGCATCTGGAAGGATGGAATTGCTATCGCTTACTATGGAAATGGCCATAGGAGGAACATGTTTTCAAGTTTGGGTTAGGAATTCAGGTATGGACTTGTCAAGTTTGAGAAGACTATTAAATGCACAACTGCAGGCTATACAGAAGTTAGGATATTAAGTCAGGAGACAAGTCTGGGCAAAAAGTAGAATTTGAGAGTTGTTGCCAAGTAGCTGGTAAATCTTGAGAACAGACACCACCGAGGTGGGGGTGAGAGGGTAGGGAGTGGGGATATACCCAGAAAAGCAGACAGGGGCATCTCACCATTAAGCAGTCAGGGAGAAGTTCGGGAACTAGATAAAGAGGCAAAGAAGAAGTGGCCAGTGATGCAATTAGAAAACCAAAGAAAGGCTGTGTCTTGGTAAAGAAAGTATTTTGAGGAGGGAGTGATCACGGTGTCAAATTCTGTTGTAGGATAAGATAACTGAAGACTGAGAATACCACTAGATTTAGCACTATGGAGGTCATGGGTCGACTGAGTGGTGTGACGCAGTGAAATCCTGGTTGAACAGGCAGGCATATTTTCTTTTCTTTCCCCCTCCCCCCATTCCTTCCTTCCTTCCTTCCTTCCTGTCTCCCTTCCTGCTTTCCCTTCCTCTCTTCCTCCCACCCTTTCTTGTTTCTCTTCTTTCTTTCTTCTTTCCCTCTTTTTTTTTTTTTTTTTCTGCCCACAAAATGAGTTAAAAATTCAAACTCAGATATTTGTTGACAGTACAATTTTAATGAATCCCTGTGGGAATTTTGTTTTTAAAGTCTTAGAAGATTTTCACATATCTGATTTGTTCCTAGCTTTCCAAAACTGGCATGAATTTTAATTATCCTCAGATTTCATGTGTGAACAAAACAGCCAAGGGTACAGATAAGCACTTTGAAAATCATTACATTCTTTTAGAACATTTCATTATATTTTCCTACGCTGAGTATGGAAAAAAATCAATAATTTATTTTATTACATCTTGGCAATGTAATGTAAATTGCATATTCTTCTCAGGGTTTAACGTGTCCATCGTGTGTGTATATCTTCCGTAGCAAGATAGTAAACTCTTTGAAGATGGCAACATAAAGATACTCTTTATAATATCTTTCGTAACTGGCCTTGTCTTGCAAGTAGTAGTCATGCAGTTTACATTTGTTGGTTTAATATTCTGTATTCCTTCTCCTTGATCTTGCTTTCTCATGTACAGGCTTCACTCAGTTATAGAAGGATAGTATTAGAAAACACTCAGGGAACAGTTGCTTATACTGCTACATGTTCTCTCCTTGAAAGACTTGACTATATTAGGGAGAGAATACAGATGTATGTGACAAGTTGAAAAGCAAAACCTGAACAGTGTATGGCAACAATAAAAGAGAGTCTTGTGATTAGTGACCACATGAAACCTATAGATGACGCACGTTTGAAGGGTTGAAACACAGGGTTCTGTATTGGCAGGAAAATCACACAGGCATGCGTACCTTGGAGATACTATGGGTTGTGTTCCAGGCAAATGCAATATACTAAGTATTTAAATAAAGTGAGTCACATTTAATTTTTGGTTTCCTAGTGCATATAAAAATATGTTTGTATTCTCCTGTCATCTCTTAAGTATACAATGGCATTATGTCTTTAGAAATGTACATACTTTAATTAAAGAATACTTTATTGCTAAAATTATTAACCATCCTGAACCTTCAGTGAATCACATAATCTAATAATAATAATGGAAAAGTTTGAAATACTGCAAGAATTACCAAAATGAAAAACAGAGACTCAAAGGGAGCAAATTCTGTTGAAAAAATGGTTCTGATAGACTTTTGATACAAGATTGCCACAAACTTTCAATTTGTTAAAACAACAACAACAACAAAAAAGCAACAAAATACATATCTGTGGAGTACAAGACAATGCCTGTACTGAGAAAGTTAGTCTTAAAATAGCCTCCTGCTCTTCTCAACCTACAAATAATAAAACAAATCCAAGTTTATAGAAAAGTCACATAATATTATGTTATGAGCATTTTTATTTTTCTATACAATTATTTTAAATATCATTTCTAAGGGGTGCAGTGTATTTTATTGTATAAATCTACCATAGTCTATTTAACTCTTCCCTTAGATTGTGTGTTTAGACTATTGCGTTCTCTTTCCACTGTGCCTGAAATTAAGGTGAAGAGTCTTGTAGCCATGTCTTTGTGTATGTTTCATAGTTTTTTCTTTTTCTTCACCTTTTTTTTTTTTTTGGATCACCTTCACTCATAATTATGTCTCCCTATTAAATTTCTAGATGTGGAATTATAATGTCAAAGACATTGACATACATAAGGGTTTGGGTTTTTTTTCTGTAAAAAATAAGCATAAAATTTACCTTTTAAGCTATATTTAAGTGTACAGTTCTGTAGTTTTAAGTATATTTACATTGTTATACAGTAGGTTTCTTAAACACTTTTTCGTCTTGCAAGGTTTAAATTCTGTGCCCATTAAACAACTTTCATTTTCCCCATCCCCCTAGCCCCTGGCAACCACAATTCTACTTTCTGTTCCTATGAGTTTGACTACTTTAGACGTCTGAAAGTAGAATCACACAGAATTTGTCTTTTGTAATTGACTTGTTCTCTTGCATGATATCGTTAAGATTCATCCACACTGTGGCATGTGTCAGAATATCCCTCCTTTTCTAAGTTTGAATAATATGTGATTTTATGTATATACTACATTTTATTTAGCCCATCATCCATCCATGAGCACATGGGTCGCTTCCACCTCGTGGCTATTGTTAATAATTGTTAATAATAACCAGCAATAAACCTGGCTGTGAAAATATTTCTAAAAGATCCTGCTTTCAATTCTTATTCTTATATACTCACAAGAAGTGGAATTTCTGGATTTCATGATCATTCTGTTTTCTAATTTTTTTGAGGAACTTCTATACTGTTTTCCATAGCAAGTATACCATTTGGCATTCCCATCAATAACGCATGAGAGTCCCAATTTCTCCACATCCTTACTAACCGATTTTCTCTTTTCTTGCTAAGTGGCCCACCCTAAGGGTAGTAACAGACACAGGACTTTTTAAAGCTCTTATTTTTTTTTTAGAATATATGCTTATGAAATTAGCACATCTTATTTATTTACCTTTAATCCCCTTCATGAATCACAGCCTTGACAAAACTGTATATTGTCACTCTGCTTATTTAAGTTATATGCAGAATACATCATGTGAAATGCCCAGCTGGATGAATCGCAGACTGGAAAGATTGTTAGAAAAAATATCAACAACCTCAGATATGCAGATGATACCACTCTAGAAAGTGAGTAGAAACTAAAGAGCCTCTTGATGAAGGTGAAAGAAGAGAGTGAAAAAGCTTGCTTCAAACTCAGCATTAAAAAAAAAAAACAACTAAGATCATAACATCTCATCCCATCACTTCATGGCAAATAGATGGGGAAAAAATGGAAACAGTGGCAGATTTTTTTTCCTGGGCTCCAAAATGACTGCGGATGGTAACTGCAGCCATGAAATTAAAGGACAGTTGGTCCTTGAAAGGAAAGCTACGACAAACCTAGTGTGCACGCTAAGTCACTTCAGTCGTGTCCAGCTCTTTGTGACCCCATGGACTGTAGCCCACCAGGCGCCTCTGTCCATGGGGTTCTCCGCCAGGCTAGAGTACTGGAGTGGGTTGCCATGCCCTCCTCCAGGGGATCTTCCTGACCCAGGGACTGAAACCATCTCCTGCATTGGCAAATGGGTTCTTTACCACAAGCACCACCTGGAAAGCCCAGATATTAAAAAGCAGAGACATCACTTTGCTGACAAAGACCCATATAGTCAAAGCTATGTTTTTTCCAGTAGTCATGTGCGTACGTGAGATTCAGATCATACAGAAGGCTGTGCTGAAGAATTGATGCTTTCGAACTGTGGTGCTGGAGAAGACTCTTAAGAGGTTTTTGGACCACAAAGAAAGCAAACCAGTCAATCCTAAAGGAATTCAACCCTGACTATTCTTTAGAAGGACTGATGCCATAGCTGAAGCTCTAATACTTTGGCTACCTGATTGCAAGAGCTGACTCATTGGAAAAGACCTGGATGCTGGGAAAGGTGGAAGGCAAAAGGAGAAGGCAGCAGCAGAGGATGAAATGGTTAGATAGCATCACCAACTCAATGGACGTGAATTTGAGCAAACTCTGGGAGATAGTGGAGTACAGAAGAGCCTGGTATGCTGCAGTCCATGAGGTCTCAAAGAGTCAGACATGACTTAGCAACTGAATAACAACAATTGACCTTTAACATTATATATTTTTGTTGTGTCTTTGATGATTTGATAAGATAAAGTTACAAGTTACAGGTTGAAATAACTTATTTAAGTTCTACTTCTATGCTTATTAATAAGATTTAATATTTTTTGTACTGGCTTACTGACAGTTATATTTTTTCTATTGGGAATTTTAAGTTTATAACCTAAAAAGCATTTTTTTCTATCTGGTTTCCTGTACCCAATTTATAATAGTTATGAGTGATTAACATAAAAATATGTTTTTATTTCATTGAATTAGTCAGCTCAAGCTCCTGTAGCAAAACACCATAGACTGGTGGCTTAAACACCAGATGTTTATTGCTCCCAGCTCTGGAGACTCAGAAGTACAAATGGGTCAAGGTGCTGGCAGTTTTGGTTCCTGATAAGGTATTTCTTTCTGTTTTAATTAATTTATTTTAATCAGAGGATAATTACTTAATAATGTTGTGATGGTTTTAACCATTCTGACCTACAGACAGCTGCCTTCTTGCTGTGTCCTCACATAAGAGTTGGGAGAAGAAGACAGCCCTGGCTTCTTTCTCTTCTTATAATGACACTGATCCCTTTGGGGGTCTGCACTCATCACCTTCTTTAAACCCAATACCTCCCCAAAGACCCACCTCCAAACACCTTCCCGTTGAGGGTTAGGGCTTCAGTATATGGGAGGACACAGTCATTTCATAACACTCATATTTCTTGTAAATGTTATTAGATTATCTTATGCATTTTAATTTTACTAATGGTGACTTTTACCTCTGTTTTGCTGATGGAGTTAAAACCTAAGACTGTTTTAATTCACATTTATATCTATTTTATCTGAAGAAAATCCATTATTATGTAATTGTTAAACATTCATTTTTTTTTCTTGTTGTCTCAATACTTTTTAATCAGTCATAGCACAGATGGAATTTATTAATGTTTGGATATAATATTATTTTCCTCTAACATTGTGTTTTTAATTTGAAACAATAACATATTAAGGAGCAAATCATATTATAGCAAAAACATGAACTCCTTAACAAAGCTTAATTCATAGTAACATTTTGCAATATTAATTTCATGCATATGTGATATTACTTATAACTTTTATCTCTTTTTACACATGCAGAAACCTATTCCCGTCTTTTCATAAGTATCTGCTATCAAAAATTGTCATGTAATTTCTTATCCATATTTTATGCTATTTTATAGGTTCTTATATACATGCAGTGTATATTTACCTATGTACTTATGTATATATACTTTATATATACCTATGTATGTTTATACAGAGATAGCAGTAGATGTATTTTTAGAATGTTTAAGTTCATTTAGTATGTCTAGAAGGTATGGTTGAGAGTGAAAGTGTCAGATAAGCTTATTCTTTGCCCTCCCACCCCAGTCCCAGTTTTCATGCAAACGACATGCAGTTAGCATCCCTCCAGCAATGACGGAGGGAAGGAGCAAGGCGGCAGGTTGCTTGATGCACTACGGGCAGGAGAGCCATGGAGCTGAGCGGAAATACGTGAGCTAGGGCATGCTGATTTCTGGGCAGTGTTTGTCTCTGGAGGAGAGATGGAAGAGGGGTGGGTTTAGCCAGAATCTTCAAGAGGGTCAGAAAACTTGGGGTAAAAACCTTGCGAGATAAAGGAGGCGAGTTAAACATATTTTGAATTATTAGTTCAATTCCAAACAATTTAAGCTTGGGTCTCACTATTTACCGTACATCTTTCTCTTTAACTCAGAAATTGAACATGACTGAAGTCAATTAGACCATTAACATTTGGAAAGAAGAAGAGCATGTTTGCTATTAATCTTTTAAAAAGGGGTGTTTGTTTTGAATTAAGTTAGTCATATCATTGCCTTTTTTACACATGTGGAATTTCTTCCAAAAATTCTAAATCTGCTATGTTTAGAAGCATAGTTACATACTGAAAGTTCATGGATTTTTCCTTCTGTTTATTTATTAGCTTCAGTTCATGAACTTAGACCTTTTCTTTTCAATATTTTGCTTTGGGGAAACTTATTCTGATACTCTCATCACCTGAGAGACTGAAGCCTCAGAAAACTTTCCTTATATGGATTCAGAAGATGAGTTCCCACAGGGAAAGAAAAAGAGAAAAACGTCATCAAACATTGATCTGCTTGCATAACATGATTCTACCAGCTATATGGCATTTGGTGCTTATTGTAAATTGATACAAACTTCATTAAAGACAATGATAGATGGCATATGGCTGCAGGCAGAATGCCAATCCACATGATGAATCCCACAGTGGTCTAGTCAGGGACAAACAACATTTTCAATCATGTTGAAAAAGGTCTGTACATTAACTTCTCTGTAGTAACCAGGTAATTCTAATGGTGTAGCTAGTTCCTTATTAGCTTAAAAATAATAAAAATAAAAGGTGGCACTAACAGACATTGGATTTGGTTTTATACTGTGAGATAGATGGCCTCACAAGATTTGATGAACTTATGCTGCCGTGGTAAGGTCTTGACTGGAGTGAGTTTCAGCAGACTGACCACAGAGCCCAGGTGTGTGTGCTTTTAGGTTATTTGGTATATTACTCTGAGAACTGAAAGTCCTGGAGGTGCCAAAACTAATTATGAGATTTTTGTTTTCTTGACAAGATGAGCGAGTCTGTGTGAGGCAGATGAATTTCTATGGACTCAGTGCAGACAGGTGTCAGTCATGGCCAGGGGGTGTTGCATTCTTTTTGAAAGTGGATGTCTGACAAATTTGAATTTTAAGGGAATAACTACAGTCCTATCAAATTCTGAGATTCCTTACATGATGCATTTTTTTAAAAGTTAAAAAAAAAATCCATCATTTAGTTTTTATAATAATGTTCTTCCCTGGTAAATTTTATGTGCATAACGTATTTATAACATATATTTTTAATGATCTCCAAACAAAGGTAAGATATATAAGAAATGCAAATGATTCCTACTTATAAAAAGTATAGAACTGGATACTATTTTAAGCACATGGAGTTTATATAGTTAATTTTAGTTAGTAACTCATATGAGTCTTCTTTTCAAGCTCTAGAAATTGCCTCTGGCTAATTTAAAGTGCAGAATGTGGAAGGGTATTCACTGATTGGGCAGCAATGCAGGAGAATGAAGCAGAAATCTGGATTGCTCCACAGGGTAGGGCAGCACACACACCCTCCTTCAAGCCACAGTCCATCTGGTTAGGGCACTCCGCTGCTGGCTCCAGCTCCATGGAGCTCCATGCTTGCCTTTGGCTGAGCTGGTATTTCCACACTTCCAAACTATGGTGTTGGAGAAGACTCTTGAGAGTCCCTTGGACTGCAAGAAGATCCAACCAGTCCATTCTGAAGGAGATCAGCCCTGGGATTTCTTTGGAGGGAATGATGCTAAAGCTGAAACTCCAGTACTTTGGCCACCTCATGTGAAGAGTTGACTCCTTGGAAAAGACTCTGATGCTGGGAGGGATTGGGGGCAGGAGGAGAAGGGGACGACAGAGAATGAGATGGCTGGATGGCATCACTGAGTCGATGGACGTGAGTCTGGGTGAACTCTAGGAGTTGGTGATGGACAGGGAGCCCTGGTGTGCTGCGATTCATGGGGTCGCGAAGAGTCGGATGTGACTGAGCGACTGAACTGAACTGAACTGAACTGAAAGAAAACTTAGCTGCCCTTGCACCTTTCCAGCATTCTCCAGAGCATCAGAGTTCTAAGTAGGAACCTTCAGTTGGCTGCATTTAGACCCCTTGTCCTTCCTCTGGTTGCCTGGTGCATTGGCTTCTTAATGGGAAGTGAAGCCTCTTTTCCACCAGCGTCCATATGGTGGGGGTCTCTTCCAACTAGGAAGGGAGTTCTATTGCTGGACGTCCAAAGAACAAAGAACAGACAGAAAGAAGCAGAGGTGCTCGACAATGAAACTTCTCCTTTTAATCATGATGTTTTTTCTAGTTTGTTTTGCTTGCTTTGGTTAACTGTAAACATACAAAGTAAATAATCCTCATTAATATTCTTAACCCCAACAACTGGTTATAGATGTGACCTTTTGTTCCAGAGCTTTTCTTGCTATAGCAAAGGTACAATTACTGTTCTTTAAACTGCACACCAGACTCCCTTTTGTGCATACATGTCTGATATTTTCAAGTTTAGGAAAAGGCGGACATTTGCCTCATGTCTCAGCCTATATTTTAATTCAGCATCACTTTCCTCTACTTATTTTGCCATGATTTTCACAATGAATAGATATTTACTGAAGATGTGTGCATGCGTTTGCCAGGGCTGCCATAACAAAGTACCACAAAGTAAGTACAGTTATAGTCCCCCACGTATGAACCGTCAAACCGCGCACTTTCAAAGATGTGAACGTGCGTTTGCAAGTGCCCTCGCCTAAGGTGGTTCCATTCGAGGAGGAGGCGCTGTTAGTTTCTGAGGCGCAGGACCCAAACAGAACGGTACACGAAAATCACAACAGCTGTTCGGTATGCAGTCCAGGGCTATCAGGGCCCTGATGAGAAAAAAAGAACTTCTACCCAGACATCACTGGATCGTCGTTTTCAAGAGTGTAGATAGAACCGAATCCAGCAAGGAACCAGAACCTCCACCATCACTGTCGGGTTGAGTGGCATTGCAGCTTGCCCTCTGTCTCCTGTCGCTGCCAGTCCTTCAGCTCTAACAGCTGTACCCTCTTCTCCCTCCTCCCGTCAGTAACTCCTTTCTTGTTCTCTCCGTGCCAGCCCCTGGGTGCCCGCTGTTGTACTGTACTCCTGTGCTTTCCACAGGACGATACTGTAAGATTAAAAATGTTGCCTTTAGTTTTTGTATTTATTTTTCACATATTACTCGTTTGAAAAGTATTATATTGATAAACCTATTACAGTACTATATAACTGATTGTGTTAGTTGGGTGGCTAGACTAACTTTGTTGGAGTTACGAGCAATTTGGACTTATGAACCTGCTCTCAGAACAAAACTCGTTCGTATGTACGGGACCTAACTGTAGTTAAACAGAAATTTATTGTTTCACAGATCTGGAGGCTAGACATCTGAGAGCAGTGTTTCGACAGGGTTGGTTCCTTCTGGGGACTCTAAGGAAGGATCTCTTCCATGCCTCTTTCCCGGCTTCTGGTGGGTTACTGGCAATAGTTGACATTCCTTGTCTTGTAGAAGCATCATACTGGTCATTGCCTTCATCGTCATATGTGCTCTCCCCGTGTGCACATCTGTGTCCAGATCTTGTATAAGAGTCATATTGGATTCGGACCCATCCTAATGACTACTCTTAATTTGATTACCTCTGCAAAGACCATATCTCCAAACTAGGTTATATTCTGTGGTAACAGGAGTTAGGATTCCAACATATCTTTTGGGGGACATAATTTAGCCTCTAACATATTCTTAAATGGATGCCTCTTCAATGTGAATGACTTGAAATATTGAATCCTTTCTGGAGTTAAAAAAAAAAAAAAACTTTAAAACCAATAAATATATAACTGACAGACTTGATTGACCATTGGAGATTATACACATATCTAAATTTCAGGGTTGAAATTGACAAGATGATTTCTTTGAGAAAACTTGATGAATTACTAGATACCCCTTAGGAGGTAGAACAAATTTCTCTCTATTTTTGACTTGAGTATTTTTGTCATACCAAGGTGCTGGATTTTGTCTGATAGTTTTCCTGTATCGAGATGACCATGTGAGTTTTGTCTTTTATTCTACTAATATAGTATGTTACATTGGTTGATTTTCAAATGTTAAGCCAACCTTAAATCCCCACTTAGTCACAGTTATAATTCTCTTTATAAACTGCTGGATTTGATTTGCCAGGACTTTGTTGCAAATTTCTGCATCCACATTCATATGAAATATTGGTTTTTAGTTTTTGCTTCTTGTAATATCTGTATCTAGTTTGGGGTCAGGATAACACTGACTCTATAGAATAACCTGTATTTGGAAAGAGCTTATGAAGGATTGCTGGTAATTATTCTTCAAATGTGTAGTGGAATTCACCAGTACATCTATCTAGGCCTGGGCTTTGCCATGGGCAGCGTTTGGATTGTTGATTCAATTGCTTATTACATATGGGCTTGATCCAGTTTTCAATTTCTTTTTTTATCATTTCAGTGGTATTCATCTCTCTAGGAATTTTTCTATTTCATCTAGGTTATCTAATTTGTTTGTAGTATTTCCTTAAAATCCTTTTATTTTCTGCAAAGTCAGTAGTAATGTCCCTTCTTTCACTCCTGATTTTGGTAATTTGAGTTTTCTTTTTTTTTTTTTTTGTCAGTTTAGCTAAAGTTTTGTCACTTTTTTATTCAAACAACCCATTTTTGGTTTTGTTATCTTCCCTTATTGTATTCTCTATTTCATTTTAATTATGCTCCAAATCTTTATTATTAATAATTTTATATTTTTACTTATTTGGGTTTAGTTTGCACTTCTTTTCCTAATCTCTTAGATTTTCTTTATGCATGTTCTCTGAAGTACTAGAAAATTTAGACCAATTATGTTCTGTATTGCCTTTTTTTTTTTTCAGTATTGAAATAATTATCAATCTCAAAGGTACATTTAATGGAGATTGTTGTTTTAAATGAGTAACTTAGATCTTCAGAAAGAAAACATTTCACTGCATATATCCCCTGGAGAAGGGGAAGGCTACCTATTCCAGTATTCTGATCTAGAGTATTCCTTGGACTGTCTAGTACATGGGGTCGCAAAGAGCTGGACATGTCTGAGTGACTTTCACTTTCACTTTTCATAGATGAAGCCAAAAGGACTTCTTTATAAACAAGAACACTTAGATTCCAATTGTATTTATCATATTCTTTCAAATTTCCTTCCAAGGGCTCTGATGGAAGATGGTTATTATTTGGTGTAAATTGTTTTAATTTTGTATTAGATGCATTAAATGCTACTGCACTTTTAAAATTACTTAAGATACTATTCAACATTAAATAATATGTTTGAGCTTTTTTAAAAAAATAGTCTTTGCAAATTACAGTCTTTAAATGGAGCTCCTGTAATTCTTTAACACAAAACAGTTGTTTTATTTTCCAAAGAACTGGTAGAAAGAAATTCCATAACATTCTTCAGCTTTCCCCTAAATGTTCTAGTTCTGTTCACTAAAAAATAAAATTAAAAATGAACAAACCTACCAAATAATCTTTTAAAAGCAGACAACAACCTAAGTCACTGAAATTAATGCAACAGCCACAGCCATACAAAAATTCAATGTGAAATCTTTAATAAGCTTTATAATAAATTATGATAGGTTATGACCTATTACTTATAGTTTCATGAAGATTTTTTTCAAAGACTCTGTACTCTGAGTATTGGAAATTATCTAAATGCATAAGTTTTGTTATAATAATTTACAGATTATAATAGGTGGTGCATTTAAAAGAGCTTTTGTATTTTTAAATAATTATTAAGCCATTTAAGGAAAATTAATATCATAATTAGTTTAGAAGACTGAAACACATGAAAAACAAAACCAGACTCTACACCTGGAATAGTTTCTCTAGCCTCATATACCTTGAGACATGGAAACGGATATCTTGAATTTTTAACGTTCTTTATGACTATAGGTTGTGTGTCTATCAAGTTTGGTTGCCTTTGCTTCATTTGACTGTTGCAGGAAGTGGAAAATGTAATGGGAGATAGGAAACATAATTTTAAAGTATGTGTCGAAATTTTCATACAAAATCATTGTAAAATCTATACACTGAAACTCATCCTATACAATCAAGTAGGGAGATACGCTTCTGAAAAGATGATTTGAGAGCCATCTGCAATACATGGACTAACAGTTTAGAAGCTGAAGGTTTCTGTTAGTCACTCAGTCCTGTCCGACTCTTTGTGACCTCATGGACTGGGGCCCGCCAGGCTCCTCTGTCCGTGGAATTCTCCAGGCTACTAGAGTGGGTAGCCATTCCCTTCTCCAGGGGATCTCTCTGACTCAGGGATCAAACTCCAGTCTCCTGCATTGCAAGCAGGGATTCCCTTGGCTCAGACAGTAAAGAATCTGCCTGCAATGCAGAAGACCTGGGCTTGAAACTTGGGTCAGGAAGATCCCCTGGAGAAGGGAATGGCTACCCTCTCCAGTATTCTTCTCTGGAGAATTCCATGAACAAAGGAGCCTGGTGGGCTCCAGTCCATGGAGGTCACAAAGAGTCAGACATGACTGAGCAACTAACAAGTGTTTCTACTTTAATGGAAATATCAAAAAGCCTTTTGGGTAAAAATAATCATGCCTTTAATGTAAAACAGTAACCTCTAATTTAGACATTTTAGGAATAGAATTTTTTTTAAATACAATTTCCCTAAAGCAGCCATAACTGCACTTATCTGCTTATTTTGATTTTTGGAATTTGTGGTTAGAGAATTTTAATTAGAGAGGAGCCCCCTCTCTACTTAAATGTCTGCAAGCCACACAGGGCAGGAAGGCAGCAGAGAAGAGGCCGGTCACTATGTCCCTTCCCTCGCTGAGGCAAAGGGAGTCTGTTTTACAGTGAAGAAGAATTGGCATCAGAGAAACCATGCTCTGTGCTCTTTTAAAATAGTCTTCCTGTGGCATTCTTTTAGAAAACTAACCTCTGCCCTCCCCACACCACAAGGGTGAGAAAACGACCTTTTCTAGAGTGCTCAAAGCTGGTCCTGCAAGTCAGTCTGGAGGAAAGTGAGAGCGTTTGTGGTCAGGATGGTCAAAGACCTAATATTTCAGAAGGCTAACAAGGCAGGGTGGGCAGGACGTGCTGAGAACTGTCGACAAACTAGGGCCTTGGCAGCCGTGAGGCCACAGTACTAACTTTAAGAGAAGATGTACTTTAACAAAAACCCGCCTGAAAACAAATGTGGACCTTGAGTGCAGAGCCTGCGAGGGATCCAGGGAACACCATGAGCTCAACATGAGGTAAACCAAACACAGTACTTCAGTGGAAGTTCAAAGGCTGCTGAGGAAAGAAAAACATGAAAGTTAAATGTAGAGGGTTTCTACATTTTATTGTAGAAGCAATAAAACAAGGAAAGACCTGAAGGAAAGACTAGAAGTCTCTCTTTTGTTCTTGTGTCATCAAAACTTACATAGTCAAAGAAGTGGACTGTAAGTAAGGGAGAGGACATTTCCTACATGATTTGTTTGGAGACGACAGATTCGGACAACAGATGAACATATCAAAGAGCAGGAACAAGGCTGACATGATACAGTTAACCTTGGCAGATCACAGAAAGCTTTCCAACTCTTAGTGAGGATAGACTGGCAGTAACATAAAATTATGCTTGAAATTCATTGAAATACATACTTAAATTTCTTTATAGTTAGCCAGTATATGATTTGGTAGTATAATTTCTAAATTTTAAAATTCTATTTTAAAAAATGTCATTGACATACTGTTAGGACTAAAAATTGTTGAACCCGGGCACTCTTAGTCTATTGAGAACTTGCTGTGTGAATCAGGATAATGTTAGAGGCTGTAACAAATAGCCCTCAGATTTCATCAGCTCCACACAGGAGAGGTTTATGAGTTGCTCATATCTCTGTGCACCATGGATGGGTGCTCTTGGGCAGTGGGATCTGGGGGCCGAGCTCCCACACAGTCCTCTAGGAATCCAGGCCTATGGAGACTTTCTCACTGTCAGAGTCGCCGCTTCTGTGCTTGCTCTGGGCATTGAAATTCATCTGGCGGAAGGGCAGAAGCATGGAGAGCCATGCATAAAAGGCTTTATTATTTATTTCTCACATTTCTCACATTAATCTTGGTCAGAATAATACAACCATAGGGCTACCAAGCTGCAAGGCAAACAGAAGCATCCACCCAAGTACCCAGAAACAAAGGAGATCGAGATTTTGGTGAATAACAAGAAGTTCCTGCCTGGTGTGGGCAGTCACTGAACTCATGTGAGGTACTGTGGCGCCATCTTTACCTCTACCAAAGACCCTTGAACATACTGGGTTCTGGCTGGGCTCCTCAATGGGTTGCAAAGTTAGCCCTTGAATAAAGTTCCGTGTGCGTTTTGTAGACCTGGCAACAATAAAATGCTGTTGGTTAAAGTCAGATCTTGCTAAAGCATAGATTTCTTCCACATTTTATTTGGATTCTAATCTCTGGTTTATGTGACTCATTCATAAAAAAATAGGAAATGGCAGCATGTATCTGAGTACATAATTGTCTTTATTCACTGGTTTTATACTCATAAGATAATTTTTATGAGACAACTAAAAATGAGACATTGCTCTGACAAGGGACTGTGCTGAATTAGAATATTATGTTCAGAATATATGTGCGTGCACACAAAAGTATGTATATCTATGTGAGTTAGTATGTGTAAGTTAATATGCACTGTATATGCTATGTGTCAGTGTATATATATAAAGAAAGTGCTGTAAAGTTGAAGTCCACAAAATAAAGCTAAACTCATAATTTTTGCTGTACCATGGGCTTTGGAATCATCTGTTTTCAAATTTTGGTAATAACATTTCCTATCTGAATGATCCTTCAGCAAGTTGCTCGACTCCATTAAGACCTTGGTTAATTTCTGTTTACAGTAGAATTAATAATAGTTATTAATTAAACTGGGTGGTTGTAAATAATAAAATGAGATTATATATGTAAAGGATTTAGCATAGGATTTGGCACTTAGTGTTCAATACTATGCATAAATTACATATATTTAAGAATCCACCTGCCAAACAGGAGACTTGAGTTCAATCCCTGGGTCAGGAAGATCCCCTGGAGGAGGAAACGGTGACCCACGCCAGTATTCTCGCCTATAAAATTCCATGGACAGAGGAGCCTGGTGGGCTACAGTCCATGGGTCACAAAGAATTGAACACAACTGAGCAACCTAGCACAGCATACTTAGTATGAAGCTTGATGTACCCTCCAGATTCCCCTGCAACACACTCAAAAATAATGCAGATAGACACTAAAATAGATAAGAAATGTGCTGGCTGCTCAGATTTAATAGCTTCATTCATTCCTTGAGTAAATATTGTTAGAGCCCTAATCTCTATAAGCTCTGAGCTATGGTGAGCACAAAAATTACTAAGACAGCTTCATTGCTGCTAAAGTGTTTACCACCTGATTATGAGAACTCTCACAGCCCTAATACACACTGATGTTTGTATAGGACAAACCACAGAGTGATATGTGGTTTTTAAATAAGGAGAACCGTTTCTTGGAAGGAGAAAATTCAAGAAAAAGGTTTTAGGCATTTAAAACTCCCTGCTTGAAAAGCCAGAACTTCAAGAAGTGGACAGAAGAAAGAGCAGTAGTCCATGCACAAAGAAGACAGACAGGAAAAAGCAGAAAACATATCCAGGCATAATTGAGAGTATAAAGCAAAGAGGCGTACTGTGAGGTCAGATTGGTAGGTCAAGGTATCAGTACTGTTTTCAAGAGTTGGATTTTATTCTGTAAGCAAGGAATAATAAGATCGAAGGTGAGAAAGGGCAAGCATTTTGAGTAACAGGATGACACCGTGAATATTTTACTTGACCTTTCTGCCATCCATTTTTCTCCCCTAGACAGCAAATTAAGTGAAGCAGGATTCCTTCTGGCCTAATACTCTATGAGCCTTCTCTGAGTGTCACATCCTCTGGAGTCACTATTGCTCTACGCCTGTTGGAACATCCCTGTTCTCTTTGTTGGGCCCATCCCAATGCTATTTACCTGGGCTCCACCCAGCACTCTTGTCACGGCTCTCAGACTCTGGGTTTGCCTCTCTGCCAGGCTCCTTTTCGTCCCTTGTGATGGGGACATGAGCTATGTCTCATTCAGTCATAGAGGTGTTCTATCTGCCCAGATCCCTGGATCCCGACTCATCCCAGGGGTTATATCTAGTCTTTCTTGGGCTTCTTCCAATCCTCACATCACTTCTTCCTCCCCTATCTTGCACTTTACCCATCTTGTTGCTTTTCTCCTTAGTTTTTCATTGTGTTGTTCTTTTCACTTGATACTTCCAGTTTTCTAAAAGAAAAGTGAAAATATCATCAAAGAGAAACAAATAAGAATTACTGATGAAAAGTGAAGACTTTTTCAGAACAAAATATTTTTCCACCATATATAAAATATAATTTGAGAGGAAATGTTTCTTTATCCTTGTTAGATTTGTAAGGATAGGTATGTCTGCATTTTGCTCAAACCAGCAGTGGCAGTGACCTGGTTTTTATAAATCAACTACCAATAGCTTGCTTCTCTTTCAATGAATGGGCATAAGAATGACTATTATCAGCCAGTCTCCTACGAAAATGAAAATTTTTACTGAGAATGAATTAATATGGAATATGCCAAAACATCATTCAATAATTCTCTTCTGAAATGAACATCATGACTCTATTACTAAAAAACAAGGCATTTTTTATTATTGTCTCCAAGTATACTATGTTATTTCTTTCATAGATATTCTCAGGACTTAAAACTGCCCTTTTAATTCAAAGTGTTTTGAAAGACTTTCAGCCCTTGTTCCTTATCATAGGTTGCAGCATTTGTTAATTAATGTGGTGAACATTTTGAGGGACTGTGGAATTCAGACTCTGCCACTGAGACATGTGTGGAAACGTAGGCTGATGCTTAAACACATACAATGTGTAAGTGCAAGTGGAGAGCTGGGTTCACGGTCCAAGAAGGAGCTCTGTTCTGGGGGACTTCATTGAGAAGGCAGCTCACAAGCGAGGGCTTGAGTTTGATGAGTCAGAAAATGGAGAAAGAATAGCCCAGATATAGAGACTAGGAAATACAAAACAGAGGATAGGAAATGGTGCAAAAGAGAGAATGGCTTGAGAATGGATCTGAGGGGATACGTAGTGAGAGAAGAAACGGGAGTGGTCGGCAGGGACTAGGTGAAAAATGGCTTCTTACATCCAAAAAAACAAAGCAAGCAAGATTTTGAATCTTACTGTTGATTTCCGGTGGTTTACTCTTTTTCTGACTTTGTTTTGCTTTTTATTCATGATTTTGGGGAGCACTGTCCCCTTTAGGAATCTGCTGTGAGAAAACTCAGGGCCTTCTCCAAAGAAAAACACGCAGACATAGTCGTTTTTGCATATTAGCACATCCGTGAACTTGGACGCTAAGCTACAGACCACTGGTAAACATTGCTAGACATGGTTGCATTATTGAGCCAGGCAGCAACATGATCAAAAGTATCTCTTCAGTGAGCGAACACTGGCAGGAATGTGGAGAATGTGTTGGAAGTGATGAAAGTCATGTTCGAGGAAATAAGACTCTATTGCAGTGTTTCAGCCAAGAGATGAAGGTCTGCACTGTGGTGCCAGCAAATATTTGTTTTTAATTTGGCTCCTACTTTGTATGTGTCAGTCTGTCTGTTGAGAACACTCCAAGAGTTAAGTGGGCGAATGATGGTGTTATTTACTAAAGTGGTGATTTCAGATGTAAGTGCAGCTTCTTGAAGAAACATGAGGAATTCAGTGGAAATGAGGAATTTGAAGTGCCTGTTGGTTAGGCCACTGCAGATATGGATCAGCAGGTTAAAGGAGAAATCAGAGCTGAAGATATAGATCGATCAGTTGATCAATAGATGAATATTCTGCATGACTGCATCATGCTGGCAGATTTAATACTAGGAGAGGAAGAGATCTCATCAGTGAAAGAGCATGAGTAAAGGAGAGCTGGACGTAGGCTGGAGACTTGGTGGGGCCAACTGCCTGCTGTGTATTCACCTGCACCTAACTGTGTATTCACTACTGCCCCCTGTTGGAGTGAGGCTGGTGAATGCTCAAGTCACTGAGAGAAGAAGATTGTTCTCGAAATGGCAACCCACTCCAGTGTTCTTGCCTGAAGAATCCCAGGGATGGGGGAGCCTGGTGGGCTGCCGTCTATGGGGTTGCACAGAGTCGGACATGACTGAAGCGACTTAGCAGCAGCAGCAGCAGCAGCAGTGAGAGCCTGCCTAGATCTTTGTATCTGGTTAAGAAAAAGAAAGGAGATGGTAAATTTTAAGGCACCCTTTAATGGATGTTTTTAGGTCACCAACTTGACATTCATGACGTTAACAGACCCATCTTCTGTTTTCAAGCTGCCTGATGTGAGGTAGATTATTACCTGGATCGAAAGTCTGACTCTGACACTTGGTTGACACTTGTTTCTGAGCCTGCATTTTTCCATCTATGAAATGGGAATGGACACACCTACATCAAAGAGACAAGCAGAGGGAAAGAGACAACATGTGTAAAATACCTGTTTAGTAAGTAACTTGGCCCAGAAAGTCGTTCATCTGTCTCTTTCCTGACGTTTCTAAGAAACTTTCCAGTTCTAACTACTTTATAAATGACTAACTCTGATTATCAAACCCCTCCGTTGCTTTTACCTATTTAAGAAAAACAGACTTTGAAAACCTTTAAGAACTACATTTTGCACTTAGCGATTTTTTTTCTTTCTCCGTGATTTGTTCTTGTGGGATAGGACTTAAAATTGCATTGTAGCCACTTTGAAAAGTTTGCTGTCTTTGAGCATTAACAAGTAATTACGTTTTCTTGAACTAACTGCCTTTTCCGAGTGTCTAGTATAGGGACAGCTCAGATGTATTGGACGTGCATTATTTTCTTGAGAACCTCTGGAATTCTAGCCACATAATGCTAATGAGAATCACTTAGCCTCATCAAAGTCCCACTGATCTCTTCTCTGTATTTCCAGATATTAAATGAAAATCTCTTTGGCGTATGTTTGAATTGAAGAGGGGTAAACTCGGAGTTCATCTAATCTAACCCCTTCATTTTATGGGCCAAAACTATTCATTTTAAGTTCGTTGTGCTCAAGAACTGACAATCACATTTTCTCCTCTAATATTATAGTTGAAAGAAGCTCAGTCATGTACTTCTCACTTACATACTAATATAGAGCCTAGACTGTAGGGCGAATTGGCGACTTGAGTTGGAGAAGGGAGCTTGGGAAGCTGAACTACAGTGTGTTATATGCTACTTCAGCCCCTCGGGGGAGCTGTAATTAACATGTGCAAGGAAAACACTTCAAGGAAACTAATTTAAAGAACACACTGAAACAATTTTTCCTTTGGCTTTCCAAAATAAATAAAGAAAAAAGAATCACAATCAAGCTTTGAGGAAGCATGAAGAATTCCAGCAGAAAGGAAATTTACTGAGAGACCAAGAAGGGGCTGGTAATAATAGCTAGTTAGAATGTAAAGCCTCTTTTAAATTTAGGCTTCCTCTACTATTTGTTGGAGCTCTGCGGTCCCTGATCCATTCATTAAACATTTCACATGCATGTCACTCTAATTATGGGTCAGAGTTTGGTTCCAGCCCACTGACTGCTCTTTCTTTGCATCTTGGTAACTCGGTTCTTTACACCAGTTGCTACCCCACTGGCCTTTCCTCCTCACCGTCTGTTAATCCTAAGCTTGTTAGGTGGCTCCGGAGCTTAGAATGTCTTGTGACTGCATGTCACTTGATGTGAATGCCCTGAGTTCCCTAGAATAAAGTCTTTCCAACTTTTTGTCTACAACCCATAATAAGAAATACATTTTATATCCAACCTGGTACACAAATTCATATGTAGTTGAAAAGTAAAGTTGCATGTACACATACTGTGTGTGATCAGTGGTTTGAAACTTTCACTTCTTTTCAACTCTGTTTCATTTACAGTTTTCCTTCAGTATCTGAATGGGATTCATTCCAGGACCCCCATCATTACCAGAATTCATGGATGCTCAAGTCCTTTACATTAAATGGCGTGTGTGTGTGTGTGTGTGCGCGCGCGCTCAGCTGTGACTGACTCTGTGGATTGTAGCTCACCAGGCTCCTCTGTCCATGGGGTTATCCAAGCAAGAATACCGGAGTGGGTTGCCTTTTCCTTCTCTAGAAGATCTTCCTGACCCAGGGATTACAACCGTGTCTCCTGCATTGGCAGGCAGATTTCTTTAACACTACGCTACCTGGGAAGCCCTACAATAGCATAGTGTGTATATATAACCCACACACATCCTCCTGTATACTTAATCATCCTTAGATTACTTATCCTACCTTATACAATGCATATGGTAAGTACCAATAAAGAGTTGCTGACATCCAGCAAATTCAAGTTTTACCCTTTGGAATTTTCTGAAAAAATTTTTTTCAAATATTTTCAATGTGGTTGACTCCACGGATGCCAGGACCTATGGATACGGAAGGCTGTTTTTAAAAATGCAGGCCAAGATTAAATTCAGGACCTTTTCTTCCTCAATTTCAATCACAATGCATGTGCTTCACAAGATTACAACAAATCACTTGGGTTGTCTGGTCCTGAATTTTACCCCAGTCTACTAAATCAGAGTCCATAGGGACAAATTCCACAGTTTAACCGACTTTCTGGCATGCTTTTTCATTCCAAAACCATCTCCAGACCTTACTATTTTAACATTATCTACTCACTGGAAAGTATCTTGTTTGCCAGCTGATTTTTGTACTTTTTGGCGTAGCCATCCATAGCTGGAACAAAGGCTATGAATTTCCTCTGCTTCTTGCTGAACTAGGAGAATTACAGGTCACTTCAAAAGGGACCAGAAACCTTGAACATCTATTAAGAGTAATATGGCAGGTTCTATTCTTAGTGCATTATACAAATACAACCTCACAACAGTGTTTTGTGTGCTGTATTTGCCACTAAAATTCTTAGGTTATTCCATTAACCCACAATGTGCTGTAGGAAGACAGATGTTTTAGTTGCTCAGTCGTGTCCGACTCTGTGTGATCCCATGGACCGTAACCCACCAGGATCCCCTGTCCATGGGATTCTCCAGGCAAGAATACTGGAGTGAGTTGCCGTTCCCTTCTCCAGGGCATCTTCCCGACCCAGGAATTGAACCTGGATCTCCTGTATTGTCGGCAGATTCTTCGCCATCTGAGCCACCAGGGGAGCCCATAGAAAGACAAACAAAGGGGTAATTTAGTCCTAGCTCTTACTGTGCACCCCGTCCCTTGACTCTGGTGAGTTGAAAAGCACTTCCTCCTCTGTCCCTCAGCCTGAAGGAGGCGGGGTGGGGAGCAGCAGCTTTCTGCCCTTGTTTTCTCTGACTTGTTTCCTGTTGGGCTACTAGCATTTCTAACACCTAAGTCAGCAACTTAATTCATAATTTTCAAACCTACAATTTCAAAACAATATAATTCAAATCATTTAAATATAGTAAGCTCAACATTTAATGATTATGATATCCTATGAAAAGTGAAATTGTTAATTGCTCAGTCGTGTCTGACTTTTTGCAACCCCATGGATGCCTGCCAGGCTCCTCTGTCCATGGAAATCTCCAGGCAAGAATAATACCATGGGTAGTCTTTCCCTTCTCCAGGGGCTCTTCCTGACCCAGGGATTGAACCCAGGTCCCCTGCATTGTAGACAGATTCTTTACCATATTAGCCAGCTCACAAATGCTATTACAGGTGATTAAATTAATTAGATCCAAACAGTCATCTGACCAATGCACAGTAGAAAGGGATAAAGATCTAGATGACCTTCAAAAGTCATTGCTAAGAACACTTTGCCCAGTTTCCTAATGGAACATGCTAGTCAGTCTTCCAGGAAACTTTCTAGTATTTCCCACCCCCCAGCACATGCCAATAGGAAGGGATGAATTCCAAAGTATAACTTCACAGTATATGCCATTGAAACTAAGTTGTGACTGGTAATTAGAGAAGTAAAGGATCAAGGGATCAACATATGTTGAAGGCAGAAAGGCATGAAAGACCACTGTGTCTTCCCAAGCTAGTACTAATGCAAGATGAGACAAGAAGAGACTGAAGCAAGTTGAATAGTTATGAGTTATTCAGATTTTTTCTTCTTTCACCCCTACACTTAGTTGTTTATGAAAGAGATGTGCCAGTGGGGGCACCATCCAGAAACTTGCCAGAGACACTCTCCAGCTCCTCAGGGGGCCAGGACCTTGCACTTGGCTCCCATGTGTGCATACTTCACAGTTTGTATCCTGGACCATCCTGAGGAAGAATCAGCCAGCAGCCAGTGCTTAAGTATGGCTGGCTCCCCGGCCTCCTTGGGCCATAGTTCCAGGCAGCTAAGTGGTACTAAAATCTTTTTTTTTTTTTTTCCGGTCTGGCTGCAAATACCTTATACTCTAAGCAATTGTCAGCCTTTCTTATATAAGGGATGTTTCTGAAAGCAAATTCCCCAAACCTGCCTCTTCTGGGCACCCCCGCTTCAGCTCTGAAGCACTCACTCTGTTGCCAAAACACAGAGAGCTGTAGTATTTTCAGTCCCCTTTCTCAGTGGAAGCATGTTGGGGATTTGCAGTTATAACTGATCTCAACTGGAGTCTTTTCACCCCTGCCACAAACTTGCGGAGCATCAGAAAGGCACACATTATTCAAGATTGCTCTGTTACCCAACAGGGGAGCAAACACAGTCTGTGTCAAGGTGAGTCTTCCTCAGAATGTTTGGTGTGTGGTGGTGATATGTAAAAGCTCACCCAGACTGATGTTTGCAAAATTCAAAACTTGCAATAGAACTCCAGATCATGGTGGCCAAAATGGATAAAGAGTTTTGGAGAGAAGGGAAAAGAAGCACCATCTGAATGATGGAAGACTTTGCTTTGACAAAAAAGGTTCCCTGTAGGGTGATTCTCCCAACAAACCACAAAAGCGCAACTAGAGATCTGTCCACATGATTCAGTATTTGAAGAGTTTTCAGACTAACCGGAGATTTGGCAGCTATAGAAGTTTCATTTTTATAAGAATTTATCTATATAAGTAAAAGGGGATTTACTTTCTCTAAATCTATATATTTGGTTTTAAAAAATATAGCTTCTCTTCAGTTTTTGCTGGCATAAGCTTCCAGCTCATCCATGCTGTCAGACTCATCCAAAAATTAATTCTCCTAATGTATGCTATATTTCATGTTGCATTTGGTTGCTTTTGCACATTCAGAGGAAAACAGGAAAGGTAATTTTTTTTTTCTTTTCAAATTTAATTTGCCTCTACATGCGATAGAAAAACTATAGGGATTGTACGCTCTCTGAAGACCAAACTAAAATGGCAATAAATATGATTGATTTTTTTTAAAATCCCATTTTATGTAATGCAGGCAATAAGGCACACATGATTGGATTAAAATATTGTGTTTTGTAAATCTTTCTCTGCTTTCTTTATAACCACAAATAATGAAGCTATGTGTTTTTACAGAAAGTCTTACTGTAAACGTGTGCATATTTGTGTGCAATGTGTAAATTTAGCTTTAAGAAGATATAACAACAAAGTAGAATTGAATTTGGCTTTAGCCCTTAAGATTTTCAGTAAACTACATGTGTGGAAACATGAGCCATGTCAGTGAAATCAGCACAGACTCTAATTTCTGGTATTCAAAAGATTGCCACCAAGTGAAGCTTAACGTGTCAAAATGGCAACTTCCAATAAGAGAAATGTGAGAAGAAGTTTAAGGAACAGAAACTGTTTGGGGCGGTTGATCTGAATGTCTTCCAAAACCTTCGGAAAGCATTAAGCTCAAGCTCAGCTCTTTATCTTTGACAAATACCACACCATGTATCTGCTTGCTATTTTGTGCTCCTGTCCCTCCTGTCAGCTTGTTAAGTGGAATTCTGGTCTGACTCGGGAGATGATCATGTGGTCAGCTCTGGGCTCTGCTGCCCTTGGCAGCGAGAGGCACAGTGAGCTGACTCTGTGAGGCCACCCAGAGCCGTGGATAGCCACTGGCAGCCAGGTCTCTAGAAAACACTCTGAAACAACAGGTCGAAAGTGTTGTTTTCAGATATGTAGATTGGAACTTGAGTGTTACTTTGAAAAGTTTTATGGTCACAGCATGGATCATAAAATACATGACTAAACCAATTGCTTTGGGAGCTTCCAAGCCATGATATAAAGGTGGCTGAGATTCATCACTCTTGATGAAATACAAAGGAGCAGCTTCAGAAATTTTGTCCATTAGAAGGAAGCTGAGTAAACCCCAAAGTGTATAACAGTCTGCAGATCTATGATAAATAGGTCTTATTTATAAGAAGTGAGTGAGGTATAAAGCATTTAATTTCAGGAAAGGAAAGAGAGCTGTGCTTTTTCAAATTCTGACATCTTTCAAATTAATCAGAGGGAAAGGGGTACTTTATTTAATGGAATTGCTTATTCCCAAAGAGAAATACTTATAGTAGAAATGCAAAATACAGTTTCTCTTCTCTGACACCCGAAAGCAGCACCTAGAACTCAAGGGTATTATTTCCAAATGGGTCAGAGTTCTTCTCTTTTAGTTTTCAAGGTGAACTGAGCAATCAGAACTCGCCTTTTACAGGACCCCAGCATACCAAGTCCTGATCAAATTAATGGTACTTTATACCTCAAAGCCTCAGAAACTCTAAGAGTCCCCTGGGAGGGGGAGAGGGGGAGGGGATTTGAAGGAATGGAAAATTCACAGGTTAAAACTTGAACTTTGAAGAGAGACATTGAATTCAAAATGTGAGGTTCCTCAGTTACTAAGAGTGTTACCCTAGTGAGTTGCTTGGACTTCTGGACCTCTGCTTACTCTTTGGAAAACAGAAATGACCATAACTACCTCAGGGGAATGTTGGAAACATATAAAACAAGATAAATTTAAGGCTAAAGTGTACCCACATCTGCAACTTTGAAATGGGTAAAAATAAAACAGATAAATGGATGGATAAATAGTTGATATGTCATGAAACAAACACAGCAGTATGTTAACAATCGCAAATATAGCAGGAGTATTGACAATGCCATTATTTCAGCTTTTCTGTTTTAAAATGTCATGATTAGGTGGAAGAGATTTAGAAGTGCAAATCTTTTCAATGTAAGTATAGTGCCTGCACCCAGTACTTCTAGTTACAGGCCAAATGTAGTCACCTGACCATATGAAACCTCGGGGGAGCCTGGTAAAAGCACGCTGTGAATCCAAAGAGTTAAAGATTCTGCTTCTAAGGAAGAAAGAGAGGAGAGATATTGGGGAAAAGAAGGAGACTCGGTCAGTTGTACAAAATGAACCATTTCTTGGCACATGCTAAGTGCTCAATAACAAATGGTATTCGTGACCATTAAGAAAGGAAAGGAAATAGCAGCACTATTTACAATCACCAAGATATGCAAACAGCCTGCGTGTCTATCAGCAGGTGAATGGGCAAGACGACGTGGCACATATACACAATGGGATGCTACTCAGCCACGATAAAGAACGAAAGGTTGCCATTTGCAACAGCGTGGATGGACTTGGAGGGCATTGTGTTAAGTGAAACAAGTCAGGCAGAGAAAGACAAACAGTATATGATATCACTTATATGTGGAATCTAAAAAAAAAATAAACTAATGAATATAACAAAAAGAGGCAGACTCACAGATCTAGAGAGCTGACTGGTGATTACTAGTGTGAAGTGGGAATAGGGTGGGGACAGCAAAGGGGTAGGGATTAAGAGATATAAAATATTAGGTATAAAATAAGCTAGAAGGATATACTGTACAATGCAGGGAATACAGGAAATACTTTATAATAACTATAAATGGAGTATAGCCTTTAAAATTATAAATCTCTGTGCTTATAAATAAATGATTACAAATCAACTATACCTCAATTAAAAAAAAAAAAGAAAGGAAGGTCTGGCTGCCCCCTCCCCACCTCGGGGTGTGGTGGTCTCCTGGGTCCCCTCAGCCTTCCTGGAGGGCCCGCGGCCTCCTTTCTTCCATCATGTTCAGCGGCTGTGTTTCTGTGGCACCGATTCACTCCACCCTCCATTGCCTGTTCTTGATCCTCTCCAGGACCTCTCCCTGTGGGGCTTTTGTGGGGCTTGGAGGTCTCTATTCTTCTAGGTCCTTAAGCTCAAAAATGCTTCCTTATGGCAGAATTTTCTTAAACATCTCCAGTGTTGTTAACTGTTTGAAAGCACCACTGCATGAAGACAGCCGGCTCTTCCATTGTGGGTCCCAGACGAGGGAGCCTGCGGGCCTCCTTGGGGGGCCTTCCCTGCCAGACAGCACAGGGGGCCCTCCGATCCTGCACAGGCTCACCACCCAGGGAAGCCCCTCCACCCTCTGAGGAAGGGCCCCAGGATCCCCAAGGAATGGACGGAGGAAGAAGATCCTCCAGAACACACCACCGAAATGAAACGAGAAAACAGAGCAGGCATCTCGTGGCTAAGGAGACACACCCGGAGGGGGCTGCGTCCAGGAGGCCGAAGAAGACTCGTTCCAGAAAGGCTGGCCAGCCGTATTTAACGCTGCCCAGCAGCCAAGGAAGACGCGTGCCGAGCTCTGTTCTCTACTCGTAGGTGATGCGAACAGAGTTATTCCATTGGAGCAGCGAGAATAGAGGTCAGACTTGGGTGGGAGATGTCAGAGACGTGAGGGTCGGATGGCGGCGGTGGAGGTTCAGCAGCCAAAAGGGAGAAGAGGGCAACTGTGGCAGGGCGATCAATGCAGGGCAGGGCGTTGGCGAATTTACGTGATCAGACCTGAGTGTGCGCAAATGCCAGTGAGGAGGAACCAGGAGGAGGCAAGAGTTAACCTCAGAGAGCAGAAAGGGAGCTGGCTTAGAAAGGAGATGGGATCCACCCCTCCAGAGGAGGGCGCGGCCTTGGGTGGGCACGGCCCTCTTGCCTTGTGAGGCAGGGCCGGTCGACCACCCCAGACTGCACTTCAGCTGAGCCGGCAGAGGAGCACTGTCGCCTCCCTTATTCAGCTAAGGTGTTTTCTTACAATCAGCCACTGTTGTTTTCTTCTGGAGTTGATTAGCAAAACAACACACATTTCCTAATAAGGGCCCCCGCTCAGTAGCATCTCCTCTATCCACGCATATGCCTTTCTGAACCAAGTTCAGGTTCTAACATTTCTTTCCTTTAAATGCCATTCTATTAGATTTAGGTCATGTTTCCAATTTGTCAAGATCTTTTTATATTTTAATCGAACTCATAGCATACCGTTGATGTGTTTCACCCTTGTGTCACCCACCCATTAAAATATCAGCTGTATATCTTCACCCAAAGAGCTGTCTTGAGCTTTTCTTTAATTTCCATTCCATCAAGTGCCCTGCCCCCCTGTCCAGTCATAGAGACTTGGGCAAAGAAGAATTAGACTGGATGCTTTGATGATAACTGATAAAGTGGCTCGTTCTGAGGAGTCCTCCGGAATTGGATTAAGTGGACTCATTTGTGGTTTGCGGTGTTTATGTTTTAGCGACACAGAGACGTGAAAACTCTCACTCTGCCTGTGTTCATTCTCACAAATAGATGGGTACTGTCACTTTTCAAGGCCTGTCCATCTGGAATGCATCACAAACACATTGCTGGGAAAGTAAGAGCCCCAGAAAGAGCCTCATTTTCCCCTGCAACTGTGAAATTGAGTGGTCTCGTTTCTTCCATGTTGTTGTAAAATCACAGGAGTGTAATGTAAGCTACATTTTTAACCATTTGGGATGGCTTTAGATTGAATAATGCTTCCTGCCAGACATGTTTTCCCTTTATTTATCACTTACTTTTCTCTCTAATTTCAGCAACAGCGATTGCTGATTATGGAAATGACTCCAATTGTTCAACCTCCCATAACCACATTTAGTCACCAAAAGCAATTTATCCGCTACTTTCAAAAGCTGTTAAACAAACAAGCAATTTATTCCAGCCTTCTTGTAAGTAACTAAAGAATACAGCCAAGTTCTCCTTGCTCCTTGCATTGCTTTCAGAACTGTGAGTGCCTCTTTCTAACTTGAATCAAAACTGGCTGTTTCCTAACCGCTGTCTTTGCAACCAGTAATCTGACTCGGTGGGCTTAATTCAAAGCAGGCACTCACATTCTTTAGACTGTTTGTCAGTCTTCCAGGAAATCAAGAAAAACAACAAAAATAAACAAACACTGGCCCTAAATTAAACCAGCTAGGGCTGAAGAAACTTCAATGAATGGTGAAACAAAATTAGAAAAAAAAAACAAAAAAGGAGAAATAAATAGAAAATATTCCAAGTTCTCACTTGCCCTGGCCCCATGGGCACCCACTTTATCTTCCTTTCCTGGAGGAAATCAAAGCCTCTCCCAAGAGCAATTATTCTTGTCAGTCCCAGACTTCCACAGAGCCTCCCTCTCGCCTGCCCCAGCAGGTGAGCACACCTGAGGTCCCTGCAGAGGCATTCCTAGATGTTTCTCTGTATCTCTATTGCCAGTGTCCCTGCAGAAATCTCTGTACTGAAATAAAGCAGACTCCCTTTTGAGTTCACCCCAGCTTGGCTCCTCACAGACACTACTGGTGCTTGAACAGAGGAGCCTGCCCTGCCTTCCTTGAAAAACAAATAGTTTTCCTTCTCTTTGACCTACTCAACTTTCTCTGGCCCCAGGCTTTAAAATGCAAGTTCAGCCTTTAACTTTCCTCGTGTGAATAACCAGGGCTCCACAAGATAATAGTGGGTTGGTGTAAATTGTTACAAACACACTGCAAATCAAAAACAGTGGTGTTCCCTGATAAATCTGACTTGAGCTAATGTTTTCGAAATAGAGGTAAGCTAGACAGTTCCCCCCCACCTCCCCGAATATCCTTTAGCCAGATATGTTTAGGAGCTCATTATTTACTTTTATTAAAAACTTTCTCAAGTTTGAAATATCTTTCAGCTCTCTTTCATTTAGTTTTTTTTTTTTTAACAGATTGAAAATGGAACTTTTTAAAGATATTCATAGATTTGGAATTTAGATATGTGTGATTTATATAAAATGTGCAAGTAAATATTTATCCAGAGTTACAGTCCTGTATAGGCCTAAAGGTGGTATGAGTTCTGTACATTGTAGGTGGTGTCAAGTGTATTTAACATTCTTAACATTTCCTCTAATTCTTGAACTTCCTCTAGAATGAAATTGCAGTGTAATGAATACAATTCATGAAAATAGAAGGATTACATATAACCAGAAAATGGGGGATTGCTTTGTTCTTTTATGGTGATATGTTTTATATGAGTTCCTCCACACTTACACCTTCAGATAGTCACTTGTTTTTTTCCCCTTTATTTGTAAACCTATTTAAAAATAATGATTAACTTGAATAAGTTTCATCTCTTTAAAGGTCTTTGAGAGCGAAAAATCCCATATTGTGCCATTCCTTTTGTGAGCAATAAACATGAAATAGGGAGCACAGTTTTTCACAGTTTTTGAAAAATATGGCCAATTGTCTGTTTAAATGATAACTTCTGTACACTATATAGAGTTTTTTTTTTTGTTTGTTTTGTTTTCCAAATGTTTATTGTGACCTGGTTTCCTAGTCTATTTGATCTGTGGTATATATTGGGTATTTAAGGAGCATATTAGAGTTAGAGGCAAGGCAGTTATTTTCCATGACATTTTAAAAGTCCATTTCTGTATTACATATTTCAATCTAGTGAAAATTAGATTTACTCTATTTAGATTTGGCATCCAACACTTGTTGGCCATGGCATGTGATGTAATTTTAAGCTGCTCATGTATGTTTAGGAGGAGATTGATTTACAGCATTTTGCCTGAGACAAGCACAGTTTAAACTAATTCCTATTGATTCAGAAACATTTAAGATTGGTTTTGGAAATTCTCAAGAATAGAGACCATTGGAAACATTTGAGCCACTTTGCTAAGCATTATTGTCATTTATATAAAAGCATGAAATTGTTGATGCTTACACTTCTTTCCTTGGCATCTTGGTTAGTCACTGCATGCCTAAAGGCTCTTTCCTGCTCCAGATGCTATGATGTCTGCCCAGCTGTTCTGAATATATGCTATTTGCAAATGGCAACATAAACAGCATATCCAGAACATTGTACAGTCTGGGACTTTATTAGTAAAGCTAAGGTATATTTGGTGTCATGGATAATCTTGGTAAACTGTAACAAAGATGGAGTTGAAGGACTGGCAACAGGTATAGCAAAGTGCCTCACAAAACAGCCAGATGAATAAATTGTTTATCCCAGTGCTTCCATATTAACATTTACTATATACTACAAATTGGATTCCCTGTGAGTGCACAATCCCTGTGCGCGGTTTATAAGGGCGTCTAATATTGCACGTGAAATGGTTAAGAAGACCAAATCACATCAGGTTCTTTAACCAAGTCTTTTAGCACCTGAAGGCACATTTCTGATGGGTCTGTGATTGCAGAGTAGCCTTGTCAGAACTGCTCAACTTGGAGTTTGGAAGTGCTGAGTTCCAGGTTCTGCAGTGTCTATAATTACTGTGTGAACTAGGATGAATCCACTCACCTAATCTGCTACTGTTCCTGGCCTCTCAATTCAGAGTATTGAAGATGCTGCCATTTTATTGTAATAACTGTTTTGTGCTTTGCCAAAACAGGAAAAGAAAAGAAGAAAAAAAAAAAACATGATGCTTTGTATTGGTCTAGGACTGTTTGTTTTTCAACTTTTCCCAAATACCTATTAACTCTCTTTAAGTACACACTTTGTCCTTCCTTCTTCCTCCCTCCTCCGTCCCATCTTTCTTTCCTTCTGTTTTCTTTCTTCCTACTCTCTTTTTTTTCTCTTTCTTCTGCCTGGATATTCTTTTTTTCTTTTTTTTGCCTGGATATTCTTAAGGTGAACAGGTAGGAAAAAAAACAATGCATGACTTATTAGCCATCACTAATTAACTCATGCACATGTACGTAGGACTTCTAAAATGCAAGTCAAATAATATTCTAGAACTTGGTAAGTCAGGCTTTTTTTTTTTTTCAAAGTTTACAAAGCGTTTAATTACAGTCACAGGAGGAGGCTATTATTCACAACATCCATTTGATTTGCATAGTCCAGTTTTTATATATATATATATAAATACACATATATATATGAGATTAAAAAAAATAAAAAAAAAATTGAATCATTATGTTGTATACCTGAATCTAATACTGTAAATCAACTATACTTCAATTAAAAAGAATAAACATTAAAAAAAAAACAAAACAAACAGAAGAGGAGGGTGCTCAGTTCAGTTCAGTCGCTCAGTCGTGTCCGACTCTTTGCAACCCCATGAACTGCAGCATGCCAGGCCTCCCTGTCCATCACCAACTTCCAGAGTTCACTCAGACTCACGTCCATCGAGTTGATGATGCCATCCAACCATCTCATCCTATGTTGTCCTTCCTCTTCTCTTCCTGCCTTCAATCTTTCCCAGCATCAGGGTCTTTTCCAGTGAGTCAGCTCTTCGCATCAGGTGGCCAAAGTATTGGAGTTGCAGCTTCAACATCAGTCCTTCCAATGAACACCCAGCACTGATCTCCTTTAGGATGTACTGTAAATCAGTTTTTATATTACAAATTATTTCATCATTACATCTAGAATACAGTGTATCTGCCCTTATATACCCTTTGATGTTCTTAAAATATGCCACTGGACAGAAATTTGATTCATTAACTTTTGGGGATCTTGACCTTTTAAGGTACTCTTTGTCCATTACATCTATAGCTTCCTTGAAGCCCCAGACAATAAAATGATATCCAGCAGGGAAATGGTAAATGGTCATACATAGTGACTAGAGCTGATTTTTATCAACTTGGATGGTACCAGACTAAGAAAATTATCCATCTGGGTCAGGTAATCTGTCTTTCTGGAAAATCGCTAAGCTATATTCCTAATAACACAGTCACTGAGATAATTTCCTTTTATTGAATAATTTCCTCATCCAGTAAGGAATTTAAAAGCCTGGGGTTATTTTGAGCATATGGTTTAGGGACATCATTTTAAACCATGAACTATCAACAGAATTTCAATATGATCTAAGTAAAATAATTTACTTTCTAAGTGTTACAAATATAAAAGGGCATTTCTAAAAGGGTATTTCTACAACAGCTTTTGCTTTTGAGTGAGAGGTTGCAGCTGGAGATAAAAAGCTTTTCCTCACTCTTGTCTTATAGCCTTCTCTCTTGACATAGTAGGGTGCTCCTCCCACGTGAAACAATTTCCTCACCTGGATTCCTCCTAACTCACTGACTGCTCTTTTTCAATCTCTTCTTCTGCTTCTTACTTATATCACTGCCCCTTAAATATTGAAGAGTCTCAGAGTTAAATCCTCGAATTCTTACATATCAACATTCATTCATGCTGATCTCAACTAGACCCAGGGCTTAATATGCTAATAAATCATAAGTTTATATTTCATTTCAGACCTTTCTTCTGAATTACAGACTTATGCCTTCCACTGCCTACTCAGTATTGTCACTTGGATCTGTAATAAACATCTGAAATGTGTCATTTCCAAAATAGAATTTCTGAATTTAGTTCTCGGCTGACTTCCCCAAAACATACACATACATACCTTCCCCCAGTTTTTCTCTTCTCAGTCCATGGCAATCCTGCTCTTCCATAGTTCAGGCTAAAACTTTTACCTTCTTTCTCTTACCTTCCATGTTTAGTTTCTCAGACAATCTTGTTGGTTCTGCCTTCCAAATACATGCAATATCTGATCATGTCCCACATCATTTTACTTCCTCTTCTCTGGTCCAGTCATCTTGATCATCATCATTTCTCACTTGGTTTACTGCTGTGTTCTCCTAATCTTCTCCTTTCTTCAGACCTTGTCTCCCATAGATTATTTTCAACAATACAATTGAAGTGATGCTTTGAAAAATGTAAGTCAAATCGTGTCCCTCCTCTTCTTCAAACCCTGTGTTGACTCCTCATTCTCATTCAAGTCCTTACAAAATCCACAAGGCCCTTCCTCATCTCCTGCTCTTTTGCTCCTCACCCACTCTACACAAGCGTCACACATCTTCCCTTCTTATCACCTGGAATCTCTTTCTTTCCTGCTCTTCCTTCTTTCAGGTTTTTCCCTAAAATTCACCTTTGTCAGTACAGTCTTCCATAGCCTCCCTACATAAAATAGCAACAGCTGGCCATTCCATATTTCTCTCCTTTCCCTATTTGTCTTTATCTGTTCAGTTCAGTTGCTCAGTTGTGTCCAACTCTTTGTGACCCATGGACTGCAGCACGTCAGGCCTCCCTGTCCATCACAAACTCCAAGAGCTTATTAAAACTCATGTCTATCCAGTCAGTGATGCTATCCAACCATCTCATCCTCTGTTGTCCCCTTCTCCTCCTGCTCTCAGTCTTTCCCAGCATCAGGGACTTTTCCAATGAGTCAGTTCTTCACATCAGGTGGCCAAAGTATTGGAGTTTCAGATTCAGCATCAGTTCTTCCAATGAATATTTAGGACTGATTGCATTTAGGATTGACTGGTTGGATCTCCTTGCAGTCCAGGGGACTCTTGAGAGTCTTCTCCAACACCATAGTTCAAAAGCATCAATTCTTCAGTGCTCAACTTTCTTTTCAGTCCAACTCTCATATCCATACATTACATTACTGGAAAAATCCATAGCTTTGATTTATGGACCTTAGTCAGTAAAATAATGTCTCTGCTTCTAAATATGCTGTCTAGGTTGGTCATAGCTTTTCTTCCAAGGAGCAAGCGTCTTTTAACTTCATGGCTATAGTCACCATCTGCAGTGATTTTGGAGCCCAAGAAAATAAAGTCTGTCAGTTTCCATTGTTTCCCCATGTATTTGCCATGAAGTGATTGGACCAGATGCCATGATCTTCATTTTTGAATGTTGAGTTTTAAGCCAGCTTTTTCGCTGTCCTCTCTCACTTTCATCAAGAGGCTCTTTAGTTCCTGTTCACTCTTGCCATAAGGATGGTGTCATCTGCATATCTGAGATTATTGATATTTCTTGTGGCAATTTTGATTCCAGCTTGTGATTATCCAGCCCAGCACTTCTCATGAGGTACTCTGCGTATAAGTTAAATATGCAGGGTGACAATATATAGCCTTGACATACTCCTTTCCCAATTTGGAACCAATCCATTGTTCCATGTCTGGTTCTAACTGTTGCTTCTTGACCTGCATACAGATTTCTCAGGCGGGAGGTCAGGTGGTCTGATGTTCCCATCTCTTAAGAATTTTCCACAGTTTGTTGTGATCCACACAAAGGCTTTAGCATAGTCAATGAATCAGAAGTAGATGTTTTCCTGAAACTCTCTTGCTTTTTCTATGAATCAACAGATGTTGGCAAGTTGATCTCTGGTTCCTCTGCCTTTTCTAAATCCAACTTGAACTGGATTTAAAATGTCTTTGTCTTTATACCCTATTGCCATTAGACATGCCACGTATATTGGTCAATTTGTTTATCATCTGTCCCTGCCACAGGAAGGCGTGCTTTATCAGTACAGGGATTTTGTCTGTCTCATTTGATACTGTATCCTCTAAAATATAGAAGGCTGTCAATAAATATTATTTGAATGAATGAATAAATTAGCATGGCAAATGATGTTCTTCTTAAGGTTCACATGATAACCTAAACCAACAGTTCCTTTTCTGTCGATTCCTTTGCTTCCCCTCACCATTTCATTTAGAGATATGAATTGTGGAAAATATGGCAGGAAGTAAATATTTCCTGAAATAATATTCCTGAAGAGTCAGAGCCTGACGTTCTCAGGCAGGGCTAACTGTGGAGAGGCAACAGTAGGAGAGGCAACTGCTTCCAATTTGCTATAGAATACCTTAAATTTTTCCAGGATGTGCTATTAACTCAGAGCTGTCCAGGAGGTAAGATAGCTGAGAAGTATCTTGACCTCTGAGGTGGGCTCAAACAGTGTGATTTTTCTTTTTTCCTCTTGCATACCTACTCCAGGGCTCTATCTTGTCAACATACCTGAAGTGGTTGACTCCATGGGTCTCCAGGACCATTCTCAATTAAAAGCCATCTGCCTCAGGGTTTTCTGGACTGGGGGAGAAAGAGGGGAATCTCCATAAAAGTAGAAAATGATTCATCTTATGTTTCTCTGCACTTTTCTTTTTTTCAGTGCTCAGTCCGAACAGAAATTAAGATGGTAGGTCAGTAAAAAAAATAAAGCCTAACTCATGAGCAATACTTTTTGGGTCTTTTAAGTAATATATATTGTATACAATGATAAGTTGATTATCCTATAGATTGTGTCTCTTTTCAACTGCTATAAACGTGTTTTAAATTAGACCAATGCTATATTTAGTTTTCATAAAATTGTTTTATAACTAAAATTATGTTTTTTAACTTAAGCATATGATATAAAATCTTAAAAATGCTGCTAGGTGAAAGTAGAGGTGAATATCACACATATAGAAAGTCTAAGGTCTATCAAGCCAGAGAGAATAAGGTGATTATGGACTAGGGAAAGGCAGGTGAGACCTTTAACTAAGGTGTTTGGTGGAGATCTTTTTAATAAGTGTTTATCTAAGATCTGTGTATCATTATTAGCACTTCAGTCTGAATCAGAATGCACTCAGAGAAACTCAGGCAAATATGCTCTTGGTACTGGCTCTTTATGCTCCTCTGGCAAGCGTTAGCACCAGGCTGAAATCAGAGCCCCCATCTCTGGTCTGAAGAGATACGGATGAAAGCAAAAAGGCTACTGTGTTTTCCATCACCCATTCTGTTCTCTGCTTGCCACAAGTTACTGTCATTAAACACCTTTGAAAAGCATAGAGAAGGCTGAAAGGAAAGCTACCAATCTAATAAGCACCCTCAACCTGGAATATGCTTTATATTCCCAAATGCCTTCCCACCTCAGACTCCATTATTTAAAGGTTGGATTAAATAGTTCTTTCTGAATATATTGTGTTGGCGCTTTTTTTTTTTTTTTTCTTCTTATTCACTCCTCTTCATGAGGCAGGTAGTTGGAACTAGGCAGTGGTGTCTTTTATGGCCATCTTTAGGGAAAATCTGTTTCCATATCCTGTATTCAGCAGAGGATAAGCTCTTCTGGGTTTTTCCTTTTGCCCTTTTGAAATATGAGAGTTAACAGCTCAGGCTGAACTCACACCCATTCCAAATGCTTTCTTTATACTCTTTAGTCTTCTGTAATATAACATTGTCGTGCTTTGGGATAATAAATCCAAGAAAAAGGAAACTCACCTTACTTATTGCCTCAGATTATTTTAGCTTCAGAAAAATTAGCCTCAAATAGGGGCTACATATAATGATTTATCTGCTGTGCCTGATCACCAGGATGCGATTCTGTAATAAAAAAAATTCAGGGAATTTTATGATGGCATGACTTAATGATCAAAGTGCCAGCTTTGTAAAAAGGCATTACTTGTTCCTAACTCTGCCCACTGGTTCTATGTGAGTCATCATCTTTACAAAGGAAAATGGCATTTCCCCCATTGGAATTTGGCAGGATACACAGAGAAGGCTTCACTTGTACAGTTCTTTGTATACAAGGCTTTTGAACTGTCGTAGTCCCCAGAAACGCTGGTCATTCGGAGATTTGTGATTCATAGTATGGAATGTGCTTTGCCAGTCTTCCTTCTGTGCACAGTGTGACAGCATTCTCTGCTGTGTTTACACGACCTTTTACATTTATTGTACAGCAGCATTTGCATTTCACTATGTGACTGTGTACGTTGAATCACATCCTCTGAACAAGGTGTCCTGGGGCACCTCATTAAAGGAGACACAAAGGAGAGATACAGGACACAGTTTATCAAGTGCTTGATTCCCAGGGATTCACAGAACGTGTTCCTGACATCTCTGATGAGTCTAACGGAAATGACTTTGGAGATACTTCTGGGTCCCAGTCTTATCCCTGTGGTATACCATGGATTTGGATAAATTATTTGGCTTCTGACAAATAAAACAACATATCTGAATCAGCAAGGCACGAAACAAGTCACCTCTTGGTTTTTATTAGTTTTCTATTTCTCACTCTTTCTGGTTCCCATCTTCACTATTCTGCTTAAATGTAGAGTTTACTCTAAGCAGTACTGAAATGTCTTTCACTGGTTTTATTATTAATAATGAAGAAGTTTTTGAAATTATTTTTACAAAAAGGGAGGAGTATGTTTGAATACTCACGCAGCCCTGGAAAACTGTATGAAAATAGTCAAATGTAGTATAGTCATGCCAGAGAGATGACTTGAATGAAACAGAAGTGAGTATAACATCACAGAAGGTGGAAATTAGAGCCAAGCCAAAATGTAGGAGGCAATTTCAGCCCTTCCAGTTGACGTGAATGTTTTTCTTCCTGAGAAGGGATGAAGCTCTAACTTGCTGTTTGTTGTGTTTGTCGTCTGTATGTGGGCTGGAAAAGCGGGGAGGGCAGTAAGGCAATGGCTCATTATAAAAATTTATTTGAAAAATTCTGAATGCTTCAAGAAACAAAATTAGCTTCACAGCTTTACCGGATCGGAGATAATTATATTGGCTTTTTTTTTTTTTTATGATTCCAGTGAATATGTGTTTTAACAAAATACTTTTATTGTCACTATTTGCATTATTGTAGGAGAAAAACTACAATATCTTGGCTATTTATCAACTCATATATATTATTGTATTTGAATAAGAAAACTCACCTTATTTATGTATATGTTTATAATGTACATGTATATATGTATATACTTATATACAGATAGAGAAAATCATTTCAGTAGAATCTTGCCTTTTTCTACCCACTTAAGATATATTTTCCAAGATGTACTGTGGGTGAGACTGTCATTTTAAAAGCTTTGTTTAAAGTAAAAGGTAAAAAAAAAAATAAGTAGTTAGAACTAGTCCCAGCAGAGGGTAGAGCTTTAAGAAGCAGAGAAAAAGAAGACCACAGCATAGATTGCACGTTATTAAGACTCTTGATTGCCTACTACAGAATCCATTCTATGTGGTCCAGTCAGAGACGGATACAGCCAAGGATGATATAACTTGAAAAGTGATTTGCTCTAACACGGAGTGTCTGAGCAGCACTGCCACTGCCGCGATGCCGCATCTTGGCACGGCACATTACAGTCTAGCTGCCCTGACACAGCGCCTTAGGAGAACCGAGTTCTCTGCCACCATGCTTTCACCAAGAGCCATGCTTCCATGCAGGTGATACATTACATTCACTTTCATCTTCAGGGTTCACACAGTTGAATCTGCTTGAGGGATCCACATGACACATCAGCCCTAAGACTACATGGGAGTTACGGTTTTTAGCTCTTTACCTTCTGTACTATTGCTGTGAAAGTGAGCTGGAAATAAAATTGGAACAGACACTGATTAAATCAGTTGTCTGTATCTGCCACTGATGGGACTGAACTGAAATGTTTTACAGGTGTTGCACTTAATCTGTACATCTGACTAGTGTGCATTATTATTATTTTTTTTTTAATGTAAGCACACTCAGACAGAAGTGAGAGAGTCAGTGATCTGTAAGGAATCGGGTTGCTTACTTTGTTATCCCCGCTCCTTGTCACGGATACTAGAGTTTTATTAAAATGAACAGATAGCACTCACCTAGTCTAGAAATATATATGTAGCCATAAGTTTGTAAGGAATTTTCTAATGCAAAGGTTTATGGAGACGTATTCATTAGGAATGAATGAGCCTTTCCTTTGGAATAAGAACAACATTCATCACATTTCACATTAATTTAACTTAAATATACAAGGTGGTTCAGTGGTAAAGAATCCACCTGCCAAACAGAAGATGCGAGTTTGATCCCTGGGCTGGGAAGATACCGTGGGGAAGGAAATGGCAACCCACTTCAAAATCCTTGCCTGGGAAATCTCATGGACAGAGGAACCTGGCGGGCTGCAGTCCACAGGGTCACAAGAGTCAGACACGACTCAACCAAACAAAACCAACAGCAACAACACACATACACAATAGACTTTACTAGGCGTACCATGGGTTTAGGTATTGACATCTAAGAATGTTTCATTAAGTTCGGTTTCATTAAGGAATGTCTGAAGGAATGTTTGCATTTTGTTCTGTTCTAGACTCAACCTTGTCCAAGTTCTGTAAATCTGTCTCTAAACTTTGGCTATTTCCACATCTGCCTATTTTAGGGCTTCCCTGGTGACGCGAATGGTAAAGAATCTGCCTGCAGTGCAGGAGACCCAGGTTCAGTCTCTGGGTTGAGAAGATCCCCTGGAGAAGGGAATGGCTACCAACTCCAGTACTCTTGCCTGGAGAATTCCATGGACAGAGGAGCCTGGCAGACTACAGTTCATGGGGTTGCAAAGAGTAGGACATGACTGAGCAACGAACACTTTCATTGGGCTTCCCTGGTGGCTCACATAGTAAAGAATCTGCCTGCAGTACAGGAGACCTGGATTCAAACCCTGGGTTGGGAAGATCCCCTAGCGAAGGGAATGGCAACCCACTCCAGTGTTCTGGCCTGGAAAACTCCACAGGCAGAGGAACCTGGCAGGCTACCATCCATAGGGTCACAAAGAGTTGGACACGACTGTGCAACTTTCAGTTAAGCACATGTTAGAAGGTCACTTCCATGGGATTCTCCAAGCAAGAATACTGGAGTGGGTTGCCACACCCTGCTTCAGGAATTAGGATTTAGAGTTTACTAAGAATAAAAGCTTTAAAAGGTAGTGAATTGGACTATATTTTTAGTTCTGGAATGTATCTAAGGGTCACCTAATCCAACCTTGCAGAAACCAAAGCAAGTAATAGTTAAGTGATTTGCCCAAGATGACATGGCTGGTTAGTGTCAAAGCCAAGATTAAAATTCAGGATCCCTGCCTGTCTGCCTTCCTGGCTGGGAATGGTTTTGGGCTTAAAGCCCAAACATGGGCCCTAAGTCCCCACCATCCTACACGAGGCATGTGAGTGGATGATGCTGCATGCCAAACGGGGCCATGCTCTGAAGGATGCTGTCTGTGTGAAGCAACCATGGAAAGCTCGAAATTTAATATGGGCCACATTCCCAAGCCCCTCTTCTGAAATTCACTGAAGGCTCTCCATTTTGTGACAAACTGGATTTGAAGTATGTGTAATAAAATACTTTGGCATTATTTTCACATCTAAAAATACCTTAAGAGCACTCTCCCTGTTTTCACAAACAGGAAGTTTTCCATTAGCTTCAGCTAGTCGCATTCATTTCTTACACTTCAAGCATGATTATGTTTGGTTTGCTCTGCTCCCCTGTCCTCTAAGGGAGGTTCATGAAGGGGTTTGAAATGAGAGAAAATTAATTGTTGAATTTTTATACTTATCAGTGCTGTGGTCAGTCATGTCCGACTCTGAGACCCCCATGGACTGTAGCCCGCCAAGCTCCTCTTGTCCATAGAATTTTCCAGACAAGAATACTGGCGTAGGTTGCCATTTCCTCCTTCATGGGATGTTCCCGACCCAGGGATGGTACTAAGGGATCCAATCTGCCCGTCCTGTGTCTCCTGCATTGGCAGGCACATCCTTTACAACTAGTGCCGCCTGGAAAGCCGTACTTATCAGTAAGTGCTTTGTCAACCTAGAGTCATTTTTCAACTTTGTTGCCAACCTAGAATTATTTCCCATCAGTGAAAGCCATAACTGAGTTTTGAAGTGTTTACTTGGAAAGGGAAAAATAGAAAGTAGGGACGAGCAATGTTCTTATCACTGCGGGGTTCTAAGCTTGGATTCTAGAGTTCAGCTGTCCAGGTTCATTCAACTCCAGGTCTTCTATTTCTAAGCTGTGAGATCCTAGGAGAGTTTCTTGCCTTCCCCTTACCTCAGTGTTTTCATCTGTAAAATGAGAATGTGAGCAGCACCTGGCTTTTAACAGTGCTGGAGATGGAGCTGATGCCGGTCAAGTGCCTGCCACATGTCTTGCTCAGACTAGTGTCTGGTATCACTGTTCAGCATTTCTAATTTCTCTTTACATTTTTATTGACTCGAAATGTATTTATGGATCACCTACCATGTCCCAGGAAGTATTCTAGGCACAGAAGTCACAGAAATGACAGATGTAGCCTTTAGTCTTATAGCATCCTAAACATTTTCTAATAGAGAATAGCATTCAGGAAGCAACCAGAAAAACACTCATAGAAGATATGATTTCCTTGGAGAAACTTTGTGATCAGTTTTGGGAGATTTTGTAAAAAGTTTTCAATGAACTTCAAATAATTAAAAAAAATTATAAACAAATAAATGTATTCCACATAACTTCCAATTATTTGATGAAATGTTCCCTTTTAAAAACACCACAAGGGACTTCCTTGCGGTCCAGTGGCTAAGACTCCGAGCTCTCCATGCAGGGGCCCAGATTCAATCCCTGCTCCAGGAGCTAGGTCCCACACGCCACAGCTGAAGATCCCATGTGCTGCAACTAAAACCCGACACAGCCAAATAAATATGTAATTTTTAAAAACCCACAAAACTGAGCAAACTCTTAATAGTCCAGGGCCTTACCCGGCAGGACCAGTCCCTAATTCTGGGAAGGAGAGGAGCAGGTGTGGGCAGCTGATCATCCTCATTCCTTGGGAGGAGACAGTTACTGGAAGTTCTTGTCAAGGGGTCTACAGCTATCAGCCATAGCTAAGACTGTTTCATTTAGAACCACCGTTCGGCAATTGGAAATGAGCTGAGCAGGCATCGTGCCTTAGACGCAGGTAGACAGGAAACCTAACCATTCACATCACTTGGCTCTGTTTACTCTTTCTCCCCAGTAGGTGCAACTCCTTCCCTTGCATCTTCTGGATCGCAGAAAACCTTTTAAAAGGCATCCATCTTTCTTCTTTAAACACAGATGTCCATACAAGCATCTCCATTGCATCCCATTAAACCCATCATAAATTGGAAATATCTTAAATTTAAAATGCATTTAGTACACCTAGTCTACGGAACATCAGTGTGTACCCCAGACTTCCTTAAATACACTCAGAATGCTTAAACTAGCTGACAGTTGGGCAAAACCATCTAACACAAAACCTACTTTATGATAAAGAGCGGGATAGCTCATGTGAGTTGTTGAGCACTATACCGAAAGTGGAAAAAAAGAGCAGTTGTCTAGGTCCAGGAGGGTTGTCAGTTCATCCATGTACCAGTTGTTCGCTCTCGGGACCGAGTGGCTACCCTGGCACTTCGGCTCACTGCCCAGCATCGCAGCCGCAGATCACATCACACGCCCTAGACCAGGAAAAGATCACAACTTGAAGCACGGTTTCTGCCGAACGCATATGGCTTTCCTACCCTTGGAAAGTCAAAACATCACAAGTCAGGGACCATCTGTATTCTCAAATTCCAAATGATCCCAAAGGATCATTTAAAGTCGAAGATTAAATGACACAGAGAGAATGATAATGAAAGGTGGAAAATGATATCACTATAATTTTAGCTGTCTTACAATACGATGCCGGTTATACAAACAAATATAATTGTTGGGATTCTTAAATTAATATTAACAAATTGAATGAGTAGTTTACAGGGAGAAATTTTCTTCTAACATGACTGCCTTTTTTCCCCCTTCAGTGAAAATTCTCACAGTTGCCAACACCAGGCTTCATGGCTTTTGAAACCTTAAACTTTAATACAATGCTTCATCCACGCTGGGAATTAGTATCCTTTTTGGATAAGTTTGAAGTTTTATTCAGGTTTCTTTCAATAATATAAGCAGAGAACACACTGTGATGATTTGTGACAACAAGGATGGGCTGACATGGGTCATTAAAATGCCAGCGTTGCCTCTTCTAAACTGTGTTCTCTGCATTTCAGCCCAGAAATAAAACATTAGAATTTTTAATCTCTAAAGTATTTTTAAAGTTTCTGTTGTTGTGAGTGGTTCAGTGTCTCAAACATTTATTTTAATGTCATAGTCTATAATTTAATAGCCCTCTGTAGACAAAAATAATTTCTGCAGAAAATGTTTGGCCATTAAAAAATACCTGGCTATTTATAAAAATAATAAGCCACTTTTCTTTGTGAAAGATGCTGGTTTTATCTGAAATTTGCACAATGGGTATAAGAAATTCTATTTATTTAAAACATGTATAAAATACGTGTTTAATTCTAGGAACCATTTTAACGGCTTTGTAGGTGGTAACTCATTCAATCCTCATAATCTCAAAAGAGATATGGTATTATAATTATTATTATCATTATTCTTTCCACTTTACAGTTAAGAAAACAGCTTAGGAACTCAGGGTATGCATGTTGAATTTAATAAAGAATCTCTCTGGAGGGAGGGAAGCATGTAGAAGGCCTGTGACCTTCAGTTGAAGACAGATCTCCAGCTGAGAGTGCTCAAGGAATGAAAGCCCAGACCTCACTCTCCTCTCTTCTTTCGGTCTCCTGGGGGTACTCCCTGTTTGTGACCGGAAGCCAAGGGCAGTGGAGGTCATTGCTGTGGTCCATGTAGGTCAGCCTCCAAGCTTGGTGCAGGGTGATAAAAAGAGGTCAAACTGAGTGGATCAAATGGAAGATATTTGGTGCAGCATTAGCAATCCTATACCTCTCCCTCTCTCTCTCTTTCTCTCTCTCTCTCTCTCACACACACACACACACAGACACACACACCTTCAAGGCAGGATTGCTTATTCTTTACACTGAAAATTTCAATCCTGTATTTATCTCAACTTCTTCTTACCTTAGAGAGATTCTGAGATTATGAAACTTCAGCATCACATGTATTGTCTTTTGTGGCATATTCTTCAAGTCTGTTAAAGTCTCTGTGAATCCTGGTTTGGTCATCCAGCATGTTCAAATCCTGTAGCTGCCTCTCAGAACCTCCTGGAAAGATTTCTATTCTACTGACTTTTCAGGCAGGCCTCTGAGATTCAGTCAATTTCAGATGAGGTCCAGGAATGCATACTTGGGTTTGTTGTTGTTGTTGTTTTTGATTCCCTAGGCCAGTAGTCTCCAACCTTTTGTGCACCAGGGACCGATTTCATGAAAGACAATTTTTCCATGGACGGGGTGTGGAGGGGATGGTTTTGGGATGATTCAAGCACATTATATGTATTATGCACTTTATTTCTAATCTAATGCCACTGCTGATCTGACAGGAGGTACCGGTCTGTGGCCCAGAGTCTGGGGACCCCTGCCCTAGGCAGCCCTGTTGTAGCCAGCTGAAACACAGTCATCTGGGGTTCCTTGATAATACAGCCTCAACCCAAGATATGTGATACTCCACTAGACAGCTTTAAAGTTTTCTAGAAATTCAGAGATTTCCCACAATGGCTAGATTTGAGGGTGTGGAGTGGAATATTAGAATTGCCTGGGGATCTTTTCCTAACTGGAGAAGGAAATGGCAACCCACTCCAGTATTCTTGCCTAGAGAATCCCATGGACAGAGGAGCCTGGTGGGCTGCTGTCCATAGGGTCGCACGGAGTCGGACATGACTGAAGCGACTTAGCATGTATGCATGCATTGGAGAAGGAAATGGCAACCCACTCCAGTATTCTTGCCTGGAGAATCCCAGGGATGGGGGAGCCTGGTGGACTGCCATCTATGGGGTCGAACAGAGTCGGACATGACTGAAGAGACTTAGCAGCAGCAGCAGCTTTTGCTAACTTCATTACCTCACCCTGGTTAGCCAAGGTGTTCTCTCACATCCTCTCCCTTCCACAGTTAAACTGCTCTCATTGATCGTGCTGAATTCCTCTAGTCTTTCAGAGAAGCCCAAGTGCTTAGACCCCTGAACTCATCAGGAATATTTTTTATATTATTGGCTGACTTGTTTTGCATTAGCTTTACTATTTACAGTACTCTGTGTTATGTTAAAAAAATGATTAGAGTAGACTTTGTAAATATTTTACTGAACTTGGGTTGCATTCACCAAACCTATCCATCCACCTATTCATCCTTCCTTTCTCTCATCCACACAGGCTATTCCAGGAGTCAGGCATTGTCCTAAGTCTTAGGGAGACCATAGTGAGCAAGACAGTTGAAGTCTCTACCCTCTTGAGGTTACATTCCAGTGGGGAAAACAAACATTCAATAAATAAATACATTAGTAAAAGAAAAAAAAAAGCATTTTGAATATGAAGGCAAAAGGAGAAGAGGGCGACAGAGCATGAGTTGGTTAACCAGAGATGGTTAGATAGCCTCATCTGCTCAATGGACATGAATTTGAGCAAACTGCAGGAGACAGTGGAGGACAGGGAAGCCTGGCGTGCTGCAGTCCATGCTGTCGCCAAGAATCAGACACCACTTAGCGACTTAACAACAAAAATGGGTATGTGCATGAAGGACATACATGCGGGGATGTGATGGACTGTAACAGGTGGATGAAGTGGGGACCATTTCAGAGAGGGCCTCTCAAGAGATGACACAGAATTTGAAGGCTGAAGGTCAAGAGGAAGCCAGCCTTGCACAGATCTGGGGAACGAGCATTCCACACCGAGGGAAGAACATCAAGTGCAAATGCCCCCAGATAGGAAAGAAACTCATCTTTAAGTAAGACGTGAGGCCATTTCTGGGGTGCCTTGTCCTTGCTGAATCTGGGCTAACCAGTGAAGAAATGTCCTTGTCTGCTCTAGGTCTCATAAGGCATCCCTTCAAATACCTCCTGAAAATACTACACAAGCTTTTAGCCACTCCATCTTTATTTGTGCCTATAGATCAAACCAGTCAATCTTAAAGGAAATCAACCCTGAATATTCGTTGGAAGGACTGATGCTGAAGCACCAATACTTTGGCCACCTGATGAGAAGAGCCAACTCATTGGAAAAGACCCTGATGCTGGGAAAGGTTGAAGGCAGGAGGAGAAGGGGATGACAGAGGATACGATGGTTGGATGGCATCACCGACTCAATGGACATGAGTTTGAGTAAACTCCTGGAGTTGGTGATGGACAGGGAAGCCTGGTCTTCTGCAGTCCATGGGGTCACAAAGAGTCAGACACGACTGAGCGACTGAACTGATAATAGAGTAGAATAAAATAAGCACATGAAACTGCAGGTAACAATTACTTAGCAGTAAATATTGGTACCTCTTTCCTCCAGGGGCTGCTGATCCAAGTTTTGTAGGTCTAGAAGTTTTTACAGTTTCAAGGGCCCCATCAAGAAAAATAATACAAAGTTGCAAATAAAAAATTGCTAGGGCCCCACTCACACAAGGAGAAGGCAATGGCACCCCTCTCCAGTACTCTTGCCTGGAAAATCCCATGGATGGAGGAGCCTGGTAGGCTGCAGTCCCTGGGGTCGGGAAGAGTGGAACATGACTGAGTGACTTCACTTTCACTTTTCACTTTCATGCATTGGAGAAGGAAATGGCAACCCACTCCAGTGTTCTTGCCTGGAGAATCCCAGGGACGGGGGAGCCTGGTGGGCTGCCATCTATGGGGTCGCACAGAGTCGGACACGACTGAAGCGACTTAGCAGCAGCAGCACTCACACAAGTGCAGGGCTCAGTGCTTAAGACTCCCTGGCTTCGTAGTAGATCCGTGACTGCCAGGCCCTTCTGTAACAAGCAGTGAGGAAGCCTGCTACTCCTGGAAATAGCCAGGGGACCTTGTTCTCCATCACAGCTGGTGAAGAGAGGGAGAGGAACACATGTTCTGATTTAACCATTTTGTCATCATATCAGATTGAGTTAGGCTCAGGAGGAAATAAACCAAAGAAAAAGATTCAGTCTGCCACTTGGGGGTTGATAAGGAAGCTTATCAAACTTTAAGGAAGTAAAAGAGGACAGGCTAAGTAAATACACATTAAATAATACGAAGTAGGAAGGGCTTAGTGCTGAAAAAGAGGTAGATGGAGAAGGGGGTGGGTAAGGACAGAGCTAGCTCAGTGGTTGGGATGGGAAGGTATATTGATGCCCATGAGGAGGAAGCCTAGGCCATGGGGATGGGGCGGGGACAGAGACCGAGTCAGGGCTGGGAGGGGGTGGAGGTAGTGAGTGAGGGTTGCAAAAAGACAGCAGGACATGGGTAGTGCAGGTGGAGGGGAAGAGCTGCTGCTGCTGGTGGTTTAGTTGCAAGACAAAGTATGGTCAGGCGGTCTCACTTGAGCCTCTGAAGAGCAGTTCTTCCTGTCTCATAGGAAATGGTTCCTTTCATAATTAGTTCTGATTTTCAAAAGAAAGGTCTTGTGAATAAAGAGGACTCAGTCCTGTTATATTATGGAAACAGATTTATCTCCATCACAATCAGAACCTCTGCCCTGACTCTGGCCCTGTTTAAAGTCAAGAAACCCTTTGTTTTGACATTTGGTGTCCAGGCAGTGATAATGAGCTTTTAATTAGTGTCAGTATCCTGGTTTTCCGGGGCACACCGATAGTGCACAGCTCTTTTCTACTCTTGGAGGTCACTTATTATTTGTCACTAAATGTCTGGTATCAGTCACTGCGCTTTTAGAATAAGTTTATTCTATATATTAAATGCCGTATGACTTACAATGGCTTGTTTTAAATATCCAGTTGTTAAGACTTAATACATATGATGCAGTTCTGAAACACAGAAGAGTTATCTTTTTTGGTGGGGGAGGGGTAAGATACTTGCTGTACTCTGAGGATATGACCTTAATGAAGCTGAAACCAAACAGAATTTGTGGCCATGGGGAGATTTCTTTTTGAAAATATTCTTCCTTTTATAATATGTTGCAAATCAAATGGCCTCAGTGCCATTTGATTTGCAACATATCACGTGGCCAGCACTGAGGAGGATCTTAAATGTTACTGTTGAAAGAGCCCAGGTGACCCTGAGATCATCCTGACCCCCTGAATGTCATTTTCAAAAAGGCTTATATTGTGTGACTTTTTGACCGGATGTTGCATTTGCACTCATGTGTATGAGCCTCGATTTTTTGAAAGAACAGAAAAGCCTTTTGTTTGTTCCTTAAGTTTCAAACTCTTGGCTGTATATATACTTGCACAGTGCATTATATCTGAATTATTTTAATAATGAAATAATATGCAAAGAAGGACAGCCATTTCCTTGCCAGGGTACAATCCAGTGTGGGGGTTTTCTAAATGCTAATTCATTCCAACCTCAACTACTTCACCTGCTGTTTCAAAGGCTGGCAGTTTGTATTCATCACCTGAATGACAGCTGTTTCTAACCTCTTTTCCCTGAAAAGAAATAAAGAAATTAAATAAAGCTTTTGCATGCTAATCACTGACATTCTGAAGTGACAGTTGAAAAGTGCTCCAGTATGAGTGGAAGAAGGCAGGTTTGAATTGAAAGATTTTGTCTACATCAACCAAGTGTTGAGTTTTGACTTGATGTTTGCGAGGTGTAGGGGAAGAGGGTGGCAGGCAACTGATGAGACAGTCATCACATGTGAGGATATGGATACGATGAATCATTAAGACAGACTTCATATATATTAAATGTCTGCATTGAAGCAATTTGAACAATATGCATTTTTATGCAAGTTATGTAGACTTTGTCAAAGCAACATAATACAGATTTTTTTTTCTCTTTTTATCCATTGGATTTTTATCCAAGTCAGTATGCAGGTCGGCATGGCAAGTGCTTTGTAAGTTGCTTTTGCTCTTGAGTTTAGTCAGTCTATTTAATTGTCTCGTAGTAATGGCTGATACATATTCTTCCCCAGTCACAAAGCTGTATTTTGTCAGAATGAATTTTGTTTTCTACTGTTTTTTCAACGTCTACTTTTTATAATCACGACTGGGATTAAGAGCTTTTGACTGATTTCCCCTAAACAGAAGTGAATGCTATATGAGAACTACCTTCTCATGTAATGAGCATGCTCCTAGTGCAGTTTTGAAGAGGATTATTTACCTTTATGAAAGACCAACATCTAGATATTAATAGTGGATTATATTCCTTGATTTGTTTAAAGTCATCTGCCACTACCTTATGCTTATTCCTGACTTTCTATAAGGCCCCAGTAGTATAGTTCAGTTTTACAAGTTCTATATATCTCAAAGTATATGTACTTCATTAATATAAATCTTATTTCTTGATGTTTTAATCTGAAAATTCAGTGATTTTACTGTCATATGGCAAAACTGATTTCTGTTGGTACACAGTTCTATGAATTAATTCATATATAGATTTGTGTAACCACTATCAGAATTAGAATATTCAGTTCAGTTCAGTCACTTAGTCATGTCCAACTCTTTGTGACCCCCTTGGACTGCAGCATGCCAGGCCTCCCTGTCTATCACTAACTCCTGGAGTTTACTCAAACTTATGTCCGTTGAGTCGGTGATGCCATCTAAACATCTCATCCTCTGTCATCCCCTTCTCCTCCCACCTTCAATCTTTCCCAGCCTCAGGTCTTTTCAAATGAGTCAGCTCTTCACATCAGGTAGCCAAAATGTTGGAGTTTCAGCTTCAACATCAGTCCTTACAATGAATATTCAGGACTGATTTCCTATAGGATGGACTGGTTGGATCTCCTTGCAGTCCAAGGGACTCTCAAGAGTCTTCTCCAACACCACAGTTCAAAAGCATCAAGTCTTCAGCGCTCAGCTTTCCTTATAGTCCACCTCTCACATCCATACGTGACTACTGGAAAAACTATAGCCTTGACTAGATGGACCTTTGTTGGCAAAGTAATGCCTCTGCTTTTTAATATGCTATCTAGTTTGGTCATAACTTTCCTTCCAAGTAGTAAGCATCTTTTAATTTCATGCCTGCAGTCACCACTTGCAGTGATTTTGGAGCCCCCAAAAATAAAGTCTGTCACTGTTTCTACTGTTTCTCCATCTATTTGCCATCAAGTGATGGGACTGGGTGCCATGATCTTTGTTTTCTGAATGTTGAGTTTTAAGCCAACTGTTTCACTCTCCTCTTTCACTTTCATCAAGAGACTCTTTAGTTCTTCTTCACCATCTGAGGTTATTGGTATTTCTCCCGGCAATCTTGATTCCAGCTTGTGCTTCTTCCAGCCCAGCATTTCTCCTGATGTACTCTGCATGTAAGTTAAATAATCAGGGTGACAATATACAACCTTGACGTACTCCTTTCCCGATTTGGAACCAGTCTGTTGTTCCATGTCCAGTTCTAACTGTTGCTTCTTGAGCTGCATACAGATTTCTCAGGAGGCAGGTCAGGTGATCTGAAATTCCCATCTCTTGAAGAATTTTCCAGTTTGCTGTGATCCACACAGTCAAAGGCTTTTGCATAGTCAATAAAGCACAAGTAGGTGTTTTTCTGGAACTCTCTTGGTTTTTCAATGATCCAATGGATGTTGGCAATTTGATCTCTGTTTCCTCTGCCTTTTCTAAAACCAGCTTGAACATCTGGAAGTTCACGATTCATGTACTGTTGAAGCCTGGCGTGGAGAATTTTGAGCAGTACTTTACTAGCGTGTGATATGAGTGCAATTGTGTGGTAGTTTGAGCAGTCTTTGGCATTACCTTTCTTTGGGATTGGAATGAAAACTGACTTTTTCCAGTCCTGTGGCCACTGCTGAGTTTTCCAAATTTGCTGGCATATTGAGTGCAGCACTTTCACAGCATCATCTTTCAGGATTTGAAATAGTTCAACTGAAATTCTGTCACCTCCACTAGCTTTGCTCATAGTGATGCTTCGTAAAGCCCGTTTGACTTCACATTCCAGGATGTCTGGCTCTAGGTGAGTGATCATACCATCGTGATTATCTGGGTCATAAAGATCTTTGTTGTATAGTTCTTCTGTGTATTCTTGCCATCTTTTCTTAATATCTTCTGCTTCTGTTAGGTCCATACCATTTCTGTCCTTTATCGAGCCCATGTTTGCATGAAATGTTCCTCTGGTATCTCTAATTTTCTTGAAGAGATCTCTAGTCTTTCCCATTCTGTTGTTTTCCTCTATTTCTTTGCATTGATTGCTGAGGAAGGCTTTCTTATCTCTCTTGGCTATTCTTTGGAACTCTGCATTCAAATGGATATATCTTTCCTTTTCTCCTTTATTTTTACTTAATATAGAACAGTTTTATATCCTCCTGAAATTCTTGTATGTGATCCCTTTATAATCATATGCTCTTCTCACCCTGACAACCACTCAGAGGTATTTTCTTGGTATTAAAATACAAAAAAAGAAGGGGAAGGTGAACAAGACGAAGAGGAGAAAGAGGAAGAAAGAAAGGAAAGGAGAAAGGGAAGAAGGAAAACGGAAACTTAGGATACAACCCAGTGAGGTGTTCTTTGAACTCTTTTCAGCGATTATATGCCAGTGCCAGATAGGATTGTCTGTGGAAAACTTGACATCACTCCCTCTTTCCTGGAACAGGAAGCACATATCCCAGGGTCCTCTTTCCTCTGTGGTTTGGATTTCAGATTGCCAATGAAAAGAACTGGTGGGGGAGCTGGAAGGTGGAAGGGGTGTGGCCAGAAGTGTGGGCGGATGTGGGATTCCTGGTGGCTCTATGGCTTGAGATCCACTCTACCACCCTGACCGCTTGTGGGATGTTTCCAGAGACTCTGGGGAGAGCCTACCTGTGAGCCTTTGGGAACCACCATTTTGTTGCTTCAGGAAGTTCTCAGGTCACCTTCCTGTCCTCTGGCTGGAGCTTCCCAGGACTTCCACGGTGCCTTTCCTGACTTTGTCCACTCCAGCTTGCCCATTGTTTGTGCAAATCCTAATTCTTATATTAAACCCATTGTTCCTGGAATACCTTCGAGTGGCTTTGTATTTGTACTCAAACCCAGACTAGTAAGCTGTGTTTAAAGACAAATTGTGGATTTGCGTTCAGACTTTGAAACTTGAGAGATTTCTCTTGGAGGTCCTAATTGCCTTTTTTTTTTTTCTTTAAAAAAATCAGAAAGTCAGGAAACACTGGATGGGCATTTTTGCCCGGACACAATCACATGAAACTGAGGAACAGCTGTCCCCCTTAGAAAAGATACAAATTCTCAATTTCACCACCCAACCCACCTCACTCATGACTCTTCCTGGACCTGCTCCCTTTGCATTTGTGCTCCCTCTGAGTGGTGTCACCTCAATCTAAGAAACAAATTTAATCCAAAAAATATACTAGTTTTACCAATGATAATGCTATTTTCTAGGAACTCCTAAGGATCTGAAGATATGCAAGATGAACCTAACGCCTTCAGAGTTTGGGGCAAAAACTGAAGGGCATACAAATAAGCACCAGACTTTTGTATCATAATAAAGTATGTAGGATAATAACTTTGTGAAACAAAAAAAAATATAGACTCACTAACTCACTACTTCAGTTCAGTTCAGTTCAGTTGCTCAGTCATGTCTGACTCTTTGCGACCCCATGAATCACAGCATGCCAGGCCTCCCTGTCCATCACCAACTCCCGGAGTTCACTCAGACTCACGTCCATCGAGTCAGTGATGCCATCCAGCCATCTCATCCTCTGTCGTCCCCTTCGCCTCCTGCCCCCAATCCCTCCCAGCATCAGAGTCTTTTCCAATGAGTCAGCTTTTCACATGAGGTGGCCAAAGTACTGGAGTTTCAGCTTTAGCATCATTCCTTCCAAAGAAATCCCAGGGCTCATCTCCTTCAGAATGAACTGGTTGGATCTCCTTGCAGTCCAAGGGACTCTCAAGAGTCTTCTCCAACACCACAGTTCAAAAAGCATCAATTCTTCAGTGCTCAGCTTTCTTCACAGTCCAATTCTCACATCCATACATGACCACTGGAAAAACCATGGCCTTGACTAGACGAACCTTTGTTGGCAAAGTAATGTCTCTGCTTTTGAATATGCTATCTAGGTTGGTCATACCTTTCCTTCCAAGGAGTAAGCGTCTTTTAATTTCATGGCTGCAGTCACCATCTGCAGGGATTTTGGAGCCCCAAAAGATAAAGTCTGACACTGTTTCCACTGTTTCCCCATCTATTTCCCATTAAGTGATCGGACCAGATGCCATGATCTTTGTTTTCTGAATGTTGAGTTTTAAGCCAACTGTTTCACTCTCCTCTTTCACTTTCCTCAAGAGGCTCTTTAGTTCCTCTTCACTTTCTGCCATAAGGGTGGTGTCATCTGCATATCTAAGGTTATTGATATTTCTCCCGGCAATCTTGATTCCAGCTTGTGCTTCTTCCAGTCCAGCGTTTCTCATGATGTACTCTGCATAGAAGTTAAATAAGCAGGGTGACAATATACAGCCTTGACGTACTCCTTTCCCTATTTGGAACCAGTCTGTTGTTCCATGTCCAGTTCTAACTGTTGCTTCCTGACCTGCATACAGGTTTCTCAAGAGGCAGATCAGGTGGTCTGGAATTCCCATCTCTTGAAGAATTTTCCACAGTTTCTTGTGATCCACACAGTCAAAGGCTTTGGCATAGTCAATAAAGCAGAAACAGAAGTTTTTCTGGAACTCTTTCGCTTTTTCGATGATCCAGTGGATGTTGGCAATTTGGTCTCTGGTTCCTCTGCCTTTTCTAAAACCAGCTTGAACAACTGGAAGTTCACGGCTCACGTATTGCTGAAGCCTGGCTTGGAGAATTTTGAGCATTACTTTACCAGCGTGTGAGATGAGTGCAATTGTGCTGTAGTTTGAGCATTCTTTGGCATTGCCTTTCTTTGGGATTGGAATGAAAACTGACTAACTCACTACTTGGGTATTCTTAAATGTCCAAGTAGATTATTTAGATTGATTTATATAGCACTTTCACTCATTATTAATGTCCTCCTTCTTATTGATAAATTTTATCTATATTTCATTAGGAATTTCATAAAATGTAAACTTAATGAATGTTCTGAAATAAATGTGAATTATTTCCAAGTAAGTATATTCTCAATATTTATTTGTGTAGAATATTTTGTTAATCATTGTCATTTTCTTTCATATACCTATATATACTATAAATATATATATAAATGCATATTTAATAATATGTATTTATTAAAATGCATATTTTAATAAAAGTATATATATATCACAAAAAGTTTCCCTAGTTATTGCCCAGAATAAGTACAAATGTCATTATTAGGTTAATTAACCCTTTTTGAAAATAAATCCACACTTAGAGTTGCTTAGAGAGTTAAAACACTCTCTTTAAATTTATTTTTTTATTTTCCTTTTCCTCTGCTTGATGTTGTGCAGATATGATGCTATATAGTTTTCAGACTTTTTGCTTCATGTTGAGGTGTTTTTCAATATGTCAAAATAAAAATATAGTAATAAGCCATTGATCACTGTAGGATCAATACCTATCGAGTATTTTTTTTTCCCCTCCAGGTTAAAATAGACCTTGTTTTTATCAGTGTAGAGAAAAACATGTAGGTGTTTCATAGTGGCAGATAATAGCACACTCCAAATAGTAATTCATAGAAACTCTTTTTAATTTTTTTTTAATTCACTGTATTCAGTCTGATCTGTTTTTGTAGGGGGGTAAGAGATCCAAATTTATATCCCCCCAATTGATGATATAATTATGGGCAATGAGTTCTTTGTCATATGTACGTATGTGCCTGTGTATGTGTGTGTATATATATATGTGCACACACACATTTTTTTTTTTTCTGGTGGAGACAAAGAAGACATTTATTTGGGCAACTCAAAAACTTGTACAAGTTTGATCCTTTCCATATGGCCATATATCTGGCTGCCAGATTCTTGGTTCAGCCCATTTTCTGTCTCCTAAATCTCTCTTTGTGCTTTTCTGTGAGCAAAGCACATCTTGAAGTTTCTGTGAGTTCCCTGTTAGGGCAGCTTCCAGTTTCACTGAGCAATCCAGGAAATGATCTCTGTTGTCTTACAGAAAAGGTTCACTAAATTCAACAAATGTACCTCTTTAAAAAATTCACTTTACCGTACAAGGATGTATCTTCCTTTGCTATGGAGGCAGAGCAGCAAAATGAAAAGATCAGACATGTGGAAGGCCAGGATAGTTCAGTTTCTGGCTCTGTCATCGACTGCCTGTGTGTCCTTGGGGTGCTCTGCAAACGCTCTGAGCCCTAGTTTACTTTCCATAAATAGGACCACCAGTGGTACCTATGTCGCAAAACTGGTGTAAGTGTGTAAATATTAAGTGCAGTGATTCAAGTGAAGGGTGGAGTCACGCTACACTGATTCATACGAAGTGAACAGCAAGCAGCGAGTCATAGTAGTAACATCCCCGGTGGCGCAGACGGTAAAGAATCTGCTTGCAATGCAGGAGACTCGGGATTGATCCCTGGGTTGGGAAGATCCTCTGGAGAAGGGAATGGCAACCCACTGCAGTATTCTTTCCTGGTGAATTCCATGGACAGAGGAGCCTGGCGAGCTAATGGTCCACGGGGTCGCAAACTGTCAGACACGACTGAATGACCTACACACACATACTGTGCTGGGGCATCCATACTGAGACAGTGGTTCTCAAATTTGAATGTGCCTCAGAATCCCCTGGAGTGCTTATTAAAGCCCAGCTCTCTGGGCCCCACTTGCAGAATTCTGATTCTGTAGGTCTGGGGTGGGGAACGAAAATTTGCATTTCTAACAAGTTCTCTGATGATGCTAATGCTGCTGGCCCTGGAACCATACTTTGAGGACCATCGAACCAGGCATTCATACTCCAGACTATTTCCCTTGGGTAGTTTGGTCAAGGATCAGAAGGGCTAGCTCCTTCAGCCTTTGGGTGATAGATCTAAAACCGGAACCTCCTCAGCTCAGGGCTGACCCAGTGTCTGTTTATCAAAGTGCTCAATCCCTGGCTTGACTCACAGCTATCTCAAGTATTTATACCCACATTCATAGCCTTCTGGTCTTCCCTGGTGGCTGTCTCCTGCCAATGAGGGAGACAAAAGTTTGATCCCTGGTTTGGGAAGATCCCCTGGAGAAGGAAATGTCAACCCATTTCAGTATTCTTGCCTGGAGAATCCCATGGACAGAGGAGTCTGGAGGGCTACAGTCCATGGGGTTGCAAACAGTCAGACACGACTTAGCGACTAAACACCACCACAGCATTCTACGTCTTATCAACACCTTCTGGTTTTTTGCATTCTCGACCTTCAAGGAGTCACTCCCTAGCTTACTCCAGGGCAGCTCTCACTCCTGGAGTGTGGCACAGGACTGCCACCAGCTTGCCTCAATCTTAACTCCCCGTGGCAGAGCAGATGTCACAACCTCTGTGTCCCTACCACCGCTGATCGCAGTTCTGTTGGGTGTGCTGAAATTATTTTGCTCTGACTACTTTTCAGGAGAGAATCTTTCTCTCGGGTTTTTTCAGAGGGGGACTGGCATATGCTGAGCAGACAACACACAGATCCTTGAAGAGAGTGGGGAGTGGCTAGAACCAAAAGCTTTCATCCCCTTGCACTTCATTGAAAAGGTCGCCTCGCCTTGGTGGCCCTTTATTCCAATCAACCTCTTAACTAGCTGTGGACCCTTCTCAAACATCATTTGCTTATTTTGGGTTCAAACGTGGGTGGCATCTATCACTCATTATTCACGACAGGCCTTTGCTAAGGGCTTTACACACATCTCCTTTCATCTTCCCAGCGGGTCTATGGTCTGGGAAAGGGGTGGGAAAGGGGTGGTAAAGGTGCTCACGGAAACTGTAACCATTCCCAAGAGCTCTGATGGAAACACCGACCCGCCCCTGACCTCTTGCCGATGTCCTCCATTAGCTAATCCATGGTGCTGCCCACAGAATCAGCCTCCCTGGGCACCGAGCAGGTAGAGGGTGAGAGAGAACCCATCAGGGTGCAGACAGAGGACAGAGAACTTCGCATTCCTAGGGGAAGATTTAAGAAACTAAGGCTTTGCAGTGTTAAGGACTTGCCCAAGGTAGATCTTTTACTGAGTAACGGAACTGGTACTTGAACCCAGGACCATTTGACTCATGAGATGATGATGTCAGTGGAGCACACCTTCCTCTGAGGGGCCAGAGAACAGGTTGACAGTATTACAAAGCGAATCATGTGTATCATCAGTATCATTCCTTTACGGGGTGTTCTTTCCTCCATTTTGAAATACTCTCAAAACTGAAGGATCAATAGTTATTTATGGAAAAATGTACATTTTTTTCACTCTGATAGACACTTGGTGATGAGTATGACGGTCAGAATTACGCCTTAGGGAATTGGCTTTTCTCTGCCCCTGGGGCACACAGTTAACCCTTATCAGAATGTCCACTTTAGTTCCGGAAAGACTCAATTGTGGGTGCCTAAAAAGGAAACTGACTTTTCAAAAAAAAAAATCTTTATATACATCTAAGTTTGAGAAATTTAACTCTAAGTTCAGCATAAAAATAATGCATGATCATTTATTGGAAGAATTTCAACTTTAAAATAAGGCTATTACCTTGATTTTGCAGAGCTCCCACTTTCTGAAGAACTTCTTCTCCCCTTCAAAGGCAGAATTTTATTACTGAGGGTCCTATTAATGTTCAAATGTGACTTACAGGTCAAAAAAAATATCACAGTTTTAAGTGCATTGGATGGATTTGCAGAAACAATTTTAAGTCACTGTTTGTTTCAACTGAAGTATCCAGCTAACAGGTGAATGAAAAGTATTGCTGCTGCTCCTGTAAGCTGACTGCTTGGTGAACTAGGCTCCTGTTAAAGAATATTCTCTCACCCATGGTAACAAATATGACTGGCTCATTCATTTATTCGTTACTTTTTTCCCCTCTCTCTATATATAGTTGAGTACCTATTATGTGACGAACATGACCCTTCAAGCACGCTATGTTAATTCTACACTTTGACAAGAGACTGCCGTGGTAGCATGATTGTTGAGAGTACCTGTATTGTGTCCAGCACTTACATAAACCTCCAGGCTTCTCCAAGAGCCTCTTACATTCTTACTGTTATTTCCACTTTATCCTTGTTCATCTGAGGCTCAGAGAAATCAAACAATTTGGTAAAAGTCAGAGTTAGTACATGGTAGAGTTGTGATGTCAATACTTTCTACCGTATTTGTACCTATTGTTCCTTTTTGAGCATCTGTGGAGATGTCACCTCAGCTGGACTATTGGCAGCCAGAGTCCAACTGAATCCTGATGCCTCAACTTGTGAAAAATCTAATTATTGAAAACTTGGGATTAAGCTGAAGTAGAAGTTGGAATCATATTAGGGTAGAAGGCTCTTGAGACCGGTAGCCAGGTTGGGCCCTTTCCTTCTGGGCTACTAGAATGGCCATGCTGAAGTTTCCAGAATTCATACTATCTGTAGATGCTGGCTGCTCATTAGGGACCCCCTTACCATCCCTCTAGCCCAGGGAAGATGATTTTTCTGCCAAACACTTCTATTATGGGATGTGGCTTCTTCCCTGGGCCTCAGAGAGTGACTTGATCAGAATCCCTGGATTCTGAAGAAAGAACTGAATCAAGGGTTTCATGGAACTTGGCAGGGCTTACATACTAGGATCCTGGAATCTATCATCATAGTCATGATTAAACCGCCTCCGCCCCCGGCCCCACCAGCCAAGGCCAGGGATTTGGTCCCATTAATGAGCCAGCAAGCCCAGGAAAACCTGAGGACAGATCTAGGTGGGACCATGGTAGGTAGACTTTGACAGTCATGATTCTCCTAGGTTCCCTGTTCAGAGGGTGACATAGGATCTCTAGGGAATAAGGCCCTTGTTCTAAGCTTACTTCCCAGATTGTCAGGGGCTCCACTGAAGGGGGGTATCTGGAGAGAGAGCTGGCTTTTGACATCCTTGGAGACATTTCCTGGGCTTCAGGGCAATCACAGGCATGTTTTAGGAATGATGATTTAGTGGAAGACTTGAGGCCAGGAACAATCTGATCTTTCAGGCTATGGTCCTCAAACTTGGAAGTCATGGAAAGGCTCAGGATGACTTGCTAGTTTACTGGGTCTGGCTTTTTATGCCAAGTCACCAGGCAACTGCTTAAATTTAGTGTGTCTTTGTCCAGTATCAAGCTTGTATGTAGAGAACTGTGTAGTCCAAGACTGATACGGATTCATTGGTTTCTCTGTATAATTGGTAGTAATTGGGGGATGAGTCTTATGCATGTAGATTGCAGGGGTGGAGGGCTTGAGTCTTGACTTGCTCGAGCAAGGGGGCACAGCTCTGGGCTCATGGGTGCTGTCCAGGAGGTCTCACAGCAGGTATCAGGGGAAAAATATCCAGTCCTTACAGGGTAGTGGGGCCAAATAGATAATTTACCATGGATATGGAATCAGGAACCCTATTAAGTTAAATTAAGTTCACAGCTGGGCTTGTGCTTTGCTCAAAAATGGTGCCTAGATTTCATCTTGACCAATCAGTAATGGTTGCATGATACACTGTGTGGAAAAAGCCTGAGGAGGATGGCATGCTTGATTCATAATGTCTGTATCTGCTTGAGGTAAGCAGGGAGCAGAGGCTATGTGCTGACTATTATTCATTCCTACCTGAGTTTGCGCTACACTTACAGAGCTGTGAGCATAGCATCGGTCCCCACACTGGGCAAGACAAACCAACCTGTGAGTGAAGTCACCTAGGCAACCCACTTCTCCAGCACAGCTGTTTTGAACTATTTCCATATTTTCCAAGTTCATGAAATCATGACAGTTCTCTGTGCTCAGAAGATAACCCCTTTGGCTTTCCTGAGAGGAAGGAAGACATTGGACAATAGTTGCCCTGCTTCCTGCCACCATCACCCAACATCTCTTATCTTCCCCATCCTTCCTCTTGTGTTTTCTTTCCATGACAGAGGATAAAGCAGCCTCCCTCCCTTTTAGAACTGGCTTCTCATCCTTTTTTTCTATCCCCAGTTACTCATAACTTAAAAGAAAATAGCTGATGTGGAAAAAATAAGGTTTTATCAGAAAGGCATTCCCAGTCTCAAAGGCCCTTCCCGCACCATCCTGACCTCCTCTGAACCTGAGAATGATTTTCACAGACTACTATTTTTCTTTGTTTCAAATTAATTTTTCTCTGTCATCAAGCTATCAGAGTACAACCCCAGTGCTAACCAACTGTGCATGGAATTTGCATAATTTTATAAAATGCAGGCAATCAGAAGTGGAGACTTAGCTTCCTGGTTCCCACTTATTGAGTTTGTGAGTATTGAGTCTCACATTGGTCTAATTTTGTTTGATTACCTGAGTTGAGGTTCATGTTAAATATAAGACTGTATTTTGCCATCCAGGAGTTCAAAAGAAATGTAGTTCATGTCTGTTATTAAAATTGTGTTCTGGTACATTTGAGGTACTAAGATCTATATTCAGAAACAGGTCTCAAATATTATAATATTTCCTGTTTATCTGAAGTCAAGATTTTGGATTGTTGTTATGTTTTCTGAACTTGCTCTCTTCCTAATTTGACCTTATTCCGAAAACAACTTATTAATATTTAAGTAGTTAATCCAAGTACTGTCTTCCTTCAAAAACAACCCACATGTCTCATTAGCACCTCAGAACATTGGTATCGATTACAGTTTTCTTGCTTATTTGTGCAATCTTTGTTCGCTGAGTTTTATAGTATTTACTAAATCTTTCTGTACCATGTATCATGAGTGAGAACAAATGTTTTTCATATCATGTATGTATATATTAATTTTATACTCCTCTTGTACACTTTGGAGTAATTTTTTATGTAAGTCTTCACAAAGAGGGAATTATGAGATTTGGTTTCTAAAATTCTCCCTTTTGAAGGAATGTGAATTTGTGCTAAAAAAATAAATGTACTTGTTGAATATTTCTTTAAGATAGAGACAAAAGGAAATAGTTCTGTTTGGTGGTGTCTTTAAAGACTTGGCAAGACTGTCAGTAAGAAAGAAAAGAGCCAAAAATCACTTCTTCCAAGAAGAGGAGGAGAAATTGAAAATGCCTTTTGCAAGGGGACAGCACCGTATGGGGTGGTTTGTGACAAAATTTTAATGAAAAGCAAGCTTCTTCATTGAAATCTAATAAATAATAGACCAGAAAAAGAAGGCTTAGCCATTTTATTTTTAAATAAGTTGGTGAAATAGATAATTTGGACCTCTGAGACAAGAATTTGTTGGGTTCATTGGTCATTTTTAGGACAGATTTGACCTTTCCATAAAGTGTGAAGGGTCTTTATCTTCTATAAAGTTATGCCCTTAAGGAGCGAGCTGCATTCATTCCTTAATAAAGTTATAAAGGAGAAAGAGAAAGTGCTCTGACCCGTCAGATGTGCAGCTGCCACAGAGAATTCTCTCAAGAAAATAGCTTTAAAGGCCAGAACCTAGGGAGTTCTGAGGCCAGCAACCCCCTTTGATTTCTAAAGGAACAATTGTGGCTTCTAGTTTTCCAAATTGCAAATTAGGGGACTAGAAAAGTATTTGATGTTAGTTCACTGAACTCTCTTGTCAGCCAACCCATAAACAGAATTAATTGCCTCCCATGAATCCAGCACTAGAATGGAGGACTGGTAGAAACAGCCCTTCGGCTCAGTATTTATGAAAAGAGTGAGTGTCCATTTAAAAGGCGTGATACCTGCACTTCTTTAACTTAATGGTTAACCCATTTGGTTTCTAAGTCTTAGAAGGAACGACGTAAAAATGATTAAGTTTAAAGGACTCTATTTCAGGAATTGGGGTTTGGGTTTTCTTTTTCTGTGTTGTTACAAATCACAAATTAAGCATAGCATGGTGCTAAAACAAGCTTAATAGTGATATTAATGCATAAAAGCAAGCTTTTCAAATTGAGAATCAGTACCTGGAGCAACTCATAAACTATTCTTCATAATCTTTTTGGTCTGTATTTGCAAATGATCAGTGGCTTTTGTTTGTTTGTTTTGTCTGTGGGTGTCTGTATTTGGTTTAAATGCTAAACCTGGCCATCTTTGGACATCAAATTGAACTTGAAGGTACAAGGTACATTGAAATGCTGCGTTTGTTGGATCTACCTATTGGTCTTTGGGAAACTAAGGTGGTAAAAATGGGAAAAAGCTAGAATTTTGTCAGTTGGATGGACTTAAACATGGTAAAAACAACAACAACAACAAAACCTCCTTGCGCTTCTTAATCTGTAAAATGGACATGAGTTATATATAGCACTGACTGTTACCATCAATTTTGCTGCTTTATTCCTCACCATGTTTGATAAACCAGGGTCTACACATCTAGAGCCCCTTTCCCCTGAGATTAGTTTTATTGATTTTTGTGATACGAATGCTACTAGACATGTTCTTGTGGTACATCCAAGGTGGAAGGTATGAGTTTCTTTTCCTAAACTCATGTAGCCCCAAAAGCCATTTCTGAAGCATGTGGGTCCCCTCCTCTCTGTAAAGGTTCCCCCTTCTCCCTAAATTTCCCTGAAATTTCACCATTTGGAGTGTGTTCCTTTTTGTTTGGCAGAGTTCCTAACTCTGAGACTCCTGACCACAATGCATCATGATTTCTCTTAAAGTTTTATCAACGCCTGAAGTTGGGGCTCAGAGGGGCCCCAAGACCCGCGACTAGACTCTGAGAGCTGACGGAAAGAGGAGGAGGAGGCCCAGAAGGCAGTCTAGGTGGGTGAAAGGTAGCGCTGTTAGGAAGATGGACCCACACACACTTATTTCAAGAGTTACCTGGACACTCCATGAACTGTTTAAGAATTTTTTTCAATCTATTTTTCTGAAAAGAAAGGATTCTTACAGTCTAAATTAAATAAGATTTTCAGCTGGGTTTTACTAATCCATGTGAAGTTTTTATTGGTTTAGACTCTCTCTCATTTTTATCTAACATGGAAATTAAAATCCCAGGTTAATTTCCATTTGTACAAATTAGTGAGAGGCTTAAGGAGGAAGAGGGAAGGAGCCTTGCTTACTTGCCCTCTAACCTAGTGTTCACCTTGAGGATTATTTAACGTGGCAGGCGGTGGCAAAGCACTGCATCTGGCCTCTCTTGCAACGTTATCTCAACTCTCGATTGACAAATGCTTCTGACACGGAAACCTAGTACTGTTCTAAAACAGGAAAAAATAGATATAATTCAGATATGGGATAATAAAAGTGGCTCCTCTAAACATCTCAGATGAATTAGACCTCTAAGGGGGAACCATGTTGCAAGTGTCGAAGATAAAATAGAGTGGAATTTTTTCATAAAATAGAATGAGATTGTGTTGTTGTCAGTTGTCAGAGGCAATGAACGCCCGTGGGAGCAGTGGCATGTCATCCTGCGCTGTTGCTTTTTAGTGGTTTTAATGGGTAGTGCTAACTGAAAAACTACCTGGCGGAGTTAATCGAGGTTGACGCTAGTTAGTTGTTACTGAGGACAGAGTCACGTTAATTGTAGATTGCGGGGCAGATAAAGGGCTAGGCTTTTCTACGACGTGGGTCTTAGCTAAGTTCAGAAGTAAGCTGTTTTTAAATCATAAAGTTTTAGTGCAATTCAATTATTATACAGCAAGAGTAACTTCCCATTTAACGTGGGGGCAGTTGGGAACATGAGTGCTGTGTACTTGGGCAGTTGGCGTGCTCTCCTTAAGGCGTCATAAATCAGCAGGGAAATTAGCTGAGGCTCATCACTTGCACACACATTTACACAACAGTATTTCTCAGATGAGCACCCATCTCATGTCACCTTCAAGATTTTGGCCCCCTGCACTATTTGCTTAATCTTTTCCTCTAAGCTAATTTAATTCTTTCTTTGCCTTTACTTATCTTTGACATAAGCAGTACTACCCATGAATGCAAAGGTTTGATGTTGTCGTATTTTTATTATTATGCATTAAAAGTACATAATTGGTGCAAAGTAAAAAAAACTTAATTAAAAAAAATTACAGAATATCATGTACCACTCGAAAATGTCCCACATTTGGGATAGACTTATGTAATCTCTACATGCACTATTCATTTTTATAATTGCATGCTTTTGCATTTTTATACTTTCAGAATCATTAATTTCCCCCCCTTGGTTGAAATTGGAAATGCATTTGTGCATATAAAATATTGGAATGCAAATAAAACATGCATTCCCTATAATTACCTCTTGGTCTATTCTGGAATTATAATAGCGAATACTAGTTAGAGCAGGCACCCTTTGGGACACTGATGGCAGAGCCTTCCTGTACTGGCTGCTGGCTGTGGAGAGCCCTGAGGCGAGTGAGCAGAGTGAAGCCCAGGCTCTGAGAGTGACGCCTGCCCAGGCTGAAAAGAGGTCCTGGGGGAGCTGACCAGGCATTTTCATCCCTTTACTGGGGAAGCACCACCATGGTGGCGCTTCTCCAACTATGCTTTTACATTGAAATGGAAATTGGTTCCTTTTGTTGTTGGGCCTTTGGATTTGTTAGCTACTTGATATCTCTTTGTTATTTTTGCAGTTGGTCATGAGTGATTTTATTGCAATATGTATCTCATTATCTTTTTTTTTTTTCTTTTTTTTAAATTGAGGTAGAGTTGCAGATGCAGAGACTCAGATGGTAAAGAATCTGCCTGCAATGCAGGAGACCCAGGGTCGATCCCTGGGTAGGGAAGATCTCCTGGAGAAGGGAATGGCAACCCACTCCAGTATTCTTGCCTGGAGAGTGCCATGGACAGAGGAGCCTGGTGAGATACAGTCTGTGGGGTTTCAAAGAGTCAGACACGACTGAGTGACTAACACTTTCTCTTTCATGGTTGCCTTATGATGTTGTGCTTGTTTCTAAGGTACAGCAGAGTGCACCAGCTATACATATACCTGTGTCCCCTCCTTTTTGGATCTCCTTCCCATTTAGGTCACCACAGAGCATTGAATAGAGGCCCCTGTGCTACACAGCACATTTTCATTGGTTATCTATCTTATACATGTGCCGTGCTGAGCTTAGTCACTCTGACTTAGTCATGTCCGACTCTTTGCAACCCCATGGACTGTAGCCCACCAGGCTTCTCTGTCCATGGGGATTCTCCAGACAAGAATACTGGAGCAGGTTGCCATGCCCTCCTCCAGGGGATCTTCCCAACCCAGGGATGGAACCCAGGTCTCCTGCATTGCAGGCGGATTCTTTACTGTCTGAGCCACCAGGGAAGCATAGTGTGTATATGTCAGTCCCCATCTCTCAATTTATCCCACCCTGCCCTCTCCCCGCCTTGGTGTCCACACATCTGTGTCTTTATTTCTGCTTTGCAAATAAGTTTGTCTGTACCATTTTTCTAGCTTCTGCATGTATATTTTAATTGATTCCTCCTTTGCTTTCCTCTGATGATATTGACATTCTGACATTCACTCTCATCTCCTGCTCATCTTTCCAAGGCTTATCCAGCCTTGAAACTGAATGTACAAAGTTGCTTTGAAGCTAACTAGACCTCTCTTTGTTTTCTCTTACTGAACTTGACGTTGGATTTAGTCACCTGCTTTCACATGTTGCTAATAGTTGTATGTGTCATCTGTTGTATTTCCACATCCCAGCAGGCCAGGAACACAAAGGAAGTAAAGGATTTATGTGATGTAAGTGTATATTTTTATACACATGACATGAGAAATATAATGAGATGGTTTATAAATAATGACAAATGTCTTTTAAGAGTGGGAGGTTCTTGGCAATGGCTCAGGATAGCTTCTGGAGAGGTCCAGATATTTAGACACACAAATAACGAAGTGGGACATTTTTTTTTCCCCCTCCTTCCTTTTCAAATTCCTTTTTCCTGTCCTGCTTCCTGTGGTGGATGAGAAGACAAAGAATTGAACTGGCAGATTCTACTTTAGTCTAAACCGGGAAACCAAGATTTGCATTTTTAAAACAAGTCCTGGCACTCCCATCCAGGCTCAGTCCTGTACGTGGGCCAGGGCTTTTTCTTTGGCATTACATCTGCAGGTAGAGCTTCTGGAAAACCTGCTGATTAGCCAGGTCCTTCTCTTGTATGTTCCCCATGTCCAGACTTTATCCCTCAAGTACCCCAAACTGGAATGAATCATACACCCAGTCAGATTTCTTTCAGCCATTTCTCCTCAATGCTCCTTCTCAACAGTGCTGGTTCTATCCTGTATCACAATTAACCTCTAGGACTTGTTAAAACACAGATTGTTGGGCCTCACCCTCAGATTTCAGATTAGGTAGGCCTGGGGTGGGACCTGAGAATTTGCATTTATAACAAGTTCCCAGGTTGTTGATGCTAATGGTCTGGAGCCTACACCTAAGAACCATTGCACAATATTTCCCCTTCCCCTCATTTCAGGCCTCATTGAACTGAGGCTAAGTTTATGTAGGTGCTGGTTTAGTTGTCCTCCAAGTGATCTTTGTTTATCCACATACTTGCTTGCAACACGTCCCAAGCTCCCCAAGGGGAAAGTACAGGAGAAGGTTCAGCAGTGATTCTTCTGGACCCCTTCCTTGCTTCCCCTACTCCTGCCAGCTCCTCCTCATCATCCCAGCCCTTCTTCCAGTCCCCCAACACATTAAACAACCAGCCCCCGGCCCACAGAGACCCAGCACACAGAGCATAGAATAAAAGAGGACTGAATGCTTTGAATTTCGGTGCCATCAAGATGTAGGACTCTGGGGGCCTCTTTCATAATGGGAGTTCACACGTATATAGAACCTTTAGCTCCCTGTCTGGCCACATTTCCTAGGAAACGTGCTTGCAATAACTGACTTACCAGAAGAGGTAGCCTTAGGCCTAGACCAGTCTAGACAGCCCCATGCTTAGTGAGAAGGACTTAGAAAACTCTGTCTCATTCGGTTACTCAACGGGAAACCTTCTTGGCACCACCCAGGGGAGTGCCTCCTGTCAGAAATTCCTTCCCAAAGAGAATAAGAGCAAGGGAATCCAAGAAGGGAGAAAAGACGAGGGGGTGGACCAGGGCTTTCCTCACCATTTCTGATTCAGCGTAAATCAGCCACCTAGACTCACAAGCCTGTGAGCCTCAGCCCTCTGCAGCCCTCTGGGCCTTCTGCTCACCACACCCTCCACTGAGAAACTTTCTTCCCTCTTCAGCCAGTTCCCATCCTTCATTATTCAGTGCATGTTGAGATGACAGTCATACAGTCTACCACTCCTGTGAATGTTTTATTATATCCCTGGGTGAAAAAGTGGCAGATCTCCCCCCACCCCCACCCTGGAAGTTTCCCACACCATCCTGCTCACAGACTTTCCAGGCGGTCTCTGCTGTCTCTTGCTTTTAAATGTAATGACTTAGTGTTTGGGGCTCAATTCCCTGGCCTGATCAGTCTTGAGAGTGTTTATGTGCCAGAGCTGATAATGACAAAGACTGTTTTCGTGTGTTTTCTTTTCTCATGTGGAGGATTAATATTCTGCAATCCATCTGCCATATTGTGTGTCTTTTTCACAGAGACTTTTATTAGAAAAGTAAATTCTTAACCTGTCTTTCACTGTGACCCTTAAAAAGTCTTCTTCTTGTCTCACCTTTGCTAAAGAATTCAAGGGGAAAGCAGGCTTCTGGTTCCTCACTATTTCTAGGGGTAGGATTCCTCGAAGAATCTAGAAAGGCATCTTACAGGTGGGAGTTTCTGTCTCATTAGGGGGGGTCTCCTTCTGTGACATCACCTACACATGTGATGAGTGATTTTTAGTGACTTCTTTTCATCCATTAATACAGACTGAAGACTAGAAATTGAGGCTCTGGCAAGGGTGAACAACCAATAAAACATGTCTCTCCGCTCATATTTCCTCCTGCTTGAATCCTTTTCTGAGAGAGTGGTGTGGAACAGTGCTGGTTTGACTAAAAACTGCTGAGTTTTATTTCACACTAATAACACCTGGCATCTTTATGTGCGAAGGATAAATTAAGCACTCAGTGAACACCGAGTCAATGTGGTTTTCACCATGAGGTAGCTTATTCCACACTCATTACGTATACCGAGAACTCTATGCTTGTGACAGTGTGAGTGTGTGGATATGTATGCAAGCTTTCACAAGACATTCATTGCCGTGGCCACTTTGCTCATTTTAGGTAGAGGCAGCATTTATGATGTATTATGTTCAGTTATTTACATGGATCCTGAGAATTCTGGAGGTGAAATAGCTCTTTAGAATCATTTAATCCAAAAATCTCATCTTATAGATTGAAGAAATCAAGAACCAGGGTGATTATTTTGGTGTGTCCTGTGAATTTGGTCAGAATCAAAGCTGGAAATCAGGAATTATATCCTCAGTCCAGGGAGGTTTCTTCCACACGGTTCCTCAAAACATAAACAAAGTGTTCAAATATAGGAATATTTGGAGACAATTGGTTGCACAGTTTTACAGAATTTGAAGTTACTATTTTAAAATGATCCTAAGATACATTTTTTCATATTTTTAATATGCTTTGTTTTGAATTTACCTTACAGAAAAGATTTAGATTTGCAAAAATAATTCCAAGTTTTTTTTTATATAACATCTTTTTCATTCTACTTCCTCTATTGATAATACATTATAAAACCATTTGATGATTATCAAAAACAAGAGTTTTACATTAATATTATATCATTAGATAAACTTCAGACCTATTCAGATTTTGCCAGTTTTTCCCCCAACACTTTTTTTTCTTTTTGTTGCAGGATCCTATCTTAGATCTGACTTTGTATTTCTTTGTTATTCTTGTTAGAGTCTATAGCCATTTCTGAGTTTCTGCTTGTCTTTTATGATCTCGACACACTTGAAGAGTACTGGTCAGTTATTTTGTAATTTTCTTCCTTCTAACTAGTACATAAAATACTGGTACATCTTATGATATATACCCCTGGAGAAGGAAGTGGCAGCCCACTCCAGTATTCTTGCCTGGAGAACCCCATGGACAGAGGAGCCTGGTGGGCTACAGTCCGTGGGGTCGCAAAGAATTGGCCATGACTGAGCGAATACTGCTATGATATATACTGTGCTTTAAATCACTGCCATGCAGTGTGTGGATCAGTATCAGCATCTATTAAAAGTCTATTTCTTCCGCTCTAGGTTCAGTGCTATAATTTCTTTGAGGTAAGAGTTGAATAATGTTTTTTAAAGTAAAATCCTACTAAAGAGTAGAGAAAATAAGTATTAGAGGTGGAAAATAAGTGAAAATAGAAGTAAAGTAAAATCCTAATAAAGAGTAGATGAAAATAAGCACTACAGGTGGATGATTATTCAAGTAATCAAGAAAGTGCCATGACTGATACATCACACGTCGGGAAGGGGATGGGCACAGGATCCCATTCTATGCAACTTTTTTATTCCATGTGACAAATAGGAATGATTATTTAGAGTATTTCTCCAAGGATGTTGTGAGATTTCAAGAAGTTCTGCAATACTAATGGCAGAATAATACTAGAATTAATAATACTAATTCTAAGTAACTAAAGCTCCATGCCAGTAGGGGATAGAAGGTTACCCTACAGCAGATCCATGGAAACACCAAGCAAGCACAAATCCATAGAAAGAATGCCGCCTCCTCTCCTTCTTCATCTTCCCTTTCTTTCTTCTCTCTGTCCTTACTTCTTCCTCTTTTATTTCTCCTCCTCTTCTCTTTTTCTACTTCCAGCTCTTCTTTCTCCAGCTCTTCTTCCTCCTCTGTATCTTTCTTCTCTTTCTCATCCCCCCTCCTCTCTCCCCAGTGCTCTTCTTCTTACTTGCTCACATTTTCCTTCTCCCCACATCAGCACCTACTAAGGGAATGTTCCATTGTGTAATCCCCAAGCCATGAAATTGCTGAAACCAAAGTCTGGGAAAGAAAACTCCAAGGACACGAAATAAGCTTCCTTGAGTGCGTGCATACTAAGTCCCTTCAGTTGTGTCTGACTCTGCGACCCTATGGTGTCCATGGGATTCTCCAGGTGAGAATACTGGACTGGGTTGCCATGCCCTCCTCCAGGGGATCTTCCTGACCCAGGGATCAAACCCCCATCTCTTAGATCTCCTGCATTAGTAGGCAGGTTCTTTACCACTAGTGCCACCTGGGAAGCTCCAAAAGAAGTTTCCTTACCTAAATCATTTAACATCTTAATTGCAGACTGTATTGTGGAGAAAGCATCTCAGGAGACGACAGTATGCTGGTCCAATGGGTCTTTTCCCTCCTAACTTTATAGGGTAGTGTAGGATGCAGTGATCATGGTGTCTTAAGCTGGTGTTAAATCAGGATAAAATGGAGATCCTGTACCACCTCTAAGCACCCCGCCCCAAGGCACAAGCTCACAGCACAGTGCAGTGGGCACCTGGCCTTGTGGTCAGTGACGCTGGGGTAGGCGCAGAGGCCACCGAGTGGTCTCACATCAGCGTTCAAGACGCACGCCAAGGGTAGCTGTCACCTCAGACGGCCTGCGCTTTCGGGCTCCGAGTTCTCCAGTCTTTCCTGCAGCCGTCGGACGGGCTCCTGCTCTGTCCTTCACACTTCCTCCTAATAATTCCATTACTCAGAGGAAGGAGACCTGGGAGTGGGAGATGACTCAGAGCTCCTTAGGCAACAGACACCTGGGTTTCAACTTGGCTCTGTGGACTGCCGCAGTCCTGGCTTCTGTGGCAACCTGAAGGCACAGGAAATCTGAGATTTAAGGCTGTGAATTCAGTATTGACGTGAAAGACGCCACTTGTGTTGTGCTGAGGCAGGCATGCTGATTATGTAACAGCTTCCAACACATTCCCGGCTGGTGGTGGGTTTTGATTGACATTTTATGGGCCTTATTACTCTTGAAAACAACACTAAAATTGCCATGACAAGCTCAAGATGGAAATATGAATACATGAGCCTCTCCCTGCTGAACTAGAAAATGACTCTTCAGAATTCTTCCTGGAGGAAGGTGAAAAAATATTTTTTAAAAATATTCACGTGGATTCATAATGATGTTTTCTTTTGTTCCCTGAAGGAGAAAGATCCCCTAATCTTAGAACAATTTGAACATACCCTGGATTCAAGGACTTTTCCTTTTTTTTTTTTTTAACAACTTACAAATGAATGTTCACTTTTGAAGTAGAAAATGAATTGCATAAAATATAGATGGTTTAATAAATATTGTCTTTACAGCAGTTAATATAGAGTTTATTTGGCAACTCATTGGTAGAGAGGGTTCATCATTTTAACAACACAGAGATGGAAATGCAGCAGAAATGCAAATCCCATGAATGAACTTGGGAGATTTTTCTATTTTCTGTATACAACAAAGCTTTGACGTGGAATGAAGTTTCAAAACAGTCAATGAGGGGACTTGCCTGGCGGTCCAGTGGGTAAGACTGCACTTCCACTACAGGAGGCACAGGTTTGATCCCTGGTTCAGGAATTAAGATCCTACATGTGCAGCACAGCAAAAAAAAAAAAAAAAAGATATATAAATGACATGTCTCATTTGTTTTAATTGAATTATTGGCTCTCCCTGAATACTTTGGGAGTTTGCTTCAATAGCAAAAACTCTGAATCCGAGTTTCCATCTTTCCAGTTTCCTTCTGATTTTATATAATTGAAATATATGTATTAGACTGTATTCATGCCAGTCAGTGCCCCTGAATTTCTAAATGATAATTATCTGCTTTATTATACAAGTAATAGTAATAATAGCAATGGCCGTGGAAATAATTCTGTTTATTGAGTTTTGAGGTCTTATTTTTTAACTCTTAAACTTAAGCAGTCTGGTTTCCATAACTGTCTACTCTGCTCCAGGGTTATTTTCTAAAGTCACGCTCAGCTCAGAATGGGAAGGCAGCAGGTTTCCTGTCACTTTTCTCCCGAGTTGAGTGCCTTATGCCCTGTGAAGAGGTGAGCACACATTCAAGCAGGCATGGGAAGAAAGGCACAGAATGAGAGAAAAAACCTTTGTGAAATACTCTAAATGAAAGATGTTATTTCAAGTTGTGGGGAGTATGCAGTTAGAAATGATAGTACAGTTGAGGCAGAACGATCATTTTTCTGGAAGCACATGTTCAATGTTGGCAAAGCTTAAGTTGTTTTTGACAAACCTGTTTTCATGTAGAAAGTACGATAAATGGACAGCAGATGTTTGCTTTTAAGGAGCCTGCTTTTGATTGGCCAGCCAGGTAAGGATGCATGTGGCGACTGTTACAAAGCAGCTGGTGTCAATTTAAGAAAATGATGTTCTGCCCTCTTCTGCTTTGACCAGTCAGAGCAGCGATATCCATATTTTAAAGTTATATATTCACCATTTATATATATATGCATATATACTAAGAACTTAATTACAGAGGTGATAAATTTTATGTAGTATAAAACTGTGCATACCCAGCATTTTAAAAAGTCTACTTTTGCTTCATCATTATAAAGTAACTGAAGGCATGGCTGTTGCTGTCCTATTTAGACACATTTTAACACCCAAAATCTAGGAAGGAAATGACGGTGAAGTTGAAGAATATGACCTCTGCTCTGAGGTTGAAGAATATGACCTCTGCTCAGATAATCTATGTTTATACGAACAGTCAAGGGAGATGGGAAATAGGTTCTTTCTTTCTTTCTTTAAATTATTCACTATTAACACTCATGGGGTAAACGATGATGAGACAAAAATCCTAAAGTGATTTCCCTTTTGGATAGCTGATGTTTAAATTCCATAAGCAATGTATGGCAAAACCAAGACAATATTGTAAAGTAAAAAAATAAATAAATAAAATAATAAATTCCATAAGCAATAAAGCTGCTGTTGGTAGAGTTATTTTAAATGCTGTCTTATTAAGCTGGATTATTTCTTTCCTTGTCTTCATTATTTTTATTTTAATTGAGTACAGTACACTCATCTTAATCCATATGAACTTGTGTAACCACCTCCAATTAAGATAGAACATGTCCAACATCCCAGAGTGTTCTTTCATCACCTTTCTCATTTCATCGTTTCCTCCCATACAAATTTTTAATTCATCCATGTCATTGTGTATTGAAGCAGTGCACTTTTTAATCAGTATTGTATTCTATGTACATGCTAATATTTATCCATTCTTCTCTTGATGAGTATTTGAGTTTTCCCCATTCACAATTCGGCTTTTGTAAATAAACCTGCTAAGGACATTCTTAAAGCTGTCTTTTGGTGAGTAAATGCATTTACTTGTTCTGGATATACATCTGGAGTTGAACTGCTGGTTCATTGGGTAGGCATATCCAGGGTTTTGAGCATTCTGGTGGAATGTATTGTGTCTCACTGGGGTTTTAATTTGGAATTTTTTGAGAAGAAATGATATTGAATACTTTTTCATATGCTTATCTGTCATTCATATCCCCTCTCTTAGTGGGTGTTTCTTCAAGTCTTTGCTTACTTTTAGATCAGATTGCTTACCCCTCACCCTCAACGGTGTGGTAGACCTCTTACTTTGTATATGAGTCCAATGTCAGTATGCAGACTGTGAGTGTCATCTCCCAGTCTCTGTTTTGCCATTTACTTCTTAACATTAACTTTTGAGAAACAGAATTTTTTATAAATTGGACTTCAATAAAATTATTTTTCTTATATAATTAGTGATCATTGTATTTTGTTTATATTTTTTTGCACATCCCACTTCTTGTTTTCATAATTAGCCAAATTTCTTCTTTGTGTTCTGTGTGAGAAGTCTTTTCCTATTTTATTTCTTACCTTCTTGAAATATTTTGAACAAAACAGCGATGCTATGACTTAGACTTCATTATGAATAGTATTTGCTACTGTCCAACAAATATTATAGTACCTATGCTACAGTTGGGATGATATGTATAAAAATTCTAGTCAAATATAAGTGGTTGCCTTACAGTTTATACTGTTGTACTGTGACACTTCCTGGTCTTATTAAAGATTTAAGACTGTTATTTTTATGCTTAAGTGTCTTTGGCACCTATAAATTTTAAGTTATTACATCTAAGTCCTGGGCAGGTAAGCTGTTTACCATATATAATGGCAGTCTGGAGGTACCAGATCTTTAAATTACATCATAGGTCAAGTTTTTGGAGTAACGCTTAAAATTTCTCTTTCAAAAGCATTTCTCATATCTTTTTGACGTGTTGACCCAGGGAAGTAAAATAAAGGAAATGACACTCCCTTTAAGTGTGTGTACAATCGTTTGGCTCCTGTGGCTGCATACACTACGGTTCTCAGCCAAGTTCTTTTTCAGTTTGTTGGACTGAAACAACGTGTTAGAGCAACAGTTTTCAGTCTTAATTCTTTATTAGCATCATCTGCAAAGCTTGTATAAAATAAACTGTTCGGCCCCCGACCCTGGGAACTCTCTGAATTACTTGCGCATCCAGACATCAGTGAGCTGTGAAAGTTCCCAAAACGATTGCCTCACGGAGCCTGGACTGTGGCTCTTCTATTGGCTTAGGGCTGGGCACTCGAACTTCAGCATGCGGAAGAGCCAGATGTGCTGCTTTTCTAGAAAATTCTCAGCTGTGGCTGAGGCCAGTGGTTGGAGATTCCAGCTTGAGCACCACTGCCTCGGAGAATCCTTGCCACTCTGGCCACCCAGCTAACCTGCTGGCCATCTTCATCCTTTGCCTTCTCAGATCTGCTACTCAGAGCCCTGGTTTTCAAATTTTGCTTCATTTTTCACTGTACTACACTGTACTTACCCTCTCATTTCCTTAGAGACAGCTTTAGGGTTGACTGTGTATTACTTGACCTCTCTTCAAAAGAACTGTTTCTCCTTCCATGTGAGATGTGAAATGACTTTTGTTAGTAGGTACCCATTATCAAAGAGTGAAGGTATCTAAAAAGAGGGATTTGAGAATGAAACCTAGAAGCAAATAGAAATCACCTTAGAGCTATTCAATCAACCAGAAAATCAGGTTTTCAAATTATAGCGCAAATGTCCAGTTTAAAAAAAAAAAAATAATCTCTCCAGGAATAGAAACGAATCTCATCCACTAATGTATCAATAGTAGTAGTATGAGGGTTTGGGGGTTATCAGTGATTTGATAGCCTGTAGTTTTTTTTGTTATCTGTGTGTCCTCATGTTTTTTTTCTTTCACAATAAAATTCTATAATAAAATTAAAACAATTTAAAAGCTGAATATAAAAAAGAAACATTCATTCAGCAGAGATTGCATGAAACTACCTTTACCTACAACCATGCCAACCACAACAAAAGTCTCAGCAGAAAAATACGATCTTTTATAAACACAGAAGCTTACAGCCCTGTTGAGCAGACAAGACCCCCCCGTTTACATTTTCACAAATTTAGCAAGATGTTGAGTCTCCTTATAGTAGTAAGAAAAATATATAAAGACATTAATGATCATTGACTGTGGAGGATAGTTTCTTAGGCTGTTAAGTGCCTTTGATTTTTTTTTTTTCTAAAGAAAACTTGAAAGGATTTGGCCTGGTAAAAGCTGCTTTTAACTTGAATCTACACCTTTCATTTTTCAAGTCTTAAAGAGTTTTATTCATTTATATTAGATTCAGATGGATAAGGATCAGCTTCTTTCAATTTGGATGATAGGCCCTCCAAGAATGCAATGGACGTTTATTCACTGGAAGCATATAACTGTTTTAAACATAGATAAATCAAGGCTCAGTTAATAAACATAAATAAATTGAGGCTCAGTTAATGACCATTAAGATTTAGATCTCCAGGAGGTAGCAAGAGACTGTTTATAAACTGAGGTGACAGTTTGGTGGACATGCAGCCCATGCCCATCCTCTTCCATCATCACCACCATCGTCATCATTACCAATAATGCAATTATCACCGTCACAATTTGTGGCTCAGCTGGCAAAGAATCCGCCTGCAATGTGGGAGACCTGGGTTCGATACCTGGGTTGGGAAGATCCCCTGGAGAAGGGAAAGGCTACCCATTCCAGTATTCTGGCCTGGAGAATTCCATGGACTGTACAGTCCATGGGGTCACAAAGAGTCAGACATGACGAACTAAGCACAGAACTTTGCCAACAAAAGTCCATCTAGTCAAAGCTATGGTTTTTCCAGTAGTCATGTATGGATATATGGGCTTCCCTGATAGCTCAGTTGGTAAAGAATCTACCTGCACTGCAGAAGACTCTGGTTTGACTCCTGGGTCTGGAAGATCTGCTGGAGAAGGGAAAGGCTACCCACTTCAGTATTCTGGCCTGGAAAATTCCAAAGGGGTTGCAAAAAGTCAGACACAACTGAATGACTTTCACTTTCACTGCATGTATGGATGTGAGAGTTGGACCATAAAGAAAGCTGAGTGCCAAAAAATTGATGCTTTTGAACTGTGGTGTTGGAGAAGACTGTTGAGAGTCCTTGGGACTGTAAGGAGATCAAACCAACCTTGAATATTCATTAGAAGGATTGATGCTAAAGCTGAAGCTTTACTTTGGTCACCAGATGCAAAGAACTGACTCACTGAAAAAGACACTATTGCTGGGAAAGATTAAGGGCAGGAGGAGAAGAGGGTGACAGAGAACGAAATGATTGGATGGCATCATTGACTCAATTTACATGAGTTTGAGCAAACTCCAGGAGATAGTGAAGGATAAGGGAGGCTGGCTTGCTGCAGTCCATGGGGTTGCAAAAAGTCGACCATGACTTAGTGACTGAACAACAACATTTTTTTCCAAGTCTGGCAAAGCCAGTTTTCCCTGAAGTGGGAGGGAAGCTGTTTCTTCAGTTAAATACCAGAGAAAGTTACCGAGTTATATTCATAGCCATGTTGCATGAGAAACCAGTGTCTTTAAACACTCTTCAGTTACTCTCAATACAATATGAGATGCTCTCAGTATGAAAGGCACATGGGAACTAAGTACCCCTGGAACAGTTAATCCACATTTCCCAGCCCATGCAAATTGAGTGGTAGACTCCAACTGGCATCGATAGGCAAAATGGGGTGAAATCTCTAAACAACTTACTTATTTTACTATTACTTTTTCTCTTTTTGTTCCAAATATCTATGATTATCTAATAAGTCACTCTTGAACCTAGGGCCCTAAAATAATTCATTATCATGTTTCATAATTCCATGAGTGGTCTGGGCTGAGCAGGGCCTTTCTCACCCAGGGTGTCTCATGCAATTGCAAGTAATGGCTGCGAGGTTGGGGTCTCTACTAAGCTCTGTGTGTAAGATGGTATTTTGAGTCTCATGTCTGGGATGGCTGGAACAACCTCTCCACACAGCCTCTTCACATGACTGGATTGGGCTTTCTCACGGAAGGATAGTGTCAAGGTAACAGGACTTCTTATGTGGCATCTGATTCCACCCGTAATGAATGTTCCAAGGGGCAGAAAGCAGAAACTTCCAGGCAAGCTCAGGCTGTGGGTGGAACTGTCACTCTGTCCTGTCTGCTGAAGTCTACTGGTCACAGTGGTCACAGGCCCACGTGGATTCAAGAGGGTGGAGGAATAGTCTTCTCCTCACGAGTGAGGTCACACTGTGGAAGAGAACGTGGGCTGGAAAACATCCCTGCAGCCGTCTTTGAAAATTTCAGTCTGCCGCCCATTCCCTTCCTCGTTCCTTCTCTGTCCCTGACATCTGCCTTCACCCTTCTTCCCGAGCATAAGGTTGAATCTGTATGAGGTTAATGTACAGTGTTTCATCACCGCTGCTGTACTTTCCAGTGCTTTTAGTACTTTACACACATTTCACATACTCAACAAGTCTTTATTTACATGGTGCTGACGTTCTAATGCCTAGAAATAGAATGGAATTCTTTTTTTAAAAAATTTATTAATTGGAGGATAATTGCTTTACAATATTGTGTTGGCTTCTGCTATCCAACATCGTGAATCAGCCACAAGCACACACATGTCCCCTTCCTCCTGAACCTCCCCCTCAACCCCCACCCCACCTAACCCCTCTAGGTTGTCACGGGGACACTTAGCTCCCAGCGCCCATACAGCAGCAGCCCACCGGATATCTATTTTACACATGGTAGTGTATATATCCCATGGACAGAGGAGCCTGGTGGGCTGCAGTCTATGGGGTCGAGAAGAGTCGGACACAACTGAGCGACTTCACTTTCACTTTTCACTTTCATGCATTGGAGAAGGAAATGGCAACCCACTCCAGTGTTCTTGCCTGGAGAATCCCAGGGACGGGGGAGCCTGGTGGGCTGCTGTCTCTGGGGACGCAGAGTCGGACATAACTGAAGCGACTTAGCAGCAGCAGTGTATATATATCAGTGGTGCTCTCTCAGTTCATCCCACCCTCTCCTTCCCCCGTTGTGTCCAAAGTCTGTCCTCTGTGTCTGTGTCTCTATTCCTGCCCAGCCAATAGGGCAATCGCTACCATTTTTTCTAGATTCTATAAGTATAGATTAATATACAAAATTTTGTTTTCTCTTTCTGACTTACTCCACTCTGTACAACAGGCTCTAGGTTCATCCACCTCAGTAGAACTGACTCAAATGAATTCCTTTTTTATGGCTGAGTAACATTCCATTGTATATATGTACCACAACTTCTTTATCCATTCATCTACCCATGGACATCTAGGTTGCTGTCCTAGATATTGTAACAGCGATCCTAGCTGGTTTAAACACTGGGGTACATGTGTCTTTTTTAATTATGGTTTTCTGAGGGTACAGGCCCAGTAGTGGAATTGCTACGTCATATGGTAGTTTTATTCCTAGATTTTTAAGGAATTCCCATACTATTCTTCATAATGGCTATATCAGCTTACATTTCTACCAAAAGAGTAAGAGGATTCCTTTTTATCCACACTCTCTCCAGCATTTGTCATTTGTAAATTTTTTTTGATGATGGCCATTCTTACAGTGTGGGGCGATAACTCACTGTAGTTTTAATTAGCATTTCTCTAATAATAAGTGGTGTTGAGCATCTTTTTATGTGCTTGTTGGCTATCTGTATGTCTTCTTTCAAGAAATGTCTGTTGGAATTCTTTTGTTAATGTTCTAGTACATCCTGTAAGGAATTTGAGGTGACTTAGTAACTATAATTTCAAAATGCATATGCTATTGAAATATTCTCTGGAATTCTATTTTGGGCTTATTTAGAAGGAGTGTTTATAATCCCCATCTTATCCTCTGAGCACATGAAGAGAATTCTAGGGTCATGGATGCTTCACCAATTTGAATGGTTTCACCTTGGCACAGCTGATTAGGGAAGAAATTACTACTGGTTGTCACTCAGTGGTGCTTCATTAAATGGTGTGCCATCTAGAACTTCAACAGCTAAAAAAGCTGCTATCCTTTTATTAACTGAGACAAGTTGATATGAAGCTACTGAAATTAAGCAATGAGGCATTATACACTATATGGTAACCAAAACAGTTTTATATACATTTCTTTGCTATGCATTCCCACATCCTAGTAAACTATATTATTTTTATCCCCATTATGTAATTGAAAGAATGAGGCTCATAAATTCATCCAAAGCCATATACTTAGTTAAAGGCCATGTGTTTTTGTCAGTGCTCTAAAGTTCTGTTATGTCACATTGATACATAAAACAAATACCCTTAGGATTAGTTAGAGTACTTAAGAGGTCAGTACAAACTTTTTTATGAAGTGGCAGAGGAAGCTATTTGCTTTGCTGTCTTTTGGTTCAGACAATGATCACTTGATTATGGAAATTCTGCTGGAAGAGAGATTAGGGAAAGTTTTCAGAGAGAGATTACTTGGGGATGGTATGAGTTAACTCCCAGTCAACAGGATTATATGATACCCCTGTGTCTTTTCCCTGTGTCTGTTCTTGTAGCTTTTGCTACAGAAGAATATACTCTCCTTTCTTATTCACAAATAAATAAATAAAAAGTCGTAACTCTGGAAGGCCATGACATAAGCATGAGAATTGGGGAAATTGTTATCCTCAGCAATCATAAACAGAGGGCAGAAAAGTCATGCTTCTTTTAACAAATCCTTATGTATGGAAAACAGTATCTAGAACTCTGTGTGTAACACGTGTGGGAAAGCACAGTTCTGTCCCCAGAGAACTTAATTTTACTTGAAATACAAGACACTTGTCCAGTTAAGATAGAACAAGGAAGGTGGCAGTTACCTATGTGAGGTAAGATGAAAGAAAATGAGATTTCCAAAAAGGAAGACTTCTGGGTATCAGAGAATCATGTAAGCTTGCTTGGGTTTATGGTATTGGTTTGGAGAGTGGAGAAAATAGAGAAGACAATGGATACCTGAAATTAGAAATTGGAAGAAATTGGAAATTGTTTTAGCAATAAGAGATGGTAGATTGAACTGGGGCACTAGCCAGTGGGAAAGGGTCAAAGGAAACTTTAAATAAGAATATGTGGATGTAACTTTTGTGGGAATTAATGATTGATTGGATGTACTAGATACAAGAGTAGAGGATGGTAAAATTTTGGATCTGGGTAACAGAAAGTTGATAGTTCTGTCATGTATATAGCAAAATGGCAGTGGGTGAAGAGCATGTTATAGCAGAAATGATATGACCTACTCAGAATTAGGTAATTCAAGAAGGGTATATGTATAAAAGTTCAATTCAGTTCAGTCGCTCAGTCGTGTCTGACTCTTTGCAACCCCATGAATCGCAGCACGCCAGACCTCCCCATCCATCACCAACTCCTGGAGTTCACTGAGACTCACGTCCATCGAGTCAGTGATGCCATCCAGCCATCTCATACTCTGTCGTCCCCTTCGCCTCCTGCCCCCAATCCCTCCCAGCATCAGAGTCTTTTCCAATGAGTCAACTCTTTGCATGAGGTGGCCAAAGTACTGGAGTTTCAGCTTTTGCATCATTCTTTCCAAAGAAATCCCAGGGCTGATCTCCTTTAGAATGGACTGGTTGGATCTCCCTGCAGTCCAAGGGACTCTCAAGAGTCTTCTCCAACACCACAGTTCAAAAGCATCAATTCTTCAGCACTCAGCCTTCTTCACAGTCCAACTCTCACATCCATACATGACCACTGGAAAAACCATAGCCTTGACTAGACGAACCTTTGTTGGCAAAGTAATATCTCTGCTTTTGAATATGCTATCTAGGTTGGTCATAACTTTCCTTCCAAGGAGTAAGCGTCTTTTACTTTCATGGCTGCAGTCACCATCTGCAGTGATTTTGGAGCCCCCCAAAATAAAGTCTGACACTGTTTCCACTGTTTCCCCATCTATTTCCCATGAAGTGATCGGACCAGATGCCATGATCTTTGTTTTCTGAATGTTGAGCTTTAAGCCAACTTTTTCACTCTCCTCTTTCACCTTCATCAAGAGGCTTTTTAGTTCCTCTTCACTTTCTGCCATAAGGGTGGTGTCATCTGCATATCTGAAGTTATTGATATTTCTCCCGGCAATCTTGATTCCAGCTTGTGTTTCTTCCAGTCCAGCGTTTCTCATGATGTAGTCTGCATATAAGTTAAATAAGCAGGGTGACAATATACAGCCTTGACATATTCCTTTTCCTATTTGGAACCAGTCTGTTGTTCCATGTCCAGTTCTAACTATTGCTTCCTGACATGTATACAGATTTCTCAAGAGGCATATCAGGTGGTCTGGTATTCCCATCTCTTTCAGAATTTTCCACAGTTTATTGTGATCCACACAGTCAAAGGCTTTGGCATAGTCAAGAAAGCAGAAATAGATGTTTTTCTGGAACTCTCTTGCTTTTTCCATGATCTAGCAGATGTTGGCAATTTGATCTCTGGTTCCTCTGCCTTTTCTAAAACCAACTTGAACATCAGGAAGTTCATGGTTCACATATTGCTGAAGCCTGGGTTGGAGAATTTTGAGCATTACTTTACTAGCGTATGAGATGAGTGCAATTGTGCGGTAGTTTGAGCGTTCTTGGCATTGCCTTTCATTTCCAAATATTTGAGTATGCAAGCTGCAAGAGAGAATGCAGTATCTGGGTCTTAAAAGTTCATTTACATTACTGCTAAACTTAAAGGGACAAGGGGGGAAATATGTGAACCTAGAAGGAAAGAGCCATGAAGAGATGGCCATAACACAGTGAGTGACTTCTAGCTGGGCAAAATGAACAGCCCAAGGCAGTCTTCTAGGAAAGAAGGAAAGAAAAGAGTACCTTCTCACTCTCCTCTCTCTGTCTGTAACCTCTGTCATGAAAACCAACTGGAAACCCAATGGCGAGGTGGCCCTGTTGGTGTGGCCCTTAGTTAGCATCAGTTTCCTGGGGCAAAGAGCCAGGCAGGAATGAAGCCTGATGAGAGCGGAGTGGGCCAGCAGCTGGAGACGTGGGAAAGCCTTGCAGATTGTGTGACCATGGAATTAAGCCTGAAGAGAGCCTGGTGTCAGAAGACTTGTGTGCCCAAGGGTACACACACACACACAATGACAGCCAACACCAGACCTTAAGAGAATGCATCTATTTAGAGCAGTTTCTTAGCACTAGAGCCAAGTAATTCTTTATTGGTGGGGACTGTCCTGTACATTGCAGATTGTTTATTTAGCAGCATCCCTGGCCTCTGCTGACTAGATGCCAGCAGTTTTCCACAACCCCCCAAGTTGTGATGATGAAAAATGTCTCTCGAAGTTGCCAGATGTCCCCTGGTGGGGGGTTGGGAGAGGGGGGCAGTACAATATCACCCTCAGTGAGAAGCACGACTTTAGTGACTGGAGAAAGGAAAGGTGATCCAGAAGAAGGGAGGTGGAGAACCAGCGGTCTGCGAGGAGAAGTGGACCCCCAGGGAAGGTGCCGTCCTGGGGGTCTGATGGGAGAGACTCGGTGGGTGTGGTCCACGGGATAAATGCAATAGAAACTTCTCCATGGGGACTAGCTTCAGTTCAGAGGCAGGCAGGGGTGGAACAGATTGGTAGCAGGCTGAGATGGGCAGGTGGTGAAGGGAAGCAGCAGCGTGGATCTAATTTGGCAGCAGGGAGAGGGAGAGTGGTGGTTTCAGCAGGTGGGTTTATGATTTGCTTCAGGACGGAGACTTGAGCATATTGGTTGGATGAGCGGAGGAAGCCAGTGAAGGGAGAACTCAGAATTAACGGTGAAATTAACACATCCTAAGCACATGTGCCGGCCCTGTTTTAAGGGTTTCATGTGCGCTGAGTGACATGCTCAACAGGTCCTTGGGGTTATCAGGGTGGGTGTCTTATGATCCCCGTCAGCACTTGAGGAAACCGAGGCACTGAGTGTTTACTGACAACCCCTGGCCAAGCAGCTAGTCAGTGGCAAAGCAGGTATTTGTACCTATGCAGAAAAAGAGAGAAAGCATTTTAGTGGCAAAAAAAAGATGTATGCCAAACACTTAGAAATAAGGAAGAAAGGAGAAATTAAGCAAAGTTATGTATGTATGTGATGCATTAATATAACAGGAGGGGACTCATGGTGCCTAGCTATGGATAGATTAAGTCTTAAGAAGGTGGTGTTCTACAGACACCAAGACAGACACCTTGCAGACTGTTTCCAGACGTGGGCTGATGTGCCCTGGTGGGGTAGGAGGTGGGGAGACATGGAGCCCAGGAGGGAAGTGGGGCAGCACCATGGAGAACTGTCCCCAGGAGGTGGCTCCGTCTTCAAAGTGCTGAGAGCACAGTTGTCCAGTTTTCTGCCCACGGATGCTTCTCTGATTGTTTCAGAGAAGTTCGGGGCAGGTGTGCAGCTTTTTTTTCTCACTATCGTGTGCAACTATTTCCTGTTCTTGCTGTCCCCAATGAACCACAGGTTCAGTGTCTTAAAACAACACAAATTTACTGTCTTCCAGTTCTTGAGGTAAGCTTAACTGGGCTAAAGGCAAGCTTCTGGCAGGGCGAGTATCTTCTAGAGGCTCTGAAGAAAAGCATGTTTCCTTGACTTTTTCAGTTTCTTCCTTCATCTGCAAAGCCTGTCACTCTGATCTCTGCTTCCCTCCACATTAGCTCGCTGCTTTTCCTCTGACTGATTGTTCCTGGATCCCTCTCACAAGGACCCTGTGATTACATTGTCCCCTCTCCAGCCCTCCCCAATAATCCAGAATAATCTCCTCCTCTCAAAATCCTTAAATTAATCACTTCTGCAAAATTCCTTTTGTCATATAAGGTGATGTTCACAAGTCCTAAGGATTGGGATGTGGACATATCTGGGGACTATTTTCAGCCTATCACAATTGGTTCCTAGATTATATTCTAAATGGATGAAAAGGTGGTTTAGCCTGGGTGTTAAGGACATGACCTCTGTTGGTGGTGCGTGTGTATTCAATTGTATCTGACTCTTTGCAGCCCCATGGACTGTACAGCCTGCCAGGCTCTTCTGTCCGTGGGATTCTCCATTGTCCATTGGATTCTCCATTGTCCATGGGAATACTGGATTGGGTTGCCATTTCCTCCTCCAGGGCATCTTCCTGACACAGGAATCAAACCTGTGTCTATGGTGTCCCCCGCATCGGCAGGTAGATTCTTGACAACCAGCGCCACCTAGGAAGCCCACAGCCGCTGTTGCTGGGTTCAAATCCTAGCACTGCCACTTTCCAGCTGGGATTCTGAGTCAATTATTTAACATCTTTGTGCTTCTGCTTCCTCATCTGAAAAGTGGGGTAGCAGCATCCTCTTGCGTTGTTTTGGTATTAACCTGGCCCGTGTTCAGCATGTCAATAATGATGCCTGACTCTAGCTGAGTATTCAGCAAGTATAATCCATTACTAGTCTCAATTGTTTTTTGCTAATACATTTTTATTAAAGTGTTTTAATTAGAGCAGTGCTGTCCGTTTGATGAATCCATTAGATTAAGCTGTTTCTCTAAAAGTAATGACTGCATATTCAAAAGATGCCACTGCCTAGCTGAAATTATAAGAGAGGGGGAAAATAGGGTGTGTGTCGAAATAGTTCCCCTGGGTGGACATAGATAATTACCTTCAAATTAGTCCTTGATCAGAATTGGCATTGTTTACAGTCTGCTACATTTATTTCTTAAGAAAAAAATAATAATGATAATAGCCTTCCATTCCTAGAGCAAAGTGAAAACAGAACTTTGGACAAATCTTTAACAGACAGAGCATTGTCAGATTGAACTATTTTTAATGCCTCAGATAAAAAACATTACTTTAGCATTCAATTTACCTTTTATACTTTATTCTTTTTTCTTCTGACCTCTGATACTTAATGACCTTTGTAGGTCCATGTTGTTAGGTAATATGCAAGAGAAAAAGTCTTGAAGCAAACAAACAAAAAACCTCCAACACACACACACACACACACACACACACACACACACACACACACAACTGGTGTCTGAAGTGATCTGAAGGCCAAGCTGGGCAGAGTGAAACAGCTGCTTACCTGGGTGTGCCTTGGACAAATCCTATATCCTCTGGCCTTATTCCCTCTGCAGGATATTAGTGTTATGATACCCATCTCATGGGATATTGTGAAAATCAAAGGCGATGATGGGAGTAACAGTGCTTGCCTCTTCCTGAAAGTGTTAATTGCTCAGTCCTGTCTGACTCTTTGCGACCCCATGGACTGTAGCCCGCCAGGCTCCTCTGTCCTTCAAATCCTCCAGGCAAGAATACTGGAGTGGGTTGCCATTCCCTTCTCCAGAGGATCTTCCTAACCACGGGATTAAACCTGGATTTCCTGAATTGCAGGCAGATTCTTTACCGTCTGAGCCACCAGAGAAGCTTGCCTGTTCCTCGTGCATTGAACGCAATGACGTGTAAGAACAGCGATGATGATAGTGGGAGTGAAATGGAGGCAGAAGAGCAATGATCACAGGAGCAATGGAAAGGTCTAGTCCAGGGAGAAAGTAAAATAACACAAGAAAATGACAAATTGTGTGGTTTGGATTATGGCTAATAGCTATGTCTTCTGTTGAATCTATTTTATAATAACAACAATGTGATAGTATTTTAGGAAGAAAACAGCGCTGGAAATTGCTTTCTTTTAAATAGAGCAAACCTGCAAAGCTCATTCCTTCCTATATTCATATTCAAGCCTCGAGTTCTTCCTTAAAAACAGGAGGTAGACTGCCATGGAGTTAGAATTCCATGTGGTGATATAGTCAATAAAAGCTCATAAGTTGTAACTAGCACCAGTGAACTTGATTTTTTTCCTCAAGCTGCCATCATAGCAGAGAAGAATCTAAGAACAGTTGTTTAAGAGAAGGGTTTATGTACTAGCATACTTGATTTTGTTGAGATTTTTTTTTTTTCCACTTCTCACAGAAATGAGATGGAAACAGGTATAGTATGCATCCATTCAGTACTAAATTCTTCTGCATTTTTGTTATTGTTCAGTCCCTAAGTTGTATCCAACTCTTTGTGGAAACAGGAATGCAACATCCAGGCCCCCCTGTCCTTCACTATCCCCTGGAGTTTGCTCAAATTCATATCCATTGAGTCAGTGATGCTATACAACCATCTCATCATCTGTTGCCTCCTTCTCTTTTTACCTTCAGTCTTTCCCAGCATCAGGATTTTTTCCAATGAGTCAGCTCTTTGCATCAGGGGTTCGAAGTATTAGAGTTTGAGCTTCAGCATCAGTCTTTCCAATGAATATTCCAAGTTGATTTCCTTTAGGATTGACTGGTTTGATCTCCTTCCTGTCCAAGGGACTCTCAAGAGCCTTCTCCAGTACCACAGTTTGAAAGCCTCAATTCTGTGGCACTGAACCTTCTTTACAGTCTGACTCTCACATCTGTACATGACTATTGAAAAAACCATACCTTTGACTACATGGGCCTTTGTCAACAAAGTGATATCTCTGCATTTTAGTATTCTGTGTCTGTCATGACTTTCCTTCCAAGGAGCAAGCGTCTTTTCATTTCATGGCTGCAGTTTCACCATCCACAGTAATTTTGGAACCTAAGAAAATAAACACTGTCACTTTTTTCTCCTTCCTTTTACCATGAAGTGATGGGACCAGATGCCATGATCTTAGTTTTTTGAATATTGAGTTTTAAGCCAGTTTTTCACTGTCCTCTTTCACCCTCATCAAGAAGCTTTTTAGTTCCTCTTTACTTTCTGCCATTTTAGTGGTATCATCTGCATATCAGAGGGTGTTGATGTTTCTTCTGGCAATTTTCATTTAGCCTGGCATTTTGCATGATGGACTTTGCATATAAGTTAAATAAGCAGGGGGGCAGTATACAGCCTTGCCGTACCCCTTTCCGCAGTTTAAACCAGTCAGCTGTTTCCCGTCTGGTTCTAGCTATTGCTTCTAACTGTTGGTTCTAACTGTTGTTTATTGGAGATAAGCGCTAGGAAATAAGTATTTTGAAATTTCTGTTGAAGGGGCCGCAGTGGTCCCCATCACAGAAATAGACTTTCTTTTTCCCCCCTTAGCTTGGCTAATTTACCAGGTATTCACAGTGTTAACAGAAACCACAAAGGAGTCACAAGCCATGACTTGTCTAGGCGATGGACAGTGGGGTTAAATCTTCTAACCTTACTACCTTTTCCACTCTGTCATTATTGGTCCCTGGGTTGAGCACATATTCGTTGGTCATTAGCCACCATCTAGCTGTGAGACTTTGTAAAGGTCACTTAAAGTGTCTAGATTTTAATTTTTTCCTCATAAAAGGAGGAAGAAACATGATCCCCAGGGATCATTTCACCTCCAAAACTCAATGCCAAGGTTCTATGATGGTTTAACCATCTAGTTAACCTTTGGGAATAAATGAGAAAGAAGAACAAGTTTGCAGCTTTGCCAATAATGTCTTTTCTCTCCATGGTTGCGTAAAAACTGCCCAAGTTGCCCCTGAAGTGCAAAGGATGACATTCCTATTTTATGTGAATTAAGACAGGATTGTAGGAAAATTTGTAAAGTTTTCATTTCTAACTATTCTTCAGGGATTGGTCTAGACTGGAATGTTCAGTGGGGCAAACATTGAATTCCAGTGAGATATATAGTTTCATTATGTATTGAAATATAAATTGGGATAAAAGAACCAACAAAAAAAAGTCATTACAGTTTAATATTGGTTGACAGTAAGAGGAAAAGAAGTATTCTCTGAAAATGAACAATAATGTCTTATTAACAGATTTTTTTGGAAGAGCATAGCTTCAATTTGTTTATTTAGGAAGTCTACCTCCCAATACTTTGAGATTCATGGAAAGATATATATATATATTTTTTTTTTGGTAAATTATGTGAATTGTGTTTCTACAGAAATGTCAATGTTTGATCAGGAGTTGTTGTTGTTTTTCCACAAATGCCAATTTGAGAGGTCAGCTAGTTCCATGAGTCCATGAGGAAACTTAAGGAGTCAGTTTTATCTTTTGTTCTCATGCTGGAAATCCTTCAAAGTGAAGTTACTCATTCTCATAAAAAAGAAAAAAAAAATGAGCTAGACAAAACAGATTTCAGTTTTGTCTCTAAAACTCAGTGGCTTTGACCCTCAGAGCCTCACTTCCCCATCTGTAAAATGGGGATAATAATCCTTTGTTTTCAGGACTATTGTGTGGATGAGACAGCGCATCTCTGTGCAAGCTGACCCCTGGCGCATGGCAATAACATCTGTGGGGTGCTTACCATCTGCCAGGTGACTTTCTAAGTGCCTAACATAGATTACCTTATTTAATCCTCCCAGCAACTCTGTACATGGGTGCAGTCATATTTTCATTTTATAAATGAAGGAATAGAGACAAAGAGAGCTTATATAATTAGCCACAGTTAAATAACTATTGAGTGGCCCAGAAAGTTCCTTTGGTTAGTCAATATGATGTTCGATAAAGTTCTTGGTGGAAATGAAAAGTGTGTCTTTTATTTTTACTTAAAACCAAACTGACTTTTTGGCCAACCCAATACTAAGCATCAGAAATAAGATTCAAGTTCTCATGGTTTTTTGCTCTAGAAATGGTATTTTTGATGCCCCCCTATCCTGTACCTCAACAGATACTCAGAACACGGTCACTATTTTTATTGACTGTGATAATATACACAAAGCACTGAGCGTAGAGCCTGACTGGGAATCCAGGTGTCTTCCCTGTTTTCCCTCTCACTTACCCGGGACAGCCAAGCCTACAGGGAGTCATGTCTATTCCACCTTCTAATCCTACACCTTCTGTCTGATCCACTTTGTCTATTGCTCAAGGCTAGAGCAAAGGTCCCCCATCCTGGCCTGCCGGGTCCTGTACTGAGGAGAGCCAGCCTTGGTCTCTAGCCTCTTCCGGCTTCAGCCACACACCTGGAAATGTGAACACACTTCCTTTCCTTTTCACCCTCAGCCTAGATAAATTCTGCTTTTTCTTCATCTCAGTCCAAACATCATTCCTTTAGAGAAGGCTTGCTGTAATTCTAATCATATGTATATGTATGTACATGTGTATGTGTATTTCAAACAAATAAAGTCCTCAAATAATGGGACATAGTAGAGATAGAGAGTCTGAATATTCTGGCGATAGTAATGCATCCCTTTTTGGAATGATGAGACCTTTTGAAATAGGGTTCGTGTAACAGCGGAATGAACCAGTGTTTTGGACTTGTGGAAGATGGTCTAGTTGCTAAGGCACAGCCCACAGCCCCAGCCTCCAATCAGGTGGATGCCCTCCAGCGATGAACTCAAATACCCACTCAAGTAAAACAGAACTCTGCTCTTAAAGGCTTCCTGACTGGTTTGTTTTCTTTTCCTTTAAGGAATTTCATTTTGGTGAACCCACCCACCCTATCCTTTTGAGTTTTAGAGCTGTTTTAGAGGTTAATTTTAATCTGATTCCACCTGCATTTTTTAACACCAGAGATTGGAGGGGAGGAGGGTCCAATGGGTCTTTTAAAATGGGCCCTGGGATGGCATTAGTTTTTTTGTTGTTTAGTTTATTTTGTTATTGTTGTTTCTCTTTTTGTTTGTTTGTTTACTGAATCTCAGATTTTACTTCCCTTAGGCTGTTAGGCAAAGATAAGACCATCCCCAGGAATAGAGATTTGCTTAGTTACTTCTGTGTCTTGGAAGTTCTCCAAGACTCCAAAATAAAGTAAAAACTTTATTTTTCTTTCCTTTTTTAATGACTTGTAATCAGCTGCTACTTTATTTTAATGAGAAAAAGGGCAGGTTACATGACATCAAGATAAAAGAAACTGGTAGATGGTTGTGGTGGGCAAATTGTTCAAGTCGGGTATTATAATTAGTAAGTAATTAGTATAGGTCTAATGTATCTCAAAATGGTAGGGAAGAGGGAAGAAAATTTTGGATTGGAGACAAATAGCTGCAATTTGAGAATAATGAATCCAAAAGTTGAGTAAGAAGCCCGGAAGTAAGACATTTATGAACACTGTGTTTGATACAGGTTCAGGAGGTGTCCAATCTGAGAATTATGAATATAGTGAAGGAGCCAAATTATTTTCTTTGTTTGAACTTCACTCACCACGGTCCACTCGTCACCTCCAAGCTTTCTAGTTTAATAGTCGTGTGTGAGTGCTCTGTTGCTTCAGTTGTGTCTGACTCTTTGCCTCCCCATGGATGGTAGCCCGGAAGGCCCCTCTGTGCATGGGATTTTCCAGGCAAGAATGCTGGAGTGGGTTGACATTTCCTTCTTTAGGGGATCTTCCCCACCCAGGGATAGAGCCCACATCTCTCCTGTATTGGCAGGTGGGTTCTTTACCACTAGCGCCACCAGACGGTAAAACGTCTGCCTACAATGCGGGAGGCCCAGATTCAATCCTTGGGTCGGAAAGATCTCCTGGAGAAGGGAATGGCAACCCACTCCAGTATTCTTGCCCCGCCCCTCCCCGCCCCCCCCCCCCCCCCAAGAAATATTTGACTTCCCTGGTGGCTCAGATGGTAAAGCATCTGCCTACAATGCGGGGGACGTGGGTTCGATCCCTGGGTCAGGAAGATTTCCTGGAGAAGGAAATGGCAACCCACTCCAGTATTCTCTCCTGGAAAATCCTATGGACAGAGGAACCTGGTAAGCTACAGTCCATGGGGTTGCAAAGAGTCGGACACAACTGAGCAACTTCATCAAAGGTCAGATAAGAGTAAAAAAGATGGAATCTAGAAACTGATGCACCTATTTGCATGGCAGCGATGGAGCTCCTGCTGCTGCCAAGTCACTTCAGTCATGTCCGACTCTGTGTGACCCCAGAGACAACAGCCCACCAGGCTCCCCCATCCCTGGGATTCTCCAGGCAAGAGTACTGGAGTGGGGTGCCATTGCCTTCTCCAATGGAGACACAGACGTAAAAGACTCATGGACACGGCAGAAGAGAAGAAGGAGAGGGTGGGACAAATGGAGAAAGTAGCATGGGAGCATATACACTACCAAATGTAAAATAGATAGCCAATGGGAATTTGCTGTGTGACTCAGGGAACTCAACCCGGCACTCTGTAACAACCCAGAGGTGTGGGATAGGGCGAAAGGTAGCAGAGGGGGCCTGTGTATACCTATGGCTACTTCATGTTGAGGTATGGCAGAAAGCAACACAATATTTTAAAGCAATTATCCTTCAATTGCAAATAAATTTTTTAAAAAGAGTAAAAAGGAAAAGTCAGTTTGGGATTCTGTTAACCTTTCATTGTCTCTGAGAATTAACAAGTCATGTTTAAAATGGGATGCTTTAATATATCTAACATGGCCATTCTGAGGTAACTATGAGGAAATATTGTGAATCACTGCACTCTTGAAATGGGTGGAAAGAATCAAAGATATTCCAGACCCATTAGAGTTTTCTTAGGAACTCACATTATTGCCATTTTTAAATGCCTCCAAAGACAGTCACCCATCATCCGTCTTCAGTTGATACATGACTCCTCACTCAATTGCATTCTGAGCTCCAGACTTAGATAATTCAGCAACATTTTCACCTCAGGATGACAAAGCAAACATCGGTCCTGAACTTTGTCTCTTGAACTACATTTTTCTCCATGATGCTCTTTGGAATCCCCTACAGATGTTTTCACTACCAGCATGTCAAGGAAGGAAGTTCACCCCGACTCATGACTCTCTGTTATTTGCAGGGGGGTGATCATTTGTCTCCTCCATCCATCTGCCTGCCTTTGTCTCTAACAGTGAGATGTGTGTAGGAAGTTCTGTATGCACTTGACAAGCCTCTCAGGTCACAGCAGAGGGGACTGCTTATCAGGGCCACTCAGAGGAGGCTCACCTTGCAAAAGAAACTTGTCAAGACTCAGTTGTCAGCAAGATGGATTAACAGGAGCTTCCAGTTGATGGAATAGCTCTCTGGTGACCTAATGAAGGTAGTCAGAAATCTTAGCTTTTTTTTTTCCTTTATTGACTGATAAATGATTATGATTTTTTATAAGTAATGCCAAGTATTAAAGATCTTGTAGTAAGTAAGGTATGTGGGAGTCGTCATTCCCTATGGCCTTTGCTTTTTAACCTTTCGATTTTATCTCGACAAGGAAGTTGTCCTCAGTGGAGACGGACTTCAGATTTGGCAGAGAAACAGCTGCTGGGCTCTTCCTAGGTTGCTGAAGACATGGCACCTGGCCCAGTCTGAAAGGCTGTTCTTTCTCGGTTGCTTGTTTAAATAAAGGTCATGTGAAAATTCTCTCTCTCCCGTCTTCACTTCAGGAAGGAATAGGGAGTGACTACAATATTATCATCAAATGAGTGTTTCCTTTTTCCTTAGGCATCTCTTTATGGCCCTAATTAAAGTTAATGAATGACCAAGTATAGGACAAGGGCTTAGAGCAATATAGCTCACCTGAGGTTCCCCAGAGCTGCACATTTTTATGGGAAATGACCTTTAGTTCCCGTGGATCCATTGTTAGGCAATCTCTTAACTATAGACTTTATCTTTCCAAAACATCCAAATCACATGTTAGCCAAACAACTTAGATGCCTTTCTAAGTGCTGGAGCTCTTCAGTCAAGTGAGCCAGAGAGGCTAAAGTTTAGGTAAATAAAAGAATGTGTTTCACAAATGATTCTTAACCTTAGGTGTTGGTGAAAAGGCTCTGAGAAACCAGCAAACACGTTCAAGAAAAAAAAAAAAATATAGATATATATATATATGTATATGATTCTGAGCTTCAAAACATAAATATAAATCAGGTGAAAGTAGAGGTGCTCTGATGGGGTGCTCGTGGGTGGGGGTGGAGCTGGGGCTCTTCGGGGCTCAGCTTGGCAAAGTTGCCTCTGCCAAGTGCTCTAGACTCTCTTCCGCCCACCCACCCATCACCTCCTGAGAATCTCAGACGGCCACTGAACCAAATCCTCATGCAAAGGCAAACAGTTTTCATGGTCTGCTAATATATAAAATATGCTTTGGCAGCAAGTTGCTCTTTGGAGCCCATGGTGCTTTTGGATAGTATGGTATAATAGATTCTGACCTAAGTCTGACACATTTACCCAGAACGCCTGCATAAAGACAAGAGGTGGTATCCTTAACCTCAAGCAGCTAAATATTCTATTTCTCTGAAACTGCTATTTCCAAAGAGTTTTGGAATTGCCTATGGCCGATTTAAAAGCCATAGGGGGAAAAAAAAGTTAATTTAATTTTCTTTTTCAGTCCCTTTCATTTTTCATCCTTAGGAATAGCAGTGTTTCTAACTGTTAAAAGCAAGTACTTTGGAGTCTTAAATCTAACACTTGATTTGTGGCAGTTTGTCTAACCTAGGGCCTCAGTTTTCTCATTTCTAGAATGGGATGGTGATTAAACCTGCTTCAGAAAGCTGCTCTGAGATTAAAGACAGCAAGTTTAACCCAGTCCTTGGCAACTAGTAAACATACAAAATGTGTTATCTACTCTTCTGATCAGTGTGGTTCCTGTCATTGTTATTACTAAGCAACTTGTCCACATACTTTTTTTCACTACAATTGGCTCTGAATTCTTCTAGATTATTTGGAAGCATGAAATGTATTTGCAATGTGCAATTCTTTGTATCACTATTTCAGAGGTTTTGAAGAATAAGTTGTAGGTTTGTTTGAAAGTGAAAGTGTTAGTCTATCAGTATTGTCCCATTCTTTGCAACCCCATGACTATAGCCCTCCATGCTTCTCTGTCCATGGGATTTTCCAGGCAAGGGTACTGGAGTGGGTTGCCATTCTATTCTGCAGGGGATCTTCCCATCCCAGGGATCGAACCCAGATCTCCTGCATTGCAGGCAGATTCTTTGCTGTCTGAGCCACTTCTCAACACATGTTAAACAGAAACAACACTGTTGACTGGATTCCAGCTTCTGAAGGGGAATATGGTATGGAGTATGTTATAAAAGAACAGAAAATTAGTTTACTAATCCATTAAGCAACTTATCCACATACTTTTTTTTCCACTAGACTTGGCTCATAATTTTTATACAGTTTCCTAGTAGATACATCTCATGGTTTTTATACAATTTCCTGGTTTCACTTACTTGTAAAATATATATTAAGCATCTGTCAGATGTATTGAGTATCAGTTCTGTGTGCTAGGTTCTACGTGAGATCCGATGTTGTGTACAACTTCAGAATGTTTTTGATAAGGTTCATTCATGGTCAGGACTTAACACTCAAGGTAAAATCTCACAAGCAGAAGTTTTAGAAATCATTTCATGTCTAGTCTAAATTAAGGGATAAGGAAGCCTTCAGCACGAAGCTGTGGAGCTGGGAGAGATTAAGAATTACTTCCCCAGCTTGTTTTTTGGGGAGAAGATCCTCTGTCCTCAGAAATGGAAGGATTGAAGTTAATGTGGGAATCTTGAGAGATATTTAACAAAAAGTCAAGTTTTACACATATTAAGCAGACCCATCCCCCTGAGGTTTTGGGCGATGAGCAAGGCAGCCAGAGTTTTGCCAGAGAAGGTTGAAATTCTCTAGAAGGATGATTTTGACTCTTTACAGTTGTCTTCCTGAAACTCAAAGGGAGGAAGGGTTTCTTCAGAAGCTCCTGCAGGAGTCTGTGTCTTTAAGTGGGATTGATGCCTCATGCAGTGCTTGTCTCTGAAAATTTAATTCATTTCACTGCAGACTGAAAACTGAAGATCTGGCATATCTGAGTGGCCCATCAACAGAGCTTTACACAGACCACTCTCTGCACAGGAACTTGGTTTTAAAGGTCACAAGTCCAACATGAACTCTAGCTTGAAAACTATCTAGCGAAGCTCATTTTCAAGCAGAATTTCTCCTGGTGGGAAGCTGATGAAATACAAGGGCTCATATGTGAGTTTTACTTTTAAACGTTTATTTAAAACATCTCTGTCCAGAATTCTTGAGGACATTTAAAGGTACTGGTTAATATTTAAATTATTTACTCTAAGTAATTCTGTACATTTCACATGGGAATATGCATTTGTAGAAATTAATAAAGATCAGATTAGTAGAAGAAAGTGGTAAGGTTTTTATTAGAAAAAAATAATATACAGGTGAATTAATCAATAAACATTTGTGAATATGTGGTATATATGAAGTAGTGCCAAGATGAAAGAAAGTGAAAGTCACTCAGTTGTGTTGGGCTTTTTGCGACCCCATGGACCATACAGTCCATGGAATTCTCCAGGCCAGAATACTGGAATGGATAGCCTTTCCCTTCTCCAGGGGATCTTCCCAACCCATGGATCAAGCCCAGGTCTCCAGCATTGCAGGCAGATTCTTTACCAGCTGAGCCACAAGGGAAGCCCAAGAATACTGGAGTGGGTAGCCTATCCTTTCTCCAGTGGATCTTCCTGACCTGGGAATCGAAATGGGGTCTCCTGCATTGCAGGCAGATTCTTTACCAATGAGCTATCAGGGAAGCCCAAGTCTATATGTCTTTAAGTGGAGTCTGTGTCTTTAAGTGGGATATATGATACATGTAGCAAGTGCCAATATATATGTGGATATGTGTGTATATGCATGTGTGTTTGTCAGTTAAAATTTTGAAAAAGTCTTTCACCATATAGTAACATATAAAATTTAGACATTTTGGAACAATCCCCATTGTATATTGCTCCTCTGGATGAAAGAATCATATGTAATAATGCCATATGATGAAAAAATAGGCAGATCAACCTGATAAATATTTTCAGAATAGAGAAATATTCTGAATGAAGGAAACTCATTTTGCTATTGTTTTGAATCTTACTAATAATTTGAAATTTTGGGGAAGTCCCTAACGGTCCAGTGGTTAGGGCTTCACCCCACTGCTGGGGCCCAGGTTCAATTTCTGGTTGGGGACTAAGACCCTGCAAGCTGTGCAGGGTGCTCAAAAATATGTGTGTATATATATATATGTGTGTGTGAAAGTGAAAGTGTTAGTCACTCAGTCGTGTCCGACCCTTTGCAACCGCATGGACTGTAGTCCGCCAGGCTCCTCTGCCTATGAAATTCTCTAGGCAAGGATACTGGAGTGGATTGCCATTCCCTTCTCCAGGGGATCTTCCCGACCCAGGGATCAAACTTGGGTCCATATATACATATATGTGTGTGTATATATATATATGTATATATATACACATTGTGTATATATGTATGTGTGTATGTATATATATGCATAATGTATATATATATAATTATGTATAATGTGTATATGTATTATATATACATATACCTTATATATAATTTGGAAATCTTAATATAATAGTTAAAACATAATTACATTATATGGAACATAATCTATAGAAATAGCAAATCACTATGTTGTACACCCAAAACTATGATACTATTCAAAGTCAACTATACTTCAATTAAAAAACAATGTGATGATATCTGGATATTTTATATTACTTTAGACGGAGATTAATAAACAGTAGATAGCCTTATAAAAAAATAAATAAATATTTAAAGATAATTTTTAAAAAGTAATTTATTTGTTTCTTTAGGCTGTGCCAGGCCTTTGCTGTTGCGTGGGCCTTTCTCCACTTTCAGCCAGTGGGAGCCACTCTAGACGTGGTACGTGACCTTCTCATTGCGGTTGGTTGCTTCTCTTGCTGTGGAGCACAGGTCCTAAGGCGCAGAGGATTCGACAGTTGTGGCTTGTGGGCTCACTCTCCAGCTCTAGAGTACAGGCTCACTAGTTGTGTTGCATGGGCGTTGCTCTGTGGTATGTGGGATCTTTCCATCTCCTGTGTTGGCAGGCGGATTCTTTACCATTGAGCCACCAGGGAAGCCTTGAGATAAAATATTAGTAAATAAATTTTTAATTAAAATATTTTGTTGAATAATTTGAAAAATCTCTAGGCTTCTCCATATCCTGTGGTCATAGCTGTAACCATGCTGGTGCAAAAGCTGTGATCTAAAATGACCCTCAGGTTGGATTGGTTTTGATAAACAGCTGTGGGTTAGGTGATGCAGAACGTTACGCTGATCATTTGCCTGGAATCCACCAGTTGGCCTGGGATTTCACTGGAAGCCATGAATCCTGAGCTTCAGAGAGGAGCCAGCTCACCTATGTCAATGAAAGGATTTGGAAATGTGATCATCCTGAGAGTTAACAAGAGATTATTACTATTACTATTGGGAAATGTAATAGATAATATTGAATTTAGACATTTAGAAAGGATGTGACTAGAATAGTGCTGCTATAGGAGAGACAGTTTACTTGAGTTAAGAAGCTAAGGGATTTTATTTTAGAGTTGTAGATTGACAGAGGTCAACATGATATTTTAAAGTAATTATCCTCCTATTAAAAAAAAATTAAGTGGACCACACTGAAAAAAAAAAAAAAAAAAAAAGGAGAAGAAGCAAAAGCTGTAGATTTGCCAGCCTGCTCTATTCGGACACCTTTGGAGATAAGATCTGGGATCTTTGCTTAGAAAACCGCAGACATGGACCCTGTTTCTGCAAAGACCAAGAGAACTAAGAACTTTATTCCTTAACCTTAGTCTGAAGAGTAGTTTTGAGAGTCAGAACTCTCATTAGCACCTTTCAGCTGAAGAGAGACCCCTTGAAAGGGATTAACAGAGAAAAGGTGCCACTGATTACTCACACGCTTTGATCTGGACCCCTTAGATCACAGCCAGGGTGTGGGGTAGTGGGGGCTGTGGCAACATATTCGTCTTTGGAGATTGCCCTGGATTCTGGACTGGGCACTCCAAGGAAGGTTCCAGCTGGGTAAAATGCAAAGAAAGAAAAGCAGCCAAGACTGTAGAGCCAGAAAGCAAGATTAAGAAGGGGCAGGATTCTGTATCTTTTTTAAAGACAGTGCTTTTTCCCCTTTACTTATTTAGTTTCCTTGTGAAATTTTTCAGTCTGTTGTAAAGGTGCTTCTCACCATCTACACGGCAGACTGGGCCTGCTGCGGCTTTCGGTGTCCTCTTGAGGAAGGGAAATCACACCTTCAGACACCTTCCCCCATCTCTAGTTCTTCATAAACCTTGAATGACGCCAGTAAAAACATCAAGTAAGAAAAAAAAAAATCCCAAGATTTTGGTCACTGCCTGTACATGGATAGAAGTCTTTTGTACTGGAAGTCACTGATACTATTAACAATAACTTTGCATCATGTCTTAAAGACCTGACTACACATCAAACACCGATATCCCAGTTCTTGGGTGAACTCCAACTGAGTGTTATAGTAAGGAAAGTCCTCGGCCTCTGCGTTGAATACACTTAAGCCTTAATTTTTGTCAGACTTCCTGGCAAGACAGACCTTAGGGATTTATTTTGTGTACTTTGCAAAGAAACAAACTGCAGCTTAAAAAGACACAGTGCTCCTACTGTCTCTTAGTTAGAAAGACAGGGCTAGAGTAAGGACCCAGTTACCTAATATCCACACTCCAATTTGATTTATTGAGTTATTACTGGTGCGTTGCCTATTTCAAGAAGGGATTTGATGCAAACTACATGTGAAGTTCTCTTTCAAAATAGATCTGGCTTCTTTGGAGGAAGATGAACCTGTAAAAGGTAAGGGCAAAGCAAGGTGAAGAGTTTTAGTTGACAATGGAACAGAGCCCGTATTTTTTTGAGCATAGACTACAATTGGACTCACTTATCCTGTTTGTACCACCTCAGTTAATGCTTCAAGTCGGCAGGTACACAATGAATAACAATGCTCGGGATATTTAGATCAAAATGGTTACAACCGTGAACAATCATTCACTGATTCATCCAGCGTTTATTGTGCCTCCGCTAGGTGTCAGGAACATTGATTAACCCTGAATATGCTCCTATGTACAAAGCATTCATGATCTTTGGCATATGTGGGAGTGCAGAGTGATAGAGACAGGGGTTAACATATCCGTGAACATAAAATGATAGTACTAAGGGTTTTAAATATAGGGCTTCCCTGGTGGTGCTAGTGGTAAAGAACCCACCTGCCCATGCAGGAGATGTAAAAGTCACAGGTTCAATCTCTGGGTTGGGAAGATGCCCTTGAGTAGGAAATGGCAACCCATTACAGTATCTTTGGAGAATCCCTCCCATAGACAGAGGAGCCTGGAGGGGCACAGTCCATATGATCACACACAAAAAATCAGACATGACTGAAGAGACTTAGGATGCAGCATGTGTTAAATATGGCAGCCAATTAAAAAATTGTTTTTTAAATCTATTATAGAACTTATTTGAAGCTATCCAGTAGAGAAAAAGCATTCATTTATTTCTGATAAATGGCTTTAGAACCACTTTTGTTAAGTGAAATCTCTTCTTAAAATATGAAGTTCCCATCTACAACATTCTTTATATCAAGCTTATACCATTGTGTCAGAACTGGCTTAATGACCTTGCTCACAAAATAAATAAAATGCAATGATGTCTCTATCTACTGAATTTAAGTGTAATACATCTGTCTGCTGCTGCTGCTGCTGCTAAGTCGCTTCAGTCGTGTCCGACTCTGTGCGACCCCATAGATGACAGCCCAACAGGCCCCGCTGTCCCTGGGATTCTCCAGGCAAGAATACTGGAGTGAGTTGCCATTTCCTTCTCCAATCTGTCTAGAAACTAGTAATAATGTATATTTCAGTTAAAACTAAGTCAACTTGATTGTCTAGTATAAAAATTCAATTGCATAGTTATTAGCTGTAGTAGTATTGTTATTAGTAGTAATATTTGTAGATAGTTCAAATGACCACCCCTACCTTATTATCACTGATAATGCAATAGGTTGGCATAGTTGATTTGCAATGTGCAATAGTCTGAAATGATGTGATGTATTTTCCCTGACTCCAAATAGCCTTTAAGATGCAAGAGGATTTAAGCAAATTCTTTTTTTCCACTATTTCCAGAGATTAGATTTGGAAAAGACTTTAAGAAAGATGAAATCATTTGATAATCCTTTCATAAGAAAACTGTGATATCCTTAATGCCATATGTGCTATAAACCAGAAGAACTGTGAATTTTTAGACATGTATCTCATTTATTATTTCAAAAAACAAATGTATACGTTTAAATATTTATAAATAATGGTTTACATGCTTGCTTGCAAGTTACAATATATATTTTTTTTAATGTTAAGAACTGAGAAGTTGTTCCTTTTTCTATTTTTTTTTAAAATCAGATTTAAAAAACTGTCTGCCCAGGATGTTTTAGAGATATTACTGCTTGAAAACAAGAATCTGAAATAAAAGCAAACAAGAGTAGCTTTCTAGGCTTTAATCCTGTGTCCCCACTAAAAATATATTTTGGGTGGGAATGACATTAACCATCTTATCTTATAAATACATAAGAATATTTAATGATCTTCCATTGTATTCTGGAAAATAGATTGTTCTTTCTCTTTTAGTCTCTCCCCACTCTCCCACTCCTCCTCCCTTGCCCTTTCTGGTATTCTGCCAGAGTTGTCTGCTTCTTTCCTGGAGACCAGTAATTGAAGGTAATTTTTTAGAAGATGGTTTCAATTATCTAAAGCCATTGGAATGTTTAACTGCCCCTTGCGATTGGTGAGCTTGTTTACATTGGGGTTTCAGATGAATTTAGATTACATGCAACCAGATGTTATCTCCTATGGTAGCTTAAAAAAATGTATGAGGGAGGGGACTTTATACCATATTTAGGTCAAGTGACCTCAAATTTCATAAAAGTATACCACTCTGGGTAAAGTTTCAGGGTAAACTTTTAATCATAACTGTGAGAGCATATGTCCTGTGTGCACTAAATAAGTCTCATTTTCCATATGTCTTTATAGTAGGTGATACTGATTAGAAGAACCTGTGTCTCACACACACACACACACAATGGTCAAGTATCTAGTCAGAGATAATAAAATTATAAAATAAAATTTCATTCATGTTCCTATTGTGCCTAAACTTCAGAGATTTACTGTTATGCTGCCCAGATAATAGAAAATAAATGTTGTGATATTTAATAAGAAAAAAATCTGAGTCAGTAAAAGTCATCTGTGAGTCAACAACTAAATGCTGTAGTCTGTAGACAATTGCAGACTTATTTCCTTAACTGACAGCTTCACTCAAGGTTTAGTAAGATATCCTGTTTATACAGGTTTAACTTTAAAGTTAGAAAGAGAGCTGCATACACATATTTTTAACTTAGAAAACAAATGAATTAAGGTGGAATTAATCTTTATGAAAGAATTATTTGCTTTATCAAAGGATCCAGAATATACTTAAAAAGTTTTAAAATAAAACAAGTTGGCTTTCAGCATAATTGAAATACAGTTTCAACTTCGAAGTTAAATTGCATATAAATTTAAATATATACATTTTTTTTTTGGTTGAATCTTCAAGAAGTTTATCAGGTATGATTGTCTTCACTATATATAGGGGCCATCCAATAATTATTTTAGAAAATAAGATAATATACATCATACGAATATGCAAATACATGTGCATATGTATTTATGCATACACATTTAAATATATATAATATTCCTTTTTCTTCACAGTTTGTTATGTATAATTTAGCATACTACCTGAATATAGTTGGCACTCAATTAAATTAATAAAAGAACAAATGAAAGGTTCTAGGACTTTCTACAAGTAGAAGCGATGCTTGATATGAGCTGGGCCTGATAGGGATGCAGCCAGTGTCAAATTGTGATCAGGGAGAAAAGCACATGTTGGAGGAGGAAACAGAATTCTTGATTTCCCTTCTCACCACCTGGCCTTCCAGGGCCTCTCGTTGCACTCACCTAACAGGGCGTCCAATGGCAAGGGCACCAGCTGAAACAGTAGGTGGAGGGTCAACCTCCACAGGCAAAACAGGAGGGCAGAGAAGAGTGAGAATGGGTGTGAGAACCTCCCAGCACACACACACACACACACGCACACACACACACACACACACACAGGAGTAGCCCATGGGCATGTTCATGGGCTCCCAGAAGCTATCCTCATGAACGGAACCTAAAGAAAAGGTGCCATTGACACAGTTATTTTATCACTAGTGTAGATACCTTACCAGGTGATGAATCTAACTAGTAATCCAAGCAGAGCTTGTCCTTTTTTTTTTTTTTTAAATGAGAATTCTGATTATGAAACAAACATTAAATGAATATTAAAACTGCATCATAGTTATTTTTTCAGTATAATCTACATATATGGCCTCAATAGCCAGCGATACATACAGTTGTTTGTTGTTGTTGTTGACTAGTCACTAGGTTGAGTAAAACTCTTTGCAACCCCATGGACCATAGCCCACCAGGCTCCTCTGTCCATGGGATTCCCAGGCAAGAATACTGGAGAGGGTTGCCATTTCCTTCTCCAGAGGACCTTCCCAACCTGCGCCTCCTGATTGGCAGGTGGATTCTTTACCACTGAGCCACCTGGGAAGCCTATACACACAATACACATTCAGGAATCAGTGTTAAGTTGCAGAATAATTTGAAAAATTAAATTTAAAGCATTACCTCACATTTTTTCTTGGATTTTACCCATCCTATGGATTCATATTCACAAATAAAACTTGAAGAATGGTGAGAGAAGATTAGTCATTTGTTAAGTTGTAAGGGGAATTAGAGTTCTTAAGACAGTTCCACAGACAATAATTTAGATAAAAGATAAATAGGTAATTGAAAAAGAAAGTGTTGTGTCTAAAATAACCATGTGTAAAACTCATTCAATTTCAAAAGATTAAATTCATCTAAGGGCTTCCCTTGTGGCTCAGACAGTAAAGCATCTACCTACAATGTGAGAGACCCAAGTTCGAGCCCTGGGTCGGGAAGTTCCCCTGGAGAAGAAAATGGCAACCCACTCCAGTATTCTTGCCTGCAAAATCCCATGGACGGAGGAGCCTGGTAGGCTACAGTCCATTGGGTCGCAGAGAGTCGGACACGACTGAGCGACTTCACTTTACTTCACTTCAGGGGCAGTACTTAAAAAATTCTTGTAGAGTATATTTTCTTGTCAGTAGAATTAACCTTGAAATTAATAACAGAATGTTAAATTAGACATGTCTAAGCAGCTAGAAATTAAGGACTGCTCTAAATAATTTATTGAATTAAAATGTCTTAATGTACATTTTAAAACTATTAAGACCTGAACGATAGTGAAAATATTCCATATCAGAACTTGTGGGATGCAACTACAGAAGTGCTTAGAGGCCAGCTTACAACACTGAAGCCATGCATTAGAAAGAAGGGAAGGCTGGAAATCAATGGGCTACGCATTTAGCTCGAGAAGCAAAAGTACACGAGAAGTAATAATACAGATAAGAGAAGAAATCGATGTAATAGAAAACAAACGCATGAGGGAGAAATTCAAAACAAGGGAAAGCTGGTTCTTTAAAAGATTGATAATGTTTTAGACTCTAACACAATTGATATAGAAAGAGGCAGAGAGCAAGAGAGCACAGTGGATCAATATCAGATGTCTTTGAATATCTTTATGCTAATATACTTGAACATCTTTTTAAAAGTTCACATTTCCTTTTGATTTTATCTAAACACTCACAAATGTTTAAAATAAATTTAATTAATTAAAACATCCCCACAAAGAATCCTCCCCACCTAGATATTTTAAGAGGTGAAATTTCTCAATCATTCAAGTAAGAAATTTATTTTATTATTTTTTTAAATCTCTCAAAGAATAAGGAGTAGTGAGAAGGGAATATCTTCAAACTTATTTTATGAGTCAACATCAATTTGATGGCAAAACTTGACAAGAAATGTAAAACTTGTAAGAAATGTAAACTACAGGCCAATCTCATGTGTAAACAAAAAATATTATCAATAGGATTCAGAAAATATAAAAGAGATGGTATATGAAAATTAAGTAATTCCAGAAAAACATCTGCTTCTGCTTGCATTGACTACATTAAAGCCTTTGACTCTGTGGATCACAACAAACAAAGTGTAGAAAATTCTTGAAGAGATGGGAATACCAGACCACCTTACCTGCCTCCTGAGAAACTTGTATGCAGGTCAGGAAGCAATAGTTAGAACCAGACATGGAGCAAGGACTGGTTCAAAATTGGGAAAGGAGTATGTCAAGGCCATATATTGTCACCCTGCTTATTTAACTTCTATTCAGAGGACAGCATGTGAAATGCAGGGTTAGAATCAAGATTGGTGGGAGAAATACCAACAACCTCAGATATGCAGATACCACTCACAGAAAGTGAAGAGGAACTAAAGAGTCTCTTGATAAAAGTGAAAGAGGAGAGTGAAAAAGCTGGCTTACAACTCAACATTTAAAAAACTAAAATCATGGCATCCAGTCCCATTACCTCATGGCAAATAGAGGAGGAAAAGTTGAAGCAGTGACAAGACTTTATTTTCTTGGGCTCCAAAATCTCTGCAGATGGTGACTGCAGCTGTGAAGGGAAAAAACTGCTTGCTTCTTGGAAGGAAAACTATGACAAACCTAGATGGTATATTAAAAACCAGACGCATCACTTTGCAGACAAACATCCAGATAGTCAAAGCTATGATTTTTCCAATAGTCAAGAACGGATGTGGGAGTTGGGCCATAAAGAAAGCTGAGCACTGAGGAATCAATGGTTTCAAATTGTGGTGCTAGAGAAGACTCTTGACAGTCCCTTGGAAAGGGGATCACACCAGTCAATTCTGAAGGAAGTCAACTCTGGATATTCACTGAAAGGACTGATGCTGAAGCTGAAGCTCCGATATTTTGGCCACCTTATGGGAAAAGTCAACTCATTGGAAAAGACCCTGATCCAGGGAAAGATGGAAGGCACAAGGAAACGGGTGTGGCAGAGTTTGAGATGGTTGGTTAGCATCACTAACTCAATGGACATGAGTTTGAGCAAACTCAGGGAGATAGTGAAGGACAGGAAGGCCTGGTGTGCTGCAGTCCATGGGGTCACAAAGAGTCAAACATGATTTGGTGACTGAATAACAGCACATCAGACTAATTCTGAGAAATTATTCATTCACAAATGAATCTCTATAACTAACCAGTTAACAAAGTAAAGGTCAAACTATGATTGTCTCAAAAGATACACAAACAAGAATTTCCAGTATAATTATTTCTATTCAACATCTTGCTACCAGTCCTATCTATGTAATAAGGGAAGAAAAATAACTAAAATATATAAAGATTAGAAGGACAGAATTTTAAAAATATATATTATTTTCAAATGATTGGCTTATGTTTTAGAAAATACTTAAGAATATCCATATGAGCTATTAGAATTCATGTAAGAATTAAGCAATGTCTCTGAAGTCAATATATAGGAACCAACATTATTTCTATATACTGTCAGTGAAAGCAGGTTAAAAAGTCTCAACACCTATCTAAAGTGGGTGTTTGGGAAGAGAAGGGCGCAGAGCACTTGGAGTACTACAGCTGTTAGTGAGGAAATGTTGATTTGCTAAGCTACGGTATCAAGTTTACAAATGCTTTGTCCAAGGGCAGTTCATGCAACACTCAGTTACTCAGGGACTGAGTGCATAGGCTTTCAATTTTCTCCTTCTTTTTAGGAGCCCCCATCTGAGGGATAAGAGAAGTATAGCACAGCACTCAGCTCTGTCATATTTATTGTTTGCTGTTGGCTCGAGATAACTTTTGTCCAGTTTTCCTCTAAAATGTTTAGGGTCAGATCATCAAATCTGGAATCGAACTATTGGTGTTCAACTGCATTTTGAGTGTTTAAGTTGTACTATTATTGTTGTTTTGCTTTGGCTTGTAGGATATCGCAACATGTTTTGACTACAGTCATTTGTAAACAAAAGTCTAAAAATCTAAACTACAGGTTTTCTAGCAGGATATATTTTTTGAAGAGTGGTGGTAGTCTCTAGGATGTGTTACTTCACTCATTGGCTTTTATATTATTATGATCAATGACACTGTATCATTATCAACCACTATTTACTCCCTTTCTGGAGCACACACAGCCTGAGATTAGACACAGGATGTGAAGAAGTAGCTAGGTTTAATGTGGGTGCAAACTCAAATGCCCGTTGGGACCTGGGATATAATCCAACTGAGTAAAGTATAAGAAAAACAATCAAGTGCCATTATAAATGTAACCTGAGAACGTGCCTCAGCGTCCTAAAGCAACAGGAAGCGGTACTGAACTGGAACCTTCTCCATGGACAGACTCCACTCACCTCCAGCTGATTATAGCAATGCAGGAATTTGGGCCCACTACCGCTGTCCAATACGGATTTTTCTTTTCTTTTTTTAGTATTTATTTGGCTGTGTGGGATCTTTGTTACAGCATGCAGGATCTTTAGTTGTGGCATGCAGACTCTTTGTTGTAGCATGTGGAGTTCAGTTCCCTAACTAGGGATCGAACCCAGGCCTGCATTGGGAGTTCAGAGTCTTAGCTATTGGACCACCAGGGAAGTCCTGTCAAATCTTGATTTTTCAAAAGAAAACTTAAATGCCTCCCCTTTAAACAATAACAACAGCTAAAATGAAATTTCCAATTTCAAAACCAATCCATTTAAGAAATTAACAAATGCATCCTCTATTGTTATCACATGGGTCAAAGAAACTGCTGCTATGGGCTGTTTTTGATGTGGACCTGTGAACCTCAGTCTTCCACTGTAGTCAGGGGAGACAGAACACACTGTTTATATAAAAATAATATGGAACAATACAGAATACTACATACATTCATTCTTATGCATTGTTGTTGTTTTTTAGTCTGTCAGTTGTATCCGACTCTTTTGTGACCCCATGGACTGTAGCTCACCAGGTTCCTCTATCCATGGGATTTCCCAGGCAAGAACACTGGAGTGAATTGTCATTTCCTTCTCTAAGGGAATCTTCCCAATCCAGGGATCAAATCCATGTCTCCTGCACTGACAGGAAGATTCTTTACCACTGCTGCTGCTGCTGCTAAGTCGCTTCAGTCGTGTCCGACTCTGTGCGACCCCATAGACGGCAGCCCCCCAGCCTCCCTTATGCCTGGGATTCTCCAAGCAAGAACACTGGAGTGGGTTGCCATTTCCTTCTCCAATGCATGAAAATGAAAAGTGAAAGTGAAGTCGCTCAGTCGTGTCGGACTCTTAGCGACCCCAAGGACTGCAGCCTACTAGACTCCTCCATCCATGGGATTTTCCAGGCAAGAGTACTGGAGTGGGGTGCCATTGCCTTCTCTGCTTTACCACTGAGCCACCCAGAAAATCCCTTACTCACACATACAATAATATTTATTGAGAACCTTCTAGACCCCATGCCTGTGTGAGTTCCTAAGGTTACAAAGACGAGCAAATATGTTTTCTATTGTCCAGCAGCCCCTAGATTGAGAGAAGAAATAAACAATTAGATGGGCATCAGATAAATCTGATAACAATAGGGACAATTTGTATAGTACTGGGTTGGTTGGTCAAAAGGTTTTTGGGTTTTTCTGTTACATCCTATGAAAAACCCCAAACAAACCTTTTGGCCAATTGTATAGAATTTCAGAGATAGAGACTTTGCTGGCATTTTTCTTAAGGCCACAGGAAATAATTAGCCCCTTTTGATACTGTATAAATATGTCCCATGTCTCAGGGCTACTCTTATGTTAAAATCCCGGGAAAATCCCAAATCCCAAGAGAAAAACAAGTTGTAAAATTACCTCACAGTTGACTTCTAAAAGAAATGCCATCATGGATGTATAAGATTGTCTGAGGATCTCTTATTAACTAGTTTCAACAGCATTTTAAAACATACCTTTAATTGCATAAGCGTATTTATTGCTTCTAAACTATCTACACACATGCACACACACACACATACACATATTTATCCACACAGTATTTTGTTTCTTTTGCCACTAAAGACAATCTTAGCTTAGCTGCAAGCTAAATGAGTGACCGCCATTTGTTTTTCCACCTGTAGACTCTGATGCAGCCACAAAGAAGGCATGTAAGTGAATAAACTGTCTTCAACTCTAGAACTCTTTGCTTGTGATGCAAATGGAAACTGTATGCTCTGGGAATTCTGAGTGGATTACTATTCAAACTATTTACTCTTAAATATGCTTTATAGATCAACAGAGGCAGTCAAGGTCCCAATGCTCCATTTCTGTGAATATCCTCATAAGCATTCACTCTGGCATATAAAATTTTGTAGACGTGTAAGAAGGAGGATTTGATTCCTACATAACTTCAAAACGACCCTTCAGGCAGTTTCCTCAAGAGTTATAATATTATGAGAAGTAAGGAGGGAGTTAAGCACTGCTGTTTGGAAGTTATTTCGTCTTTCTGGGTGGAGCAACAGTGTATTCATCTGTGATAACCGTCTAGATATGAATGATTTCATGAAGTATCGGTTACACTAATGAGATGGAAGGCTCCATAGACCTTGTGGCTGTTTTACTTAGCAAAACAGCCACCTTCAAACATAAAGTGAATTGTTGAAAAGCTTCTGTCAAAAGTAAACCCTTCAGTATCATATAGCAGGTGTTATTGACACAACAGAAGAGATAGGATTTTCTATTACTGTGGTTGGCTTTAAGGAATACAGTTTTTAGCATATCTTTCATCATTGTAATAATATGGTAATGATTAAATTCACCTGAAAAAGCCCAGGACGTCTGTTTGTTTTATGGGAACATCCAAGCGTCTTGTGTACAGACTTGTTCAAGTAGGAGTGAGTGAAGGCAAGAATAGCACATGCCAGCTTATCTCACACAACCAAAGAATGGTACGTTCCACCTAACTGAATATTTTTGTTTTTGGAAAGCTGTTGTACATACCATAAATTTTAATTTTCAAAGAGTGCATCTTTGTTGGCATTGAAACTGCACTCACATGGCTTATCGCTTGCTTTGATGCAGCTGTGGGAGTTTGTCTCCCCTACTCCCTGTTCTGTGGTTCTGTCTTTAGGTATTTCCCAAGCTGTGGCCAGAATTTACTCATAAACTTGAGTTATAGGTCTTATACTATGGAGCCATCACCTAAAGGCCCAGAATTTGTTCTTTGCCTCAGTGAAATGTCTCTATCAATGAAAATTCCGTTCTATCGGGGCAGTTCTGGGTGACTAGCGGGTTCCTTGTTGGACCCAGTTGAGCTACGATGTTCTGGTTGATAACTGTGTAATCTGTTGACCTTCCCTGAACAATATTTGATTTAAAGTGTATGACTTTGCCTCTTAAGAGTTGATTAGAAAAAGTACTTTGGAATTGAACCATTAACAAACCTTTTGTAACACAGAGACGTGATAAATCACCCCGAGCCTAAATTATTCATTTCTATAAGCACAATAGTTGCATTTATTCAATGTCGGGGCATCCCAGCTGTGCTGGTAGTAAAGAACCTGCCTGCCAATGCAGGAGACAAAGAGACACAGGTTGGATCCCAGGGTCAGGAAGATACTGTGGAGCAGGGCATGGCAACCCACTCCAGTATTCTGGCCTGGATAATCCCATGGGCAGAGGAGCCAGGTGGACTACAGTCTATAGGTTCACAAAGAGCCAGACACAACTAAAGCTACTTAGCACACATGTATTCAGCATTTACTGTTATTCTGGCCACTGCATTAAGTGCTTTACACACGTTGTCTACATTTCTCATTGCTGCTGCTGCTGCTAAGTCGCTTCAGTCGTGTCCGACTCTGTGCAACCCCATAGATGGCAGCCCACCAGGCTCCACCGTCCCTGGGATTCTCCAGGCAAGAACACTGGAGTGGGGTGCCATTTCCTTCTCCAATGCATGAAAGTGAAAAGGGAAAGGGAAGTCGCTCAGTCATGTCCGACTCTTCACGACCCCATGGACTGCAGCCTACCAGGCTCTTCTATCCATGGGATTTTCCAGGAGAGAGTACTGGAGTGGGGTGCCATTGCCTTCTCCGAAAAGAGACTCCTACTGGAATGCAAAAGAGGGACGTCAAGAGATACCTGGGGTAATAGGCAAGCTTGGTCTTGGAGTACAAAATGAAGCAGGGCAAAGGCTAACAGTTTTGCCAAGAGAACACACTGGTCATAGCAAACACCCTCTTCCAGCAACACAAGAGACAACTACACATGGACGTCACCAGACGGTCAACACCGAAATCAGACTAATTCTATTCTTTGCAGCCAAAGATGGAGAAGCTCTGTACAGTCAGCAAAAACAAGACCAGGAGCTGACTGTGGCTCAGATCATGAACTCCTTATTGCCAAATTCAGACTTAAACTGAAGAAAGTAGGGAGACCCACTAGACCATTCAGGTATGACCTAAATCAAATCCCTTATAATTATACAGTGGAAGTAACAAACAGTTCAAGGTATTAGATCTGATAAATAAGAGTGCCTGAAGAACTGTGGATGGAGATTCAAAACATTGTACAGGAGGCTGTGATCAAAACCATCCCCAAGAAAAAGAAAAGCAAAAAGGCAAAATGGTTGTCTGAGGGGGCCTTACAAATAGCTGAGAAAAAGAGAAGCAAAAGGCAAAGGAGAAAAGGAAAGATGTATCCATCTGAATGCAGAGTTCTAAGAATAGCAAGGAGAGATAAGAAAACCTTCCTAAGTGATCAATGCAAAGAAATAGAGGAAAACAATAGAATGGGAAGACCAGAAATCTCTTCAAGAAAATTAGGGATACCAAGGGAACATTTCATGCAAAGATGGGCTCAATAAAGGACAGAAATGATATGGACCTAACAAAAGCAGAAGATATTAAGAAGAGGTGGCAAGAATACACAGAAGAACTATACAAAAAAGATCCTCATGAGCCAGATAACCACGATGGTGTGATCACTCACCTAGAGCCAGACATCCTGGAATGTGAAGTCAAGTGGGCCTTAGGAAGCATCACTACGAACAAAGCTATGGAAGGTGATGGAATTCCAGCTGAGCTCTTTCAAATCCTGAAAGAAGATGCTGTGAAAGTGCTGCACTCAATATGTCAGCAAATTTGGAAAACTCAGCAGTGGCCAAGGACTGGAAAAGGTCAGTTTTCATTCCAATCCCAAAGAAAGGCAATGCCAAAAAATGTTCAAACTACCACACAATTGCACTCATCTCACACACTAGCAAAGTAATGCTCAAAATTCTCCTTGCTTTCAACAGTATGTTAACCATAAAATTTCAGACATTGAAGCTAGATTTAGAAAAGGCAGACGGACCATAGATGAAATTGCCAGCATCCATTGGATCATCAAAAAAGCAAGAGAGTTCCATAAAAACATCTACTTCTGCTTCATTGACTACACTAAAGCCTTTGACTGTGAGGATCACAAGAAACTGTGGAAAATTCTTCAAGAGATGAGAATACCAGATCACCTTACCTGCCTCCTGAAAAATCTGTATGCAGGTCAAAAAGCAACCGTTAGAACCAGACATGGAACAGTGGACTAGTTCCCAATAGGAAAAGGAGTACGTCAAGGCTGTATATTGTCACCCTGCTTATTTAACTAATATGCAGAGTACATCATGAGAAATGCTGGGCTGGATGAAGCACAAGCTGGAATCAAGATTGCCAGGGAAAATATCAGTAACCTCAGATATGCAGATGGCACCACCCTTATGGAAGAAAGCAAAGAGTAACTGAAGAACCTTTTGATAAAAGTGCAAGAGGAGATTGAAAAAGCTGGCTTAAAGCTCAACATTCAAAAAACTAAGATCATGGCATCTTAAGCAGAGACATGGATTATTAAGCTGAGACAATTAAGCGCTAGTGGTTCTTTGGTGCTAAAAAGGAGGACTGCTTCTCTCCTTACATAGGAGGAATGTCTACATGAACCACAAGGATTAAAACTTAGTAAAATGCACTTAAAATGTATGGATAAAATGATTAAAGCCAGTTCATTTATTGTTTATTTGACAGACTTGCTCACTGTCGCCTGCTTAAGGTGACTATATCAGAGCTCGCTTAGTTTAAAAGTGCTGAGACGCTGTACATCACGACTGGGTGCATGCATTTTCTCCTTTTCTGTTTGGTGGAGAAGTTGGAAAGTTTAAAATTCTGGCTGAGCCAGACAGTTTCACAGTTGTGAGTGGCTGTGTCCACCCAGGGGAGCAGGAGTCCTAGTGGGGTCCAACAAGGGCAGCCTTGAGGAAACAGTGGTCATATGAGAGCCAGCTGTATTCTTCAGCATAAGAGGAAGTACTTTGTCTCAGGAAAACAAAACAAAACAAAACAGTGATTGTCTATTTCTTCCCCCATATGCTGGTTCATTCATTATAGATACTGACCTGGACCACTAGAGACAGTCCAGGTCAGGCTTACCTTGGCCTCCAGACACTCCACCAGGACCACGAGCATAAAAGTATATCCTTTAATTTGATATTTCCCTGAAGAAGTTTAAAACATACAGGACTCTCAGCGAAATCTGTCATCATGGCATTATATAAGATTTATACAACCCTCCTGAGGATTGCAGGCTTCCCTAGTGGCTCAGTGGTAAAGAGTCTGCCTGCAATCGCAAGAGACGTGGGTTCAGTCCCTGGCTTGGCAAGATCTCCTGGAGAGGGAAATGGCAACCCACTCCAATGTTCTTGCCTGGGAAATCCCATGGACAGAGGAGCCTGCTGGGCTACGGTCCATGAGGTCACAAGAGTCAGACACGACTTAGTGACCGAACATGAGCCTAAGGATTGCTGCAGGATTACAAAAGCTCCTCAGGTGACTTCTGGTCTCTCTGGTCAACTTTTCACACCAATGAGGGCATGAAGGGAAACCATCAGCAGCCCAGATGCGTGCTTTCTCACACTTGCTGTTCTGGACTCAGATGAGAGAGGTCTGATTATGGGAATTCTTCATTATTACTTCATATTTCTATAGAGAACACTTTTTGTCCTTCCTAACAAAACCATAGCACAAGACTAAATATCCCTCTTGGATTTTTATTATTATCGATTCACAACTTTTTTTCTTGATTTTAGGAAACTTAAACATCTTGAAATGGGAGAGAAGCTAAACTCTCTAAGATCCCTGTGAGCCACAGGGATCTCTCTCCATTCTCACTACTTTTTTTATACCAAATAAGTGTTTTGGCTTTGTTATGAGTTGTTTCCAGAAACTTTATCTTGTGACTTCCAACCAAATTTCAATTTAGAAGTAAGTGTTTTTGTTCTCTCTTCTTTTCCCAAAATATGTAGCGTGTCTAGTCCTAGGGTTATTGGCAAGATTATGTTTCCTCTGTTGTTTTAACCTCAGCTTTTAAAAAACAGCTCACACTGATGCTTTTACTCGAAGATTGGAGAGTTCAAACATGTATAAATCCCAAACCAACATGTTCCTCAACAGAAATTCACCGCACTGATGAGGGGGCATGTCATAATGATAGCCAGAAAGGGCAGGGGCAGAAGTAAAAAGAAATGTTTTTGAAGTGTGAGCTTTATAAGACTTATACAGCTAAATAGATAGCATTACCCATCTTCCCTCCTCTAAGTAAAGCCTTAGTTTGGAAATTCAGCACTGCCAAAAAGCATAGGGTGCCACGCCACTGTTTTGAGTTACGCGTTGTTCCAAGACCGCCCTTAAAATGTCTGCTAAGCCATTTTTATGTCTTCTGCTGTAGCAGAAGCACATGGCAGGTGAAGTGCTTAAACAGTTTTGCATTAGTCTTTACTTGAAAAATAAACTATAGCCTCAAGTCGTTATAGCCTTAATAGGTGCTCCTAAAACAAATGCACAGGGTAGGTCATTTAATTTTAGGGATTTAGGTAAAGGCAGCCAGGTGACAACAAATGACTTAGACCGCGATTAGCACCAAGTCTACTTGTCTACACTAGATCAGGGGACAGGACGTTCCTTCTGTTTCTTCTTTGGGTATTTTCTAAAAACCATGTTTGTTCCTATTAGTCCGTGAAATATCCATTTACTTATCTACATTCCATTGCTTTTTTTTTTTTAGCCTAACAACACAGAGAAAACAAAAATGTCAGTAGTAATGATAATTTAGCTAAAAAGTGGGCTTCCCAAGTGATGCTAGTGGTAAAGAACCCTCCTGCAAATGCAGGAGACATAAGAGACACAGATTCTACCCCTGGGTTGGGACGATCCCCTGGAGGAGGGCATGGCAACCCCCTCCAATACTCTTGCCTGGAGAACCCAGTGGACATAGGAGCCTGGTGGGCTACAGTCCAGGGTCACAAAGAGTCAGACACAACTGATGTGACGTAGCACTCATGTATGCAGCTAGAAAGTGAATTAGCCTACCATTCTTCCTTTTTAAAAAAAAATTTGTTTTAAACAGGCATCAGTGACTCTCTTGCTGTACCTGCCATAGCCCTGCTTGTATCAGAAACTACCAGAAAAGTTTATACCTACCAGCATGATGTGTTGAAATGCCTGTTTTAGATTCCTCTCATGGGTTTCCTTAAACGTCACTGAGTCAACCTGGTTTTGGTTTTCTTATTTTGTTGTTTTGTTTTTTTTTTTAATAATTTTATTTTATTTTTAAACTTTACATAATTGTATTAGTTTTGCCAAATATCAAAATGAATCCGCCACAGGTATACATGTGTTCCCCATCCTGAACCCTCCTCCCTCCTCCCTCCCCATACCATCCCTCTGGAGTGGCATCCTTAAGCTGTGCTGAGGACCACACGACCATGTGTAAAGCTAGAAGCAGTGCTGTTTGATGCTGGTGGCAGCTTGCTCCCCATGCAGGTGGACAGAGCCTTGGGTGTGGCTTGTTCACAGACCTCCTCTCTCCTCTGCCTCCTTGGGTTGACATCATTTTCTGATCTGAGACAACGTGTCACTTGAAGTCAGTGGTTCTGCTCTTCAGTGATGTCCTGCGATGCATCTCTTAGGTGATAGGAGGAAGGATGGGAGGGGAAAGGAGGCAGAAGTGGAAGAAATGAGAGAGGGAAAGCACATCTATGTTACTAATGGTCAATTATGCCTTTTTAATTATCATTTTAGAGCCATAATAACGTTCTCCTATCAATAGATAAACCTTCCCTGTATTATCCAATCACTGTCTATTGTATCCTTATACCTATAAGGCACAGTGATGGGTAGTGAACAGAGGACTCATTGTTTCCTCAAGTTCTTCTTGCTGTTTTCCTTGGCCATGGTCTTATTAAAGCACTCCCGAAAGGTGAGGCTGTGATCCTCAGGGGGAGTGAAGACATTGTTATTAATATTTACTGAGTCAGTACTTGAGCCGTCAACTCTCTTGCAACTTAGTCCTTCATAGAAGAAACTTTCTCTGTGTTGACATCACACAGACTTCTCCATGGAAATCCATCTCTCGCCTTCTCAGCCATGTAGTCTGTGTTGCATGGGCAGGGGAAGCCCTGATGTGTTTAAGCTTGTTACCATCATTTCCTATCCGCTTGGACATGGTGTTCGTCTGAGTCTGGGTTATGTGTTTTTAAAAAGGGAACCTCAGGGCTTTTCGTGGCCTTGCCAGACTGTGGTATCCACCTCTGCTTACAAAGGAAGAAACAGTGCTGAATGCGGGGGGCAGTCATATTACCACGCAAAAGACACCAATAGTAGCAGAAAGCAAAGTGTGAGGCAGAGAGAGGAGATGGAAAGAACGAGGTGATTATTGGGATTACCCGTAACCCTGCCTACCTCTGTATATTTCGGTTATGTAACTAGTAAATTCCTTCTATTATTGAAGTCATTCTGAGTTGGATTTCCCTTACTTGCTGTACAAATGAACCCCACAGATCCACAATGACTTGATTACATTTCAAAATCTTTTGTCATTAATTTTTTAATTGGAAGGTGGGAGCTAGAAAGGAAAATATCCACTACGGCAAGCTATCTTGACAATGAAAGTTTGCCAGGTAGACCCCTGAAGTCCTTTGTTGAACCAGACTTCTCCTTTGCTCTGAACTGAAGAAGAAGGGTCTACACCTCAGCTGTTTGTTTTAATTTAAAGTGTGTCTGTGAGTAAATTAACATCCAGGCCCCAAGCTACAGTATGTAGTTCATTCAAGCAAATTACTGAGAACAAACAAAATATCTCTGATAGAATTTGGGGGGCCAAGCATGAAAATAATAGGGTACTTGGGAAACCACAGAACAGATAGTAGTTCTAATAGTGTTGGGAGCTGGTCGAGAGGAGGAAACCTTTTTAATTTCATGCAGCCGGTGCTGGAGTCTCTTTACCCCGTTGATTTTTCTTTCCCCTTCTGAATAGGAAAGCAGAGTTAGCTCTGTCATACTGAAGCAGGCAGTAATGGGTCCTGCCAGGCGTGGAGAAGATAAAAGCCACCACCTGCGTGGCCTCTGCTCCCCCGCCCCGCCGCCCGGTGCCCAGTCGTCTGCACAGCTGCCGGCAGCCGGTCATTGTTCCATCTCAGAGCCGCCTTGGGAGCTCAGCCCTCCCAGCCTCGGCAGCACAATTGCAGATTCAACAGAGCCCCTGGGTGGGTTTCCTGTGTACCTTGGACATGATCTCCGGCAAAGCTGTTGCCCTGAGTCCCTGCAGATGTGGTGGTTCCTGCCTGCCGTGTGCTTGGGCCTGGGAGGAGCAAACCCCCGGCACTCCAGAGAGGGAGAAGCAAAGACAAAAGAGGGAAAATGTATTTCTGTGCATACTGGGGGCTGCTGCTGCTACTGCTGCTGCTAAGTCATGTCAGTTGTGTCCGACTCTGTGTGACCCCATAGACGGCAGCCCACCAGGCTTCCCCCATCCCTGGGATTCTCCAGGCAAGAACACTGGAGTGGGTTGCCATTTCCTTCTCCAATGCATGAAAGTGAAAAGTGAAAGTGAAGTCGCTCAGCTGTGTCCGACTCTTCGAGACCCCATGGACTGTAGCCTACCAGGCTTCTCCATCCATGGGATTTCCCAGGCAAGAGTACTGGAGTGGGTTGCCATTGCCTTCTCTGGTACTGGGGGCACATGTTGCTTTTTTGGCTTCCCCACGTCCATTCACCGTGCTCTTGGAATGGAGCCCCCTTTCCTACTGGGAGGATGTCTCCTGGGCTGGTCAAGGGGAGCGTGACATCCTTTCTGCAGCTGTGTTGGGTCACACATAGGCTCATGACTTAACTCAGGTCCAGAAGAGGTCATGATATTTGGTCCACAGACCTGGTTTTGAGAAATGGGGGTGTTGGTGCTCTGTTCCTAGCGAGATTCTAAACCTAGAGCGTATGGAGGCTTGAAGGTGCAGACATCTCTGTATCACATGGCCACAATAATACTGAATGGCAAATCGTAGCCAGACTTAACAGATTAAAACAACAGGCGTTTATTTCTCAGTCATAGGCCAATGGGTTGACTGTGACTTGTCTGGACTCCAGACTCTGGATTATAGGTTAGGTTCAAATCTGTTCAGTCTGGGTCACATCCTCCTTATCCAGCAGCTGCTGAATGGCAGCCCGGTGAAAGATAGACGTTCAGAGGGAAGTCTAGCCTTGCAGGCACTTTTTCCACCTTTGCTGTCATATCCAGAAATATGTCAGGATCCTGAGTGAGTCTCATCGCTAAACCCAAAGTCAAGGGAGGAGAAAGTATTCTCCAAATACCATAAAACTGAGGCAAAGGCACAGAGTCTTCTTTTGGAAGACAGAGTGAAGAAACTGGGAGTAGTGATCTGGTCTACCTGACTGTCACCTAGCGCATGGAACATGACGGGACTCACCACTTGCGATGGGAGGAAGGAGCTGAGGAACAGAGAAAAAGGGAGGCCTCATGACATGGCATCAGCTCCCAGTGCAGCTGTGTCTGTTTAGGCTTTTTAAAATTTTTAATATTTATTGATTTGACTACTCAGGTCCTACTTGCTATGCTCAAGCTCTTCATTGCAGTGCAGGGGACTCAGGAGTTGCTGCAGCTGGGTTTAGTTGCCCCATGGAATGTGGGTCTTAGTTTCCTGACCAGGGATCGAGCCTGAATTCCCTGCATTGGGAGGCAAATTCTTAACTGCTTGCTCCTTGGAAGAAAAGCTATGACCATCCTAGACAGAATGTTAAAAAGCAGAGACATTACTTTGCCAACAAAGGTCCGTCTAGGCAAGGCTATGGTTTTTCCAGTAGTCATGTATGGATGTGAGAGTTGGACTATAAAGAAAGCTGAGCACTGAAGAATTGATGCTTTTGAACTGTGGTGTTGGAGAAGACTCTTGAGAGTCCCTTGGACTGCAAGGAGATCCCACCAGTCCATCCTAAAGGAGATCAGTCCTGAATATTCATTGGAAGGACTGATGCTGAAGCTGAAACTCCAATACTTTGGCCACCTCATGCGAAGAGCTGACTCATTGGAAAAGACCCTGATGCTGGGAAAAATTGAAGGCAGGAGGAGATGGGGATGACAGAGAATGAGATGGTTGGATGGCATCACCGACTCAATGAAGATGAGTTTGAGTAGACTCCGGAAGTTGGTGATGGACAGGGAGGCCTGGCATGCTGTGGTCCTTGGGGTCACAAAGAGTTGGACACGACTGAGGGAATGACCTGAATTGAACTGGACCACCAGGGAAGTTCCAGTATCTGAATAGTCTTGAGTCCTGGACCTTTTAATCACATGATTCTTTGAAGTTTAAGCCAGTTTCAATTGGTATTCTGTTACTTGCAAGCAAAAGAGATCTAAGTTTTACAACCCTTATAGATACTATCTTAATATTTCTAATAATCCAAAAGTGTCAGTATTGCTGTATATTTCACAGATTAGGAAATTGACCTCAAGAGACTTCAGGTGATTTGTTCTGATTGAACGATTTGGGTCAGTGGCTCTTACTGAGCCCAGAAGACTCAGAGCAGGAATTTGCTCCCAGGTCAGGCGTGCCCCCATTTATGCTGTGTTTGAGGAAAGAGTTTGCACAACAGGCTGGCCAGAGAGGAAAGCTCATAGAGAGGAATGACTGGAGATAAGAGGAGAAGAGCAGTTTGGAGCTGACATAGCCTATGTGCTGGGTCTGGTGGATGCTACAGTGAGCATCCACTTTAGGGATAAAAGACTAATTCCTGTGCCGACAGTCTGCAACTGTCAGCCGCCTTCCCAAAGTGCCTCAGCTGAAGGGAACCACCTTGCCCAGAGTCATGGCATCTTTCTAACTGAAGTAGGGATATGAAGACCTGACCTTTTCACCTCGACTCAGAACGGCTCTGAAACGTCAACCTGTCTTCAGAGATCCTGAGAGATCCCCTAAGGCTGGGCTGCTGCTCTCTCTGCCTGATCCTGCTACCACCCTTCCCTTCTATGGACGTGGCTCTCCAGAGCCCTCCCTAATAGAACTCCTGCCTGCTAAACTGCTTTCGGTTGGGAACCAGCTTACAGCACTTAGCTAAGTGGTTTCTGTTTCTTCCTAGAGGTGGAATTAATTGAAGTGAATAACCAATCACTGAGTGGAGGGAGAATGGTGACTTACAGGTGACCTTGGAGTTGTTGTTATTCAGTCACTAAGCTGTAACCGACTCTTTGCAACCCCAAGGACTGCAGAATGCCACACTTCCCTGTCCTTCACTATCTCCCAGAGTTTGCTCAAATTCATGTCCATTGAATCAGTGATGCCATCCAACCGTCTCATCCTCTGTTATGCCCTTCTCCTCCTGCCCTCAGTCTTTCTCAGCATCAGGATCTTTTCCAATGAGTTGGCCCTTTACATCAGGTGACCAAAGTATTGGAGCTTCAGCATCAGTCCTTCCGGTGAATAGTCAGAGTTGGTTTCCTTTAAGATTGACTGCTTTGATCTCTTTGCTGTCCAAGGGACTCTCAAGAGTCTTCTTTAGCACCACAATTCAAAAGTATCAATTCTTCAGTGCTCAGCCTTCTTTATGGCCCAACTCTCACATCCCTACATGACTACTGAAAACACATAGCTTTGACTATATAGGTCTTTCTTGGCAAAGGGATGTCTCTGCTTTTTAATATGCTGTCTAGGTTTGTCATAGCTTTTCTTCCAAGGAGCAAGCATCTTTTAATTTCAAGGCTGCAGTCACTGTTTGCAGTGATTTTGGAGCCCAAGAAAATGAAATCTGTCTCTGTTTCCACTTTTTTCCCCATATATTTGCCATAAAGTGATGGGACCAGATGCCATGATCTTAGTTTTTAGAATGTTGAGTTTTAAGCCAGCTTTTTCAGTCTCCTCGTTCACTTTCATCAAGAGGCTCTTTAGTTCCTCTTCATTTTCTGCCATTAGGGTGATATCATCTGCGTATTTGCTGCTGCTGCTGCTGCGTTGCTTCAGTCATGTCCAATTCTGTGCTACCCCATAGACGGCAGCCCATCAGGCTCCCCTATCCCTGGGATTCTCCAGGCAAGAACACTGGAGTGGGTTGCCATTTCCTTCACCAATGTATGAAAGTGAAAAGTGAAAGTGAAGTCGCTCAGTCATGTTCAACTCTTTGCGACCCCATGGACTGCAGCCCACTGGGCTCCTCCGTCCATGGGATTTTCCAGGCAAGAGTACTGGAGTGGGTTGCCATTGCCTTCTCTGCTGTATATTTGAGGTTGTTGATATTTCTCCCAACAATCCTGATTTTGGCTTGTGATTCATCCAGCCCAGAATTTTGCATGATGTACTCTGTATCTAAGTTAAACAAGCAAGGTGACAGTATACAGCCTTGACAAATTCCTTTCCCAATTTTGAACCAGTCCCTGTTTCATGTCTGGTTCTAGCTGTCGCTTCCTGATGCATGTACAAGTTTCTCAGGAGATGGGTAAGGTGGTCTAGTATTCCCATCTCTTGAAGAATTTTCCACAGTTTATTGTGATCCACACAGTCAAAGGCTTGAGCATAATAAATGAAGCAGAAGTAGATGTTTTTCTGAAATTCTCTTGCTTTTTCTCTGATCCAGCAGATGTTGGCAATTTGATCTCTGGTTCCTCTGCCTTTTCTAAATTCAGCTTGTACATCTGGAAATTTCTTGGTTCATATATGGTGAAGCCTAGCTTTAAGGATTTTGAGCATAACCTTGCTAGCATGTGAAATTAGCACAATTATATGGTAAATTTGACCGTTCTTTGTCATTACCTTTCTTGGGATTGGAATGAAAACTGACTTTTTCCAGCCCTGTGGTACACTGTCCCATTCCACCTGACTCTAGCTCAGAAGCTCAGCATAGGTGGGGATTTGAACTGTGTCCTTGTCCTTTTAGGCCACACAGCATTGAGTGTGCACTTTTGACTCTGCAACATATTGAGCCGTTGTTCTGATTTTACGCAGGCAGAATCTGAATGTCATAGTTTTCTTACAAACATCAACTATGTTTTAATGGTGCTGGACATTGAAAGTGTCTTCCAGTCTTCATTTTCCTTCTGGTTGTCTGATGTGAGTCGTCTTGAAAAGAAAGTTTACAGTAGTTACCTTTATAATGACAAAACTCTCACCAAGTTTAAAATTAAAACGTTATCACAAGTGGCATTTCCAATCCCATTTCAAATGTAGAGCACTGAAACAATTCTCAGGAAATTAAAACATTGCCTTTCTTGTATAAGATTGATAAGGAAATTGCGGCACACTAACATTTATTCAATTATCAAGATTTTTCTGTAGTCTGTATTTGCCAACATTTTCCCCATGTGAATTCTATTATACACAGTGATTAAAAACAAACATCATGTGCACTATATGTTAGAGATTCTTTTAATAACTTGAAGGCAGAGTAAATGATCACCAGGACTCAAATTTAATAACAGGTTGAAAGGATGCTCTTAAAATCATGGCAGTGGCTGCCGTGTAGTAAACCTATGGCTTGCACACTTCTTTCTTACTGTTTGACTTAAATAATAATTAAGCTCTAAACAAGCAATCCTCCAATTAGACAGTTGTGTGTGAGTGTAACAATTAAGCATGCATACCATATTGCTTCTGAAGGGTCATTTTCTGTAAATACAAGCTTTATCAGTACCTGTTATATAATCCACTACAGATTTACCAGCCCAAAAGCCTAATTCTAATAGTAAGGCACAGTTTCCTAGTTTTGATAAAGTATATAAAGTATACCTAGCCCCAAAACTTCTCTGATGAGATTCTACTTTATACAAATCTGATATTCAGTGTGCTCTGTTATAATACCATTGTGTACTTTTCTGTCAGTTTAAGAGAAAGACCAACTCCTATTCACTTTTAAATCTCAGTATATAGTACCATATGGTATGTCGAGATGCTCATTGAATCTTTTTAGAATAAGGATGTCCCAGAAATCTTTGTGCAATTTTAAGCTTTAATAATTTCAAAAATACAAATACTACAAACTTTGTATATTATGTGAATGTGTAATTATGCAAATTTATTTTATATTAATTTAGTTTTTTCATTTTAATATCTTTTTTCCTTTTTCTTTCTTTTACTTGTTCATGCAACATTTGGCTTCTTCAGAGGAACTGAAACCAAAAATTTAAATTATGAGTTCATTATTCAAGATTCATAAAACTGTATAAATATAAAGAAAATTTATCAAAGTGAACTTTCAAATGATAGTTTTAGAAGTTTGTACCTTACCCTTTTGAAATCATTGATGCTTAAAATTGCACTAAGACTTTTTGATATCCCAAAGCTAGTTGTTAGTTGTCTTTCTTTGTTTTTTATTTTGTAACATTTTTATTTGTTTTTAGTAGAGTACATATTAGACATTTTCCCAGTGATTAAAAGCACATAAGCTGTGATTCCTTTGTTGATTTACACTCTAATTGTGAAGCTATTGTATTTATGACAAATTTAACCTTCAATACTGTGAAGAAAGTCAGGTAGGTTAAGACTACCAAAGGGGACATGACACAGATGTTGAATGCTATGTAGTTTCAAGTTCTTAAAACAAAGATTCAGAAACTGGTGTTCATGAAACAAGTCAGCCCTCATTGAACTCGTTCTGCACTGTTGATAAAATTCTTGTTAGGAGTATGGCAGGAAGTAAAATGCTATAGAAAATGTGCATTAGCAGCAAGATGGTTACTTGAGCACATAGCTTTCCTCTTGAGTGTCCTTGAATAGGCCTCTGCTGGGCTGAAGGGAGCCAATATCATAAACCAGACACAAAGGGCTCTAAGCACAACGTGTGGAAAATGGAAACTCCTTGGAGTTGGAATCATATTCTTTCTTCTTGGCAGAAATAGGCTTTGACTCAGCCTTTTCATTTTTCCACTCTAAGAACATTGTATTCTCTGCCTCTTCCAAGGTGTACATCTTTCTGGAGAAATCTCAGAGATGAAGTATTTTCTTTACTTTTGTAAGAATTAAAGGTCATAGGCACTTGCTCCTGGAGAACAAGGACAGTCCACTTCCTGAGTCTTAAAAAAAAAAAAAAAAACTACATTGAATACTTCCTGTGAACATATGGAGTATTATGGGGTCGCTAAGAGTCGGACGCGACTGAGCAAATTTACTTTCACTTTTCACTTTCCTGCATTGGAGACGGAAATGGCAACCCACTCCAGTGTTCTTGCCTGGAGAATCCCAGGGACGGGGGAGCCTGGTGGGCTGCCGTCTATGGGGTCACACAGAGTCAGACACGACTGAAGTGACGTAGCAGTAGCATAGTAGTCAGGAAAAATAATGATGACAATAAAATCACATGTTATTAAGAGCCCTGAAAATTGGAATTCTGAACTGACTTGAACCAACTAACACACACACACACACACGCACACACACCTGCCAGTCTGGTTGCCGTGAGTGCACAGTGATTGACTCCTGTAGCACCCACAGTGGGTGCAAGGAAGAATGGAGAGAAGTAGGCTGGGCGTCGCACTTCTCAGCCCCGATTACAGTTCAGAGTCCTCTTTCACTACTGCAAGTGCTCGGGCTTCAGACTAGCTTTCCTTCGCTTTTCTGGGCTGTGACAGCGCTCCCTCCTGGGTCTGTTCTCCAAATCAGGAGTCCCCGTGGCACTCTTTCCAGTCCTTTTCCTTTCTACCCCTGAACAACAGGCTCACAGATACGCACATGCACGTATAAGTATGCACACTGTCCTGGAGGGAAGGAAGGCAACATTTAACATCTGTTAGGACCTATGGCATTAAAGCTACACAGAGTTATGAGTTTCTAGTAGAGTGATAAGCACCTTATTATCATTTAGTCATTGAAACAACTCCTTTTACCAAATAAAAAACAAAACAAAATTGAAAACTTTGAAATGCAAAGAGGATAAGCTTTTTTTTTTTTTTTTCCCCCAGAGTCAAAAAGCTGGCAGGGGGATAGGTTTGTCTGATTTCAAAGCCCTTTCCCACTGCACCCTGCCACCCACCATGGAAAACAGAGATTGTAAACAAAAATAAATGGGGACTTGCGTGGTCACCAAAGCCTGGAAAGTTCAGAGGGAACCACATATGGTCCCTCTTTCCAGACTCTTTTTCTTGGTCAGCAGACAGCTTGCCTTTTTTAATATCCAAGGGTGGACTTTTGAAAAACTCTCTTCATTTTTTAGTACCCCAGATCATATTAACTGTCTTTGAGAATGTAAAGAGGCACTTAGCTGAGGGAAATTTACTTAAAAGAAAACAATGAGAGAGGAAGAAGAAACAATTTTTTAACATCCTAGACATTAGAATGTTCTTGAAGTGGATCAGTAAACCTTTTCTGTAAAGGATCAGAGAATAAATATTTTAGGCTTTGTGGGCCAAGATGCAAACATGAAGACATTATGTTGGAACCTAAATAGCAAGAGAGAACACACATTTTCACAACATTTTCATTGATGAAATTCAAAATGTAATAATAATTGAATATAATTATAAATGTTAATTACAAACTAAGAAGGAGATTCATTCTCTAATGAGAAAGATTGGGTTATTTGGTGGAAAGTAACATTGTACTTAATTGTAGTTCAAAGTTAGTGTTTCCTTAATCATCAAACTAATTGCAAGTCTTCCCTGACAGAAATCATTTAAGAATGGCTCATGGGCCATACAGAAACTGATGGTAGGTTAGACATTACCTGCAAGTTATAGTTTGCTGAATCCTGCTCTAGAGTCACTTACGGTCATTGGTATCTTACAGAATCTAGAAAGAATGACTACTGGGTTCTCTCAACTCCCCATGGCCTCACCTGAAAAGTAAGGGAGGACTTACCAAAATCTCACCTGGAATATATCTAGGGCCAAGGAGTATCAATAAATAATTTGAACTCTAAGACAGAAGAGAGTTTAGAATATAGGTCCCAGTGACTACAACTTTGAAATTTCTTTAAGATCCATAAGAAAAATTCAAGTAAATTTTCAAAATTGTTCCATGTTATGATCACATTTATTTTCTGCACCCATGTCTTAAATAACACCAAAGTTGAAAGCAGTAACACCATTTTTATCATCCCCGTAGTTGAATAACCTCGCTTGGAAAGCCTGGCCCTGCTCATTTCCCACACATCTCTGTATTAGTCAAGTAATTATTGCTGGCAGCTATAACAGATGATTCCAAAAGCTCAGTTGTTGCACAAAATAAGAAGTTGATTCCTCACTCACTCCACAGCACTGTGTAGTTTGGGAGGCTGTCCTGGGGCGGCCCTCCTTCTGGGGATGTCAGGCATCCAGGTTCCTTCCACCATGTAACTCCATCTTGGGACCATTTACTTTTAAGTACGTGGAGAAAGAAGGTGAGATTGAGTAGATTTTTGAGAGAAATTTAGAGGCCAGATCTAGGTGGCCCATCCTTTTCATCCACAATCTTTTGTCCTGAATTTGGTCATATTGCCCCAGTCTCAGTGCAAGGCAGGTTTAGACTTGTAGTTTGGTTAAATGTCTAGGGATAAAACATCATTCTATTACTACTTTATCTCTCAAACCAAATTAGCCTGAACACTGTGCTTTTCTAGACTCTGTTGACTTTAATCTGTTATCTCTGTATTGAGACTCACCAGCATAGTACTGGACACATAAATGCGCCGATTGATAGTTTATGACACTCCTCAGTTAATATCTCTATTAGAGGATGAGCATCCAGAACAAACCCACTGCTATTCAAAACATGCAGAAAACTCTGGCAACTCAACAGTGAGGAAACAAACAACCCGATTAAAAGATAGGCCAAGATCTGAACGGGTACTTCACCAAAGAAGATATACAGAGGGCAAACAAGCATATGAAAAGATGCTCGGGCATTGTTATATTGTTAGGGAATCACACATTAAAATAATAACGGGATACCATCACAGGCCTGTGAAAATGGCTGAAATACAAAACACTGAGACCAAATGCCTGTGAGGATGTGGAGCAACAAAAACTCTCATTCGTTGCAGAGGGGAATGCAAAAGTGCACAGCCACTTTGGAAGACAGTTTGGCAACTTTTCTTTTTACAAAGCTAAAAACAATATTACCATACAATTCAGCAGCCGCGTCCGTAAGTATTTATGCAAATTAGTTGAAAAGGCATGTCCATACAAAAACCTACGCACAAATGTTTATTGCAGTTTTATTTATAATTAATAATTGGAAGCAATGTCTTTTAGTAGGTGAATAGATATGCAAACTTTGGTTCACTCATGCAATGGAAGCTTACCCAGCAATAAAGAGAAATGAGCTATCGATTCATGAAAAGACAAGGAGAAACATTAAATGCATATTGCCAAGTGAAACAATCCACTCTGAAAAATACTATGTACTATATGACTTCCACTGTCTGATGATGTTTAGAAAAGGAAATGTTGCAGATAGTAATGAAGGCCAGAGGTTGTCAGGGATTAGGCAGGGGAGAGAATAGATAGGTGGGGCACAGGGCATTTTGGGGGTAGCACATTGTTCTTTATTATAGTCATGGTGGACACATATATATGCATTTGGCAAAATTCATAAAACTGCACAGCACAAAGAGTGGACTCTAATATAAACTATGGATTTCAGTTTAATAGTAATGTGTTGGCACTGGTTCTTTAAT